>NW_023276776.1:2400000-3600000 GCF_013357705.1 Chelonus insularis
GCTAATTGCTCGACCAACCTCATCCCACCCTTCAAATTCAAATGCATCCCTTCACATAGACCTGTTTCCTCTATGTCTATATGCCAGCTACACATCTGATGTCGATTCTAACGTGCGTTTTGATTGTATCCGTGATTCACATTTAGAAAAAAAATTAATTACTTTTTATGAATTGCTTTCAGTGTTGGAGTATTAAAATAATTATCAATATCTGTTATTAACTTGCCATTAGGAAGTTATGAAAATGGTGACAATTTTTAATATTCGTAATTATGATAAAATTATCGTATCTTCATGTTATAGGACATTTGAAAGCATATAAGAAGATTTAGAAATAAATGTCCGTACGTACATTATTAATTTTCCAGTGGGAAAATTATTGTAATGAAGTCGATTTTCTAAATTTATAATTTTATCATGTCTCTACGTTTCAAAGTTCCTAGAGTCCAATGATATCGTTTTTTAAAAAGATGCCCATGTACACTGCAAATCCCAGGATTTCACAAACGTGTTAAAATAACATGCGTAAAGTGTATTCAATGTAAAATGCCCATTAATAAACTATGCATGATTTGTAGACACTTTTGACACGTTTCGTAGTGGCTTAGCGTTTTAAAAATGTCTACAACTTGGATTTGCAGTGTATGTACATGTATGTTTGTTATCAATTTACGTCTTGCGTATCTCAAGAACAAATGATAATACTGCCATGTAGTCCAATAAGGGTGCAATTTAATTAACAAATCTAACCTTCATTTTAGTCCAAAAATTTTTTTCATGTAAAATTACACGGAGATTAAAAAAAAACCATTCACAAAAAAATCGCAATTTTTGCGCTGAAAAAAAAATTGAATAGAGACAAACAAAATTGATTGTTTTTTCTTTAAGGCTAGGCTTTACTAACCTCGAATCACCTCGAATTTTTCTCGTCAAACTGTGCATTTTTTATTTGTTTTTTTCACGAAAAAAATATTTAGGAATATTTAGAGAAGTGGCATACACATCGGAAAACAAAGATTTTTCGTACCAGTGTAATAATAATCGTAGAATAAATAACTTTTCAGTGAAGGGCTCATGACAAGTGCATCCGCCATGACACCTCAAAATTCACTGAACAGTTATTTATTCTACGATTATTATTACACTTGTACTATAAATCTTTGTTTTCCGATGTGTATACCACTTTTCTACATATTCCTGAATATTTTTTACATGAAAAAAACTAATAAAAAATGCACAGTTTGACGAGAAAAATTTGAGGTGATTTGAGGTTAGTAAAGCCCAGCCTTAAAATAATAAATTGCTTTTTCAATACTTTGTTACTTTTCACTGAGAAGTTAGTCATGTAGATTTTCCAGATTTTTAATTTTCCTTTGCATTTCACTTAACTCTTCCTTCTCCCAATATTTTTTTTTTTGGTTTTTTTGAAATAAAAAAAAAGAAAATATGGAGTAAAATGAGGAAAAAAGGTGGATAAAAATATAAAGAAATGACGATGGTTAGATAATTATTGTAGATGTAAATGACGACGAACAAGGTGAGTTTAGATAGAATGCATAGTTTGTACTGAATTGGCTTGAAATCACGAATTTATAATCTGATTCGACCAATAGGGAAATGGTGGCAAAGCAAAATTGATCTATGGTCTGATTTATCGCTCGGACAAACTAATAAAGCGGCGTGCTAGCGATTTCAGAGGGTGGTTAAAGGGGGGTAGGTTGGAAAACGATGTTGAGGTTGGAAATAGAAGCGTGGCATGTTAATGTTGATTTATATTACACAATTCAGTGATTCAATGACGTAAAGGTATTGATATCCTATTTCTTGTGGTAAAGCATTATAAGCTGTAAAATAAACCTATCGTATGTATACGCCACTACAGAGAGTTGGCCTGGAAACAACTAAATCCTAAATGTCCTCTATATCTGCATGTTTATCGCTCGAGCGATTAATTTCCGGTTGTTCGAGAAAAATCCCGGAAGCCGCGTGAGCGGATTCTAGTCTTAGGGGTTGGAGGAGAGCCACAAAAAATAATAAAAAAAAAAAGCCAGTGGATACGAGAGGGTAGTGACGGAAGAAAAAGCGGAAACGAATTGCTCTGAGGGTACCAGCTCTCACAGTTGTTCGAATTAAAAATGCAAACTGTACTCTAACGACTCTATCTCTCTTTTGTCTTTTTTTCTCTGGGTTTAAGTTTGAGAAAAATTGATGCTTAATGCTAATTCTATCTTTCGATTGACATTGTCTCTTTATAGATAAAAATAAAATTAAAATCAACCTTTTAATAGCAAAAAAAAAACAAAAAATTACTTATAATTAGAATAGCCATTCTTTCACTCCATTTAATTCTATGGTCATTTTTTTTTTTTTGAATGTTGAATAAAATTCTCAAGCACGAAGTAATCCAAGGCTGTTAAATCAAAACGGATGGAAAACTCGGGAAGAAATAAAATAAAAAAGAAAAAGAAGCAAAAGGGATTGGAGGATGGTGAGAAGGATGAAAAAGCATAATGGAAAGAAAAAAACAGAAATTTTTAAAAATAAACAAATTCCAACGACGTCAGAGCCTTTTTAAACTCACGTCTTTTTTTTTTTGCTACACTCATCCTCTCTAATGTCAGATTGTATTATATTTTTGCGTTTCATTTACGCGGGGACGTGAAATTAATTAAACATCTGAGCCACGTATCGTTCGCTTCTTGGTTTTGACGCCCCCAGCATCAATTCAGTTAAATACATTTTCACAATACTTACCAAGCAAAAATATGTCACCGTCAATTTTTTGTTCACTTATTTGTTATAACAGTTGAATCTGGTGTAGATCAATCACTATTTTTATTTTTAAATAAAAAAATAAATTGATTTACTTGGAATAAAAGAAATAATATAGCTTAAATATTTAAATGTTTCATAAAATGATGAAAGAGTTATTACAGAATTAAAGTAATAAAGATAATTAATATTCAACATTAATTATCCGAATTTTTATATAATCAAGGTAGCACATGCTGACTCGCAATTTAGTTAAATAATTACCAAACTTGTGCCTCAAGGATGCTAACTTAACTTACAATTCTACTGTCGTGAGCTCTGGATTGTGTTGTGGTGAAACACATGTGGCAATTTCATTCTCTTGTATTCCTATTTAATCTTTTTAAATTATCATCATTCCAACTACACCTAAATACCATAAATTCGTTTAGTTTGATTTATTAATTGATAATATTTGAATAATAATTAATTAATTAATTAATATGATCAGTAGAAGTTTGGGTATTTAATTAATAAGCGATCAATCAAATCATGCACACATTTATTTGATATGCTATATAAAATATTATTTGAGAGACAATTGATTCTAGTTAGAATTCGATGATTAAAATTCTTTTCTGCATCAATTGGCTGTAAAATTAATTTCTGGTTTTCTATTAACATTTAAATAATTCTATTTTAATAATTAAATAATTAAATGTGTCATAAACATTTAATAAACATAAATATTTTTTTTTCGGTTAGATAAACAAAAGAAATTATTGGAAATGTTCTTATTAAATATTGAAGTTTAAAATAATGTAAATGTTGGAAATAGTTCTGCCAATCGATAAGAGGTGAAGCAATTGAATAAAAATATTGTTTGTAGAGCATTAGCATGAGACATAGGGAAGACAAGAGATAGTAGGAATGGAGTGAGAAGCAAAGGACAATATCCTGAGGGTAGGTCGGCATCGTAAGCCAGCTTGACTAATTGGCAGCGTTATAATCATGGGTACACGGTTAGGTTGGTATTACCGCGAGTTATAGCCCCCGCAACGTATCCCAGGCGTTCTCACCCCCTGTTGCCACTTGACCCTCTTCCACCCCCCACACGTATCTTGCCATTCTCTCATGCACAAGGGGCGTTTAATGATCCCGCCATTTACGCAAATTTTCCCATTATGTGACGCGGTTTTGGCCGGCAAACGGGCCGATTCGAGACAGCTATTTCTACACTACCATTCCATGCTATAACATCGACTAAAATAATCCTCTCTGTCACTTTACTGATCCCACGAGTAAACCAGTATCGCTTGTGCCCGAGTTCTGATAATAAAAAATAGCGGGATATAAAATAATTCAAACGAATGCTCCAGGGACACTTGGACAGTCCTAGGCGATATATTTACGTCTAAGCTTATCCGTGGATGGTCATTCATAAGTGACAGAGAAAAAATGACACATAACGGGAGTGTTATCTATAACTGTTAGCCCATGTCTAGAGATTTCGTGCTACTCATTTTGTTCCATTACCATCAAAAGATTTCTCTTTATTTCTATTTTGTCTTTTTAAAAATTTAATCATTTAAAAGATAAAATTTAAAATGGAATTATTTTGATTTAGATGTAGAAAAGTAAGCAGATGAATTTGATAGAAGACCAAGACTTGTATTGGACAAAGCTTGGTAGAACAAGCTATCAGACTATTCCCGGGGGTGTGATCGCCACTAACTAAACTTGTAAATCTCTCGTCCCACTGGCAAGCGAGCCCCGACTGACCAGAACACATTTGTCTGTCTTAACCGAGCGTATAGAGGTGGTCATGGCATTTCTAGAAATCAAACGAGACAAGCAATTGCATGAAACTGATGATAATTACATTTCCAATGACTCTATTAACGTTGAAAGTAAAAGTAAAAATAATTATTCGTAATACTAAAGTTCGTTATAATGCTAAAAGAATTTTGAAAAAAAGAGTCAAATTGCGATGGAAAGAAAAAAGAACACAGGATATTTAGCATAAATGTAAAATAAGCCGTGGCTCGAGTATAAATTGTATTCCCATTAGGCGCGAGCTTTTGGAGAGTAAGAATGAGAAGAGAAGCGAGAGAAAAGACTGCATTTGAATACTGTTGGATTAAAAATTAAATATTATGCGAAGGGTAGTCGATTAGAGGAACATGAAATGTTGAGGATGAGGCAGACTCAGATAGAAAAATGAGCAAGGGGAAGAAATTGTCCGAGACATGTTTTTCAACTTGAAATATTAATTTTCCTTTGATACAAATTAAGATAACTCTCTAAATAATCATTTATAATATTTATTATCCACTTATTGGTGATAATAAAATTGATTTTTTCCATCCATCTAAAAATAAATTAATTGCCAAAAAAAATGTTTAATACTAGCCTACATTTTTTATTTCAAATTTCAGCATTTGAGAAAAAAATGTTAAAAAATACTTGAAAACAAACTGTAACAGCTGATAAAGCTGTTAAATGAATTTCAAGTTTACTGTTAGGGATAGGAAAAGCAAATTTCTCGGTTCAATTACAGCTTTGAGGGTTCAAGGTTACCCTCGATTACTCAGAGTGTCTATAACAGCTCAATTTTTTTGCACTTTCTGTATCAGAGCACACAAGTAACTCCTCTTTGTTTTCTTGAGATGAGACAATAGGGGAGAAATCTCAAGTCTCGCGTGGCCATAAAGTTTGATGTACGCATTCGCAGTTAAGGCAGGCAGTATCGCGGAAATTCGCATTAGAAACGAAAGCTCCAGGGGAAACGAGAAGTTACGGGCTACCTTTATGCCTCTCGTACGCATTTGCTTGTCTTGGGTATCATGACGGATGTCTCTCTAGTCGTTTATATCGCGATATAACTGCTATTTTCTCTTCTCAAATTGAGAAATATTATAAACGATTTTCTTAAATAATCTTAACATTACCTCACTCCACTTATACATCATTGGTTATTTCTTAAATCACCATTTTTTGTTTTCAACAAAATTCCCATGATGTTTAATGGATGATTTAATATTTAATATACAAAATAATTAAACAGCTTAATAAATTAATTCCATGATTTTCAAAGATAATTGCACTAAATCTCTAGTAAATTAAAGCATCTATTACCATTCCGGTCTTTTGACGGAATAATGGCTGAACCTAATTGCGGAATTGATTTGGAAATCGAGGATATCAAATAGCAAAGCCAAGCACATTCTATAACGTATCATATGGTAAAGCATCAGGTGTGTAAGAGAGACTGAGAAGGATGAAATGACCAAGCTTGAAATGTACGTAGATCTTGCTTCAATCTCGTCCTAACGAGCTGGGGACTTGAATAATTTAAAGATCCCCGAGCCTCATGTCCGGCTATTATACGTACGTGGAATATCGAATGTCTAGACTATGAGCTTCATTACATCCCTAGGATTATTCCAATTCGTTGCACTGTTACAAATTGTGTAATTGAATTCATCAATCTTAAGCTTTTCTTCTTATTAGATACATCACTGCACTTGGATATATCAAAAGAAAAAAAAATAAAACAAGTGTTGGAAATTTTTTAATCCATCTTCCATAAAAACTTTTTACTTAATTGAATCGATAACTGATGTAAAATATATTCTAGATCGACGATAACCATTATGACATAATTGCGTGATGGTTCATTAAATTGGAAATTGTCCAGTTCACTAAAAGAACATTGTGATAAAATGACTTTTTTTTAATCATCTTAATTGAAGCTATAAATATTATGAATATTGTCATACAGACAAATTATCTATCAACTTGAATTTGAATTTTTATTGCAATCAAAAGTCACGTACGTTGCATTCACATATCTATTTGATTAGTTTGAGAACGAATTCAATTCGACATCATGAATTTAAATCAACAAAAATTGAACATATGATTTAAAAAAAAAAAAAACACTAATTGTTGTTATGATTTAATAATAGAAATTTTTTAATATAAAAAAAAGTTTGACATGTCTATCTTTTAATTGACAGAAATTAAACCCTTAAAATCTAATTCTTATTTACATTAAAAAAAAAAACATTAATTAGTTTAAGCAAAGTTCTGACATTAATTAAAAGTCCAAGTTGATTTTCCAGGCATGACTGATGTTTTCTACTTGAATAAACCATCGTGGTAGCCGGTTTCCGTTGAACTGGCCACCGGAATTATGAAGTGTTCCCACATTCACTTAATCCTACGGCGAATATCGCGCGTTATCTCGAGGCCGATCAATCACCACCAAACCCCATATAACCTTTCTCTTTCCTGCTGTGTGCCATACTCATATACGTTGCCTCCACATTTTCGTACACGGTTCTTCTCTCTCTTTATTTCCCTTCATATCTCTCTTTCTCTCGTATGTGCTATTCACGCCAAGTCATATATCATTTCGTTATCATCGACTCTTTATATGCGGTTGCGCTCTATTTTCTGTCTGTTTGCTAAACGGCCAAAGGTACTGATGCAGTCTAGTCATTAATAAAAAAAAAAAAAGAAACCTCGACTGATTTTATTTAAAAATTTTTGTGGACAATATGAATCACTGTTGATATTAAATCATCAAGAATGATATTCAACTCAATCTTAATTGCTGGAATATCAGTGGAAACATTTTATAAAATCATTAAAATGATGGAAAAAATTCACGATCGAATGATGACAAGAAATAATCAACAAACGTTTGGCAGATGGAGTTATTATTTTTTTTTTTTATCAAGCAACGAAGACCTAACAATCGAAAACTGATCGAACGTTTTAGTTGCGAGGGCAGTGTTTGTCGGTATTTTTTCTAGCTGAATGGCCGTAAATCAAATGGGCGCATATGCACCGACAAGAGGGATCGGTGCATCGGCAAACCGGCGCCATCTTGTGTACCGCATGTCGGCCATAGCCCGGTGAACCGGAAACGACTGATAGTGATGCTTCTGATCAACGACTATATACAGTAACGTTTCAACATCCATGAGGTAGTCCAGTTTCCACCTGATTCAGTACGATATTCATCAGCATTTTGTGGCTTTCAAAATGTCATTGATTAACAATTTGAAGGTATATTCAATACCGTTAATCTCATCATTCAAATAGATTCGTTGTCTCTAAAGATTATGATTTCTATTAGAAATGACCTTTTTTTAATAATGATTTAAAACAAAAAAAAATTTTCATCTATAACGAGAAGAAAAAGATTATTTTATTTATTATTAGTAGAGATATAAATAATGGCTGAACCACACAATCCTCTGTTAGAAGTACAAGAAAATCTTCGAATAATATTATCACAAGTAGTCAGTGGTGTTCATCAAACAGTAAATGAATATCTTAGACAATTAAGAACTTACTATTTTGAGTATTTAAAAGTTCACAATAATCTAAGTGGGAATTCTCCAGATCTCAATCTTAATTTGTCAGATCAAACGTTCAATCGAATTGATTATGAGTATAGAAATCTTGAAAAAACTTTGAAGAAAATTGCTAAACATATTTCTGGTGAGTTTGAATACGCTGCAGAGACTGGTAAAGATGTTATATTTTATTACCAAAAATGTGTCAGTATTATGCATGATATTGATAATGCACAACAACTGTCTGAGTCATTAGAAAAGAATAAAAAGTTAAGTAAGTTGTATAAAAAATATCGAAAAACTGTTGACAAATACAATAAATCTGCTAACGAATTCAATACATGTGTATTAGAATTTCAAACTATAGTTAGTAATTTAGAAAGAGGTCTTATTGTTATTTCTTCAAAGACGAGTGATAAATCGTATTCAATATCATATGAGCAACTACAAGATTGGTGGAATCGTCTTGGTGACAATGATGAGATATCAAAACTAAGAAATCAATTAAAACAGAAACTAGCTGCTAATCGTCCACCAATAGTACCATTAGATACAACATCATTAAACTTAACTCCAATTGCTATCATGTCAATACCTCAAGCAAGAATGAGTGCAAGTACTCAACCATAACAAATTGAATTAATGAGTATTTTATTAGTTAAGAAATATTTGACTTCATTTAGAGAAATAATTGTAACAGGAATTTTCTTTTTATAACATCAACAACAATGTCTACTACAGCTAACTCAGAATTAGAACAAATACATAATAATGTAAAAATAATGTCAGACTTTGTAGATAATCTAACGAAAAAATTATCAGGTTATTTTGGTGATTTAGATCAACATTATGCTAATTACTTGAGACTTTTAAAGTCATCAACTTCTGAAGCCACCTCTACGAATACACCGGGCTATTCATTTAAATATGTTGATTCAGAGTACCAAAAACTAACGACGAAATTACATAAAATTATTGAAAGTATTGGGAATGATTTTCTCGAAATACATAATTTAGCAAATGAAATGATAGTTGCACATGAGAGAGTGAAGAGTCTTAAAGATGAAATAGAAATTAGTAAAAAGCTACCAGATTCACTGGAAAAAATGACACTAATAAATCGATTGAATTCTAAGTATGTCAAAAAGGTAATGAATTACAATAAATTAGCTGCAACATTTAATGCCTATGCATCAAAATTAACTGCTACAAAACAGTATCTCAATAATGACTTGATTATCTATTCTCCAAATTCATCTCATAAAAAATATTCATTGTCAATAAAACAAATTATAAATTGGTTTAAAGATCTAGCTTCTCCAAATGGAGTTTCTTTACTAAGAGGTGAAGTAATTGCTCGAATGGCTAAAAATTATTCAACTGATTTGAATACTTTAATTAACACACCACCATTAACGAGTGTTTCTGTTATGGATCCTTACTCTTTACCCCAAAATCAAACATCATTTACTCCAAGTAACGACAATTATCCTGGTACAAGCAGTTCGTTTATGGGTACTTCTTTTGGAGCTCCACAAACAGGATCACGATTTGCAGGTATTCCTCAAGTTGGTACTCCTTATGCACCTACCAAAATGCCAATGCCAAGGTATATGCCTAGAACTGTTGGTCAAGATATACCAGAAGAACCAGAAGGTAATGGTGATGATGCAAAAATGTATTGATGATGTAGAAACTATTATATAAATATTGTTATTAAAAAATTTGACACATTAGGAATCATTTAATTTTGTAAAATAATTGAACGAAACGATTGGAAAAGAAAAATATTGTTTTTTACTTTTTCACTGAAAGCTTTTAAAAATTCTTTAAATCTATACAATGAAGCA
Organism: Chelonus insularis; assembly: GCF_013357705.1. Lineage (NCBI taxonomy): Eukaryota > Metazoa > Arthropoda > Insecta > Hymenoptera > Braconidae > Chelonus > Chelonus insularis. Next base: position 2,409,974 of record NW_023276776.1, read on the forward strand.
TTTTACGACATATTTTAGTGTGACCGTAAGTTTAGCAGGAAACAGCGAGGAAGATGAAGAATGAAGATCCTCTAAAGCAACTCAAGGCAACGAAGATATCGTCTAAGGGTGAGCACACAAATGGGGTTGGTGTCGCGACTGGCATCAGGGTTATATTGTCGTGCGTCAATGCTGCGGAAACTAACATCACCCTTCCTGCCCATCTTTTGCATCTCCAGAATCGACAAGGGGTTTCGGATATTCGAAGGATTGTCACGTGCTTCAAAATACCCTCTATACATACTTCTAGTCTTTAGTGAGGTTACTGAGAGAAATTTTACGGTTAACAACCCTTTGATTATTTATCGACAGACATTGACACGACGTTTTACATTCACATCCCCTTTCTTTGAGCTTACGTTCACGATAGAATCGGATGTGGTCATCATTCTCCTCCCTTCATACATCCCTTTTTCCTCTGTTCATGCACGAATCATAAAGCTGTCGTTGCTTATTAATTTTCACCATCCGTTTGTCTCCTAATCCAAGGAAATAGAGTGTCTGTCAATTTTCCCACCCTGGATAAAGAAAAAAAATGATCAATACAAAAATAATCTACAGTAAATTATAAATAGATTCAACGGATTTTGTTGTTCAGAGATTAACGAAATGTTGTTTATAAAAGCCAAAAAAATCCTAGTATCTGAAAGAATAGATCCAATAGTGAAGATACTTTTCATACAAAAATCTATAAACGACCAGAAAATAATAATATGAGGGAGTTGAAAAAGAAATTCGTCAAACTAGCGGAAGTCTAGGTCCTTTGCTATCAGACCAAAATGATTTATCATCCAGGACGTTTCATAGGAATATTGAATACGACAAGATAATCTCTTGGAGAGACGTCCGCCACCCTTTGCTTTTCACCCCCTGGCTTCGTTACTCTGGTCGCGGGGGTGAAAACGACACAGGCGTGCTTAATGTACCGCGAGACTCCGATAAGCTTCTACTGTTGAGATGTAACCTGTAGTTTTTATACAGGCTTGACTGACACATGAGCTTGCAGACTTTACCCTTAACATTCTATCAACCCTCTAAAAATCTGCCGAAGAGTTTTTCCTTCATATCATTTATTTTATCTACCAAGCATTTATGATTTTATTTTTGTCACAGCCAGAAGTGGACAATACTTTCAATAATTCATTGACAGCTTTGTCATCCTTCCGAAAAGTAATAAAAATCTAGAGGGAGAAATATTTATACACACGTTTAATATAAAAGAGTCGCTGGCAAACTATCGACCTATCTAGGCAACATAAGCTCACAAAATTCGTAAAACACTAGGGACAGTATATTTTCACCTACTCTCTAAACCTCCCCGCGGATTTTAGTAGGTACCTTGGATTTATCACGAGTTGAATGTTACGTAGAACTTGGAAACGGCGTGAGGGATTTCACTAGATATTTATACGCTTTGAATGCACGTACGAGGATCACTCTAATGGTTTTATTATACCGATGGTGCTTTTGTCGACGGCCAGCCGCTCTTTTGGGAATCCTACTACAATGTATATATGTCTACTCATAGCGTTAGTCTTGATGTTCTGCCTTCTCATGCCACTAAATATCCCTTCAAATATGACTCTTTCATACCAAAATTCACACTTATATTCTTTATGTTGTAGACACTTTTGGATATTCCAATCATTTCATCAAATGTTATTTAAATCAAATTCCTTCACCACATCAAGAATCCCTGAAATATAAAAAATTTTTACCAACAATCATTTTAGGTTAGACATTTTTGGGTTTGATAATGTCTCGTATTGCAACAAAGGATGTCAAAAAATGTATCTCTGACCAAACTGAATGCATTTGGGCAAAGGGATTGTAAGCAGAAGGGTAGCAAGTCTACTTGGCATCCGATAGCAGTGAATGAGCATTGCTGACACGGTGGATGCGTGTCTCCCCTCTTTCACAAGATAATTATGTACACCATCAGTGATAGTAATAGGACAGTTGCTTGGTCAGCCTTTACTTAGGTCTTTAATGGGTGGCAGATCAGCAAGAATAGCTTTTCTCGAGTAATTGCTACTTTCTAATGTTCCACATCCAACCCTCCTAAGATAATATTCTTCAAAAATAAACTTGTCTTTTTATAATTAATCCTACCTGAAGAATAAGTGTGAGTAAATAAAAAATTTATCACATGATATTAAACAATAACTAAATTGAAATTAATTGAAAATGTACATCTATACTTTAGAAAACTAATATTGATAATAGGAAAATATTTCATTGTAGAAAATACTATGAAAAATGTTATTTTATTTATTTAGTTAACTCTTATTTCTGGTAAAAACTATAAATTCAATTATATGTATGAATTTTTAAAAATTTGATTATAACTTTCAGCTTTTACTAGACACTTTTATTAATTTGTTAAAATGAAATTTTTATACCTGAAAAATTGAGTTCATCTGTTATTAATAAACCTAAATAAAAAAACTTTATGAAGCAATTAATTGAAAATAAACATTTCAAATTTTCGAATATTCATTTAAATATCACCGACTATCATCAATTATTCTGAAGGGTCTTATTTCATATCCATCTATTATTTATCAAGAGAACTGGTAAGGTTCTTAGATGGTCAAAACCCACCATCAGCTAACAAATCAAGAGTCCAAGTAACAAGCTGGCAAGTAAGGAAGGTAACCACCACTTTGGTCAAGATGCAATCCCTAGGACCAAAGGCTTACCTCTTAACAGATTTCCCGGCTTTAATTCACTCCTGTCACTTCTTGCACATTAGATATGCTAGAGAATTTACCTCAACCATCAACCTAGGCAAAGTCAACTGGACCATCAGCTTTGGTAATGTAACAATTTTCTCATAGTTACAAAGTTGAAAGAAAGTATTCAGTAAATTATAAAAATTTCAAATAAAGATGAAAGATAAAGGAATATCATTAATTAGCATTCTTGGGGGATTCTACAAAGCTAGAGCAACTTCCTTAGCTTAGCTTGGAATGCTAATTAAATCATTATTAAAATAACTAACGAAAACACCTGGGAAACTGCTTGTTAACTATGCTAACATGAATGCAAAACAGTTTGGTTATCAAAGTACTGCAAGCAGAGAAAAAGAATGCAGAAAAAATAGAGATAAAATACATAAAATGCACTGCTATCTTGTACATTAATAATAAAAGTTGCGAGTATTGTTTAAACACTGGATATAACCTGAGTATTGGGATGGGTAGTCTGTACGTTTTGTCTTTGTGAATGGTCCTTATCTACTTGGTCCGTCACACCAGGTTTTGTCTCTACTGTCTGGCCACGACTGGTTGCGAATTGTTAAGGAGACAGGAAACCGGAAACGCCAACGTCTGGACAAGCGAGCAACAACTGTCTCCCTTTTCCCCCTTCATATTTTCTCATTTACCTTCAACCACTGAAAATCGAACGAAAAATATTTCGCGTGCTGCCCCTCGTACCGCTGTCACTTTATCTTATTTTCTCTTTTGCTCATTTTCTATCTCTCTTGGTATTGCTGAAGGGTCGAATGTCGAATGAATATTTTGGAGCCCCTCAGTAGACCTTTAGGAAGCTACTGACTACCTTAAATAAAGATAAACTCATATTTCTTAAAACAAACATTCAATGCCTGACATTTATTGATCTATACTACTTATTTAGATCTTTAGATAGATTTCTTTAGAATTTAGTGACTTCCGTTTTGTTTTATGTTCTCAGGATACTTGTTTAATGATAACCGGTGCTTCAATCACACACTACATCCCTCACTTGACCACGAGCTTCTCTCGGACGCCTCTGACTCGTTGTTCCGATGAAGGGTGCGATGTAAATCAGCTGAGTGGTCAGCCGCTTACGCTCACCGCACATTAACTCATCCTTTCTCTATCCTATTTCAGATGTTTCACTTTCTCTAAATAATTTAACTAATATTCCTTCATCCTTCTCACACTACTCAACCCAAGCTTATATTTATAGTAATCATATTTAAATAGTAATTATCTAACTATTTTGAAAACATTCGAAATTTTTTTTTTCTTTCATAGAAGTTGATGTTGTGATGGATTAAAATTCGTTATTAATATTACCAATGTTTTTTGGTTGTTACTAAACTGATAACCACAAAAAATATATTGAGTAATCGATGAAGTTGATATCAAACTGTGAGAGACACTTACAAATTAGCCAATCAAGTACTAATCCCCACTCTCATCTCCATCCTCTCGATTTCTACCCCAATCGAGCAACGTCCCACCCGCAAATACCTTAATCCGTCCATTAATCCGACGAGATAAAAGTTTCCCCAGTAGTCACAGTCCTTTTGTCATCAGACTGCCCGCATCACTGTACACGACTGCTACGAATCGTTGGACTCTGCTTCTGGCGTATCGATAACAATCACGTTCGTTCGACTAATTATCTTCCAAATAAGTCGAACGTAATTTTATCCAGACATTATCAGAAAATCTTCCGTTTTTATCGACTGAGAACTAGATCATAAAATTACACAATTTTAATATCTCATTAATGTTAATTTTATTTAAGATCTAATTACCCGAGTAAAAATAAATAGGCCCAAAAGAAGCCCAAAATGAAAAAAAAGCCCAATACAGGCCCGATTGAAGCCCAATCTTGACTTAGAGAAATTTTCAGTGCCCAAAACAAGCCCATTACAGGCCTAAATTTTGTAGGAGCCCAATTAAAGCCCAAAAATATTTTCTCGGCCTAAAACGCGCCCAATTCAAGCCCATTTTCTAAGATCATATTCGACAATGATGACAATAATAGTTTTAGGCTTCAATTAGGCGTGTTTTAGGCCTGCGAAATATTTTTGGGCTTCAATTGGGCGCGTTTTAGGCCTGCGAAATAGTTTTAGGCTTGATTTGGGCGCGTTATGGGCCTGAAAAATCATTTGGACTTGAATTGGGTCTTCTTTAGGCGCGCCCAAAAACTGATCATTTTTACTCGGGATAACAGTTATTTATTTAAATCAAATCATTTTTTATTTAAGAATAAAAATGAACAAGAAAATTGTAAAAATAAATGTGTCAATTTATTCATGTATTTTTGGTTTGGAGAAAAAAATTGATTAAAGTGAGTTCAAGCTACATTTAGCTTTAAAAAAGGTAATGGTTAAAAATGTCTCGCTTGGCAAAGAGAATACCAGGGTGTAGTTGAATTTATGCCTGACATCGTCGTGGACGCTCGTACGATTTTTTACTCCGACACAAACTGTGGGCACACGCGCCACACTGGACAAACAACAATAAATATATTTTGCGCCCGCATAGAATGGAAGGAGGAAATACAAGGGGATGGTTAAAGGGATCGAGGTAGTAGCGAACTTCCACGCGAGCACGTACGAGCATAGCTTAACGTAATCTGACTGCACACCACCCTATTTTAGACTATACCCTTGCTCTGAGGGGTAAAGCCACCCTAAACTGTACTCCCAATAGCTGGAGTATTGTCACCTAAAAATTCCTAGTCCATTACAATTTTTTTCTTTTGTCATATTTAAAATTTGCCATAAACATAAAATACAAACGAATTTTTATTTGATATTAACTTGAAAATACTGCAATAGTTATAGTCAATATTTAATTTGTCAATTTTTTTTTTTTGCAAAGAAAAAAATGCAAATAAATTTTTATTACTCTTAATAAAAATGTTTAAACATATATATATATATATATTCAGAGTGAAATATAAATTGCAATGTCACAAGTTAAAATGAAAATAAATTATTTGTAAAACCTTAACGATATCTTTTTCAAGTAATTTAGAATGCTAATAGCCGATTGTGTTAGAACGGGGTGGCAGGTAATGTGGCAAGTTTTTGTGCGGCTCACGTGTGGCTGGAAAGCTTAAAACATCCCTTAAATTACCTCCCCATTAGTAAAGACCCAAATGCCGAGCAAACGAGAATTCCAGTAGCCATATAGTTGTTATATCTCTTCCTCTAAATTCAAGCATTTAAGATTTATTTTATGCAAAATATTCATTTGTTTCTTTTCTTTGAAAATTACCTTAAAAAGATGTAATAAATATAATTAATGAGACCGAAAATAAAAATCATTCTTTTGAAAGAAAACAGTTAAGCAGATAACTCTTTCAAGATGGCAGAATGAAGAGATCTAGGTTGCCATTTCATTATAGAAGAATAGCAGAATTCATGACATTCCCGGTGGAAAATGTAAGGGGCGGAAACGAGCTCGTTATCGGTCTTATCTCCTTAATTTCTCGAAAGTAGAGCTTTAAAGTACGAGCGATTTGCAGAATTTAAACATTTCTCTCTCTCTCTCACCAGGATAAGGCTATGGATTAAGCTCACTTGAATTTGTATATGTATGTGTGTCTATTGCTCTTTCTCTCTCTCTCTCTTCAAAAACCACCCCCTTAAGAGCGCAGACTCCTCTTTTTCCTTTCTCCTTTTCCTGCAGGATAAAACAAAACATTGGACCCGAGTCTATTAATGCCCAGCTTAATGCGCTTACAGTTAATTAATGAACCGACCCCGGATGCCACGAGTGCTGATATAAAAAATAAAATGCTGATAAGCGAGCAAAAATAACCTTGAAGAGTACATCTTGAAATAATAATTATTCTCTGCTTTTTCATTCTGTCATACCGAGGTTCTTCGCTTCGTTTTAGAATTATTTTAAAAGATGATAGGATTCTGGAGGTGGTGCTTCTGTGGTCCAAGGGGCGGAGCTTTAGATACTGCACAGAGCCGGCGCTGCATCGTTTCTCAAATATATTTATCTCTAATATTATTTCTTCAAAAATCTTATTGATGATGAATTTCTTTCATTTTTAACTTGTCCAGACTTTTCAAATTAAATTACATTTTTTCTATGTGCAGATATACTGTTTTTTATTTCGTTGTCTAAGAAAAGTTAAGGTTATAGATAAGATTGAATAGAATGCTTGTGATTTTGTTCATTTCGTTTTCAATCAGTGTGTATTAGTTTTAGTTAACATTATAGAGTGTGAGATGAGGGGAGAGAAGGCAGTGGTGATGAGCTTTGCAAAGAAATAAACGCATCTCAAAGTCAAAATATTTTACATTCTTCTTTTTTAAAGCTATTTTTTTTATCACAAGATATTTTTTAATAAATTATCCTTGTATTTTGCATCCAATGGTTCTTCATTCCTCCATTTTTATAAAGAATATCACAATTAAATTGCAATTGTTTTCTTTTTCTTTAATCTCAGATACATCAAATGCTAATTAAAAAAGAGAAAAAAAATACTATTAAAAGAAGAAGAATCAATAACATGTCTTTGAACGATCCAACCGATACAACAGGGTTGAAACACTCTTGAGAGTAACACATAGAGAAGAAGGGCAAGCTATAAGAGGGTAGTATATCGGTTGGCCGGGATACAGTGGTTAGCGGTTGATGAACGTGCAGAGTAGCTAATCGAATTATCATTGCTTTGAAGATCAGGGCCCGTGGATGATCGGATCACGTGGCCGATGGACAAATTGCCAGCGATGCGAACCACTTCCGTGTAGTGCCCAGGCATGTCATTCTCTCCCGCTCTGATCCACACCCCTAACTCTCGTTATGGACTTCAACCCCCTTAACGTTGGACATGATCACGGACTGACAAGCATTCCACATCCCTCAATCGACGATTCAATTCGTTTAATGAATTTTTGTATTCAATATGTTACCGTTCATCTTATCGATATCATTCCAACTGATTAAATATTTTTAAAAAGCAAAATAAAATAATTTATCCATTTTTTTTTTAATTAAAATAAAATTATATAGATCACAGACTATTATTAAATGAGAAAAAAAATGATTTAGTTGAAGGTCAAGCATTGTAAATCCTGTGGCAAAAGCTTCTGCCACAGGAATTTGCGTGGCTAGATTCCTATGGTAACCCTCTAAGAGAAAATAACTGAATTGAATACTTTCAAAAACTATTCTTCCTACATATGAAAATTCAAATAGAATAAATATCTTTTTGTAATAAATATTTGTAGATAATATATAGATATGCATTTAGAGTTATTCTATTATGATGGTTTAATTCAAAGATCAAAGGGTTGGAGAATGTGTTTGCATGAAAGTTTTACCACAAGAAGATATTAACATTCTGGTAATATTGTCCAGAACAGACCTATTGAAACCGCAAGGAACTTTGTTCATATAGTTTAAGTTGACTGAGTTTCCAAATAAATTTTGTCTTTCAACTTTTTCTCATTTTCTAAACAATCTAGTGTGCTATTTTACTTTAACACAAATGTTATAAAAAAATGATAAAAAATCAGTCGATAATTTATCAATCAAGTGTCAGTCAATTGATGAGACAATAAATTTGGAAATGAACATCAGAGAAATGCTTTTTTTTTACTACTGAATAAATCCAAGTTGAACAGTTTTGAAAGTTTAATACATGAAGTTCTAATATTTCAGTAAAATGACAAATGTCTCTTTAATGGATGTATTTAGTAACAGAGTTAGAAACAGCCGTCGCCTGACTAACTGCACTTGTCGAAAACCAGGCATTTAAATGTCGAGTAGATAACGGTTGTCGCAAGGGCAAAACACAGTCTGAAGAGGGGGTCAAACTAATTCGATTCTAAACTCTGACCACACACCTCCGCTTGGACACAGATGGCACGAACCGCGGTTAAATTCTCAGGCCTCGTAACTCTAATTACTCATAGACAACCCGAGAACTCAGATCCGGCAGCTGCCGTTGAAACTTGATAAAAGCTACACTGATAGAAGAGATTTGTAATAATTAAAGAGATTTTTTAATTGCTAAAAAATCGTATATTAACTATTACACATTGCTTGTTATTGTACAAACAATATTTTTTAATAGTTGAAAAATTATTGTAATTATTAAAGCTGGGCTTTACTTTGGTTTCTCACCAGAAAATCCCAAGGAATTGGGAAATGACTGATTTATCAGCCAATTTGCAACTATATCCACTGATTTCAAGGCTTTTTATTATCATTAAATGAATAATTTTTTTGTACTCAAGGCTTCTTCACTGTGATGAAATATTTGTTTACAGTTAGAAAAAAAAATCATTTTGTAACCCCACAGTAAAAATATTTCTGTTCGATAGTAAATTTGGAGTTCTTGTAAGTAAACTTGTGACTTAAAAGGTGCCTTAGTAAAAGAATTACTTACAACAACCCAAAATTCACGTGGGCTTGTCATTTTTGCACTTACGTTTAATAAAAAAATTCTCTCCGTGTATTAAAAATCTCTTCTATCCGTGTATTTATGACAATTGCAGAGAAATGAAGGAATTTAATATTATACATCATTGCAAATTAATATTCACCGAATAATTCAACAGATTTAAGAGAAATCGTACATCAAAAAGCTATTGATTAAATTTCATGATTATTTCATTCCATTTCAAACATAGTCGTGAGATTGGCATAGTCAAATGTTAATTTTAGTGACACTTGAGTGAAATCAATTATTAAATTATCTCATTCTGCAGGTAAAATAACGAGATGACGATGGACGTGAGCAAGAGTGAACCCAACAAAAATGGAACTACTCCCCAAGAGTGTGCTGGATGTGGAAAACCAATTACAGAAAGGTTCTTTTTCTATTTATAACTCAACCATTTTTATTCATTACATCTAATGTAATATTATTAAATTCAATTTCATAATATTTAATATTTTTGTTAAGAATTTATTCTGATGATTAAACTTATTTTCAGATACCTTCTAAAAGCTCTGGATATGTTTTGGCATGAAGACTGCTTGAAGTGTGGTTGCTGTGATTGTAGACTAGGGGAAGTAGGATCAACTTTATATACAAAAGCAAACTTGATTCTTTGCAAGCGTGATTATCTCAGGTAAATTGGCAGTAATAAATTTCATTTAACTTTACATGTACGGGAAAACTCAATAAACTCAACATAAGACGCGATATCCTAAATCGAATTTTACAGATGAATTTCTTTTATTGAATAAATGCTCGAGTAGCAAATGTCATAGGGTGATTGGTATAAGAGAAGAAGCAGAGGGTGTTTAATACGGAAGAGAGCACTGGATAGAAGAGAGTAAATAAAGCGTGTTGAGATTACAGAATCCCGAGGGAAACACACAGGTGCCATTGTGAGAGTACAAACTATTGAAATTGTGGTCTTTATTAATGGCCCAATATTTGAGAAGAACATTTATGTGTTACTTTTCTACAAATTTATTAGCTCTATATCTTTTAATGAAACATTCAATCTTATTTTATTTCTTTTTACTTTCATTACTTTTATTAATACCGGAACCATTCATAGTAAACTATTTTTAGTTGTGATGAACTAAAGTAGTTTGGCATCCACAGATTGGTAATCAAAATAGTAATGATTTTTTTTAATTTTATAAAATCTACACTGAGATAAAAATTTTGTTAAATGAAAGAATTTTTTATTTTATCAATAAAAGGAACTTGGAGTATTCTTAAGGCTGGGCTTTACTAACCTCAAATCACCTCAAATTTTTCTCGTCAAACTGTGCATTTTTTATTAGTTTTTCTCATGTGAAAAATATTTAGGAATATTCAGAAAAGTGGCATACACATCGGAAAACAAAGATTTTTCGTACCAGTGTAATAATAATCGTAGAATAAATAACTTTTCAGTGAAGGGCTCATGACAAGTGCATCCGCCATGACACCTCAAAATTCACTGAACAGTTATTTATTCTACGATTATTATTAAACTTGTACTATAAATCTTTGTTTTCCGATGTGTATACCACTTTTCTACATATTCCTGAATATTTTTTACATGAAAAAAACAAATAAAAAATGCACAGTTTGACGAGAAAAATTTGAGGTGATTTGAGGTTAGTAAAGCCTAGCCTTAAGATAATATTTTATTCGATCCAATAATATTTTTATTAAAAACACATTTTGTCATTTGTTTTAATGTTATGACATGTATGAAAATCAATGACATATTATTCATTTGATTAAATAAAATGATTTTAATAAAATATTTATAATTTCGAAGAAATCATGAGTAGTAATGATTATTTATGAATGGAGTGCAATATAAGATATTTTTGAACTGTGAATCAACTGGACCAATTTTTTATAAATCATTAAAATCCAGTAAAATTGAACTAGGAGTCATAGGAGCTCATATATTTTTGTCAATGCTAAAATACCTTGAATAAATAGATGATTAATACTATTTTTTAATTTCAGACTTTTTGGCAACACTGGTTATTGTGCAGCATGCTCAAAAATAATTCCTGCTTTCGAGATGGTTATGAGAGCAAGAGCAAATGTCTATCATCTGGAGTGCTTTGCTTGTCAACAATGCAATCACAGGTAAAGCCGTAAAACATTTTAGCTATGAATTAAATTCAAACATTGTCAATGAGTTTCCTCAACTTCTATATATGATTTTATCTCAACTTGATGATAATTTAATTCATCCGCAGTCAAGGTGTTTAACGAACGATTGTTTCTGCTTGACTAAGACGTGAAGAAAGCTCGTGTGTTGCTTGAGAACGCGTGAATAGGTATAGAATTGTATAGAAAATAAAGGAAAGGGAGTGTTGAGGATCGTGATCTAAGGCACTTGAGATTTCCATCCCCTTTCTACAGCTGGCGTAGCAAGTATAATTGACGGACGGTGCGGAAGTGCTGCCGACAAAAGTCAGAGTTTCCCTAACTATGCCAGAGACGTGCGTAAGAGTTGAGGGGAATAAAGAGGAGTGAGATGGTAGAGAGAACTGTCGGTGGATGAACGAGCACGTCAGATGCAAATCATCCTTGCTAATTTCATGGAAAACATTCACTAGAGATTTGCAGAAGGCACAATAGAACTTGCGGAAAACCCAAGTTTATTTTACACGATGAATTAATTTTTCAAAGTTATTTAAAAATTTTATTTAATTCCAACATTTACATATTCTCATTAAATAAACTATTCAATGAATTTATGTCAATTTTAATTAATCAAATAAATACTCTCATCGAAGAATTTCCATCAATATCAACACAATTCGCAAAACATAACAGAATGTTGACATTTGCATACACACAATTGATCTCGACATTTAGTTGACCTTTTTTTTTTTGTTTCAAGTAAAAATAGTTACCAAGATTAATCTTGAGAAATAATTAAAAGCATTTTATAGTAAAACGTAAAAGGTCACAATGTAATGTGAAGCTAACGAAAACGTCGATGGAGAACATTTCTTTAACAAAATTGATTATTATCGCTAAGACGGACACGAGCCATTGGTCAGAGGTTATATAAGAGCCAAGTAGTGGTTGACCGTTGAGGTCGGCCACCGGGAAACGGATATGGCTGTTGAGTCACGCGATCACTTGCCGAGTCAAGCATAAAACACCTGAGTTGTTTAATCATACAGTTAAACCATTTCCAAGTGCAGAATACCATCATCTTCTTTTTTTATCCTTCACAAATACCTCAAGATTCACTTTTTTCCTTCTACATTCAAGTTATTTCTAATTATCTTCAATTATTTCTGATATTAAACCGTAATATAAGAAGAATAAAAAGATATAAATAAAGAGTGTCAACAATTTCTCAGTAAAGCGAGCACAATTCGAGTAAATTTCGCACTTGCGAGGAAACCTAGACTTAAGTCTTGCATTGAGGGTGGTGTCGGCCATTTTGCTTCCGGTGTCCTGAGGGCAACTTCCGGTCAACGTCACGCAGTTCTAGGGGCTATGCTAAATGTATGCAATAGCGTTTGCTTATGTGTGTATGTATACTCACTCGACTTGCCAACTCAGTTGAGCCTCTCGGAGATCGTCTTTCACGATTATATTCAAATTAAATGCGGACTCTGAGCAGTAATATACTGCCACCAATTTAACCCAGCAAGGTCCCAAAGGGGCGCTTGACACACAAATTTCTCTCTGTCTTTTTTTATTTTCTCACTCTTCCCCAGATCTTGTTTCATTTCTATTTATTCTTCAGTGATATTTTCAATCAAGTGAAATTTACCAAAAAAGAAACGTTCGAAATCAATGGGAAATAAATTTTTACCTCTTTAAAAATAAAATATCAATAAAAATAGATTTACAAAGATATGATATTTGATTCCCTACAGTATTTTCCTTCAATCCTTTATGAATTTTATCGTTAAATATTTCAGGAAATAAAAAAAATCCACAGATTAATGAAAATTTAGTGGATATTTAAATATTCAAGTTCTTGAAATATAAATAATTTTTCTATAGTATTCTTTACAAAGAGACAATCGAAAAGCAAAAATAGACAAAAAGACTAAACTACCGGTTTAACGTGACGGTATCGCGTTCAAGCGCCGCTGCATCCGAACACTGGGGCTTTGGCTGCATTTTCAATAGTGATAATCCAGTGGTAACAGTGAGACAGAAAGAGAAAGAGAGAGAGCCGAAGCCGCTTTGTCATCGGATAACCTAGAGTAGGCATTGCCGGCTCTGGTTGCGATAGACTGTTATGTTTCCCCTACCCCAATTCGCACGACCCCTCTGTTTCATCCGATACCGATGCCACGTAATAAGCGTTTCGTCGATTATAAATGAACGGCGTCGAGTTGCCAAGATCGTTCGATTTCCATAGGATTTCGACTCTGGACCTATCTCTGATACAGTCAATATCCTTAATCTTTCATGAATAATGTTCTGCAATGTTTATTGTGCGCAAAAATAATTCCTCTTTCATTTAAATCATTTGAAATATTGAAAATAAAAAATACGTTCAAACAATATTTAAATTAAATTGACAATTAAATGGATAAGAATCGTTAAATAAAGAAATAAAATGATTGGTTGTGCGTACAAGTCATTAACGCAAATTATTGTGAAACGAATGATGATCACAATCACGAACGATTACCAAAGTTAAATAGCCTTTTTAAGGGTAGTTTAGACAAGTACAAAACTGACAATGGCCTGACTCTAATAAAACTATGCAGTCGAATAAAACAGCGCGGTGTATGCAACTCTGGTAATTAGTGGTATGCATAAATCATCAGACACGTAAACGCGTGGGTGCGCATACACATGTATACAAAGAGGGTGTAACTAGTGTGCACCAAGCACCCATTACAGTCCCGACCCAACCAGACTATAATACCCCAAGTTAACGTTGCCACGTCGAGATTGGCGACATGAGGTCGTTGATTTATTTTTTTAAACTACTTACTGCAGTATTTTCACTCTTACTACCATGTTAACATCTCAAATTGTTGCTATTTACCATACAAAAAATACTTGGAATTATTTATTATGAAAGAAATCATTATGATATATTTTTAAAAAAATCTCACTTTTTGTATCTTTCATTTAAATGAGAGATTAATTTCTCGACATTGAGATATGTTTATCCTAGGTTTACTTAGCACTGTGCTAGAAGCTAACAATTTAATCTCTGTCCTTTGGAATAAAAATAAATATTCACTACCAGTAAAAAATTATCTACATACCAACAATAATAATTATTTATTTTTTAAATGACTTTTATCCATTAAAGGGGTGAGTGGAAAAAGAATTTAACTAACAATTTTTGAGTTTACATTTTTTTGGTAAATTTTGAATTCAAGAAGGATAGAAGTACATCTAGATGAGGAAAGATTGGTATAAGAAATAAAAACATTTAAGAAAATATTTTTAATTATCAAAGGAAGTTCTATTATTTTATTTATGTACTTTATAAAAGTTTTGCATAATAACTCAATACAACTTATAAAATAAAAACGCACAAGTTTAATTACCAATTGTAGGTAAAATATGAAATTTCAAGTTTGTGAATGAAATCCTTTTTACACTTACCCCTTCAATTAATTTTGAAATAAAAAAAAATATTGTTAACAAATAATTTTGTCAATTTTCGATAATGAAATAAATTATATTTGTCAATTAAAAAAGATTGGTTGTTAAAATACTTGATTAATTCAGATGATTTTAGTAAATTCATCAAAGCATGTTTTTAAATGAGATAAAATAATTGGTTAATTGAAAAATATTGACTGAAAAATCGAGAAGAGAATGGGTTACAAGTATGAGAGGCTCATATAGAAGAGAATGTTTTGCATTTTTAATATCAGTTTCATTAGAGAGAAATTTTAGTCAAGCTGACATAAAAATGAACACTCACACTCGGAATATATGAAATGCACACGACAGAATAATTAGCGAAACATCAAATTCCGTTAAACGTCCGGAATTAATCGGGCAAATACGAAATTAGCTGAGCGAGCACACGTTCAATAGTATACAACGGATGGGTGGCGATAAAATGATACCGAAATTGCGCGACGGAGCAAATATCGTTAGAAACTAATGTGATTTTCAACCTGACACTCATGAGTTCATGCTAGCCTGATCAAATTTACATAATTCAATTTTGTCGATCGAATTATTAGATATAATTTTTTATCAACTCTTCAAGACTTTAAATGACGGAATTTCATTGAAAATATATTGGGCAAGATAATTCTAGAGGTGACAAATTTGTTAGATTTAACATTTGATATTTATAGGAATACTCACATTGGAATTCGTGTAATTCGATAACAGTGATGCTTTCCTACCATTGCAAGTTGATACCTTTGTTGGCAAATAGATTTTATTGAATCCGTAACAACGAAACTGTAACAAAAGCAAAATTAAAAATAATTGTAATTTTTCTTTAGGGCAAAAAATTAATTAAAAGCATTTTTCATTCAACAAACTATCCATAAAACTTGATTCAATTAATTAATAACTCATTCAGAAATTTAACATGTATAATTTTACTCCATTTTTTATCAACCTTGTTATCAAAATAATGTGTACTTTTAGTAAAAAAAAAATAATCAATAAACGTAATATATTGTTTATATAAAACGATAAAATGTGTTACATGATATAAAAAAAAATTTTTAATACTCTTTTTTTTGGTAAATAAAATCGTTTATCAATTGAAATGAATGCGTTATCAAAAGCTATGGACAGATAACACCCGGATGTACGTGACGCGACACAAGAGTTAGCGATTATAAATCTTGCAACGCACTTGCACAATAGATCGGTATTTTATTATCGTTAATAACCAGTGGAAAATTATTTGATATTTACAAACACAACGTGAACTGTAAAATTATCAGGAATAAAAGGGTAATATAGATATATCAAGTAAAAATTGATCTCTCATACAAAAGTAAGTGTGTTATTAACAATATGAATGACAATTATTCATTATAAACAACAAAATTAATTTATATTTGGAGATTAGTTCCTATCATAATGATAGAAGGGGATAGAACATGTCGAGAACATGAAACTGTTGATGCCATGCTACAAACATTACGTGTCGTGGTATCTGTATCAGACAGTCTCAAGGTACATTAGAGAGACGAGTCAGAGATACAATATCTGCTGTCACATTTGACGTCACTTCATAGCACTTGCCATTTAATAGTTGGCATCATAATGGACTCAAGCATTTCCATTTCATTACTTGAGGAGAATTCTAAGACTTGAATAACTAGTTGGCAACTATTTGGGTTGGGTTACAAGCTGATGTTATCAACTCATCCACTACTCATTCTTATTTTTATTCTTCTCATAACCAAGCTCGTATGTTAAGAAAGTTTGCTCAACTGACTGAGTTCTACCGGCCCGTCCACTGCATCAATTTCAACTTTTCTCGTGTCCGCCCATTTTCTTCCACTTAACTTTTTGGCGATAAGACTGCAGAGAGGAAGGAAGAAACAAAAAAGTCTGTAGGTACGCGCCACGCGTGCAAAGTTGTTCTTTTCTTCGTTAGCTCTACCTTATTCTATACGACAGAAGAGGATTCTTCTAGAATTATGAGACTGAAGGTTGGACGATAACCCACTCGCATTATTCACCGAACAAAACCTTATAGAGACGTCAAGATAAAACGATATCGTTTTTATTTCTTCAAGAAACTTTTTACTTAGATCTTCAGTGCACTCAACAAACGATACTCTTGGATCAATAATAATTTCATAATATTTTTAAATAAAACAACAATACTTGGACAACATGACACTGATGTTGAAGACAGAATAAGAACAGAATGGATCCAATCATGGTAGGATCCATGGTATTTCTGTGTAATTGAAAAAAAATTAAAATTTCAGAATATTTACATGACATGATCTAATAAGACATTGATATTATAAAGAAAAAAGATTTTCTTTTCTACCCTTGTCAAGGTGTATGTTCTACTTTTGAGTTCATGATGTCTTAAATAAGTGGAATTGACCCTTCTCTTGTCGACTGAACATGATGCCGATCCTACCAAGTCCCAAGGGCGAAATGGCTCATTCCCGCGCACTTATCCAACGCGCCGTAGATAACCATAGATTAATGGGCCGCAAGCACAAGGAGGGAAATACGAGTGTAGCTGGAAGAGAGCCAGAGAGAATTGCAGCAAGGGAGAGAAGTGTGTCGTGTCTGATTTATCGTTTATTGAGAAATATGGCGATCTCTTTTGCTACCGGGCAAAGATTAACCCCCTTTAACCTTACATACAGACACTCAGGATTTACTTCTTGGATATAAGAGCTAGATCAGTTTGATTACGATAAATTTCTCTGTCTTATTAACTTCATCATAGCAGATTGATCATTTGTAGAAGAAATTCGATTTATGATGTGAAAAAAAATCTCAAGTTCTATTTATTCTCATGAAAAAAAAAAAGCCAATAAAAATGTCACATCATATTTCTCCCATTATTTATGTCATAATATAAATTCCAAGAGAAAGCTATAAGCATATGGTTATAATTTATATGAAGTACAAGTTAATCAAAGTTTCCTTGATATTTCTTATTGATACCATTCACTAGCAAAATCGAGAACTATTTGTTAGTAAGAAATAGAAGACTTAGAAAGGGTCTCAAGTAGGTTTAGACAGTCGAGACGAAGCTTAGACTTAATAATAAACTAGAGAAACGAGGTATCCCGGAAAGGATTAAACTGGGCTAAGCTTGCTCGCCACACTCGGGATATTTGGTTATCAAGTGCGTCCGGTCAGAGGAGACAGCCCCGGAAGTCAAACAAGCTGCCTCCAACTAGATAAGACTTACTTAAACTAGTCGTACCCTACGCTTGAAGAGTTAATAACAATGTTCAACTTCTTTATCTTCATCAATGCGTTCAAATTTTATTTATAGTTTAATAATTATCATAATAGAAGAAAATGTTCAAAGTTTTTGATAAATATCATGACTTAAATCTTCATCTAATCAATATATATATAAATTAATGTGTTTTTTTTTCTAATCAAAGTTCGAGTAAGGGTTTGAATAATCCTCGGACAAACTCTCAGCTAATCGGTTGCGAGAAGCCGGGGAAACTTCCCTAAGGAAACCTTGACAATGCCCGACGGTAAGGCAGCTAACTTGGCCAATGTATCTCACTCGAGAAAACTGAGTGGGAAAGGGTAAGAGTTTGAGGGTGGACTCTACAACTTATTAGAAGACCGGCTAATGATGGAAACTTGAGTACTAAGTCATACTTAATCCTCCGTTAGAAAGCAGCCAGAGTAGTTCCCAAGGCGATAATGTTCGAAGCTAAGTTCCAGCTTGCACTTCAATTTTTCTAAAATTGACTCCCAAGTGAATTGCGTATAATTTTTCTTTTAATTCTTTGCGAAATAAATTTATATAAAGTTCTAATAATATTTCAATAAATCTGTGGAATGTCAAAGTAATAAAGCTTTTTTTTTTACTTGATTAAAAGCTTCATAAGAAGTAAAGTACTCAATTTTCACGCAAATTTATGTTTTTCCGCGAGTCTTTATTGGACTAAGTCTTTTAAAAGAGTTAATGTGATTATACACTTGAAGGGAGCGAAAATACTCGACGCAGAAATATCGCAGTTTCATCCCCTTTAGGGTTCTTAGTCTCAACCCTTTCACAAGGACCAACTCTTGGCCGTCTAACGTCACTTAATTCTCCGCAGATCTTTGTCATTAATATTGCTTACTAACCAGCGAGCAATCTCTAAGATTATTGATGGTCATGAATTTAGAAGATATTAAATACGTTGAAGCAATCTGCATATTCAAATCAGAGAAATACATTTTTCATTATTAATCAAGCTTTAATACTTATCACATAAATTGTTCAGTTATCGTGAGCCAATTGAAACATGTTAGTTAAGATATTAAAACATTTTGATTTTTCTGAAACTAAAATACCATGTCAAGTCAATGGAGATATAATGTCAAGTGACGTTGCTTCTTGACATTTAGATAGCATCAAACGTCTGCAGAGTAAATCTGTCGCACTAAAGCAGACATAACGCACCCTTTACACAGTAGTCCAAGACATTTAGAAGCATTACAACGATGATTCCCCAACTATTTCGATCCAATCTACTCCAAGAGTTCAGTTTTGATCAAATTAGTGCCAAGCTTTCTCAATTCCTGACATTCTAAATTAGTTAGCAGTCGCCATTATTGACATCTTGGGCCACAAATTCATTCAGGAAACAATTTGACGGCAAAAATGATAAAGAAGTTGATTTACCTCTTTCCTAATTCATCCAGGCTGGTGGAAACAGTCGTGCAAACTCGTCTTTGCATGAATAACCAAAGCTATGTCTATAACCAACACTCTTCACAAAGTGTCTACGCTACCATGACTCCATTAACTTCACACTTAACATCGCGTTGGATGCCTTTGCAAGCTTCCTTCACTCCAACAGATCTGATTAGAGCCTTGAGTCTCTGTTAAACGCATTAGACTCAGCTACTGCACGACTGAAGATGCACAAGGACTTGATCCGATAGAAAAGGACAACGGATTTGTCTCTCAGCCTCTTAGTAGTCTTGATGCAAATTGACTAAGAGCGACGCCAACTACCGTGAGCATCCTCCTTCGGGAATTCTTGATCGAAGAGAAGTTTATTCAAACCCTCTCCCTTCATCTTCATCTCACTCCAATGTCATCTATGGTTTCTTGTTGTTTGCTAACAAATCTTGGGCGTTGCTCAATAAATAGTTGATTTCCGAGTCTGTAAATTAAAAAAAAAAACAATTATTTTTTGAACAAAATAATATTTCATTTGAGACTTCAATCTTTATTTACCATTTACCTTCGAATAAATTTCTTTTCATTTTTATTCTCAGCTTCACATTTTTATTGCAGCAACAAAAAATCATCAATTGAACTAATGCTTTCACCATTTAGTGGTTTTGTCATTCTTATCATGAAAACACGAGGCATATCGCTGAATGGGTAATCACTAGGGACATTATAGTGGAATCTGCAAGCACCGACGGCTTTTTATGACACGTGATTTGACGCTAGTATCGATTCCAATGCCACTAGGTACTTATCGTAGCACGTTATGATGCCACATTGCTTTTTATAGATATCGATGGCACTACATTGCTTTCAAATCTCTGGTAAAAATTAAAAGAAAAAAAAAAATGAATACATAACTTGGATATAATATCTGTAGATTATGCGTATTTCAAATGTATAACTAGTAACTTTTATTTAACGACATGAATTTATTTTTTTATAACTCGAAAAATTTCAGTACTTCAACATAGTGGGATGAAATAAAACAAAATCACGTCTGCATTTACATAAGCACAGGAATAAACCACTCGACAGGAATTTTGACGTAAAAATCCCAACGAGATGAGTACGCGCATTCTGAATACACAATAGAAAAAAATATTCTTAGTATAAATTTTAATATTCATATTTTAGAATATTTTTTTTCTAAAAGAATCATTGAATAGCTTGTTAACAATTGGACTAAATACTTAGTAATAAATTATTATTTCCTTTAAATGCAAATGTTAATATTCTTTTCAAAAATCAGCTTATGATAAATAGATTCAAATAAAAATTCAAAGTAATAAAAATTTTTCTTGAATAAAACAAAACTTTGACATATTGATACTAGCTTAATAAAAATTCGACTGTTTATAAAGATAAATGACATCCTATATAAATATGATGATGAGCAATGACAAGAGAATATTTACAAGACGAGAGACTGATATTCTAGAGACTCATGACGAATTTCAAACAATCTTAGAGCGATTTTTGAAGGCCACCCTCTCAAGGAAAAAATCCCCCGGTAAGATCGGCTTTTAAAACCAGCAATAAAAAGAAAACGTGAATACTTGAACTTTTTTAAAGCCCGGCGACAGTTGGTGCGATACGTACGATTTTAGCCCTTGGGTTATTGCTTATGTTTCAACATAATAACGCAAGCTAGACACGTTTCCTTACCGAATCCTGATGAATTCACGTGACTTGATCATACTGTTTGATTTCAAATAAAACTCTTCAAAAAATCCTGACGATTGGCGAAATCGAGGAAATGGAGAAACAAGATGCGAATCGACTGGAAATTTGCATTTAAAACGCTTGAGTATCTTGCGGAAACTAGAGACAGGAAGGGATTTTATTCGTTGTGTATATGTATATTTTTTCTTTTGGCTTCATTTTCCCGCAATTTCCTTGACGAAGCGGAACGGAAAACGGCCTTAAACGGAGTTAGCACGGTGCTTTACTGTCTCACCTATTTTTAGGGAGAAGAAAATTATCGGTTGATGAAACAAACGTAGAGATGAACTTACTTGATTTTTAAGTCTTCTTCCATCAAATTAACTTCCAAAGTGTTCCTAAATAACAAAAATAATTTTAATTATTATTATGTTTATTTAAATCTAATTAAAAAATAATATACTTACAGGTTCTGCGTTGGAGATAGATTTTATTTATGTGAAAATAAAATTCTTTGTGAATATGATTATGAAGAAAGGCTTGTATTTGCAAACATGGCGTTACATCCACCGCCAACAGCAACATTGGCACACATCAAGCGTCAGGTTACACACCTGCAGCCTCAGGTAAATATAAAAAGCTCCTTAAAAGCTTCAGTAGCTGTCTACTCTTTCAATAAATCGTCCATGTATAACCCTGTAGCTTGTGACAACAACCTCCGGGCGAAGCATACGATGTTGTATAGACGTGAGAACCTTTGAAGCTTAGGGTTAAAATGACCTGACCCTCTTGACAACAAAGGACTAGCCTGAGGAGAAAATCGTGTGCCTTTAAGCTTCATCTCCACATCTTATAGGATATCGCGTGTCCTTATTAATTAAGACGAGCTAAGCTTGCATGCCACAGCATCATCTTGCACCTCAGACATCCCTTGATCTAGTTACTTGAAGAAAAATCTTAATCTTTGAGAGCATGATTGAATTCTCAAAGATAACCTGATCGTAAATCCTTTGTAATTGAACTGGATAATATAAAGATGACACAATCTATAACAAATAAATTATTATTTTATGTTGACTGACCAAAGCTTCACTTATTCTACTTAACAATATCACTATTTCCAGTCTCACATAATTTCCTTCATTATTTTTTCCGTCGTAAAATACAATTAGTTGAGATTAAAATGCACAATTTCTAACTACATAAAACATTCTGATAATCTTTGAAGGTAGAATCTTATTAATATGACTGTTATATTATAGTGAGGCATTAATTTAGAAGAAAATAAATCTTGTGTAGTAACTGAAGTAAAAATTAATCACTACACTTAGATTATAATTAAGTAAATAGACGAAAGACATGTAATATTAAATCTTTTTAATCAGATACAGATCATTGGAAATAAATGAAAATACCAAGTAATAAATAGCTATAATTTTGGTAAAATCAGTGAATTATTAAAACTAGTTAATCGTAAAATAAATTTTATGACGTGTAAAAAAATGATTAAATTATTTTGAAGGTATAAGAGAAAAGTAAGTCGATGAGAGATGCGTGATCTCTAACCATAGAAGCGATACTGCTGGTGGATTTCCCTAAGGGAGGGCGAGTGTGTAATGGGAAGGGTAGTTTCACACGAATTGCATATATATATATAGCCACGCATAGAATAACGAGCTTGATGATATCGCTGTTAGTAACGTGTACTACTTATAATATGCAAATGTTGATTTCCCACCCTCCAACCTGTTTATTTTAGCCCCTTGCCATTAAACAAACTTAACGTCATTTTATATGGTTAGTTCATGTTGAGATATTCGAAGAAGCTTTAATTAATGTAATTTTTATTATTTTCAAAGAAATAAAATAAAAAAAAAAGAATGACGGGATTGTTTACCTAAATTGATGTTTTCGAGTATGAAAGGGGGATGTTATAAATGACTCGTGTATAACGACGTAGAAAATAAGCCGTTAGATGTTGGGAGGGGAGGACGTGTCAACGGTTAATACCAATATAATCGGGGGGTAGCATGCTAATGTCGTCGAAGCATCTATTACCCTTAAGCCCTGACGGATCCCACTCGACGTCTCTCGCGATACTATAGGGGTGGCACTTGAATAAGAGCGTCATGACCATTCAAAGGTGTCCGACTGTACGATCATACCTTCGATTCTCCTTTATATTCATTAAGCTTCCACTCTATCAATTATATTTTCATCTCTCAAGATGACAACATCATTTTTACTCTGAATCAAAAGACGTCCTTTTGACTTCTTTTTTTCTTTTGTTAAATATGAGTTTGGCAAGAAAATAGTGAAACACTTTTACAATCTAAAAATACTGGGATATAAAATATTATGATTTTACTGCAATGTCTCTGCTCTCATGGTGGACACAAGTCATTGATGGACATGGAGACTGCATTGGAGATTAGAGTTTGGAGATAATTAAATAAATATTAGAATTGAAAATTGTTTTATGTATTTCAATATTTTCTTGCCAACCTAATAAATGAAAACCTAATTAATTAACATCAACCTAATTAACGTAATAAATGAAAAAATATTTGAATAGAAAAAAAAAAGGAAGCTTGTTTCTAGAGAAAAAGAAAATGAAAAAGATTGGAGGTGGGAATTAGCGTTCGTAACAAAATGCAAAGTGCCAAGTAGTACGATCTTGATAACGGAATCAACGAGAGACGTTAAGGTTCTTAAAAACCACCAAGTGGCAGACGTTCTGGTTCGAGACTTGTGAGAGGGGGGTAGGGAGACTCTCATCTCAGGGTGACGATGCTTCCTTAAGCCGGACTTGGCAAGGGAAAAGGAAGAGAAGTGGATGAAGAGTACTTGAGGGTGGTAAAGTTGAGAGGGGTAGTTTTTCTGATTGCTTGTGAACAGACAGCTGTCCCAATGTTTCAGAAGGTAATCACGTAACTTTATTTAAGAGACAAATAAATAGATCTAGTGGTATATAAATAAAAAACAAAACGGTAAGAAATTTATTATTTGAGATAATAAAATGGGAAAAATTATAAAAATCTTGTATTGGATTTTGAAAAATAATTGGACAAGATTTTTATTTTGATCTAATGTCACCCTTGAGAGTCACATTGGAGGGTAAGTTAGTAAGAGGGTGAGTTAAGGCTCGAAACGATTATCTGAGTTTTAAAACAAACTCTCAAGTGTCTGCAAAGTCCTTTACGGATCTTTAAGGGGTGGGGATTGAAATACTAAGGGTTGGTGACGGGACGAGATAATATGCTAATGTTCAGAAGCAGCTACATGGAAATTTAAGAGGATCAATGCTCGTGAGTCGAATTACTCCTTGAATGAGTATCTACACAACTATGATTATTATAGAAACAGTTATGGGACCAATTCTGTTAATTATTTATTCAAGAGATTAATAATACTCTATTTATAATTGACAAATCAATTTTCTTCAGATCAATCCACATTCTCTAAAAGCAATAATGCTGAAACTCATTCAACTTTAGTTAAAAAAATATATATATTAACCAATATTTTATTTAGGCAAATATTTAATAATTATTAATGTTGTATTAATTAATTATTTAATGACTAAACATTTATATGTATTATTCAGGAAATTTGCTCATCAATTATTAATGTATTTTGAACTTTAACTAAGTTAAATTAAACAGTATTCTATGAATATATTAAATTATATTATTATTAGTTTCATCCATTTATTCTCATAAAGAATTAAATAAAAATAGAAAGACATGTTTCGGTTATAATTACTGCTCTTATTGGTTTTAGTTTTTTTTTCAAATGATAGAATTAATTGAAAAGTAAAAATTGGTATATTCGATTCTTTTAATAACCATTGCCATAAATACTGTCTAGACATACGATATATAAATGTAAAAATATATACAACTATAATTTAAATAGTTCATCCTTCTAATGAGCATATTATTAAGCAAGCTGAATTTCACATAAGGGCCTAAACTCGCGTACAAACGCACCAAGAGAACTGACTCAAGGACGAGGGAAGAAGAGGGAGTCTCGCATGGGAAAGTCCAGCTTGCGAGCTTACGTGAGATTATGAGTTTTGTTGCAAACTCCAAGTTTCAGCCTCCACTTTTATAACGATTATTACGCCCTTGCGTCTTTTTCACTCCCCTTTTCTCCTCTTCACTCTCATTACTCAACACAATGAGCTTGCGATTCAACTTGGATCAACACGACAGAGGATTATATCAAACTTAATTGCCAATCATTCATTATAATAATAAATTTTATTTCTTATTCTACCTTTTATGTATATATCTACTGAGACTATGAAAAAAATAAACTTCCCCTAGAGGATCGTTAACTAATGGTTAATCTTACAGACCTATGAACACGAATACTCTTTTCTCTACAAATGACCACTTTTTCTTCTTTATTATCTCTCAGACTCGGACATTCCTAAAACTTCTGCAAACGTGCTAATTTTTTCGCGCAAAAAGAGCTGAGGAAATATACACCTGGTTGGTTCACAACCCCAAGAGATCAACAGACAAATGGCACGCGATTCCCAAGCCATACCCGAACCATTCCTATTTCTTACGCATTTCGTTTCACCAACTATTTCCGATCCACCCCCTATTAATGTCTTACTTGCGAGTATTTTGATTACAAATGAAATGGAAAAGAAATTATCATTAAAGGTGCTAATGTATTTGTCTACACAAAACAAAAACAATTCATCACTTTTGCATTTTTATCATCAATGAATGAATTTAAAATAAACAATTCATTTTCCACAATAACGATTCAAGTCTTTCCGTACTGAATTATGTGGTCTGTGAGAGTAATTAGATCGTAAATAATAGTGATAAAAATGACAAAAAGAGAAGTTCTTTATCGCCATAGCGGAAATGTTAGTACGTCAGAAATCCCTAAATCTTCGAGTCCCTTTTTCACCCCTTTGAAAACCCTTAGCATAGCATGACTTCTACATTGCTACCAGCCTGAGCATTGTCGTACCTTTTTTTCCTATCTCTCTCTCTTTTACGTAATTAAGAAATCTCTGAGAAAGACTACAGCCACCGGCTCGTGCCGAGGTAAATTAAGTCTATGACTTATTCAACTTTTATCTACAATTGCCAGAGAAAGAGTTACGACGGCTAAATTTATTATATTTTATTGCACCTTTAAACTCCCATAGAATGTGCGAAAAAATATTTCTGTAACTAAGTGTAGCAGTACTTTTGTCAAGTACAAGACATTATTGATATTAATTTTCCTAATAATCATTCTTCTAAGACTTAGTTTAAAAGAATTGTTTTTTTTTTTAAATAATTATTTGAATAAATGAAAGCAAGTTAGACATCTCAAGAGAGATAATCGAGAGTGAATATTCGAAAGTTCGAAATGGCAAACTTGGTCTTCAGTTAGTATAAAGTAGGGGGATGATTGCAAATTTTAAGCTTGTTTAATTTAACACCTTGCCCGTGTAAGCTTCACTCATAGAGAGGGTGGACTCGAAAAGGTGGGAAGCAGAGGAGTCGAAAGTTTCAAGTTTTCAACGGCTCGCCTAGCATCTCTCCTAAATTCTCTTTCCCTTCTCTTACGCTTCAAGTCATTCTACAGCTTTCGCTCCACATAAATATGGCTTCGAGAGGGCTCCGCACCCCCAACCTTTCACTGAGTCAAGTTACTCGCCCGAGTTAAGATACAAGTTCCTCCGACCTTTTGTTTCTAAACTGTAGCTTACTTTACTTGTCGATAGAAACAAAATTATTAAATTAACTACCATATTTGGGGCTTCAGACTCAAATTCATTCTATTTTTTTGTTTATTTGTTCTTTAATTAATTTATGTTGCATTAACTACTAGATCATGAACCATTACTTATTATTACACAGATTTTTGCACACATAAGTAGCATTTTAATTGTTATTAATAGGTATTTTTACATCATTCAATCTTATAAGGAAAAAAACACTGGATTTGCAGTGAGTCTTTTTTGAAAAGAATCATAGCTTATTTCATCTAACTTTTGGAGGACACTGTATATATTTATCTTGGAGTTATTTTTTTATTAAGAATTTTTTGTGATATCAAAACACTTGGCCAAGTTCCTAATGGAAATATTATTCTTTTGTCTTTTGTAGGTAACACAGGGTAACGCAACGAGACAACCAAACGGAGACTCTGGCCATAACCACAATGGGTATCCAACGCCTGCTACGTCGACTACCCATAACGCTCTAAATCCCATGAATAATTTAAACGGCATCAACGCACAAGCTACATACGACACCAAATGACAACCAAAGTAAGATACAATCATAGGATCGAATCTTGAAGCAATGATGAATTATAAAAAATTGAAGAAAGATAAAAATTCTTTAATGCTGCCAAAGATAAATTTTTCTTAACTGCTACTGATTCGATTGACCCACAAATAAATAATGACTAAAACCAAAGTTAATTATTGGATACCAAAAAAAAAAAAGTAGAAAAATGAAAATAATTTGCGAATTAAATTGTGATCGCAGGTATGGAATTTAATAAAATTTAAGAATGTCTTTAAATGAATTAGAATATTAATTGTCTAAAATTAATTAAGTAAGATTTAATATAAATTTAATTTATAATTAAGTTATTAAAAAAATTTTGGTGCTCATTAGAAGATAAATTCGTTAAAAATTGGAATAAAAAGATATTTGAAAATATAAGAAAAAAAATAAGTAAAGATATTAGAATAAAATTCAAAGTTTTGCTCGAGCGAATTTGCCGAAAGAGAGTGAGGTAAATTCGTAGATAAATCGAGATCGGCCGCTACGGTCGCCGGGCACCCCCGGGGGTGTAATACGTTAAGGGTGACTTAGCGTCGTTTCAACTTCGAATCTCCGTAGAGGCCAGATTGATGCGGCCAACTTTTACGTTGCCTTATTTGCGAGTCAGATAACGAGGCTGAGTTATACCCAAAGTTTTTGGGGTGTTAGAAGGTGGAGGAGAGGGTAGAGAGCGAGTTGAATGCTTTATTTCTTTACTGTGTACAAAAGAACACACATATTCGAGGGTTTAAAACCATCCGTACCTGCGACAAATGCTTCCATGATATTGTTATATACAAAATATTTATATTGTATGTAAAATATAACAAATTATATTAAAGTATATATAATAGAATGTTTCTAATTATTGGATCAATAAATAGTGAAAATAATTCAATAAATATGTATATCTTCTATTGAATATCTATAGTAATTCAATTAACGTAAAAGAACAAAAGATTTTTTGTTCATGTAAAAAATTATTAACTGATTATAATAATAATCAACTGAATAATAATATTGTAAAAATATTGTAACATCGTTTTATATTTCATGAATTTATAAAACTAATTTCATTAAAGTGACTGAGTAATAAAATGAAATTATTTCTTTTGGAAACAAAATTTTTCCTAATAATAATAAATGTGTTTTACAACATTCGATAGTTGATTAAATAATGTTATATTTTATGTAATAACTTCTCAAACTGTTTTTGTATAATACTCAATAATTGTATAATTTTAAAAGATATAAAAATAAAACAAAAAAAAAAAGAAATCTTTCATTGATTGAAACAGAGAATTGTTCAGATGTTAATAATATTGTTATCTGTAGTATAAAAATGCTAATATAACCATAAAATTTTAATGTCATATCTTCAATAACGTATTTCCACACTCGATTTCCCCAGCTCTTCCAATATTTCTCATGTCTTTTATTATATGAAACTGTTGAGGATCCTATAACGTTCTTCATACTTGTTTCCTTTCAAATATTTAAGGTTCCTACGTGATTGGTTGAACAAAATCTACGTCAATAATTTACCAATCATACAAGCACTCGTGGCCCTTTGTGTTATATACCGCGAGTGAAACGGATAAATCGCATTGTGTATTCAAGAGAAGCTTGAATCCAACTCTATTGGGGCGTGTGGAGGCAAAAAGCATCGTACAAGACCTCAGTAATCTTGATTCGCACGAATTGACTCGAAATTCAGCTGAACATCGCGAATTTATGATGTCGACGCGTATTTCAACACACGAAATTCATGTACACAATATATTTCATAATCCACTTCAATATTTCTATGCCTAAAATAATTATGATTTTATTCTTAATTAAGAATGAAAACTTTTTAAAAAAAAACTAACCCTGAGTAGGTAAACATTTTTCAAAAACTAGCAGAATCAGATTCTAATGTTTTTTTAACCATTATCCCATTTTGGGTGCAAATAAAAATCTAAGTAGCAGAAAATCGAATCTCCTATTCTGGACCAAGGTTCTTCCTAAGTGTTGGGTAGTTGAATAAGTCTTTACAATAGTGCAAGAACCTAAAATTATTGTTTCATTCAAAATTAGACAATTTTTATCAACAGGGAATTCACGCTTTACCACATCGTTAATAATTTTAAAATAAATGTTACATTTTTGCAATTACTAATGCAACAATCCAATAAAATTACACGAGAGTAATAAAAAAAATCACTTGCTATTTTTGCTTGCTCAAGCCTGCACATTTTAATCAATAACTTTTTTGCTAATATCTAACACCACACACCCATGAATATTTTTCTTAAAACAATAAAATCAAACCTGTTACAATCACTTGCAAATGATAAGTTAATAATTGTTTCTTTTAGATTGATAATGTGATAATTCAGATAAAGAGTACAATGATATTCTTTTAATAAGAATATTAATTGAATTATGCAGAGATCAACATTCAGCAGCAGTATACCTTTGCAGTTAGGCGTGCCCGTAGATAATCACTTGCTATAAATAACATTTATAGAGGGTGCGCCGTATACTAATTGCCAATGATTACTGCTAGCAAGAGCTTGAGAAAAATTACCAATTTACTTCGAGTGGCTGTCATTTGTCATACCTCAACACTTGGTAAGGTTCACGTGAGTCAGTCTTTTGATAGATTTTAAACTTTTACTTTTTATTATTTAGTTTTTCTTTTTAGTAAATGTCTATCCATCACGCGACCGTTTAAGTTCATGAAATATGAAACGACTGATTGTTTGATTTATTTTGCTATTTAATCTTCATTTTTTTTTAACTCTCCATTTAGAAGTTATTGTAATAGGTCTGATTGTTTGAATGAGATTCTAACATATCTAGAATGAAGTTAGTTATGCTGGCAAACCAAATCGTATTTAAATTTATTTTTATTTAATTTGATTATTTAATAATCATTTTTTTTTCATTCAATCATAATAAAACAATTTAAATTTAATTACGTTCAATTTTTTTATATAAAGTTACTTTTGGAATTATTCAAATGTAATAAAATAAAAAAAAAGGGATGTATAAAATTTATGAATCTGACGTTGAAAGTTTTAGAAAGAGAAAAAATATATGAGTAAAAATCAAGGATGAGCAAATAACAGCGATTAATTAAAAAAGTAAAAATTGTTTTCATAAAATTCATTTACGGAAATATGCGCGGACTGAAATAATATCCGGGTGGCTGATGCGTGTTCCCTGCACCCGCCTAAAGTATAAAAGGTAAAAAGCTACCCCAGGGAGAATAGTAGAATGAGGAGGGGGTGAGTTGACACAGAGGGGTTGAAAAGAAAGTTTTCACATTTTTTTCATTTCCATAACTCTTATAAAAATATTTCTATTCTAGCATTGTGTATCCATACTTCAACCTGGTACTCACAACTACCACCTCGAGAGGTTTCTCGAAGGGAGTGAGACTTGCGAAGTGTGATTTAAGCACGCGTAAAACGGTCGTTAAAACAACAAAGCTTTTTAATGTCCTTCCTTGATTGCCTAACTCAGTTTATTAAAACGTTGCAATATTATATATTTTTTCTTTCGTCTTTGCATTCCCTCAGGTGGCTTTCTTTAAGGAAGGCCAAAGTTTCATTAAATTGTTATACTTTTTTATTTCTTCCAGATCTTTTGTCCAACTCTTGCAAGTAAAGTAAAAAATTACTTATTCTTGCAACAAATCAAAGATTTGTTTTTTTTTTTTTAATAATTTAATGTTTAAAAACGTATTCAATTTTAAAAGAATTATTTTAATTAGAGCAATTTCAAAACAGGGTATTTGACAACAGTGTTGATAGTCGAGTAAAGCTTTAAAAAATTTCTATCCTATCTCTGACCTTTCTTTTAATTCTGATTTTTTCCAAGCGATAGTCTCCCTGTTGTTTCTTTACTTTTCATTCTCGCCTCGCTGGACTCCGATTGCTCGTGGGACACATTGTCGAGCAAAAAGTACCAAGGGGTAGGAATTAAAATACTATAGATATTCTTTCAAACAATTGAAATCATTATACTGAACAAAATAAATGTCTATTTAAGCTTTAACGTATTGAAAATTAATATTTAATTTGCCTTTTTTTCATTAAATATTTGATCAAGTTAAAATAAAACTTGGAATCTCAGCATTCAGAAGAGCATCTCCTTTTCAATCACACAACTGAATGCACATAAGAAAAAATTTATACAAGAATCTCAGACTATCCATAAAGAGATGTAAGAAAATATCAAAAGTGGACGACAGTAAACATATAGAAAGCATGAAAAATGTCAGGCAACGAAATTGATATGTATATAGATAGATTGAAGAAAGGAAAAGAACGACAACTATCTTTTCATTTTGCTATGTCCAGAAATACCTTACGCCCTCCTTTCCTAAAACGTTTCTATCCATAATATTCAAGGTAGTACTCTCGCCTCAAGGGTCATACTGTTTTTTCTCTTTCTCTTTTTTCATCTAACATCCTATGTGAATATACTTTGAGTACCTGCGTCAGCATTTTTTTCCTTCTTTCCATGCTCATTTCCGGTGATATTGCTACTCCCTCTTTCATAGTATTCACTTTCTTTACCAGTGCAAATATACTCTTGATTTAATTTTCTTCTTTTATTCCATTATATCATTATTAATGTTTCTCTCCAGTTTCCTTTATAAAAATGTTACCCTCGGTTTTGTGACATAGAAGCCTTTAGAAAAGACTCTATCGGAAAACCTGTAAGAAAATTTGTTTTTTAGTTTAATTGAAAAACCGTTTTAATCTATTTACTACAAATCATTTGTCTTTAATTCTAACAAATTAATACTAATGAATTATTTTCTAATTACATAGTCATGTAATTCATCCACAAAAAGTAAAAAATAAAAAAGTAATGTAATTGTTTTTATGTAATTAATATCGATTAATTAATTTACTTAAAAAAGATTTAATGCTTTTTAAGGATAATGACAAGAGGAACCGAGCAATCTTGAGCTTAAAAATTGCCTAAAGGTGTATTGCTAGAATTATGGAGATAAAAGAGCCTGAAGAATGGTTTTAGGTAGGGCTTTTGTTTCGCGAGTACGACCACTTGTAAATATAATTACAAACTACAGTTGTCCCACCCCTAATTTGATTCTGCGGTTGTTTTCACCCACTCCCACCCCTTTTAGTCTCTATCTCTTGCGTTACTGACATTCTCCTATCCCTTTCCCGAACGCATTGTCTTTCGTCTTTTCATTCAAATTACCGAGGCACGGTGTTTCCCATTCTCACAGCAACGACGCCACTGCCTGCCACGCAGAACAGCCGGAAACCCAGCGTTTTCTCCCTTGGTATTGTCGCGGTTTTATTGAATCCGCCGAGTATTGTTTAGCACCCAAGCGAGACGTTGTCGATTGTCAAAGAAAATTGAACCATTTTTCAACAAAATGCCACACAATAACTCGTCTTTTTAGCCAATCTTAAAATTCACTTGTAGTTTGTACAAAGAGAAATAATTGGGGAGATGTAACTTTCTACATAATTGAAATTGTTTTAGTTTAAATGAAAATTTAAATTCTATTACTGATATTTAAACTATCAAACAATAAATTGAGGTAATTAAATGTTCCAACAGAAAATATTCATCGATGAGAAATTTAAAAAGTTTCAAAATTGAGATAAATTCCTAAATTGATGAGAGTTAGGAATAGGCTGTTGATATTCGTGTAATTAAAATTCCACCCTGGATCTCTGAACGCGTCGTAGCTGCATGAAGAGCAAACGATTCTTGTTTGTCTTGACAACAAAAGGAGGAAGGAGCACGATGTTGGTTTCCCGAAAGAGGGTTATGGTAACCGGAGGTAGTTACAACAAGAGTAAAAGAGAAAGAGCAGCGAGAGAAACTAGAAAGGGGTCGCAGAATTATTACATCTTTTGTTCTGCGTCTCGAACCGCCCCATTTGTGGAATTGTGGATCGCATTCGAGACGCGATTGCGGCCACTGAACGAGAGGACACCCATGGGGGTAACTTCCAAAGTTAACCCTTTTGTTAGTTTGACTAATTCGTACCTACAAGTTATTTCTTCATTCACATTTACATTACAATTAGCTTCAACAATTATTTTCTGCAATTTTTCATTATTTTTTAAGCTATTTCAAAATTCATAATAATCTGATAACCCAAAATGAATCTAGTCATTAATAAATCTCTATAATTTTAATAAATTGTTCACTCTATATTCTTAAAAGTTTAATTCAAGAAAATGAAAATTAAATAGAATAACGAAGGGATGAAGCCAATTTGACGCTAGCGTATCTCCAAGTATTTAAGGAAACAAGTGAAGTTATCTTAGTTAAACTCTAGAAGAAGCTCCCATCAGTGACTTTATTCTCCAGGTTTCACATTCGCGTAGCTCTAAATTCCTTTTCTCTGTCTATATAACCCTTTCCTTTATGTAAACCCTTTGAAAGAATGTATAACAGCATCATTAACGTAAGAAAGTTAGTACTGTTATTGCCAATGTTTGCCACGAAGTCAAGCAACTTTTACTTTTACGCTGCGATTCGAATTAAGAATTTACGATAACTACTCTTTTACACCCTTCTTATTCTTAATATTCTATCCCCTGTCGGATCATCCCTTTTATCCCAAAGGATGGTACTCTTTCCTTTAATTGCAAACGATAATGTGTCTTGAGAGACTCACAAGTAATTCATAATATTATTTGCTGTGTCTGCATTTCTTATATAGGAACTTGTCGAGTGTTTCAGAAAAAGAAAAGAAAAAAGTTGAATATAAGGGTGAGAAAAAAATATCATAAGGGGTGACTTAACGAAGAAACATAGAAAGAAGGGTCAATTTTGTGAAATAATCGCGACAAGCACGATATTACTAAGAGTTATAACCTTATATCTTTTATTTCTTTTACTTACCCTTTAGTCTTATTCGACATTGGATTTTTTATCAAGTTCGAGATTTCAAACCAAACGGCTCAAGAACTTCCATGATCAATAATCCATCGTCAATCTTAGATCATAATCGTATGTGCATGAACACATCTGTTAAAAAAATTATTATATATTTTTATTTTATATTTCATGAAAAAAATTAATTTTTTGTAATATCGTGAACAGTTAAAATAAACTACTCAAAGTAAATAAAACTGAAATAGTACTTTTTATTACTTACCTTTTGTTTTTCATTTCACTGGATATTTCTCAGTAAATTTAAGACTTTTCAAAGTTGAAGAAACTCCTGTTAATAACGAAGAGCCATTAATTCCAAACCATAGGATTCAACGAAGCATAAAACATTCTGAATGAACCACCAAATCTTCCAGACGAATCTTTACGTACTGGAAACAATCCATTCCATTTTATGACCTGAATTTGGTAAATCTCAAATGACCTAATTTAAGACCAAGTTCGATAAATAATTGATTGTAAGAGTTCATCTTCATATAAACTTTGAAACCGATGTATCACCTGTACATAAAAAAAAACATATGAAATATTTGATTTTATAGAAATAGCTCTATTTTTAACAAAAAGTGACAATGAGTTTTTGTACCTTTTTATAAAACTTCAACAAATTTTTTTGTGAAGGTTAAATCTTTCGTTTATATAAGTGTCAAACATAGACTCGAATTCTATGGGCCAACTTAAAATATGTAAAACTTGCCCACTGGGTAGTGGATAACAATAAACTAACACTTATACACTCTCTTCAGCGGACAATAGCTTGTGTTGGGATCCAACACGGCTGGTGCTAACAACCTCACCTTGACGAGTTATGAGAAGCCAGGGTACTTCAGAGTACAATCTCGAGGGTAGTATGTGTTTATGTTTATTTTTCTTGTATTTTTCTCATCTTTGTGAAAAAAAGTTTATAACTTCAGGCTATTTTATGATAAATAAATGGAAAAACTAGCACTGAATCGAAATTTGCACAAAATTTTGTTTCTTTTTATGAAGAAATTTTGATAGAGTTTTTCAATAAAAAAATACTTTTTCACATATTACTTTGTTTCGTAAATTATTAAATATTAACGTAATTGATCTTGAATAAAGAAGGAAAGCAAATAATTACGTTGAGTAAGCTAAATTATTCTCTTTGTATGGGGGAATGTTCAAAGTACAAACAAGCACACAGTAAACAAACTAAATCGCATGTTTTGTACACAAAATTGGTATTCTCTGAAAAATTATTATATTTTCCGAAGTAAAATTTGTCATGTAATTTATTTATCATAAATATAAATATTAGTGGAGAGATTTATTAGAAACTTTTGCCGAAAAGCAAATAATTTTGGTGCTTTAGCTTCTGATCGCTTTTTGCGTCGCATTTTAATGAGCATGCGCACAGTCGAACAACGACAAAAGACGCCAAAAACGCGGGAAAAAGACGGATCTCTTATTTTCCAACCAAGACCGCTAATGTAAATCCTACATTATCGACATTTTTGAAACTACTTTATCGATTAGCGTTAAAAACTTGAAGAGCTGATATTTATCAAATTAAATAACGCTTTTTCTTTAAAAAAATGCTCATTAATAAATCTTTTGTTACGAAGAAAATTTTTTTTTAATTACAATACAATGTCAATTAGATCATGCTCAGGAAAAAAAAATGTTTTTCAAATTTTTTTTGTAGAGGAACGGAATGAAACCAATGGAGCATTCCACTTCCGATTCATTCCTTCTTTTTGAGATTAGCCGCCATACTTGGCGTTTTGTATCAAGAAGTTTTTACTTCATTATTCCATAAATTGTTTAGTAATCGGGTGATTACTAATTAAAAAACATGGTACAAAAGAAGGTAAATAAACTACTGCAAATGATAAAATAAATATTTATATAAATCTAATTATATTTCAAATAACTGTTACATAGTGAATTATGACAGGTTATACGTGTGAATATTTGTTATGTTGTAGAATGAAACATGTGTTTGATAAGCCAGAGTTTTAATCATTTTATGTGCATTTCAGCCCAAGAAGAAGGTTGGAAAAAAGGTAGCTGCTGCTCCCTTAGCAGTAAAAAAAGTCGAACCTAAAAAGGTAACTAATCCTTTATTTGAAAAACGTACCCGTAATTTTGGTATTGGTCAAGACATTCAGCCAGCTCGAGACCTTAGCAGATTCGTAAGATGGCCAAAATACATTCGTATTCAACGTCAAAGAGCTGTCCTTTACAAACGATTGAAAGTCCCACCACCAATTAATCAATTCACCCAAACACTTGACAAACAGACAGGTTAGTATTTCACACTCTTTTTCATTTTAAATCTACTCA
Organism: Chelonus insularis; assembly: GCF_013357705.1. Classification (NCBI taxonomy): domain Eukaryota; kingdom Metazoa; phylum Arthropoda; class Insecta; order Hymenoptera; family Braconidae; genus Chelonus; species Chelonus insularis. The sequence continues at coordinate 2,446,775 of NW_023276776.1, forward strand.
TTTATCTATATTCATATGATCTATTACCATTTTTATAGCCACACAACTATTCAAAATTTTGGAAAAATATAGGCCTGAATCTGCTGAAGCTAAAAAGAAGAGACTAAAGGCTAGAGCTGAAGAAAAAGTGGCTAAAAAAGAAGATACTCCAACAAAAAGGCCAAATGTTCTGAAAAGTGGAAGCAATACTGTGACTACTTTAGTTGAACAAAAGAAAGCTCAGTTAGTCGTCATTGCTCATGATGTCGATCCAATTGAGGTAATTCAATATCTTATTTATCTAATATAATCATTACATTTTAAATCAAAGAACAAGTAACTTTGCAATGATGCTAGAATTTCTTCACCTGAGATCAAAAAGTTGACAAAAACTTTTTATTCAGAGGATGAAAAATAATATCTGAGTAGTAATAAATTGATAATATTTTAATAATTATCTTTTCTCCACTAATTGAAAATAGTAATAGTATAATATTCAATTATTTTGTAGATTGTTCTTTTCCTTCCGGCTCTTTGTCGTAAAATGGGAGTACCTTACTGTATTGTAAAAGGTAAAGCACGATTGGGACGTCTTGTTCGACGCAAAACATGCACAGCTGTCGCTCTAACACAGGTATTTTTTTTTTTTTTAATTCTAATATCTAATTTATCATTAATAAATAAATAAAATTTTTTTATGATGATTCATGAGCCAATCCAATGAGTGAATGTGATATATACAAATTTTTCCATCTGAATTAAAAATAAAATGAACATAAGATGAAACTAATATTTAAAATGTTCTAACATGTGATCAATTTTCTGTATTTTAGGTTGACTCTGCTGATAGAGCCAATTTCGGCAAGGTAGTTGAAGCTATTAAAACGAACTTTAATGACCGTTACGATGAAATCAGACGTCACTGGGGTGGTGGACTTCTCGGTAGCAAATCTGCTGCTCGTATTGCTAAGCTTGAAAAAGCTAAAGCTAAAGAACTTGCCCAAAAGCAAGGTTAAACCTTTAAAATAATGGTTTGTATATTCGAAAATGCAATCAATAAAAACGGAAAAATGAAGCAAAAGATTAAAAATTCAAATTAATATTTATTAATTAAATCATTTAATATTTTATTTGTCATGATTGTTTCATATAAATTCATTTACATTCTTTTTTTTATTAACTTCTCTAATCTTTTTATTTTACCTGCTTCATGTTCAGAACTTTCTCTCGAGATATTCTGATTGTCAACTGTAACATCAGAACCTAAACTTGCTTTAAATTGTTCAATGAGTTGTTGTTGTTCTTGTTTTCTTAAACCTTTCATATCTAAAATTTTCTGAAATTCTGGCATTTGAAGATCTGGCAATAATCTTTTACATTGATCTGCAAATGTCTTAGGACATTCAGTGGTTGACATCACAATTTTTAAAATCATTTCTGCTTTTGCCATCCCTTTAACAACAACTTTTGTATATGTAGCAGGAGCTTTACGAGTAATTTGGTAACCAGTAGAAGGTAAATCAAGTAGAGCAGTCTTAAGCATATGAACATCAAGTAAAAGTTGTTCTGCACCAACTGCACTTAATGGTTTACATTTATATAGCTGTTGAACAAGCTTAGGTATAAATGAACTAACAAATTTAACACATAATTGAGTAAAATATTTTCTACAAGATGATAATCGATCACGAATAGTCGGAATAGTTTGCCTTAAATGTGAAATTATTGTGCTTATATAAGTACTTTGATCTCCAACACTTTCTATGGCTCCCCATTGAACTTTTATCATGGCAGTCAATGCAGGATCACAAGCAGCTTCAAGATCTTGAACTAATAACTGAATACAATTAGAAATAACATTATGAAAAAGATCTTGTTCTTGAGAGAGATTAATTTTTTCAGCATAAATTTTATCTGTTTTTTCTTTTAGCTTCTCTTCAAGTTGTTGAGTTGTTTCTAAACAATATTCTGCAGTAGTTAGAATACAACAAATTCTCGATTGCTCCTCTTTATTAAATCTTGTATTTTCTCCTTCTTTCAAGAAGCTCTGAAAGTTTTGAATCAATCCAGCAGTAGAAAGATCACGAAAGTCTCGTGTTATGTTACTCATACTAGTTCCTAAACTCACGCTTCCTCCCATTTTCGGTAAATTATTTTGTAAAAGTTTGAGAGCATATTCACGAAGATATTTTTGAAAAGTTTCAGCTAAATTAAGCATGATTGTTCCAGTACTTAATTGTGTACATTGAATCATACACTTTTTGTAAAATACAAAAAGATCAGCACAAGAAGATAAAACACTACTGGGTCCTTCAACTCCGTCAAAGTCTTTAGAACCAGGTGGCTGTGTTTTGCAATCAGATATAAACTTGTCCATTAATTCGGAGAGATTACGATCTAAACTTTCAATGTAAATATTTAAATAAGGTTCAAAACACCTGCCAATTAAATTAGCAAATAGCGAAGAAGTTGGCTTTTCATGTTCGACTTTTTCATTATTCCCTTCTTCAAATGGATTCGTAGATTCTTCTTCAACAGTAAGTGAATGAACCGAAGTATTTTTCGCTAATTGATGTGATTTTGAACCTTCTAGAGTAATTCCAGTAAATCTTTTAGCTAATAAATTTTCAAATCCAGTAGTTCTTTGAATCGCGTAAAGAAGAAGTTTAACATCAATTTCAACTCTTCTTTTTTGCATCAGTTTGGCTAAATCTTCTCGGGTAACATGACAAAATTGAACCGCTATTCTTTCAGAAACATCCCAGTCTATTGGAAAAATTGGACCAAATTTTTGTTCAAAGTCCATTAAGTGTTTTTTAATCCAGGTATAACGTTTATCAATTTTATCTAACCAAGCAATATCTTGATTTTCATCAAATAAGTGAGCATACTCTTGAAGTTGAATGTTGACGAACCAAGTTAGAAGATCACGTTTCACTTTAGGATCTAATACCGATAAAACTAAACAACCTTCAGTTAATTGTGTAAAATGTTTAGGATTTTGCCCAGAAAATGCCTCTTTGAAATCAGCAGTAATTTGTTGAGCTAATTGAATCTCCATTTGACGAACTTCGTCAGATAGCTGCTTAATCTGAGGTATATCCATGTAATTGCTAAAAAACTGCATAACTTCCATGATAACTTGAAGTTTTAACACAATCTCTCCATACTGCTTTGATTGTATTAACGTTCTTAGGCTATCCACTTCACTAACGAGAACATATAGCTTATTTAATGCTGTTATAGAAGCTGTAAGATTTCTCTTAGCAGAGTCTAATTGTTTAATGTCACGAGTAATTTCTTTAACAGTTTCTTCAGATTGTTCTGCTTTACTTTTTATGTCTTTTATATGAATAAATAATTGTTTTATAACCTTTTGAGCCTCATCAAGAGCAGCTCTACCATCCTGTCCAACATTTGTTTGTCCTCGAACAACAGAACGAATTTCTTTATCTATTGAACAAATTTTGAATTCCATTTCATTCACAACATCATCAATATTTGATAGTGATTGCTCTGTTGGAAATAAAGTGTTGATGTAATCAACGACATTGAAGTTTGGTTGATCTAACGGATCATTACTTGGCAAAACCTGAAACGAATATTTTTATATACTTATATTCAGCATAAAAGGAATATGTTTTTACATATAATTTTTGAAAACCTGTTCTATAACACTTTGAACACTTTCGGGGAACGTGTAATTTGTTGATTGAAGTTCATCAAGATCGTCTTCTTCACGAGTCTCCATGATTTAATTAAAATTGTGTTTAAAAATTTAACAGATTCGGTTGAAAACTGAAACCATTTTATTAATTGTAAATAGTACACAAATGTTAAATAAAATTAATTGTTTTAAGAATTATCTTCATTAGAAATAATCAAAAAACAGAGAAATATTTTAAACTAATTATTCATACTTTCAGCAATAAATAATATTTATCAACACCATTACTTCTTTATTTTAAATTTCAAACATTTCCAAAATACCTGTTATTTACTTTCCAATATATCATATATCTAAATAGATTACCTTAATCAAAATACTTGTAACTATTGTAAAATAATCAGCTGTCAACTGTCAGAGGATTGGAGCACCTCCCACGCTTAACCTCACATAACCTTACATTTACAAATTGTGTCAATTGTTACCAACATGAAAAATCCAGAAAATCTTGAAGACGTGTCAAAAGATTTTGAGCATTTCTCCATTGAATTATGGCAGAAGTGACAAAAAGAGACAAATTATCAACTTATCTCAAATATACTTTTACAACAAACCGGTTATTATTTTGGTTCTCAACTAAATAATAAAATTCAGATAACTCATCTGCTATTTAAAAAATTTTAACAGCTGGATTAGTGAAAAGTTGGTTACTTGGATGAACCACATACGTAGAATGGGAGGCAACTAGCAACGAGAGCAGACGTATCGCAGGTAAAAAGTTCATCGCTTTCTTATTAAATACTCCAATGTATAAATACAATTATTGTACCCTCGTGATCATGTTAATTTGATAAATTTCATTAAATTTATTGAACTGTAAAAGAATGTAGGGTAAAAAGCTCAGCAACTGCATAAAGAGGCCTTTAAAGTGGCGAATCTGCCACAGTTCTATCAAACTTCAAGTGTGATTACGAGAGAAATCATGGCTCTACGCAAAGTAAAGGGAAACTTTGAACGAATGTTCGATAAAAATCTTACTGATTTAGTTCGTGGGATTAGAAACAATAAAAATAATGAGGTAATATATACATTCATTTAATTAAAATCTATCCATTACTCATAACCTATCATTTGTACTTGTATTATATTTAATTTAATGTTTTTTTTTATCAAAATGTATTTTTTCCAGGCTAAATATATCACCCAATGTATAGAAGAAATTAAACAAGAATTAAGACAAGACAATGTAGCTGTGAAAGCAAATGCAGTGGCCAAACTTACATACGTAAGTATTCGTGCATATTTTTATTTTGTTTGTTGTCAAATAGTTATACTAAATTTTTTAAATTTTTAGCTCCAAATGCTAGGATATGATATCAGCTGGGCTGGTTTTAATATTATTGAAGTAATGTCATCTGGAAAATTTACTTACAAACGCATTGGGTATTTGGCTGCTAGTCAAAGCTTTCATCAAGATACTGAGGTAGACATAAATACATAATAATTTATCGAACGGTTTTTTAAATCAAATAATATATAATAGCATGCAATGTGGAATTCTACTGGATCTTAAAACTTCTTCATACTATTTCACCTTAAAAAAGCATATTTTCTAATATTTGAACTTACAATTATTTGCAGTTATTGATGCTAACCACCAATATGATTCGCAAAGATTTAAATAGTCAAAGTCAATATGATGCTGGTTTAGCATTAAGTGGACTCTCCTGTTTTATAAGTCCAGACCTAGCAAGAGACTTAGTAAATGATATAATGACTTTATTAACAAGCACAAAACCTTATTTACGAAAAAAAGCTGTTCTTATGATGTATAAAGTATTTTTGCGCTTCCCGGAGGCTTTACGTCCAGCTTTTCCAAGACTTAAAGAAAAACTTGAAGATCCTGATAGTGGAGTTCAGTCAGCAGCAGTTAATGTTGTATGTGAATTAGCAAGAAAGAACCCAAAAAATTATTTGAGCTTAGCTCCCATATTTTTCAAACTAATGACTACTTCTACAAACAATTGGATGCTTATAAAAATCATCAAACTGGTGAGTTTCGTTAATTTATTTTCATCAATTACTCATAAATATTTAGCACAAAATTCATTCAAAAGTTTTCTGTGGTTTAGAATATGTGACTAAAAATTTGTTAAAAAATCAATATTTTATTAAACTTCCGTCGATCATTTCCTATTGTTTCTTCATTCAGTTCTCAACGATAACGCTGATTGAGCCAAAATTAGGCCGGCAGTTGACCCAACCGCTCATAGATCTGATATCAAGGTTGATTTTTTAATTGGATTATGTCATTAGTTTACATTCTGTAAAATGTATAATTTTTGCTTTAATTGGTGTTGAAATGATTGTTGTGTAATTTACTTGCATTCAATTATTTATTGTCAAAGTAAAAGCTAAATTTAAAAATAGATTTAATCAAAATCTCATCGTCAGTAGAAAGTATTAACATTAAAATAGGTAGTAGTATAGGTATTTACATTTTTTTTTATTATTATCTGTGAGTCATTTAAGCTGGTCTCGCAAAGAATTTTGAATCCAACCATTCGAGTTATTTTTTATTTCATATTATCCTCTCTAAAAATAGATGCAAATTTATAAAAACATTTATCATACATAAAAATTTGTTCACAAATTATTTAAATTGTTAAATGTACTGATTAATTGAATATATTTTTAGCAGATATTTTACTCTAAATTGAAAATATTTAGATGAAGAATTTTTTTTTATCATATATAAAAGCATTTCTGTTTATTTCACGAATATAACAAATACTCTGAACATAAGTCAAGAGAATAATTGTCATTTTGACTAATAATGATCGATGATAAATTAAATTTTAAAAAGCTACGTATTGCTTTAATAATCCACAAGATTGTAGACTCGTTGAAATTAGGTCAATAATCAGCTCATTTATTTTATCTTAGTCGCCTTATAGAAATAATTCGTAGTCCTCAAAATTTTAAATCAATTTACAGTTTGGCGCCTTGACACCTTTAGAACCTAGGCTTGGAAAGAAACTTATAGAACCATTGACCAATTTAATACACAGGTAATTGTAATACATGTATGCTACAGCTTATCATTCGTGCTTAAGCTAAAAATAATTTTTTTATCATCAGCTTCAACTAAAAATAGCATATTAATATTTAAAAAATTGATTTATAGCACTTCGGCAATGTCTCTACTTTATGAATGTATAAATACTGTGATAGCCGTCCTTATTTCAATATCATCTGGAATGCCAAACCATTCAGATTCAATTCAACTGTGCGTTCAAAAATTAAGAATACTCATTGAAGATTCAGACCAAAATCTTAAATATTTGGGTCTTCTAGCAATGTCAAAAATTCTAAAAACTCATCCAAAAAGTGTACAAGCACATAAAGATTTGATAATGCAATGTCTTGATGATAAAGATGAGAGTATTCGATTGCGTGCTTTGGATTTGCTTTATGGTATGGTTTCCAAAAAGAATTTAATGGAAATCGTTCGAAAGTTAATGATTCACATGGACAAAGCTGAGGGAACAACATATAGAGATGAATTATTGTCAAAAATAATTCAAATTTGTTCTCAAAATAATTATCAATTTATTACTTACTTTGAATGGTATATTTCGGTTTTGGTGGATCTCACGAAAATGGAGGGTACTAAACATGGTCAATTGGTAGCTACACAACTTTTAGATGTAGCTATCCGTGTTCAGGCAATTCGAAAGTGCGCAGTGCAACAATGTGCCTTATTATTGGAAAATGCTCATCTTCTTACTGGTCAACCAAGAGCTACAATGTGCGAAGTTTTATATGCAGCAGCTTGGATTTGTGGAGAATTCTGTCATGAACTTGATGATCCAATAGCCACATTAAAATCTATGTTAAAATCTCAAGCATCAAGCCTTCCAGGTCATATTCAAGCAGTTTATGTCCATAATATTTTAAAATTAGCAACAATAACGTTAAATAAGGCTCAAAAAGACGAAGATCAAGAAACAATTGATCAGATTTTCAGTTTAAAAGATAAAATGGCAGAATTCGTCTGCTCGGGAGATTTAGAAGTTCAAGAACGATCAAGTGCTGTATTAGTTTTATTTGATTACCTTCAACAGAATCCTTCACTTATTAGTGAACTTGCCGAAACTTTTGAAGGAGAATTAAATCCTGTTGCTCCGAAAGCTCAAAAGAAAGTACCAATACCTGAAGGTTTAGATCTTGATTCTTGGATTAATGATCCACCATCTGAAACTTCGGATGAAGAAGATTTGGATATGAATGATATTTTTATAAAGTCTGACAAGTCAGTTGAATATGGAGAAAAGAAAGTATCAATTGAACCAACAGTTGAAGAGCTTCAAAGGCGAAGAGAAGCCCGAAAAATAGAACAAGAAAATAATCCACATTATTTAAAAACTTCCAGTCCAAGAAGTATTAATTCTTATCATAATTCTAGCATTAATAACAAAACTGATGATTTCGATCACATTCCTATTGCTGAACTTGATTTGCCAGTTTCATTAAAAATTAATTCATATACCAATTCAAAGTTACTAGACTTCAGTATGGATCAAAAACAAAAAAGAAGAAAAAATGAGAAGAAAAAAAAGAAATCGAGAAAAAATAAAGATCATTCAAGTTCTGATGAAGGTCAAGATGAAGAAAGATATCCAACACATTATATAAATACTGGAATCGGTGAATTACCACCTGGTGCTGAACTTAGTGACAATGAAGATACTAATTTAACTGATATTAATGATCCACATCGAGCATTGAATATTGATTTAGATATTCCACTCAGAGAAGATGAACGATTACCAGTTTTAGAGCACAGAATATCAGAAAATACCAACAAATCAGATAACACTATGTCTCGAGAAAAGAGTAAGAAAGAGAAAAGTTTCAAGAAGACAAAGAAAAAGAGCAAGCATGAAAAATCAAGTAGTCAAAATGAAAATCAAAATAATATAGATTTATGGTTGGGAAATGATATGATTAATGATAAAGAGAATTCAAGTAATGACAATATTCAGCGACATGAAGATGAGAAAAAATCACATTCAAAAAGGGTAAAGTCTAAAAAAAAGAAAGAAAGTGAAGATGGTTCAAGAAGACGGAAGAAAAAATATTCAGAGGGTAAAAAACATGATAAATCATCAGGTTATGAAGAGACTGCAGGGATTTCTACTCCTTCCAAAGAAATATTACCCGGACTTACAAGCAATTGTGATGAAAATGAGACGTGTATTAATCACGAACCTCCACAAAAATGTGAAGAATTAGCTAAGAATGATAAAATAAAAATGATGTATGAATTAAAACAGTCACCTCATGATGTAGGAAAAATAATTGTGGCAATCACATTGACTAACATTAGTGAAAAACTTATAAAAGAATTAGATCTTGATGTGTCAGATGCTTCAGCATTGAAATTAATAAGAAATTTTGGAGAAGAATTTGGTATAAAATTGAAAGTCCAATTAAATCCACAAGCTACGACGAAAGTTCATTTACCAATATTGGTATCAGATGATACATTTGCCCAAAAACTTCGTGGTTCTCTTTCCTATATGGTAGAAAATCCTATCGGAACAGTTCACGAGAAATTGGATTTTACCTTGCCATTATCTTATTGCGATTTTTTGGTGGGAAGCCTCACGCATGGTGATATTCTTGCTGAGTTATTAAACAGTGATCAATTAATACATAAAGTTAAAAATAAGATTGAAATCAATGAAGATTTTAATCGAATATTAAAAATAATCTGTCAACAATGTAATTTTACTCTTGTTGAACATGTTGATGATGCTGCGTCTCTCTATGGTCAATCACTAAAAGGTCATCATGTGTGCCTTTTAGTTAAAAAAGTAAGTTGAACGAAGTAATTTATTTTTTACATTCTATGAAAAAAAAAAATTAAAACAATTATTATTATTTTACAGAAATCAAGTAATAATTCTCCTACCCTTACAATTGAAGGCAAAGGAGATAACGCCTCTTTATTATCTGGAGTTGTGGATCAGATATTAAAATTACTTTCGAATTATTGATAATAATTATAATCATAATGATAACAATTAATCGTAAGTATGAAAAAATAAAAATATATATTAAAAAAATTATGTATAATGTGAAGAGAAATGATTCGTTGAAAAAATTTATGTAAAAAAGTAAGAATGAAAGAAAGAATAGTGTTTATTGCTCATTTATAGTGAAAATTAATATTCTATTGAATTTATATGCTCTTAAATAATTTTTCCTATTGAGTAAATTATTAAATAATCATTAAACTGACCGATAAAACGGTTAATATATTAATTTGATAAACTATTGTTTTTTTTCTCTTAATTACCACTTATCTTTTCAAAACTTAACGATCAAATATTTATCATTTATCTTATAATACCTCATTTATGGTGCTAAATTTAATTGTTTGTTTAATAATTGAGATGAATTTCAATATTTTACGTAGGTATAATATTTAATATAACAATACAAAAGCATGTCACAGTAATTTGTTATAATATACATTTACATATAAAGTACCAATTTTTTCAACCAAGTACTACCTTTCAAAACATTTACCATCGTTGTTCATCACGTTGTCGTTGATCATCACGTTGTCGTTGTTCAAACGTTCTGTCCGCAATGCTAGCATACTCTGGTGGTCTATCACTATAGAAACCAGTTGCTCCATATGATGATGCTGATTGTGGAGGGCCTTGTTGGAGTGGAGCATTGTACGGTGATGGAGCATTGCTCGGTGATGGAGGTGAATACAACGAAGATGAAGGTGGAGGAGCTGGACCTCTCGGTCCTGATTGTATACTAAATAAGGAACCAAAATTGAATTACATTATGTATGATTCGTAAATTTTAATACATTGAATAGTAGACCATAATTAAATTTTACCTATTGCCTCTATAATAATCATCACGATTGCGACGACGTAATTCATCATAAGTCGTATAAGTTTCTCGTTGGGCTGGTTGCAATGGAGGATTTACAGCATATGCAGTTTCTAGAAATAAATTAAAATATTTTGATAAGTAAAAAAAATGTATAATTAAATGGAGTATGAATAACTTCTTTAATGCAAAAAATCCCTACCTGCGTCAACAGGACGGAAATCATAAGAATCTAATTGATTCGATTGATAAGGTTCCACGTCAAATGATGAACCTTGTGGAGTATCAGATGAAGGCAAGATAGAATCAAAGAAATTTTCACCAGTATTAACATCAACTCTGAAACGTAAAATTATATTTGTATTATAAATTGTTATAAATGATAGTATCATCATTACCTGACTCGTGGTTGCATTCCTTGAGCAGCTAAAATTCTATCTTTTAATGTACTGTTAGGAAGTGACAGTAACTTCTCCATACATATTCCTCTGTAAGACATTGTTCCAATAAAAAACCCAGCAATTCCACTAAGTGCCATTCCCCACATATTTCTTTTAACTATTCCTTTATTCATCATATAATAACATCCACCTGCCATCGCTGCCCCCATAGGAAGACCTCTGTGATATATTGCATTTGATCGGCATTCATTTAATATTTTTATTTCTTCAGGTGTCAACTGTATTGAAAATAAAATTCATGTATAATTGAATCTTAAACAATATTATGCAAAATTTTAAATATGTCGAATTTATGTATTGCTGATAATTGATAAATTGGAGTCTAAAAATTAATACTCACAACAATATTAAATAGAGGATTTTGTTGAGATTGATAAGGATTTGCCTGAATATTGGGCTGTGCACCATATGGTAATTGTTGTTGATCCATTATGTCGTTTAGACTTTATTTATTATTTTAATATACTTTAATGTAAATGAGAAAAAGATCATACAATCAAGATATAGATTCACAATACGGCAAAGAATAAAAATGTGTGTTACATTTTTATTCTCTGCTGTATGGACTTGTATAATTAAAAAGTAGAACCCTTTCAGTTCTCTTAGTGGTAAATTATCAACTGGTGATCCCTCAGACTCGATATAGAGTGACGCTAACCTCTTTATTCTCTTCATAAAAGTATTTTCCAAGGAAAAAAGTCTATCTCGTAAAAGTAGAAACAATTTTGTTGGCAGGACTCGTCTCCAGTAGACTTCAGCAAGTTGTTTAGATCAGTTTAGATAATGTGAAGTTTAAAGACAGTTATGGTGATAAATATATCGTTTTTTAAGTGTTGAGAACTGTAAAAATATTACTATATCAATACACGCACAGTTCCATAACCTCTTAAGAATGTCAGTAACATAAGTCAGTCATTAAATTAAAGTATTTCGCAAGCATTTTGTGCTAATAATATTAATATAACCTTTTGGAGTAATCAGAAAAAAAATGTAAATGTTAATTATTATTTTTTATTTATTTTTCCTAATTTATAAAATACAGGTATTTCAGACAATAAAATTTGTGTAAAAGGTTACCAAATAAAAAAGGAATTATTTAATAAAAAAATTTATCGGTATGCTTAAGGACATACCGTTGAATATTCTTGTGGAATGAATGAGGAAGAGTTATTGAAACGATCCGCTGCTGAGCGGGACAGAATATTCAGTTGTTACGATCGTGGTAGAGAGAATGGTGCTCAGATCGACTCGTGGGAAGATCCAGGATATGAAGTGTACCATACAACAGACAGATATGGATTTATCCAGTAAGTATAAATATTATTCCCAATTATTAAGGGTTGCTTCTGCAACATTTATTAAATATCTAAAATTATTTAAATATCAGAGATTATTTTTCACCGCAAATAAAAAATCATATTGTAATGTTATTTCCTGCTATGAATATTTTCTCTTCATATATTTATTTATTTTAATCGTTTGGTGTAGTTGACTTTTACAAACAAAATGGCAAATTATATTCTTAATTAAAATTTTTTTATAAACAATAAAAATTATTATGTCAATTATTTTCTTAATTTTCAAGTAAATTGTTGTAATTCATATTATCAGATTCTTTAGAGAATAACATCTACAAATGATTCTATTTTTATTTATTAGTCTGTGTTATGTTTTCGAAAATATTTAAAGAAACACTTTAGAGTTAGAAAGTAACATGATACATATCTATCGAAAATCTATAGCTAATTAATAAGTACCTTTTTCAGGTATTTTTAAGAGATAGTTTGTTAAGAATAGAGTTAGTAATCTTTTCGAATATGTATATCTATGGTTTCCGAGAAACCTGATGATTTTTTCCATGGATAGTATAATTCAATCCTTGGCATCTTGTTACAGTGATAAACGATTACCACGCAAACTGGAGACGAATGAAATTAAAATGCATCAAATTGAAATGGAAAGAGTGAAGAAATGGGAAAAAATGACGAGTCATTGGGAGAGCTCAGCTACCAAAGAAAAATTAAGAAGAAGAGTATATAAAGGTATACCTGATAGATTCAGGGGACGAGTATGGGCCTTATTACTTGGAATAGAGGCTTTAAAACAGGAAAAAGCCGGAAAATACGAAGAAATGCTTCAACTTGCTAGGCAATGGTCAACAGAGATCAGACAAATTGATGCAGATGTTGCTAGACAATATAGAGATCATATAGATTATAGGTAATTTTATTTGTTTTTTTTTTTTTTTGTAAACATTGATGAATATTATTCTTGCAGTTTGGTAAGATAAATTTATGATAATAATTAATTGCAGAGAAAGATATAGTATCAAGCAGAGATCCATGTTCTATGTACTGGCGGCATATAGCATGTATAATATGGAAGTAGGATATTGTCAAGGAATGTCAGTTTTAGCAGGATTATTATTATTATATATGAATGAAGAAGATGCTTTTTGGGGCCTGTCTGTTCTACTGGCAGATAAGAAGTACAGCATGCATGGTTTGAAAATTTTTATTTACTTTTCTATCTTAATAATTTAACCTTAAAGTTTGAAATGAATGAATAAAATTAATCCTAATCTGTAAAAGAGCTTCTATAAATTTAAACTATCTAAAATAATCTATCAATCGATCATTTCGATTAAATGGTCAGTTTGAAATTTGGAATAATTGCTTCAATAAGTTTGAACTTAGTGATAGAGAAATAATTTAAGTTGTCGATCTAAATGAATTTATTATAGCTAATTATTTAATGTTTCAGGTTTCTACATTGATGGTTTTCCCAAACTCAATCGATTTATTGAACATCATGATAAAATAATGAATAAATTCCTTCCAAAGCTAAAACGTAAACTAGACAAATGCGGTTGTGATTCAATGCTTTATGCATTAAAATGGTTTTTTGTTGTGTTTCAGGAAAGAGTAAGTTGAATATTCTTTTTAATTAATTTAAAAATTCCAATATATAAACAATTTATTTATTTATATGATACATAATTAAGGATCTAACAGTTAAATGTATTGTATATTTTTTGTTGACAATAATAGACGCCCGTTAGTCTTGGTCTTCGTATTTGGGATATCTTCCTTTTGGATGGAGATCGAGTATTACCTGCCATAGCATATACTGTAATGAAACTACATAAACGGTACTTAATGCCGTTAGATAGTCTTGATGAATTCTGCAATTACTTACAAGCGAAACTTGAAAAAGACTTTCGCTTTGATGATGATACAGTGATAAATGCGGTTGAAAGAAATATAGAAGAATTGAAACGTGCCAGACTGGACTATCCAGGTGCACCTTTGCCTCATGAATTGCCACAATATCCATTTGGAACATTTAAAGAGCCTTCATTCACTAGTAAGGTAAGTCAAAATCAATTGTCTTATTGATCACTATTAATCTTTTAAGTAATAAATATTTTATCTATTCATTCTGCTAAGTGAAACAAAGATTGTTCCAACTTTACACTTATTGAATTTATTTTTAAGTAGTTATAGTTAATGTACTTAATAAATACATTCAACTTTCTTCCTGGGACACATTTTGATAACATCCGAGGTATTGTTATTATTATTTTTAAAATATTTAAAGATAAATATAAAGAAATTAATGAATGTGAATCTTTTTAAAAACACTGTTTTTTCTAAAGCACAGGTAAAAGAAATCTGATATATTTAATTGAATAAATGGGTGAAAAACAATTTTACGCAACATGATTTTTATAATAAAAATTTAAAAACAGAAAAATTAAAAAATATAATTAATTTACTTATTATGAATCTGTATAACATTATGCTAACAAGAAATTAATGATTGGGAACTAGAATATTTATTTTGTGAAATACTAAACTTGAATGATATATTAACCATGAAATTGACTAAAGTAAAAAGACTATTATTTATGATGATTATTAATAATAAAATTTTTTGATAGGTCGGGAGACGTGCAGAAGAATTTTCTGAAGCTCAAATAGTCTTGAGGGAGTCAGTAGCGCAACGCAGAGATCTGGCAGTTCTAGAGGATAACCGGAATAGTCCAATCCCTGGAGATCCTCCGAGTGGCAGCGATCTTGGGGGTATAATGGAAAATCTCTCGACTCGTCTTTGATGTCTAAATTATTTTTTCTCCGTGCCAATGAAGCCGATGTACTTGCAGGAAGTAAATTCTCATTCGATCCGAGCCTTGATGATGGTGGATCTCCAAATGGTTCCCGACGCTCTCTAGCTGATACGTCGGTTACATCAACAGCTGATCTATCAGTCTTTAGTTCAGCAACACGATCTCAAGCTTTGGATAATAGTCTTGATACTCAAAGCAACATTTCCGTGGGTAGTTCCGGCAGTGGAGGACTTCCTACTCCTCGAGCAACACCTCATCATCCCAGTCCAGACATCGTAAGGATTTATGTACCTTATTCACCACTTTCCCCGTCCTCTTATGAAGAAGATCTCCAACGTTCTCTTCCTCGTGCACTCGAGGCTAATAAAATACGCATAAAAATTGATCCCGACGAAACACCAATAGTTGAGAATCTCAAACCTTTTACTCTCGAGAGTCCTGAAGTTGAACTAGATTTGAAATAAATTCTCGAGTAAGTTTGATTATTAAAAAAATCTAAAATACTCTATATGTTACTACTAATGGAATAAAAAATATTTCTTTATTCCTCAAGTATTCTTATGATAAGTTTTATTTTTTTTTAATATTAGTAAATAGAGTTTGGAGATTAATTATATATAAATATAATACTGTGTAAAATAAGAATGAAAACTGAACGCCTATGGTAATTGTTCAATATGTAAAAATAGTTCGATCTAGATACGAAAAAAAAGGAATAGTTCTTTAAATAATAATATTTCTTCTTAGTGTGTGTATAGAAGTTTATGACAGTATTTGAATAAGAAAAAAAAAAGATTGAAACTTAGCAATAGCTTTGACAATGTAAATGTCAATAGCACATGATGTAACAAATTTAAGGACATATTTGCCAGTCTTATAATTTTCATAATTATAATTATGTTCAATTATTATCTCAATCATTCGCTTATCACTTGGCATGACAATTAATTATAATTTTTTATTATGAAACTGAATTGTAACATGTGGCAATATATTTTAAAATAAGAAAAAATCTCGTAAAACTTTAATTAATTTTTTACATTTTTTTTAAAAAAATATAATTGTAACATAAAAAATTAGTAACTATTTGAACGAATGATTGATATTAGAATCAAATACTATAATAGTATTTATAAGTAATTAATTGATTAAATACTCAAAAAATTATAACAGTTCCATATCGGTTTTTTTTTTAATCTTCAATCATTTATGAATCACATAATTTAAATAATAAATTTAACACACATTAAGATTAGTTCATCTATTCATAGTTTCAAATTATAATTTAAACAGCTATGGTTCATTATTATTATAATTTTTTTGTTGATAAATAATGAGCATAACATAGCATTAAGAAGTAGAATAAATTTTAAAATAATAAATGAGAATTGAAACCATAATGATAATCATGCGGTGATGATAATTTTTTACAATTTTTTGATTTTTAAGTTTTGTATCGTTAGTAATTTAAAAAAAATATTTAATATAAATTATTTTTATTAAAAACACTTTATAATATTATTAAGAATTATTTTAATTACATAATTATTATCGTCAATAAATTGAAATTTCAACATTATATTAACAGTTGTTACAATAGCTTTATATAAAACATTCGCTTATATGAAATATTTATTTCGACCTTGAGAAAGATGATTTATAATAGTTGCGATCATAAATTATTACAATAATTTTCAATAAATACTTGAAAATAAAATATTTATTGAAATATATCAAACGAAAAAGAGGAAAAATTATTGAAAAAAACAATATGATTTGATTGTAATTCAAAAATTCCCTCATGCTTCCAAAATAACACCTTCAGCCATCAGTTGGACATTCAACGTACTAACAATTAGATGATCAAAAATGATATAAAAAATCCTGATACAAAATAAATTTTCGCGCATGCTCAACAATCGTCTTTTTCGGCGTAAAAGAGTGGCAAATGACAGTATAGCTAACAGTAAAAAAGCTAACCATCAAGCCATTTTATAAGAAAATTAAGACAACTCACGTGCATTAGCAACATATAAATACATGTTTATATCTTGATTTAATTGATACTCATTTATTTATAAACATATAAACAATTAAATAATAAAAAATGGCTCTTATACCGCTTGAATCTAATCCAGACGTAAGTATAAAATTGTCCAATAGATAGAAAAATAATAAATCAAATCATTTAATTAATCAATTTCTTAACCTTTTAGGTGATGACCAAGGTAAAAATTGTCAAAATTACTTGAAAATTCTACGATTGTGAACATTTTTAGATTTTCTTTTGAACTGTGTAGATTATTTACAATTATTCTTTCGACTAAAAGAAGTTCCTAATTGTACTTATTACATTATAGTTTATTCATCAACTTGGAGTACCATTAAAATGGTCTATTATAGATGTTTATAGTCTTGATCCAGAAGTTCTAGCCATGGTTCCAAAACCGGTACTTGCTCTAATTTTACTTTATCCAGAATCTGAAAAGGTATTGTTTTATTTTCTAATATCTATAATTAAAAAATATATTTATATCTTATCTATCAACTTCCATATATAAATAGCTTTGATTATCAATTAATTTGTATAATATATATTTTTATTTAAAAAGTATATCATTTTCTCAATATTGACAAATTAAGGATGATTAAAAAATTGAAAGTTTTATTAATTTTATTATTTATTTAGGTTCATGAATATAATGCTGAATTAGAGGCCAAAATCAAAGCAGAGGGTAAAGAACCACCGTCCAATGTCTTCCATATGCAACAGTGTGTATCAAATGCGTGTGGCACAGTCGCTTTAATTCATGCTGTTTTAAATAATTTAGATCAGTACGTACCCTAAACAATATTCTATCATAATGGATATATATTCGAAGAAAATCATCATATACTCTAATTAAATAAATATCTATTTATTATTTTTCCTATTAGGATTGAGTTACAAGATGGATTATTTAAAGATTTCCTTGAAAAAGCAAAAGATTTATCATTCACGGAAAGAGGTATGTTATTAGTCAATACTGCTAGTGACATTATGGATACTCATGAGCAATTAGCACAAGAAGGACAGACTCCCGTGCCTCCAAAAAACGCACCAGTTTATCATCATTTTGTAGCTTTTGTTGAGAAAGATGGTTTCTTATACGAATTAGGTAAGTTTTATTTTCATTATTTTCTAAGCTGATGAAAAATTGAAAATTAATTTATTTCTATAATTATCAAATATCGGCGCTTTAAAAACATTTGTCAGTTTAGCATTTAAATAGTTAAAAATATTGAAAAAATATCTAATTAAATAATAATGTAGACGGACAAAAATCACTACCAATAAATCATGGACCAACGACTAAAGATAAGTTATTGGAAAATGCAGCCCGAGTTTGTGGACAATATATGGCAAGAGATCCTGATGAAGTTGGCTTTACAACGGTTGCATTGGTTCCAACTGAATAACATATATATAATCAAAACTTTGATATTGTCATGACATATTTTTAAGAATTTCTTTCTCGTGTCATACACTTAAAGTTGTTCGATCATTAAGCGAATTTAAAGATTAATCTATAAAAATTGCAAAAGTGATAGCTAATAATTCAAAGAATTCAAGTTCGCTTTATCAATAAATATCACTGTTTTGTTTAGCAATAATAAATGTATAAAGTTCAGTTAAACACTAAACCCAATGGCACCAATAAATTTCTCGTAAACAAAACGGTCAAAAGTTTCATAATTTTGTAATAAATCAGTTCTAATTGTTAAGTTTGATTTAATATCAAATATTGTCATTTATCTTTAAATTAAATTTTAACATATGTTTTCCCTGAACTATACTATTTTTCGTGATCGAACAACCTTAAATAAGTTTATACAGTAAATGAATGTGATGCTTTTATACTTATAATCAATGAAATTCATTGTATTATTCAATGGGACCCGAAATTATATACTGAAAAAAAAATCAAACAAATCAAAAAAGAAAAACAATCCATTGAAGTTATTTTATTTTATTAAATTTTTACTCTTGCATTAACAATAAATTTTTCAGTGATTTCTATTTGTTGCGTGCCAAATAGTGCATACTTATTTAATATACTTTATTCATTTTTCCATATTTTTTTTTGTTTGTTTAATAATCAAAGATCACTATTAGAGTAATTATTATTTTGTGCTGAAGTGGAAAAATCTTAAGTTAATTATTTCAAAAGCATATCAATTAGTCAAGATAATTAATTAACTGTTTTAAAACAATCAAATGGTATGGTTATTGACGTTGATTAATTCAGAAATTAAATAACTACAAAAACAATTAAAAAATAGAAATAACTTACAACTTACTATTTCTACTATATTACTAATACTTTATTAAAATCACAATTATAGTAACAAAAAATCAATTACAAATTGCATCATTAATACCAAAAATTTAATGATTAATTTAGTTTTATAATTTTCATACTCAACTTAATTATTTTAACCGCTTCAACACAAAATAATATCATTGTTAACAATCAAATTCAATTTATCCATGTGTATAAAACAATAATAAAAGTAAAACCACAATTTCACTAATACTACAGCATCAGAAAAGATGCACTTTGATTAGTTACTAGTGCAAATTTTAATTATTAATTTTTTAATTAATACATCCAATGCAGTCTAATAACTGCAATTTCTTTGCATAACTCAGTAGTTTTATTAACAACTGAAAATAAATCTAGTATAGCTTTAAGTACATCTTTGTACATCTGCTCCGACTAGGACTTTTAAATTTACACTTATGGGTTAATTAATCCTTTCTTTATATTTTTTTTTTACTATCATCCATCTTCCTCATCTTCATTAATTACTAAATATAATTCATTAATTAAACACACACTATAGTACATAATTCATTAAAGTCTCCACAGTTATATAGAAGAGAGGAAGTACATAATTACAATTTTTATTTTTTAACTCAAATATTTTTTAAGATATATTATGTGCAAATATTCTGTTTGTAACATTTCCTGTGAATTATCATTATTTTTAGGATTTTGGAAATCCATATTTTAAAATATTTTCTACTCAACTTCATTTATTTCAATGTGTCAATGAGTTCTATAACGAGTCCCCAGGACATTCAGCAACATAGTCTTTGGATATTTATTATTCATCTTAAAATCTACAGTCGCGGTGGATGGCAATGAGCGTTTTAATTAATAAATCTACGATTAAAACGCTTAGGTAATTAATTGATCAAGTTGACAAGTGTTTTTATTTTACAAATTAAACACTAATTAATTTACCAGTTTCACGCGGTATGTAATATGTAAGTACATCAATCTTTTACATATAATCGTGGACCAGCCACCGTAGACATTAAGTACAGGGCAAGCTTTTACATATGCAACTACTTAATTTTTTTCATAGCAACAAAACTTTACAGTAATTAATAATTATTATTTTACTTTCAGTTGAAAAAGAAGATGAAGTTAATCTTATTTTTGTAAAAGTACTTTTGTTTTCCTTATTATAATACTCAATACGCGCAAGAATGAGAGTAAAAGCTGGTGCTTATAAAAGAAGAAGAAGTAGCTGCTGTAAATGTCCAGTCTTGTAAATGTTGCCCAACAACACTTTTTTCACGATTCTTAAGCTCCATGTCTGTATGGACATTGGATATAGACGACCAGTCTAGTGTATGAAATCTTTCCTCCTGTTGCATAGTCTGTCACTTAATTTGTTGCTTAGGGAGATGCCTTTTCATGTGTAAAGCTAAATGATCACTTCTTGCAAATGATCTTTCACACACAGCACATTTAAATGGCTTAGCACCTGTATGTTTACGATAATGACGAGTTAATTCGTCACTACGTGCAAATCTCCACTCACATTCTGGCCACTGACATTGATATGGTTTTTCACCTGAAACATACAAAATAATTTCTTATTATTCAGGTATTATGTCAAGTCATTTATGTTTTCAGGTATCTTATTATACTCTACAACTAATGAACCCTCATCAACATGAACATTTTATTCTTCAACTTGGTTGTTTATATGTGTTACAAGTATCACTTTTGCATAATTATCATCTAAATTAATACATAAATAAAGAAAGAAAGGTCTCAATATATTTCGTGAAGAGAAGATACTTGAAATATTCCTGGAGAGATATTTACGAAGATGTCTTTAATGATTAGCAGAGTTGTTATCAGAATCGAAAGCTGTTGGAATAATTTTGGCCATGTAAATGTAATTCTTTATCGGTATAAAGCAAAAAAGATAGGAAAATGTTTGATCTGGATATATATATAGAAGATGCAAGGGATACCATATAACATGCAGTTAAAGGAATGCTGCTTGCCTCGCGCCCGCGCATTAAACGAGATAGTGTCCACTCTCAGGTGAAAAGTGTGCGTGTTTATATATCAGTGTGTAAGAAATAAGAATGAAAACGGGTGAGGCGTCTCATGAATGCGTTCTCAGGACTTACGAGATGGTGAGTCCATTCAAGAAGAGAAGCCACGTGCCTGAAAGACTCTCCCAAGTCACTTCGAGCTACCGATCTATTCACTATCGTCTTCTACTTCTATACTTGTCACAATTCTTCGACTTCAACTTTCAAGTAACGGATTTCTTATTTACAGAAGAATAACATCAATTCTTCTTCTTTTTTTTCGAATATATTTAAATTTAAATTAATGTCGAAAAGAGGACATGTCAACTTGATAAACATTTTTGTTGAAGTTGGTAATAATTATCAAAATATTGGAGCTATTGGATTTTAAATCATTTTCAAGATGTCTAATTGGAACATTTATTGTTCAATAATTCTCTAAAATTTGATAATTTTTTTAAGGAAGAAATAATTAATTTAGAGCTAACAAAACAAATTATAAATCGGTATAATGTCAACATAAACTTGCATTTAAAATTGTAATGAGATTTATGTCCTGCAGATGTTAGGGTGTTTTTATAGACTATATCACTCATTTATAAAGTACATTATAATAATTATTAATTACATTCTCGAAATAACAACATATTTAATTATCCCCTTTTTCTGCTACTTCAATAAGATAGGATGATTAATTTAGTATTTTTTGCTAATTTATTTTAATACATTCTAAGAAATAAATATTCTGAAAGTAGTACGTTGCACTCAAGACGCCTCTTGCATTCCTCATGAGGACACCAGGTGAGCTACACGGATCAACGTTGCTGTAGTGTGCATTCAGAAAACTTTACTTATAATATCATCGACAAGTCTAGCGAATCGACCGTGTAGTTATTGCTCTCGCGTGTGTGAACACGCTTGGATGTGGGTCGCTAACTCGTATCGTTGCACACCTTGCTGTTTAACTCTTGCATATTCACAGACTAGAACTCTTACACCAACTCAATATCCATCAGTCCGACCACGCCCAATGAGCGCATCACAACGCACTATCGAGCTATTTTTTTTTGTTATTTTCATTTCCTCTATTATGTGAATGTACTCCGATACATCATTGTAAATCTCCGCTACATTTCCGATAGTTTCTGATAAATGATCATTGACACAAATCTGACAGAGATACTCACCTGTGTGTATTCGCTGATGGGCTTTCAGATGAGAGCTTTTTGTATAGACTTTTGTGCACCCTAAAAGTCAATAATAAATTATTTAGATTTTTTTTTCTTCTTTTGATAAAACTGATGTGATAAATTATAATATTTAATTTAATAAAGAAAAAAAATTTGTTTAATTGATTAATAAAAAAATCAAGATCTAGACTACATCCTATAATTTAGTTTTTACATTAATCTAATTGTAGAGAATAATCATTTATCGTACAAAAAATATTACATCCTCATTATATTACTATTAAACTCTATAATGTCTAATCTATATAATTAAATACATTTATTGAAAAATTGGTTTATTTTTATTTGATAACTTAATAACTATGATTAATAATCAGGAACACTCACTAATAAGAGAAGATTAGTTTGATTCTTAAAAACAAAGAGATATCAAGTAATTGCTTATTAGATATTTCTTTAACAATGCAGTAATAAAATAAAAAATTTCTAGTTCTTTTTTTCTTTAATTAAATAAAAAATGAGTATAATAATCTTACCGATGAAATCGCAGTGATGAACTCGGCGTTTCTCAAGCTCAGGATTGTTTCTCCGGTTGAATTTGGTGATGCCGTGAGGCTGAATCCTGTGTGAAGGATTCAGCATGGGTGGTTGAGGATAAGGAGGAGGAGGCGTTCGTCTCGGAGGTCCTCCAAGAGGTGAACCGGGGTCAGAGATTGGGGGCGTCAATGGAGAGACATACATGAGCCTTGTCATGGAGCCATATAGAGGTGACGTAGCATTACTACTTTGGTGACTATGATGATTAGCTTGGGATTCGTTATTATTGTTGGTAGTGTTGTTGTTGTTGTTGTTATTGTTGTTGTTATTATTATTCTGAAAGGTCTTGAGACCTGTCCGTTGATGGGCTGACTGATCATTTGACCTAGGGAAACTTGGCACGTTGGTCTGACGAGCCTCAAGAAGGTGAAGAGTCGGTGGGGGTGGTGGTAGAGGCTCACTCTTGATCTCTACTGGCGAGAGAACAGGAGAGGTCACGTCATCGGTCTCCATCTTGACGTGGGACGACGAGGACGACGTGGACTGGGAGCCAAGCATGTCGGCATTCTCGGGGTCAAGCTTCTGAATGCTCGAAGTAATATCCTCCCAGAGTGGAGGCCTGAGAAAGACATCGTCGTCACTGCTGGCTGGTTGACTTCTTGAAGACACGAAACTGGCTTGTGGTCGACATGCTGCAGGTCCAGAGGTTTCAAAAAAATCATCAATGGGCAGTGTTTCCCTCGAACTCTTCTCCGGATCATCATCATCCAGTTTCTGAAGCTGTTCCAAGTCTTGTCGACAGAGCAACGTGTCCAAGTCCGACGTCTGCTAGAATCAATCAAACATAACTGTATTATTTATCAATCATTTTGATTTACTAAATTACTGTAGAATATTTAATTAAAAAATTGTACCATCTGGGAATGTATATACATAAATATAATCAAGATAATATCATTATACATGTAGTTATAATACATCTGCTATTTACTTTTTTGTATTTTAACTGGACTTTCAGAGCATTTTAAACGAAAGAGTTATGCGGTCGTAATTCTTCTTTCCTGCTTGCTATTTAAGACGAGGATTATTATCTTAATGAAAATCGTTGCAGATGACATTTAAACAAGAATATAAAACACGCTTCAACTGATGTAATTCTCATCTTTATGAAGTGTATAAAACAATTGAAGTTATATTGCCATTATAATTCTATCATAATAGCCAGTAAATAAATAGTTTTGAATTTCATTTTAATTTCATCTACTTTACTAAATATAAATTTCATACATATTATTGCTATCAATCAATGATCTCCATAATTAAAAGATTATTAATCATTGATAATCTATAAATAATTTGAAAAAGAGTGGAGATGAATCAATAAGTTACAATGGTCGTGAAAATTTAATAAAGCAGTTAAAGTTATGATGGCATAATATAATCATCGCCAAATAAACAAAGTGATAAAATGAAATACATAAGTAATAAAGTAAATGGAATAATTGATCGTATATACCTGGAGAATATTGAAATATGTAATGATTTCTTAACGAAATAATTTTCATGAAATTATGTATGATTTATATGTTAGGTTGTAAAGAATAAATATGTTGAAAATAATTCTTGAGCATTCATAATAATACAAAGTTACATGTCGATTTGTTTCTTTTTCTTATTTCTAAGTAAAAGCAATTGGCAAGTATCTTGAAACTCTTTTGTCTCAGTAACTCGTTTGCTCCTTAACATCGAATGAAAGGGTACACTACAGAGAGTCTAGAAGACAAGCGGCTTTGGCTTAAAGATACATGTTATCCCCTGAAATCAGCCATTTCATTCATATCTGAGAAATAATGTTGAATAATTTCACCATAAATATGGAGTTTGTGGGCGTAAAATAACGATAATGCAAGTAAATAATGGACGTGGAGTTTTATTACCCGAGGCGAGTGAATGGAGAGATAGAATCTACGCGTTCATCCGTTCTGTGTGTACGCAATGTTCTTCTTCTTCTTCGTTTGAAGTTCAGCCCCTTGCGGTCTTTCTTCAGCCCCGGGCATGGCGCCATGCGTTTATACAAAACATTTCTTGATCTTCCGGCTAAAATCTACCGTGTAAAAACCCTTTCAAGTAATCATCAGAAGCATAAAGTACCGTGAATTCAATTTTATTCCATCAATATGATGCTAATATATTTTCTTAATCATTTCCCATTACTTCACCGTCAATTATATTGAATTATCGCGCAAAAATGGCCGCTAACTTGTGCCATTTTGACGTATTGCTTCTTCCTGGTACTCGTTATAGTGGTTCAAATAAGGGTGTGGTCTCCCCCAGATTGATTCGACTCGGTTACTGGCTTCTGCGCGTCTACAAGTTTAATCTTACGCACGCGCTTACAACCCTTCGTTTTAAAATACTCCATTTCACTCTTTATTTTATTTATCTCTTTAATTAACTCCTAATAAAATAAGATTATTTTTACCCCTATTATATTGTATATGTAATTACACTCCACTCCAAATAAAGTATTATGTTAATTAATTTTTTTTTGTGTTTTTTAATTTTACAGCAAAAAAAAATTTTATTAAAGAATACAATTGAAGATAATTATACATTCAAAACACTCTGTGTGTCTTAATTTTATTGACCATACATTAGTTCATAGGAGACATGTTTTCTCAATTCTCTTTTTGCAATTTAGCTCGACACCCAAGAGTAGGTTAAGGTCTGGTGAGATTCGAAAAGGCATTATTAACACCAATAATTCCTCCCCCATTGCCCATCTATGATTATTCGCATTAATAGCTGGACCGGCGAACTTTGTTCTGCTCGTACTCTATCATTATCGTAGAGGAAATGACACGACGTCCATTCGAATGAGACAACTCTCTCAGGGTGTTCAAATGTCGTTGAAATATTTCGCTCAATGAAATATTAACGTTCCTATAATAATACTTGATGTTTTTTTTTTTTTTTTAAATATATAACACACACAGTTGGAAATATTAAATAAAAATAGATAAAATAATTATCATCAACACAATTAAATCTTTATTGAATTTAAGTAGAGTAAATAATTATTATAGATAGATAAAATTTTCTAGTAATTTTTCTATTTAATTAATGGTAAGATTTATTAGGAAAAAAAAATACAAAATACTGGGGTTTTTTTGAAATAAAAATAGCTGCAAAACTTGGTAAAGGAAAAACCTAGTAATTTTTCTTTTTTTTTCTAGTAAATTTTAATTTAAATTGACTAAAAATTACAGTAAAATTACCAAAATAGGAATTTTTATTACTTTTTTGGTAATTTTTATTGACCAGAACAAAACTTTTTGCTAAGATATTTTGTTTTTTAAGTTATTTTTATTAAAAAAAAAAACCTAGTGATTTTTAATTTTTTTTTGCTAGTAAATTTTATTTGGCTATTAAAAATTACTGTAAAATTTGATACGTGTACACAAAGAGAAAAAATTTTGATCTCAGTAAAAAATTGTTTTATTTAGTAATTTAGTAAATTAATAAATAAAATTCCCTTCTTTAATTTATAAATAAAAATTCCCCACAAACTTTGTAAATTATTTCCTTTTTTCGTACGTTTGTCAGTGATATAGACTTTAAATTGAGTTTCCTATTTTTTTAAATTACCCAAAACATTTGATTTGATGATTTTTAAAAGATCCTTATCACCCTCACTTTGTACATTAATATAAAGATCATCTAAAGGTATAAAATAATACCATTAGTCTGAAGAAAACAATAAATCAAACTTGAGTAATAAAATTGATTGAATATTTTCGACACGTCAACAGCTGTCTAACGATTAGTTTTTTATTTGTCAAATCATCGTCTTCACCTGGTTAATGTAAGATGATTTTTTTTTCTAATTTTTGACCTCTCGGCAGTGTTACTTTCAACTTGAAATACATAAATAATAGCTGCATCTTGAGTGTAGAATATTATTCATCAATATAGTCAGCGTGTCCAAGGGGCGTTGTGTTCCATGTTGGATGTTGTTGCCATTAAAATATTCCAAGTGTTGCATGTACATTGTTGTCCATAGCATCGTTTGTGGTAACATAGAGTGCCGGTAGTGTGGTTCACACCAATGCACATGCAGTGGAGATGATGCCGGCGTGCAGGAGGCGTTACGCGTGTACAAATCATGCAAGAAATGACGCAGCAATGGACGGCCTACGACCTAACGATGTTCTCCCTGGTGTGTTGCGCTATGTTCAATCTCTTGTCCTTCTTCACGACCGTCGCAATCTCTTTTTCTCTTCGATATTAACGCACTTCTATCAACATAAAGCAAGTCACTAATCTTTTTTATTCATCCCCGCCTTTTCTTCAAACACTCCGTATTCTCTAATTGAAAATGATAATTCGAATAGTGACTTTGTGCTTAATGCTAGTACTTCTATCTTGGAGATTCAACTGGGAGATAACCCAAAATAGAAATTATACGGTCATTTATAATCCGTTATGATTGAAATTTATCATTCAACATAGTTTACAGTACATATTATTGAAATTAATTATTCTAAAGATGATGAAATTGTTTATTTGTATTAAAAATTATATTTTCAACTACATCATGATCATCATATCATGAATCTTTAAATTAACAGTAACTTTACTGCACTTTAGATTGAAAATAAAACATGATAATAAAATAATTAGATTCATGTTCTTTCTTTTCCTTTTTTTCATTCAAATGCCATTCCTAATCACATGTATTTCCTGAAGGATTATGAGATTTAATGTAATGATAGTCATTGAGAAAGATACAATTTGTATTGACTTGGAAAGAAAAATAGATAAGAGATAATGTGAACAAATGTTTTTAGAGTTGATTAATGAAAATAATGAAACTTTTAAATGCAAATTCTTGAAAATTGCTTAGGGTCACAGTGTTGAGGAACAAACGAGTTGTTGAGACAAAAGAAGTCAGCCCTGAGAGTTGCCAATTGCTTTTACTCAGCCTGAGGATCTTCCATAAAAGGTTAAAGTGAATCTCAACGAGTAGTCTATGGTTTCAGTGTCAAGAGGATGATGTATTTCAAGTATTAAATATCTAACTAGTTGCTATTTACATGTATGCATAATATGTATAGTTAGCAATATAAAATGTCAACAGATAGCTTAGATTTTAACACTAATGTGTCATGCAGATTCTTGAGAATTGCATCCAAGGTAACTAAAACCCTTTGGTATCATTGTTCCAATATGTTTCGTAAGTAGATTGGCATTTGTTGAGACAACTAGTGAGCTTGGGTTGACCTTTGAAGCACTTTCTTCGAGCACGCGTGACTCTGTAGCCTCCAAGAAGACTACGAGTTGATATCTGGTATGCCCATGTTCTCCACCGCGCCGGTACAAACCGCGTGGCTTTTTCCATGGCTACAAGTCGATGTTGAATATTTTACTGAGGCAATCACGCGACTCTGTGGTCTCACATTAACACTAGAATGTTATAAAGGAAGTTTTATGATATTTAATTACATAATTCCTGACTGATTTACATGAGTATAAGATACACTGGTTACTTTTGTTATCAATTACTATTTTCCCTACATTCTGATTACTATTCCCTTACTATTGTCAAGCTTGCATTTTCAATTTATAATTATGCAATATACCAAAGATTAATCTCCTGTTAAATAAAATTTATCAAACTTGATTTTTTTAGTCTACTTGGTTTGTTTTTTATCATTCAGTTTTTATTAATAATCCGTTGTCAAGAATAAAAACTTGCTTATCAATGACTGGTTATTAATTGAATTCAATTTTATCTCAATAATAAGGAATAAATTGTACTATGAGAAATAAGTGAAACAACTTTTGAGGTTTATTTAATCTTGTTGGATTATTTTTTAAATTAATTTGTTACATACATTCATTTTTTTCAAATAAAATATTAATATTGATAAATTTTGTAATCATAGTTCAATTTCACTGGGAAGAATATATATATATATATATATATTTATTTGATATTATGAGTTATTGAAATATAGTTAGCAATTATTCCAAAATGTTTCTCTATAATTTGTCGAGTTGTAATATTATTTCTTAAAAATGTTTAAACAATACCCTTCTAACACACAAAACACATGTATTCTCTTTTATCTATATTACATAATAATACAAAGAACCTTAGAAGTCGATTTTACTTTCATATTGTATAAGAAAATGAAGGTAAGGAATCATATCTTTCATCGATCTCCAACTATACTTTCCAACCTTATTACTTTTATTTCGTATGATCAACTCTTGGAATAGCTTTTGTATATATTTTTCATGATATACATCATTTTAGATTAATTCTATAATTAATTTCAATAGTTATTAATTCAATTGTAATGATGATCTAGAAGAAAAGTTTGATTATATGCTTCACAACGGTCATATCTATCAGGCAGATATTTAAAGAGTTTAGTGAATATCAGTTATCAACTTTATCATACTTATTATTTCTTTCAGACAAATTATTTGTAATCTATTTCACTATGGAAATGTAATAGTACAGATCAGATATTATAGATTAATTTAATTTTCGGAAAAATAATATTTATAGATTCATAAAATTAAAATTTAGATCAGAGTACTTGAAAAAATGTTATTCATACAAGAAATATAATAAATATAATTATATTTTTTCATGGAGATATTAAATATGACAATATCAGTTGTACATGTGTTACTTTTGTAAATTTTAATTTTTAAAAGAGAATTTGATGGGTAAATTAAATTTAAAATTCACCAAACGATCGACAATAATGTTACTAAAAAAATAATAAAAATTCCTATTTTGGTAATTTTACGGCAATTTTTACTCAATTTACATCAAAATTTACTAGCAAAAAAAAGTTAAAATAACTAGACTTTTCAGTCGTGATAAAATATATCTTATTTTTCATCAAAATGTTTTTTTTTTTCATTGGAAAAAACCAGAATGTTTCTTTTGAACATTAACATTCAACTGTGGGTCATGAGAATTAATGAAGACAGACATGCAATGCATTAGTGTGTATTAAAAAAAAGCGTGCGTGGATTTGCGGCTATTCTTTGATGATGAATATGATCCCTAGACGTCAAATGGCACGTGTCGACGTTTTACTAGTGTAAACATGAAGAGTTAAACATTTTTATTCACTAGTTTGGTTGTATTATAGTTGAGTCTGTTGTGAAATAATTATCCTAACCGCCTTTTAACGACAGTAAAATAGTCTGAAGTTAAATCGAAAAGGTGAGAAAAGGTATTGAAAGGAAGAAGAATAGAAGGGAGCTGAAGGTAACGACGTGATAAAGTCGCGTGCGTGACCTGTGGTCAGTCTGAGGCCATCTACAGCTTACTACAATTTTAACTCTCGCCTGCTGCTTCATCATCGATCTCCCTAGGTCTCCAACTCACGCGATTTGCGCATCCCCGTTGAGCACAACACCCTTTTCAACACTCTTTCATCTACAGTATACTGAATAATTCTTTTTTAAAATTATTTTTCAAACATTAGCAACGATAATATATTTATTCCTATATCATTTAATAAATAAACACTTTAATTATAATTGTCTTGACCTCAGGAGAAACTTTTTCATTTTAATTAAACTTGAATTTTTTTGAAATATCTACTACTATCAGAGATTTTTTATTAAGATTACTTATTATCATTTCAGACAGAATTACTCATACTTTTATGAGTGATTTATCATAATAAAGAAAGCTTCATATTGAAAAAGATGATGAATTCAACGTTGAATGAAGAAGTATAAAGTAATGTGGTGTAATGAATGATTTATAGGATGAATCATTTGATTTAATCAGTAGATTATGATTACACATCTGTTCTTTTTATAATAAAACTGACAAATAATTACAATAATTCAAATTCATTTTAACAACAACAAAATATTATTTTTTTTTGTGTAAAAAAGGCGTTTTAATTTAAATAAAAACAGTTAAATATCTGACATGTTGAAAGTCAAAAAATGAAATAAATTTGATCAAATAGAGTATGAAAAAGACATTACTTATGATTGGTAAAATTTTTAAAGTGGTATTATTGAAATAATACTTCTTCAATAAGACAAAAAAATTTTTCATTCTTTCACATACATATTATATAATAAAATAACAAATCATCTATCATCTTTCTACATTATAAGTAAAATGAAGGCAAGAAATCAGCTGTTATCGATCTCAAGATACTTGAAATTTTCAACACAACGTCTGCAATCTATAGAAGTCTATAAATGAAATGATGCGGTATCGAAGAAGATTGAACGGTTGCTGAAGAGGCCAATCGTTGGTGTGAGTCATTCAAAAGTCGACGGGGATCATACTCGTAAAAAGCCAGTTAACGCCGTTCACGATGAAGAGAAAAGAGGCGGTGCATTAACGTGATTGCCCAGAAGTATATAATACTATAGTCATGGGCCACGAGTCAGCTGCTCACAATATAACACGTCAGAATACTCCTATGATCTTACTAATCTTTAAAGCTTTCTCATTTATAATTTGCACCTGGTGTCAGTTCTGATTGCATCGCTGATGTAGTCACCGATGACATGTGTTGTTACATCATTTTTATCATACCTTATAATTACTTAATCAAATTTTCAAATTAGTCTAACTTGTCTTCTTTATCAAATTAAATACATCTTTATAAAAATTAATTTAGTGCACTTTTTTCCATTCATTAATTCATACGTAATTTTAGTTTTTTTTTGTTTATAATAAATTTTTATTATTATAAACAATACACAATTGTTTAATTATAAAAAAATATTAATAACAATATTTTATTGATATTTATCGAATATAATCACAGTAATAATCATTGAATAAATTAAAACCATTTTTAATTGTTTATAACAAATTGGAATTTTTCTAAACAATCATATTGTATTGATATTAATATTAATCATTTTAATAATTTCCTAATGGCAAGTTAAAAATCTTTTTTATTTTCAAAAGATTTTGTAGTTGAATAATTTTTAATTAATTTAATATTAGCTTGAATAAAAGCTCGAATCATTATTAAAAAAGCTTAAACTTATCTCGAAAAAATAGTGAATAGTTCATGTATATTATAATTATATGAAGAAAAACGAGTGCAAGGGTATGAACAGTATTAAACTACGGTAAACTATTATATCTATCCCATGTATATTTTCCCCTATGACCTCTTTAAAAAGTCAAGTCCCGCTAATGCACTTTTAATTAATTAAATGGACGGATGGCCTCACCCTCCTATTTCGATACGATGGTCTTACGCTCGACCTCGCGTGCCAGCCATCCACCAACGGTGCAAACTCATCCCAATCCCTCCTTATTGCCTTACTACAATACAAATGGACTCAGATATAAAACTAAAATGGTACAAAAAATATAATGAATGAATATTACCTACATCCGTATACCTTTTATGGATACTAAATTACCAATATTATTATTATTTTATTATTTTTAATAAACAATTAATGTCTGACCATAAAACATATCAATTGTGATGATTATTTTTACATCATTAAGAATTGGATATTATCATTAATTTGACATTTTTACTCTAATTTCACCCTAAAAATTACTATGCAGTTTAGTAAATTCAACAATGTGCATAGTAATTTTTACAATGTGTATAGTAATTTTTACCGTCATCCTGCAGTGTCACCAAATTACCATAAAATTTAGGGTAATTTTTACTATACATTTCTCTGCGTGTTGAAGAAATAAAAAAGGAAGGAAATTTTAAAAATATTTTTTAAGGTATAGACATTCAAATGAGTTGTTTACCATTAATAAACCACTGAGAAATAATTAGTAAACATTGCAAGCAAGGCTTTAGTAATCGATAATATGGCCCTTCACCTGATATGATGGATTATAGCGTTGTATTTATTTATTCTCTTACAACTTACATGCTCTACAATAATTTAGAGTCTGGTAAAGAAGGCTACTTAATTCGAATGCATAGTTAGTCTTGGCAAAAGGTGGACCACCCGAAGGCTCAGCAGGTCACCTGGCTTTCGCTGTAGGAGCGCTCTCATAATTAAGCTCGACGATGACATTTGATTTAGGTACTCGCGAGCTCCGACATGCTCCAGAGATCTTGGCGCATTGCCTTTACTCCAGTCAGGGGAAAAAATACCAAGAGAGAGAGAAAGAGAGAGGTAAAGAGAGAAAAAGAGTTGAGATAAAGGATTCGCAGTTCAGAAACTCACCGGAAACTACACTTTATGAATTGTTCATATTTTCTTTTATTTCAACTTTTCATGAAGATTGAAATATACTTTTAGCTTATAATTTCAACTGTATAAATTATATTCATTATTACGCCAATTTACATATAAAGTGTAATTTTTTGTAATTATTATTATTTTCATCATGAATTTTTAAAATTACTAGAAATTAACGCACACAAAGTGCGTGATAGGTACAATGCAAATTACTAATTTTTAAAATCTCCCGCGTAAATAAAATAACCAATCAGGAGAAAGTCATTTTTTCGATATATTTCGATAATTAGCTAACTTCATACGTCTATGTAAATTTATCGATAGAATTGAAACTATATTCAAGTATGTTTATATGAATAATAAAACAATGAATAATAATTTTTTTGTTGAAAAAAAAATATTTTTTAGAGTGACGGTTATACGTGATGATCATCCGTAAAATATTATGTAGATTGATTTCGAAGCAGAAAGAAACTAAAGAGCAAAACTGTTTATTATCATGTAAAAAAGTACATGGTGGTGATGATTTAATTGACAATGATTTACAGAGACCTCGAATAGTTAGACCAATGGAATTTATGTAAACATTTTGAAAAAAAAAAATTTAATTTTTTAAACACAAAAAAAACGAAAAAATGAAAAAATTGAATACAAAAGTAAATTTTCATTAGACAAACTAAAATGAGGATTAATTTCCTCAACAAGCTATTTTTAAATGTTGTGGTTATGGATTGTGAGGAATAATAAATGTCTGGAAGACACGACATTCCATATCTCACAATTAAGAGCACACCTGATCGTAAGCAATGGATGTAAAAGCAAGTCTATGACCTGACACTAGAAGACATAAATAAAGTTATGAAATCACCGTAACTTGAGGTACAATGTTATGTACTGGAGATGGTTAAAAGTCGTGAGTGAACTGTGGAGAATCATTTGACAGGACAAGTGAAGTAGAGAATAATATTTATGCTTCGACAGCAAGTCAACGTCATATAATAGAGACCATAGAGTAGCATAGAGGTTGAAGTATCTATTATAAAACATTCCAAGTTTCCTATAACGTCAGGCTGATTGTAATAAACGTTGTTTAGTATAAAGAACTTGTCTAATGCATCAACTGTTTAATTCACATCGCAAATCTTTGTTTGGAGATAATACGTAAAATAGGCAAAGATTTCTTTAAAGAGAATTACCATCAAGAATATTTACATTACATTGTGAACACTAATTTACTATAAAATACCAAACGAAATTTATTTCAATCAATCAATAATATTTTTTATATATCATATATTTTTCATCGAATAAGTATTAACATAAAAATAACTGGTTTCAACAATAAAAAATAAAGACAAATAGATAAATTAATCAGAGAAATATTCAGAAACTCTTGTAATAGATATAATAAAAGTCACTTATCATAAAGAGAGAATTATGATCCATAAATCAAGAAAAAAAATTATGAGGTAAAATCAATATTTACGTGTATTGTATTTATTTAAATATTTTCATGATTATGCATAATGAAAAAGTCAACAGAAAAAGATCATACTGGTGACTGAGAAATTCAATCGACAAAGTGAGAAAAAAAAATTACTAAACATAATAAAATATTACTAACTCCAATAATAAAGTCAATCAATTCTTCTTTTTGCTTTATTTATAAAAAATAATTAATTAAAATAATTATTAAAAAATAAATAAACTCAATGACATGATCAGCATCATTAGTATGTTATAAAGTAAAAAATAAATGAAAACACTAAGAGGATGCATATTAACCGATCACTTATTAAAGTGTGAATGAAAAAAGAAGAATAAAAAAAAGGCAGTGGTGTTAAAAATTGTGAGAATCACTGAATGTGTATATGTACTACTAAACTAGTTTTGCTGCTCTTCTATTGTTGATTCTGATAAAATTTATAGTCATTGAAAGCATACGACAAGGTTTTTTGGTTCTTTCGCGAGCTACAGAACTTGTTAATTAAATGGTTTATGGGTGCGACCAAATATTCGAGTTTTTATAGTCAATTAGCCATGGTCCTCGGTTGCTATCTTAAGAAGTGCAGCTCCAGTAGACAGGGAGGATGTAAGATCCAGGACGATTAGAATGAATGGCTGCTATAAATCAGCTCCCTCGTTGGCCTGTATACCGCAAAACTACTTCTTCGTCCAGGTTCTTCTGCGGAATCTTCAACCTCACTCCCTTTACTCAATCTTAGAAGAGCTTCATTTCGTACACTTTCCTTCTCTTTGCCATTCGTTGTGCCTAATATACCTTCTTTAACACTGTCTAAATCTTGATCTACTGGTCCCCACTCTCTTTTCTCTCTCACTTTACATCTCTTCCAAGATTTATTTTCCCTCTTACTTTTAATCCAACTACTCTAAACCTTATTCTATCGATAACCCTTGAAACTTCAATGATATATTATTTTCATTGATTTTAAATATATAGAACTGATGAATATTTCTTGGAAATAAAAATGTCAAGAGAATCTTTTTTTTTTCAACTTCTCTCCTGTTAACTCAAATCATTGAGTATTTTTTTCACGTAATTCCTCTGTTTTTCGACGTCTAAATGTGAATGAAAATATTCTTTAAAAAAATTACACATGTCAAAAAATTCCATTTACTTTTCATTTTCAAAAGAATTTCAATGAAAAGTTGAGAAAAAAAAAGAAAACTTTTCCGGTATGTCACCATCAAAATCGATTTCTCTGCTCTCTTTTAATCAATCACATCTACAATATCTTCGTTTTGAAATAAATCAATCAATAACGGGTTTAAATTTCAATATAATCGTATTTAAAAAAAGTAGAATTTTTTATTCAATTAAATTCTCTCTAGCCTCACCTTTAAATTCTTCATCATATATTCCAAAGTATGCGTGTCACAAAACGCATATAACTTTGTATCTACAATAGAGATCTATCGACGTCATACAAAATAGGATTACGTTATCCTCATTAACAAGATCAGATCTTTTCTCGTCTGTTAATATAAATGAAGGCTAACAAAGCTTTAGCTTTCATTCAGACACCGGAAGGATATATATTTTCGACAGTTGAAAAAGACAATGTGTACTTAACTTATACGTAATCTTTACTTCAATGTTTGTATATACATATGTCAAATAGTTTAGAAATATATATGACTTCGTAGAAAAGATGAGTGTCAAAATTTTTATGATTCTTTTAAGACAACTTTCTCACTTTTATCATCATTTTTTTTTGTTCTCCATTTTTCTTTTAAATAATTGTCATATATACATTTTTTTTTTGTACTTTATCTATTATTATCCATCACTCTGTCACACTTTATCTCAACAATGTACATATACGGTGTCCTTGCAGAGTGCAACTTATTGAACTTATATATCCTACACATTGTTATGTTTATCGAAATTTTTCTAGAATAAATACGATAAGAATAACCGTTAAAAAGATTGTAATGTAAATTGTTGAATTAAATTGTTTATTGCTTGAATTAAATGAATTATTTTATCCAAGGATGGATGGAATAATCAACCAGATTTATCTTAATGAATTACAGCTTCAAAGCAATATTTTTTGAAACAAATAATTAACTTAATAATAATAATAATAATAATAATAATAATAATAATAATAATAATAATAATAATAATAATAATAATAATAAATATTACGTTTTTACAGTAATAGTACTGCAAATTATAGCGTTTTATTTCAATGCACTTGATTTGTTTTAATATTTAATTAGAAAATTAAAAACGTTTAATTATAAAATAATTTAGGAAATTATTATGAAAATTTATTTTTTTGATTGTAATTATTTAAATGTCACAATTTTTCTTCAATATATATTAAAAATTATTCTCTGAATTGAATTAATCACTTAAAAAGTATAATATTTTATTGGAAGGATATAATTAATTCGAGCATAACAATAGAAATAATCCTTGAGAGATTGTCAATTTAAACATATCCGGTATACTTAAATATTCTTTGAGCTTTATAAATTATAAAAAAAAAGATGTTTTTTAGATCATTATTATAAACTCGTATGTAATTCCATCATTCCAATATCGACTTTGTAAAAATATAAAATGTGTATATCTTCACTGAATCATAATTTTTCTAAAAAGCTTTAAAATTGTTAATAAAATCTCAAACTATTTTTAGATTACTATAAAGTCTACTAATTTTTGTTTAATATTAATTAATAATTAATAATAATACAACACTTATTATTAATAAAATAAAAACTATTCATTTAGCATTAATAGATTTAGCATTAAATGATTAAAGGACTTCTAAAAGACTGTTGAAATAAATTACCCTTGATGCTTATAGTCGAGCAACGGTAATTCAGCTTCGATTAGTGATTTGTGCGCATATATGAAGGAGAGAAATAAAGAGAGAAGAGATAGAGGAGAAGCAATTGACTGGTTGGAATGCTCTCGCTTGGTTACTCGCAACGTGTAGGCGTAGACCAAGAGTTGGAAGGACGAGTGCCCGCAGGCAGGCATCAGCCACATCGTAAGCACGAACGAAAACTTGAAGCTTATCCGTGGCCAGTGTGCGTGTTCTCTGATGGGGTCATCAGTGAGAATTAACATACTGGGTGGACTCGTACGACGAGAAATGACGAGAACATGAGCAATACACTACTCTAACTCACTAAGGTCTATGTTTCTATCTGACTCATGTCTCCTTCTGTTTCAACCAAGCCAACAACTATAAGTAAGGATAATAATGCACTACTTTTCATGAAATCAAGAGCCACCACTGATGTAAGCTTCTATCAGGTATACGTAATTCCAACATATTATTAGGATATTATCATCTCCAAGGTTGAAAGGGTTCTATATTAAATTATGCAATTCCTTTTTATCTTCAAACTAAATTTGTTATATGGAGATTAAATGTATTCAATTAATATAAATAACATTTGTTTTACAACTATTTAAAAAAGCTTCCTATCTACATGGAATTCTATGTAAGAGGTCGTAAAATCTATAAACAAGCAATAAACAAATAATAAAATACAATAAATTATGTAATTTTCAGTAGCTATAGCTTTGGAATAAAATATTTTTTTCTGTTTACAGAATTTAATCGTTATAACAATAAAACTTCTAGATAATAAAATGTCTTTTATATGACTATGTAAATAAAAGTTCTATTGAGCAAAAATAAAATATGAAACATAGATTGAAAGATTGAAATATCTTGAGTATAAAATAATAGTTTGGAGTGTCGATGATGGATTTGGAGACAATATTTTTTGTAAAAATAAAAGACAAGCATATCAGGTGGTGGAGGATTTTCATTCACAACAGGAGGTTATCTTGGTAAGAGATGTTGAAGCATCGATATCCTTGAGAATCGATTTTCAATTAGATCCTGCGTCAAACAGATACAATGAGACAATTATAGCGATAGATGGACATGGAGATATCTGTCGGATTAGCCAGTAGCTCGTCGTCTTGTTGGGTTTTGTAGGATCATATATACAAGGTAAAAAGGTAAGCCTCAATCAACCAAGTCCTCTTGGGATTTTATCACGAGTCACTTGATTCACATCACAACATCTCTTCAGGTCTTTCTATTCTTTCTGATACCCCGGGATTCATCCGGATGTCATTTTCCTTCTATTCGACGACCAAATCGTGTCCTCGCTCGGTTATGATGACGCCCAGCGGGATATTAATGCTCTATGGACTTCTGAAACTGTTCGACGTTGTGCGATTTAGATCGAAAAATTTGATGAGTAAGCCTCACATTTTTCACTCCAAAATTAATTCTTATATAGATTTATTTTTTATGTGTTTTCATAGAACTATAAAGTGTATACACTAGAACATTTATTTATTATTATTTTTTTTTTATTCTTCTTCTCCTTTTCCTCCTGCTCATTTAAAAATCATTTTTTACCACCCGGTAAGTCTGTTGGGAATTTAAAAATTGTTTTTTATTTCATGATGATGTTGCCAGACACCTGAAAATTATTTCTTAATTCTCACTGATCTTGCCAAGAATTTAAAAATTATTTTTTATGTCTTAGCAATTTTTTTCCAGTTATTTAAAAATACCTTTGAACTTTATTTTATTATAGTAATACTTTTAGACACCTGAATATCGTTGTTTAATGTCTTGTAAATTTAACAGCATCTTAAAATGGACTTTTTACTTCACATATGACTTTTGAAATTTATCCTAAATACTATTATTCATACATCTTACGATTTGGGATATGAATGTAATTATTAACAGTCAAAACATTGAATTAGTTATCTTTAACGATAATTCAACTAATTTTTTATCACTAAGCCAAAGAAATATTTTTACTGTATAATAAGCATAAAAAATAATGACAATATAAATCAAAATATGAAAATAACGTTTTATTAATTTTACAGGTAAAGAAAATTTATGAAGCATAGAATTCAATGGGTGAGGTCAATAAATTGAAGTGTAAACACTCTAAGTGGACAGGAGTACAGTTGAGTTGGTTGGTGTGAAGGGATTCTCATTGTCGATGGTGCTAGACCACCGAAGGACTGCATTTAGATTCTCTTCAGGAACATAAGAGAATAAAAAGGCTTGGTTTACTGTCGTTGATTTGTGGTCAACTAATTTTTAGGCTGGACAGGACCGCCCTGCTTCTCCATTAGCTGACTATTATATTCTTACATCTAAAATGTAGTGTCCTGCTAACATCATCCACACCACCAGATATATGAATAACCTTGAAAGGTTTTGTTTGAGAAATCTTGAAACTTTGCATTTATTTCAACTGATCACATGGAAAGAAAGTAACAACTTGGACATGTCCCCAGGGATTAATACTTTCAAGTCAGCATTGAATACTGATGATTGGGGTATATTTTTGAATTCAAGTGGATCTTTTGTGACTTGAAGAATAAGATAAATAAAGATGATTAATCCTGGAGTGAACAATTGTACCACATCATTTGACTAATCATGTTACGACTGAAGAATATGAACCCCTACAGGTGCAAATGTTGAAGATCTTTCAATATTTTAAATATCCCATCATTATTCAACCTCAAAGAGATATTTCCAAGAAAGGTCAGGGAAGAATTACCAAGTTGGATCATTCTCCATCTCATCGACATATTCAATATAAAAATAAAGCCAATTCCACGACTATGGAGATACGTTTTCTAGAAACGTGACGTTGTTTTCAGATGAAGAATGTGCGACCTCGATACTCCCTAGTTAGAAGAAGAAGCATAAGAAACCAGGAAAGGTACTCCACCTAGTACAGGAGAGCAATCTTGAGGATGAGCGGTACGATTAGCCAGGAGTGTGTTAAAAACATGTACACTCGGACTCGCAGGTATATGTAGTGTGCATAACCGTTATACCTGGAGAATCAGCCTCGAGTAAATGAGAGTCTTCTTTACGACGATGGACAAGCATATTATCAGAGTTAGATAGAATTTAAACATTTCAAACAATTTACATTTTCAACTGTATAATTTTTAACATTGAACTCTAGTTTAAAATAAAAACCATCATGTTCAAGTACTTACTACTATTTACAGTCATATTCTTACATTTTTTCGACTATTTATTCACTAAACCATGACCGTTACATTTTAATACCATATTTGCGCATACTGTTGATAAATGTGGCACATATTTAAATTTAAATCCTGAACAATTGGCTTCATTTTGATCAAAGAGCTTCATAACTAATCAACAATACCTCATCAATCTATATTTACTGGTATTTTGACGTATTTTTATGATACCAGGAATGATTTTAATAGAAGATAACGCAAAGTATGTATAAGCAATAAAGGATTAATGTGGCAAATCTGATGAGAATTGAGTAGGATTAACGAGCTAGAGTTAAGCTTGGATGATTGTATGAAAATGAATGCATCCGGCGGAAATTTTTGCGGAAATCGAATCTGAAAATGCGAAGCAATCGACACATGGTTTTTATATTAGATTAAAGAGAGGGACGTCATTGAATCGAAACGCCTTGATGCTCTAAGCACTCACTCGTCCATGCATCCGGAGAGTCAAAGGTGTGTTGTATGTGATGCCATGGCATAAGCCTCTCTCGTTCTCACTATAAGTGTATGTATATATGATTATAAGTATACGAAGTGCGTGGGAGTAGCCTGACCGGACCACTGGAATCCACATAACGGGAATAATATCCGTTGATCCATGGATTATTACCTCTTAACATTTATTGATAAACACCACCAGTTTTGGTCCTGGTATCGCACCAGCTAATGAAAGAGGAAACTACTATTGAAGTGAGACCGATTACGCGTGTCATGGCATCAGACAAGCCTTATGAATATTTGTACATCAACTACACACTTGAGTATCCAGAATATGAAAATATTGATTATTATTTTTTTTATCTTACAGCTTTATCCATCTTAGTTTATCTGATCCACCTCGTGTTTAGTTAATTTAGTTTGACTTTATCAGATCAGCAAGATCCGATTGATTTAACCGCAGACACCGTCTTATTCTTATTGTAGATAATGTGATTTGTACACTTCATTCCAGAGAAAGAAAAAAATCATGTTAGTATAATTATAAAATCTGTTGATTGAGCAGTCATGATTCAATTGTACAACAAACTATTTATCAGCTGCTTCAAACATTTCAAGTCTAATTTTAATTTATAATTTTTTCTTTGGTTATCACCAGCATAATAAAGATGAATCAGAGTTAAATAAGCTGTTTTAATAAATAATTTATCACGTTTTTCATCAACCAAATGTGTGTCACTTCATTGAGACCTAACAATTGGTTAATTATCAACAAACTTGACTGAACATCAAACTTGATATATTATCAAAATATACCATGCAATATTGCTTCAGTTATTCTCCAGTTTCCAAATATTCCCTCTCATGATCATCATTTATGCAACTTGGGAGGCATTTAATCAATTTCATCATTGAGAGGTACCACCACTGGTTCAAGGAGTTTGTGATGACATCAAACACAAAGCAGAAGGTTGATGATGACGATGGCAATGATCTGAAATTGAGCAGAGAAAGTGAGAAGTGTATCTTAATGAGTGTAGCTAAAAGGGACCGAAGGAATCGCACGCCCAAGAGTGCGAGAGACCTACGGAGTGCGCTCACATCACATTCTAGGCTATTCCGCATTCTGTTCCCCCACCTGGACTCTCATCTAGAGCCACCGGCTCACCTCTACGCCTTCGAGCTGGAAAAGTTGTACGGATATACACGCGTACAAGTGAGCGAGAGGGTGAATGTCTCGAGGAGGAAAGACTGTCTTGGAGAAGCGTGCTGGATATAAACTCATGTGTACGCGCAGCTAAACCGAGGACCTCTTACCATTATACCACCTTCTTCAGCTTTTACCGTCTCACATACAGCAATATTTATGCATGTATTGTATACATATATATAAAAGCTTGAACCAGGCGTACGGCCCACTGATCCCGCGTCTTCAGGCTGCCTACGTGAGTTCACGCGAAAGATCTCCAACTTCTCGAGTTGCCACTTTTGCCACAGACGTCCAAATTGCTTGTGTGTTATCATTATTCTACAAGTAAACCTGCCTTATAGCAGATAAATCTGTGCCAATTGTTCGTCGATGCATAGCAAGGACGAGATGAATTGTTGCAATGACCACGTGGAAAATAACTTACGCAATTAAATAATTAACATATTCCCCATCGGTTTGTAGTCGTCGTCGTCGTCGTTTTTTTTTCTTTTTTATCATTTTTTATGTTTACTCCGTTTTACATAGCTGATGTGTTTAATAGTGTGTATGAGAAAATTGTCTCGACGTCATGTGCATGGATAAGTCGCGTGGGAGGTTTACCTTGCACGCATAACCAGATCTCTTTTAATTTATATGCACCGATATGGAATTATCAAGTTCGAGAACTTTACTAACGTTTTAATACCATCTCGTACTACACGATAATATCATTTAAATGCCTACGTATTATAAGTCTCGCGAGAATGAAAGTCATTTTTTACTCATGCAAAAAAAAAATACATTATAATCTATTATTATTTTAAAAGTTTAAGTATGAAAATTATCATCAATAATGTGAGAAAAACCTTGGAATGTCAGTCTGTTATTCTAATTATTTTTCAAATTATTGTAATAGTATTTCCCGCATATCCAGTTAAATTAATGTCAAATTCTTCGTACAAATTCCCGTTATAAAATAACATTGGTTATCAAGTTTTCTAAAATAATATAGAAATTAGTTTAAATCAAGTAAAATAGTAGTAATTTGTTAAAAATAAATAATACATAAAGAAAATAATTTTTGTTATACAAAATGATGATTATTTAATTCAATTGATAAAAAAAATTTGAAATATTCGCAGTGCAATAAAAATTGCATAATAAATTATTTTTTAGTGGAAGGTCCATGACAAGGACGCCTGCCATGACACCTCAGAATTTAATAAAAAAATTATTTATTATGATTATTACCGCACTTACACTGTCAAACTCTGTCTTCTCCCCTGTATAGAGATTTTATTAATTGAAACAAATATTACTTGTATGAAAAAGAAATTTTTTTTTTACAGTAGACAAAAAATAATTTACTGTAAACCTTAAATGCTGAGAATTCGTCCTTGCAGACTTCAGGAATCACATAGACATGATCCCGATTTACATTTCCCGTTTTAATAGCACGGAGTGACTTGATTTATGTAGAATAGAGATCGATAGTGCATTACTTGTAGTTAAAGATTCGATGTATCTGATCACTCTCCCTAGAATGATCTCCATAAAACGATCTGATGTGCATTGTTATTGGTTGTATCGTCGAAAATCGATTTCTTCATACGGAGCAGTTTCACCATTAGTAAGTGAGGCAACGATTAAAGTTCAGGTCAATTAGATCTATGACATTTCAGTGAATTCACGCTGTGCTAATAAATTAATCCACTTGTGATATACAACTAATCCATCTTTAACATACAAAATCTCATTTACTTGAAATGAATAAAAATAATTACATCCCATTAAGATGTAATAAATAAAATATTTAAATAATATTTTCGTGTTGCAAAAAATAATTGGATAAAATTGCAAAAGTATCTCACTGTTGTTTTTAATAACAAGATTTAATCTAATACTTTAATTAAAATTTCATTCTTTCAGATTGTATCATTGAATAAATTACTCTTCACAATAAAATAGATACTGATGACTTTCAATTAACTAATTCTATAAAAAAAAAAATCTTTATTTTGTGAGACAATCTAATTTATGTAGAAAAAAATTTTTCGAATTTAATTAAAATCATTCTTCCTGATCAAAATTATCAAATAAGAAAGGATTATTTATTTTAATATAAATAAAATTT
Source organism: Chelonus insularis (assembly GCF_013357705.1). Classification (NCBI taxonomy): domain Eukaryota; kingdom Metazoa; phylum Arthropoda; class Insecta; order Hymenoptera; family Braconidae; genus Chelonus; species Chelonus insularis. Next base: position 2,491,650 of record NW_023276776.1, read on the forward strand.
AAAAAATTAACAACTTCTTATAAGATAAATAAATTTTTTCTTCAGATTTTCAATAATAAAAATATATTTTCAAAAAAAAAATGATAAGATTGACTTGAAATATTTTTCCCACATAACACTTTAAAATGTTTGAGTGAAAATGGTTTATTTATTAAATAATTTATTGAAACAACATTAAGTAAACATAGAAAAAATAACTTCATCTTATTTGTTCATGGTATTATTACAACAAATGTAAATTCTCGCATCCTTTCTCCGTCGCATTGTTGACGGCAGACAAACAAACGATAAGGATAATGAGACGGAGATATTTTCAAAGCTGAGGGATATACATTCCATAATTTCTTTCTTTGTCACTACAATTGACTTGGCTTATCTTTTCGATACTTTATAACATCTTTTTTACTGTCTTATTTTTCTATCACTGCCTCTCTCTCTCTCTCTCTCTCTCTCTCTCTCTCTCTCTCTCTCTCTTACGTACACTTAAATAAAGTTTCACCAAGAATTAACAAGGCCACGGGCAAAATATAACTAGTGGATTTAATCGTTCATTGTGTATATGTACAAGGTATGACATTAATAATTCAATTGACTTATGTATTATATGATATATAAAACTAAGAGGTAAATTATTGTGAGTTAATAGATGTGTCTGAATGACATGCATATAAGATATAACAACATACTGGACAATTAGTAACATATATCAAGTGGTATCATGTTGATGTTGAGTGAACGGAGAATTACTTTTACCATACGCTAATGGCTCTCAGCAAAGTCACACTTTTTTGAGAAGCTGCCAAACGTTCTCCACACCAACCACACGTTTTCATTCATCAACTTTTTATCGCCATGCAGTCTTTGAAACTAAATTCCAATACTGCCTAAAGGCTTTTATAAGTAGGGAAATAAAATTAATAAAAAAATGTTGTGGGTGTTGATTAAAAAATTTAAATTATTCACTATCAACATTTTGAAGCTTTTGAGGTAATATTTTTCTGCTTAAAACATTTAATAAAATCCTAGCTACTGAATAGTAATTATTAAATAGCAAATGGTATTCAAAAATTTGGATAAACAATTTTTAGCAAAAGTAAACATGACTAAGGGCTTTGTTATCACCAGCCAAAGATTAAACTTGAAAGTTTATTAATCGTTTATCATGAATGTAGTGATATTTAATTTAATTTATAGGATAAAAAGAAAAAGTAAATACTGTAAATCGCACGAGAATTTAAATCGGAATCTCCGATATCTTAATTTGATAAAAATATGTATTTAGTATTAAATTTCATTAATATACCAGTTTTTGATAAGCAAGTTTTCTATTGGAAATAAAAAAATATATTCAATTAAGGTTATTTTAAATAATAAACATAATGAACAACAGAGAAAATAACGGTAATTATATCAACTAAATAAAAAAATAAAATCATGGATAGTTGGATACTTAATAACAGTTTTAATTTCACTCATTCACGAAATCAACTGGTCCTTCTTAACATTTTTGACAAGACTGATTTTTTTTCGACAGGTCTACGAGAAAATTACACAGTTAATATTTGATGATAAGGGCATACAGCGGAACTTGTGGATAATCTGAGCAAATAATAAAACCCTCTGAATGACGAAGCGTAAGATAATAAACATTCTAATCTCAATGTGACATTGAGTACTCATAATCATTTTTGAGTTAAGAATATGTATTTGATTTTATATATAGAAATACATTACGCATTGTACATACAGAATAACTTATTTATACTTTGATGATTAGTGATAAAAAAGAGTAAGCAGAAGAGTAGACATATTTATCAGTTAGTTACATAACGTTTCAAGTCAACCCTTTCCGTAAGACTGAAATAAAATCTTACGTGAATAATATGTCAAGATGATGTATGAAATAATCAAAAGGTGAATCATAAATAAAAAGTATTAATATGTTGATAGAGATAAAGAAGAAGGATTCCGCATAGAAGATTCGGGGTCGAGAGAGTCTGAGGAATTTGAAGAAGCATCATGTCGACAGGTCAGTCAGGTTCTCTTATCTCCCCTCTTGAATATCGATTGGTCGATAGAGTAAATAGAAAGAGTCAAAAAGCCTTTGAGAAGTCACTAAGTAAGCAAATATACATGTATATGAGATATATACTTGATGGTGAAAAGGTATTTACACTTCAGGTGCACGTTGTATATTCTCGAGCAGTTTTCTCACACCTAAACCACCACCTGATCCTGCTAGAGTAAACCCAACACTAGATGGTTTATTTCCAATAGGATTCGATGCTTATTTATTTGTCTTGGAGGCACAAGTTTAAATGAGAAAACGGTTTCGCCACTACTCGATGCATCGAGCTAGAACATCGACAACTGCTCCATGGGAATCCATAGGTCACGCGAATTCCAGCGATATCGAATTGTCGTGTACTTACTGGAGTCAATAAGAATAAATAGATCAAGGTGGAAAAAAATTAATAGCCACTTATATATATATATATGTACTATTAGTGGGATAAAAGAGCATATAGAATAGTAATATTCCGGAAAAAGATATATACATAGGGCGGAGTCTCACGTCTGTAAAGGTGTAAAAGCAAGATTTTTCCGAGGCGAGCTTCTTTGTTCCATAAGTTACGAATGCGCTCAGTCACGTTAGAAAGTCAGCAGCAGTACAGCGCATGGACTCCCCGTGCACTCCATTGCTCCACTCGATGGTGCACCAACGACGGTTCTCTATACCGCACTTTTAACTCCACTCCTCTCCTCTCCGTTGCTTGAGGCTCGCGGGCTGCACGCCGTACAGATACCAATCTTGTTTCTTGACCTATATCCGCGTTTGCATCCTTGCGCAACGTAACCACTCTTTGAAAGGCGTCTTCGAAAATCTCTTGGCGTGGTCCCAATATCTTGCTCGATTCATCATCACTATTCTCTTTTCACTTCATTCATGAAAAGAAATTAACTAATTATCCTCACTATTTATTATGCTGTCGCTACACTGGGGATAACTCTTTTTTTTTTTTTTTACTTATAAATATTTAGTTTAGAGATATGATTAATTGATCCATCTACGTTCACTTTTATTTCATTAAATCGATACATTTTTTTTAGCCATTTGGAATAAGAGATGTGTGTAAATAACGAGAGATTAGGTTTCAAATCATTTAAAAGGTCATTAATCAATGTGTGGAGTATTATTTGGGTGCACTGATAGAAGAGACTTATTACTGTTGAGAAATGATTTTTTAATTATTAAAATCAATGGTTTTTAATTATTAGTAAATATTTTATAACAATAAAAAAGCTTTAGTTATGGACACATTAGTGGTTTCATTATGAATAAATTTTATTTTATTGTAAAGAAATATTTTTTTAACAGTTAAGAAGCCACCTTTATTATTACAAATCTCTTTTATCAGTGCATGGAAATCCAAATTTTGAAAAATGTTATAATGAATATTGAAGTATTTCTACTTTCAAGTATTAAATTATTCGAGTTTTTTAGGATATATAGAAATTCTTGGATGAATTTTAGAAATATTTAGCACTAAAGTTATAATCTTCCTGAGGTTATCACCATCAATAATGACTATGAACGATAATGAAATTGACCTTTAGAGATTGATTCATCATAAGATATAAGAATTTTCCAACTTTTGCAGTAATTTAAAATATCTACTATCCTAGAAATGCAATAAATTATGCATAGATATCAGTACATTAATGGAAAATAGCTGATAAAATGGAGGTTTAATGTTAAATTAAGAATATAATGTTGAATAATTGTTTTTTAATTTAAATATCGTTCTAAATTTTTAATTCATCAAATAAATTATTTGTAATAATCACTGATAATCAGGTAAATTGGAACAAAGTATTTTTTTTTTAAGAAACTTTATCAATAAAAGTACACATTCTCTTGTGTAGAGTATTTGTTTATCATTGAAAAAATACATTTTTCCCACAGTATATAATTTAAACATGACTTTTTACGAGTTACTAAGTTACTAATACACCGAATTAATTATATAAAGATAGAAAGAAAAGAGAAAATGAACGGTATTTGCAGCATAGAGGCAAAGACTTGATCAAATGCTAGGTAATTCCGTACGTGCTCATGTTCTGACAAAACGTGATGGATATCATCAAGTGTGCGTTTAACAACACCACGTACTTCCAATCATACACACATAAATGTATCCATATATACACATATGATCCCCTCAACTCATCTAGCTGCTAATAAAACCAAGTGAGAAACAAGAATCCCATTAATCCCAACGCCTTTTTACGTTTCTTCCTAATTAATAAATAACCTATGGTTATTATTATGCCTAGAGGATGATGGCAATGAAGACGTACCGCCAAACGTAGCCAAGTCAAGCTAATTGGTTCCGCATAATTACTTGGCATATATCGACTCCAGGAATCTTCATAAATCACCGTATAATTGATCAATTGATAAATTACACAGATATTGGTGAGGGAAAAATACTCTTTCTTTTTACTTCGAAAATTCATTAAAAGACTCCTTTACAAACACCAGTCAGTTTTGGAGAATACATTTACACCTCTGCTCACAAGAAAAAAAATCCCAACAAAACATTACCACCATCATCATTATCATCAATGAGAAAACTCGGTAATCAATAATTGAATTTTAATTACAATTATCTAAAAAAGATTTTGAAAAATGATCAAGTTTTTGAAGAATATTATGTTTGAATGGAGAAAAAGAGTCAGTTGATATAGCAAACTTTCTTACAGAAATTATAAATTCATGATGTGATGTTGGATAGTAAAGTTGAAGAAGCAAGAAATCTACACACAGATGTATTTTGTTGGGTGGAGGCTGTTGCTGCTGTTAGCGCGGCGCTTTCCTTCCAAGTACCGTTACATCGTACACCTCAGGCTGTCTTTCTTCAGCATTGGGTCCACGGAGCTCGGTCGAACGGGTCCGGGGTCTTGAGTCCCTGACCACGGACCTGGACGCTCCCGCGGGCCTTGAGCACGCGCCGAGCTACCTCTCAACTTCTCTACCACTGCCACCCTTCTCTCCTGCTGTACACTGACTTCTATCCTACTCCTTTACTTCCTTGTCTTGCACTCACTCTCGTTTTAATTATCTACCTCGGTCAAACTCGTGAGGACTTGATACCGACATTCCAGGACTTGATAGTCTTTAAGGCACAAATGAAACCGATAAATAATACTCTTTTATTTACAGTCATCACGAGCAAGTCTGAACCAAATGGACCAACTGCTTAGTCGAATTACGAAATCATCAGTTATTCAGCTTGGCGATATATAGATATATATGTATCGAGAGTCGCCAAGATACTCACCCGAAAAAGAAAACAGATGCCCGCAAGTAAGCGACTTTCACTTGCATCAAGAACTCGCGAAATCGTGGTCTCTTTTACTCAGCAATTCATTCAGTGATTTATTTAAACATTAATAATGTCAATATTGTATGATGAAATGATGATTGTTTTCCTCTTGTAGATGATATACCTATTCTTATTTGCATTATTTTTAACTCTACTGCTTTTTATTGTTATTTTCCATGTGCGACTGTCAGAGAATTTGTGATCAAGTCAACTCGAGAAGAAGAGAACTAGAGAGACTGAGTGTACATATATATGTTAAGGTATATATATGTGAACATACGTCGTAAGATCATGAAGGAGGTGACTCTTAAGATGCGCACCGTCGCACATTCAACAACACAAAATGTCCCTCGGCTGCGTAGCAATCATGCCAAGCGCGATTCAGAGAGACATGCTGGAACGCATGTAAATTCTTTCCTCACAATATGTTCACCAAAGTAATTCGTACACGTAATATACAAGCTAAAGTATCTGTTTTTAAAGCTTAGCATACATAATTGGTGGCTAACAAAATCTTCAATAGAGACATTTTATTCCAACTGACCTGATGAAGCTAATTGATATTTTTTTCAGATGAAAACTCACCTACAAGGTTATACTCAGGTAAGTCAATGGAATTCTAGGAATAACGAAATCTATAGTGAAGCATATACGACAATGTTGTCAAGTCGAAAAGGAAGTAGGAGACACGAAGAAGAAAAAGTATGTGTATACAAGGAGTCGACTGGCTCATCGCACCATTAAATCGAGCCTCATTAGCATGGATGGCGTGACGCCACTTCACAGTTATTACAGTAGATACCAATGCTTTACAATCCAGCTTCGGTGCTAGCTCGCAATGCTAATGTGTTATACAGCTGAGACTTCCGTGGTGGCTACAAAGCGCTTCTTTACGGGTATTGGCTATGCAATATGACAAGTTAAGCCCCAAGAAAGTTTAAGAGACTATGTAGACATTCAGAAAAAGAAATTCCAACTTATCCAATACATGCAAAAGCTTTTTTTCTCTTAAAGGAGTAGAAAATTATTGGTTGTGCTGGATGTATATAGGATTAAGTACCATAGAATGTTAAACCATCATTACCATTTTCAGTATTTTACATTTCTAATTGATGTTAAATCACTTGATCAATTAGAATCATCATCACCATCAACATACAGAGAGATTTTTCGTATAATAAATGCTTTTAAAAGTGTAAATAGGTCGGTGGACTGATCGAGCGAGTCGCAAAGGACCGCAACAATACACAATAAGGTCGCTAGGTAATTTCCTGTCTGTGTGATGAGTCTTGTGCGCTTGCTAAACGAGTCGCTTTTGTCCTCCGCAGTTTTACTGCTTTTTCATTTGCTCTATACGAATAATACTTTCCGCTTGCCTGTGTAATATTATGTACATCAACAATACACCAAAGATATCAATGTATCTGTTCAAGACAATCGAATTGAAAATAAAAGAAAAATGAGTACAGTGTATCCTGTTTATGATGTATAATAAACCATTGACACCTTGTTTTATTTTCATTTTTAAATTTACTGAAATTTTACTTTAATTTAGACAGTGTGTATTGTGAGTAATAATCCATACCAAGCACAGTGAAAACAATTAAAGATATGTCTTCTCAATAATTACTTCATTATTGTTAGACAAAAGACTTGGAGAAACCACAGTTAAGTTCGTCATAAAATAAAAATATTTATTACTTTAAAACGTTATGTCATTTCTAGATGGCATTGATTATAATAGAAGGGTTCAAACCCATGACCACCAACATCACATAAATGTTCAAATACTCATCAAAGTTTACAAAGTGTGCTGATATTTGATCCAGGAATTTTTTTTTTTTTTTTACCAACAGTGCCATTATAGTCAAGGGTCAAAGTTAAAGGATAGAAAATGGCTATGAGGGTTGTAAAGGTCTCATTAAGATCAAGAAATTTCGTGGGAAAGTATTGAGAGGGGTTAAATGAGTCTGATGGCAAATAGAACGTTTATAAATACTGGTATAATAATAATATTCTCCCCTAAGCGATTACATTATTAGGGTGATTACACAGTTCCGTAATCGCGAGTGTAACGAGCATTGTGTCCATCAGTTTGGATGTAACGATCAGAAAGAAAGGGAAATAATAAGTAACTCAATGTACATAGCATGTACCCATTGTTGTTGTCTTTCTTGAGACTTTTAACCACCATCTCAAACATCACCACCATCAAGACTTTTAATATCTACATATACGCCCTCGCAACTTACTCCTACGCTCTTCTCATCATCTCTATATATGCAAGATACTAGGGAGCTCTTTATGTATTTACATGTGCGAGTATGCATATAATCGGCATGGGCGCGCTCAGAGTTTCACGCTTCGCGACGCGCATCATATCTGTTTCCTGGCAATCTGACTCCCTCCTTGATCAACTGAATCTCGAGTTATTTGTTCACCAATAATCACTGATAATTATCAGTATTGATGAAAAATATCAGTACCAGAAAAGATCAGTGATATTAAATTGGCCATTTCTGCTAAATGTGACCTTGTAGAATGAGCATAAAAAATTTAAATAGTTTTATTCTTGGCTTAATTACTGGTGTTGTAATGATTAAGAGGGTTGGGCAGTTGTAATTAACAGCTTTAGTTAGAGATATATTATTGTAAGTTTCTGTTGCAATTCAGGAGTCATCCAATGTCCATCATCTGACAGACTCAGTCAATTAGATGGCAATCGTGCCACATGATGATTTTCAAAGCTGGCAAAAGTAGATGGCAAAGTCATTTGTGTATATGTAGAGGTTATAAATCGGTGTATATACAAGTAAGCGCACTCAAATCTATTATAGTGGCCTCCGTGAACAATAACTCTTCTCCACTCTCAGCATTTAATGGTTTCGTCCATCTATTTACCCGTGGAGGAAGCGGAAGTGGCTGATGGGTAGATAGGTCGAGCGTTTTGTAACTAATTTCGTGAGTAAATTGTCCGGAACATTGGTTTGGTGCATTTGTAAACCCTTGGAACCTCATGCTTACAAGCAATGTGCTAATATATGCATACTACACATTAACCATTTGAAGGTAAGTGAACATAAGAAACTAACCAGGGGAATATTACCTTTGGCCAGCTTATGTATTCTTTTTTTTTGATACATAAAATATCTACGCTCTACTTAATGAAGCTGTTTACCTCCATCATCAACGATAATTGCCATCTGCATTTCAAGTTTTGTTTCTTCTCCAGACACAAGAAGAGGTTTCGTTTGCATTTGTTTGTATATAATCGAGAAGCACATGAACCTGTGAGTAGCAAAAGTACCTTAGCGTGGGATGAAAGGAGAAAGGAGTATCATTTGGACTCATCAATGTGTATATATGAGCAAAGTATATACGAGAGTGTTCTGCCGACTGGAGCACCCACTCGCAAGACTCCTCATAAGACATGAGTCATTCTTCCTATCATAGCTTAAGCTTCAACATCAATCTGACGTGCAAATTTTATTCTTGATCCTGTCAAAACAACTTGAGGAAATTCATTACAAAATTATATTTCAACAATAAATTAAACAAAACAAGAGAAAAAATTTTATTTTTATCTGTGCTAATTAATTGCATAGTATTTTAAACTATTAATATGATGTATCTTCTCTTATTTTTATCCATAAACATCATGTCTATCAACAAATGATTTGAAACATGATTTAATCCACAAACTAATTTCATTCATAATTGGATAATGTACAAATGTTCAAACTAATTTCTTCCATTTGATTTTAGTTTCATCATAAAATAATAACAATCTTCAACAAATGGAAATTTACTCAAGTATTGTAATGACTGAAATTTCTTCACCAAGTAAATATGAATCATTTTCTCTTATCATCACTAATCTTCCTACTTGATATGTAGTTGGTACTTTTATCAATAAAACTCCAAATAAACCAAAATTCATTTTTAAATAAATTCCTTTCTCCATGGATAAAGAAAAATGAATTCATACTATCAATTGAAAGATTGCAGGTAACTTATGGTAATACTAAAGGAGGTGAACCGTGGAAACATTTCGTCCGGTGGACGTTGGACATATTCCGGACATAGTAATAGCAAATTTCCGCCATGTCTCTCCAATATCTTGAACGTGAATTTAAAGTTGTTTAACTACTGTAGTTGCTTTAGTCAGAAGAATGTGAATTGTCCTGTATGTCTTGGCTTATATGCATGTGTCAAGAAGTAAATGATAGTAGTTTCAATTAATTAGCATCGACCCTAATTTTCTTGCTTGATGTCACAGTAATCCAATCCTCATTGGTGGGGGGATGTTTGAGAGTTAAAAATCAATAGTTATTCAATGAAAGAGTATTCTCTCTTTAGAAAGTACTCAATTGTAATGTATTTTTTATCATCATTTTAAAAGAAATAGATATAAATGTACATAACTGTTGCTTTTTCAACAGAACTATAACCATATAAATAAGCAAGATCTCATAGACTTTCATGATGAATATATTGCTCACTAAAACAATTGTAAAGTTGTACCATCAAACTCAATAGTTATTTCTCATTTCTAGATGTAAGTTTCCATGAAAATGAAGAGGCAAATAATGTTGAGTCTAACATTTAACTTGAAAAAATTAAAAGATATGTCATAAAATATGATGGAAGGGGAACATAAATGAGAGCCAGAGTATAGAGATATTGGTACGTATAGAATTCTATACCATTCGTTTGTAATATGCGACGCGTGTCTCGAGACAGACGGCGTATCAAAGGATATTTACCCTGTCAACATTATAGGTTTAACGTGCGGGGACGCCGGCAGAGTCAACGAGTCAAGAGAGATGAAAAGAGATAGAGGACCTCGGCAGCTTAACCATCATAATAGTAATAGGTATCATTACTTTACCTTATTATTTTATGATCCCACGTTTTATAAAGTCAATACATTATCCATATCACTCAGCTGAGTATACGCTTTCATGTTTAACGCAGGTCAGACCTACACGACATTATTTTTTCCGTCATTTTTATTGTTATTCCTCTCATTAGGGGCCAATCGAATGCAGGAATTTTATCCAATTTTCATCACAGCTTTTGTATTTACTAATTAATTAACTTTTTTTTAATTATATGTTTTTTAAAAGTCTTTTGATATGAATGATAAAATGTCATGATTTAAAAACTTTTTGATGAAATAATTAATGATATTAAGTATGGTTTTTCATAAAGTGTAATAATGGAGAAATTATGAAGAGTCTTTGAGCAAACAGTAGTAATTTTTCATCAGATTGACTGACAGAATGTATGATAATAATAAAATAGATGGATTTTGAACACACCTTTATTGACTACTGCTTTCTCTTATTGCAATTGTTGGTGATTTTAACTTATATACGATGTTGTTATCATAGTGTATAGCTGTAGTTAGCAAGAAAAGCATTAGGGTTATATGTTGCAGGTGAAATATTTGACACAAGTACCGTACATGTCTGACCCAAATAACCCTGAGGAAAGATCGTGATGATCAATTGCCGCTGTGTATACGCATCTCTTGCGATATATAACCTAACTATAACCTGACTGTGGTGCAGAGTCGTACTACTACCTTCTGACACGTACGATTTTTTGCTCAGTAGACGTTCCGCATTCCTCTTAAGAGCTTTCACACCCGTCGCGAGCTCACACTCACATCACACGAGGGATTGAATTGAATCATAAAATCATACATTATCATCAGACAGCATAAATTACTGTGACATTACTCACGTATTACTGTATTTAAATTTTGATTTCAGAATAAGCGGATCATATATTATTTACAACGTAAATATTTTAATTCTCTGCTTCATCAACCCAAAGCAAGTCCATGAATTTTAATCAGATTTTTTATTGCCGTACTTATGTATTTCAAAGTAATAAAGAGATTATTTTGGCATATGAAAAAAAAAAGAATCATCACTCACCTGCATCTGTAACCAGGAGTAGTCAATGTAAGCCGTGGTAGTGGTGGCAATTCCGGCAGTGCCATTAGGAGGATTTGGTTGCCAAGCATCCTGGGAAGAGTTGATCAACGTAAGTCCGTCGGGTTGACCTCGATCAGGAACTATTTGATCGGCATATTGATACGGTGGTTGAATAGTTGGTTGGCCAGCAGTGGGCAACGTGCTTGGATGATGATGGTGATGATGAGGATGATGATTATTATGATGATGATGATGATGATGATGATTAGAGGAAGAAGAAGGGTGCTGGACCCCCGAGCCGGCGCTGGGCTGCAAGCAGCACACGCTCACGTCCATCCGGGGGGGCGGCGAGTCGTAAAAGCCTCGCTGTTCCGGGTCTGGATGCTCCCAGACTGACCTCTCGAGGACGGTCTCCCGTGGAACCATTCAATTGCGCCCGGAAGAAGGACCTCTTCTTTTCTATTCTCTATATCACTCTCTTGAGGAGTGAGTTTATTTATACACACACGTGCAAATTGTAACAATGTTTAACAAATGACAAGTTCAAAACACTTTTATTAAACTGGTGACTGTTGCGTCAAGTCAAACACTTCACCTCGCGCTTAACTTTGTTACGGCACATGTCGACTGTCAATTGATCGAGCGACCGGGGAAAAAAGAGAAACAGAGAGAGAGAGAGAAAAAGGTTCAACGAGTTTGAACGATTGGCAAAAGGACCGGCATGTCTCCAGCTTGTTGAGAGAACCCGGAGACGCGCCGAAAAACCGGTTGAACTAAGTCCGCATCGGTGAAACTCTCACTCTTTCCCTGATGCAGTAAGTATATGTGTTTTATGTATTCACTTATTGGAGATGCAGATACTCCACACGTTGGTATGGCATGTGAGCAAGAAACACTCCGCGATGATCCACAACACCGGGCCAAATGACGTTTACAATGACAGCATGTCCTGGCGTAAATGTGACCACGAGGATGCTCTCTAGAAGTGGGGAGCACACAAGAGACACTCGAGTGGGAGAAGAATGAGAGGCGGTAGAGCACACGATTTTGTTGAAGACTAAGACAAGTTGTTTGATATCATTCACACACCAAGGATCGAGGATCCAACGCGCATGCGCACACACGCGTGTCGTCAAGGCAACGGTTCCGCGCTAACTGCTCGTCTCAACGCAGCACCAGCCGCATTCTCCTCACTTTGAGCAAGCCAGGCACGAGGTAAGGGATCTCCCTCGCTCACGCCCCAGGCGCGAGCGATCCTCGCAACTCGGCCTAGTCGGCCATCGAGCGTACACAGATATCTCTCGTGCTCCCTCTTACTCGCCAATCCCATCACATACATCTCAATCCTCTCACTCTCTTTCTCTCTCTCTCTTTTTACACAACTCGAGTGGGAGAAATGAATATATACATCGAGACACCGATAACCATGGCCATTCCGCCAACGCTCATTCGACATCACCTGGACAACCGAACAAATCCATGAGGGGTTGAAACCCCCTTGAGAATGTTCCCCATTAACTTATCGACTCATTCCCTTTTATCAACATTGCCCTTTTTTTTCTTCCTCTTTCTCTCTCTCTCTCTTGTTCAATTAATATATTTTCTCGTGCTCCAATGAAACATTATCCACAACGAGTGAACATTAATTGTTGAATATAATTGAATACCAAGCACATAACTATGTATATCTATATCCAAGTAATGTATTTATTCACAAACTCGCGGCATCCCTGTGGAGAAGGCGCGAAAGGAGCAAAGATTCCCTTTCTCTTTGAGATTGTGAAACTATTCTATCGCTTGCGCTTCTAAACATCACATTGGATTTATTATCTCTTATAGGCTTAGTTACGCAGATTACAACAAAGTGCAGATATTTCACATGACCTTCACAGTTACAGGGAAGCTCTTTGGTTCTCATCGTAAAGCCAAATACACCCCAGTCGAAAGAATAAATTGTAGTTAAATGTCTCGTTAGTGAAATAAGAAAATTCAACATAACAGTTGATATCAGATCGATCGCAAAAGTGCAAGAATAGTTTAGAAACAGAACAGGATTCACGTATATATATAACCTATATCTATTTATGCAACGAGGAAATGTTCTATTAACAACCAAGTATAAACATAATGTTTACATGTAATCATTTTCAAAGTTTATTTCATTTTCAGATAGAGCAGAGGGCTGCAGAGTTATTGTGTATACGATGGGAAAGCAATTATTGTAAATGTCTTATGACGTAAGACACTTCTGGATCATATTGGCTATTGATGTATGGATGAACAAGCATAGTGATCTAACAAAGACTCCGTCAAGACTAACAACTTGAGGATAATAGATAAAGAGCCTACCATGTATGTACTTATGAGAATAAGAGAGTAAAAAGATTCAAGACTTTACTGCGTCGCGTCGGTACGTAATAAAAGATACATTTCTTCCCTCCTCCTTTCTCATATACTTACTGCCACCTCCGCGTATATTTCCAGCCTGTGCTAGACATGCACGATCGGCAATAACCATATTTCACATACATTTATACGAACCTTCCGTTCCATTTACCTATACCAAGCTTATATTCATAGACCCCCCGCGATAGCTTCACCACCGAAGAAACGATAAATCTTTATTATTCTAGATGACGTGACGAACAACCTTTTAATTCCTACACCTACCCTTACTGGTTCATGTCGTTACAGTTCCTGGTGAACTTTCAAACGTTACCAGCAATCCTATTTTTACATATCATATTCCAGGTAACTCTTTTTTATCAATATGTTTCATTTAATTAAATTCTAGACCACATCATTGAAAGTATCAATGTTGAAATGAGAATTGATCCAATACAGGTTGAACAAAGTATGGTCCTAGTGCCCTTTAAATCAACTCTTTCTCTCTGCTATAATTGTATCAAGAGTATCTATCTAAAGGTTGATATGGAGCATCCCACCCTCGCTGATCTCCAAGGGAGTCCCCCTTATCTCCCCCCTGGGAGTAACGCAACTTATGAATGGGAGTGTAAGCCCATTGGCTAACAGATCCAACCAATAGCCTAGCGAGTTTCCTCTCCGATGCGGTACAAGCACCGCCGTTACAATCGTTAAAGAGTAAGAAGGAAGGAGAGAGACAAAAGGATTACGGAATCAGCTGTCAGACAGACGAATGGTGGAGTGCCTCGTGTTCGCCCCCGGGGAGAGAAGAAATTGCACGGCGTTGTCGCGAGAATATTTACGGCACTGCTTCTTTTGTTGAGAAGATGAAAAAGAAAGGGGAAGAAAAAATGGTTGTAATCATTTTTGTAGATTTTATCTAGATTTCTATGTATCGTATCAATATACAACGTAAGGCCATAGACCTGAATCAAGTCAGATCATTGGATTGGATATTTAATATCGTTGAGAAATAGATTCTTTGATAAATCGTTCAGTGGTCAGTAAAGTCTCTAAAACAGTTGTCATTTATTACATTGTTTGTTATATTACCTGAGAAGGATATCTATCCATACAAATGTACAGTAGAATTGTGTAATAACAATTAATCAGAACTAAAACTGATATGAAAAAAAAGATAAAGCATAAAATGATTGGTTTATAAAAGTGAAACTGAGAATTGATCGAGAACAAAGAAGAATATTAAATCGGCAAAAATGAAATTAATAAACATGACGATTGTAAGTGGTTGTTAGAGAACGTAATTAAGTAATTACCGGTGCAAATATGTCGATGGTATATAAGGAATATGCATCGATGCTATGTCTGACATTTGTGTTTGAAAGATATACCTGAAAAAGAAAAAAGAAATGAAATGCCACGTTGGTAATATACTCCATCATCGTGTGACCCCATTACCTTGACGTGCCCACCAGAAATTTTCACAGTACTCTGTCATAAAGACAATTGCCGGCGCACATCTTCCCTGTATTTAACATAAGTTAAGCGACGATTGTCTCAGCCAGGCATTTACAGTGATCGCACGCGTACACAAACATATAATATCCTCGACAATTTTCACGCAAGCGGTATATGTACACTAATTTAAATTGCGCAATGTTTGCATTCAAGTATGTATACTAGATGCAATGAGTGAGAGCTGCTGAATGTAAACTTTGTAAAATAACCTATGTTTATTAATTTCATAAATTTCATTCAATAGTTGTATACACATTTATCTTCAATAAGACATATAAATTTATTATATTTATTATGTATAACTCAAGAACTATAAAATATCACTTTCACTCAACATTTCTATTTCTGTTACAGTTATTTTTACTAACGCGTATTGGCTTTGTTTTGACCTTTACATTTTTCAAAATTTGGATTTATTGACATGGTAACAATGAATTCAAGATTCCTACTATTATCGTTTGTAAATGCAATCAAAATCAAAGAATATGACGTCATGTAGATGAACAAGTGTCGTAATATTATGATCACCTGAGATTAGTACATGTACCGACCGCATGTAGCGCTGCAATCGAATGAACATTTGATTGTTGAATTTTCTACACAATGAAAGGTATGTAATTGTTGATGAAGTAATTTTGCACTTGCTGTAATTAATTTTGTCCTATAAATAATTATTTTCTATAATAAAACAATTATATTCATCAGTATACATGCTGACTATTCAAAAATAGGTTAAATTGTAGTGCTTAATACAAATAACTTATATATTAAACTTTTTACAAGTTAAAATTACAAACTTTGCGCTTCTCATCATGATGGTGGGTATTTTTGTTTGACTTTAGATCTGTTAATAATAAGAGAATTATTCTTATCTACTGTTAATAACAATATTAATTGTTAGATAATTAATATTGACATATTACAGATAATGAACAGATTGGAGTATCAATTATAATGGTTAAAAAAATTGGAGTATTTGGTGCATATTATTTCTAAAAGTTGTTTACCCAGGATATTGTTTCTTTATTTCTATAAAAAATACTTTAATCAACAACGACAACTGCCGGCAAGCTGATCGAAGCTCCAAAACTACTGGGATGTTAGTCTAGCACTGAATATCTACGAACGTTTTTATTTTCTGATACAATTGCTCTCCGTCTTCTCTTTGCTATCTGGTCCATATCACAGCACCTTTCGATATGGCATTCAGATCATGTTGCTATTTATCTCTATTCTAATGTGGAAATTATCACAATACTGTGAAAAACATAAAATAGTAAATGAATTCAATTAAAATATATTAACTAATACGCTGGCTTAGTAGTGACAATTTTATGAAGAAGGAAGAAATCAAAATAACACTTTAATCCATGAGATAAATATCAAGATTATAAGTTTATTATCTTTACCCTGGGAACTTCGTATCACCCTGTGTCAAATAACATTTGCTTACGTAACAAAAATTATTTTTGCAATGATAAGACAACGATACTCAAGAGAAATTACTTGTGGATATGCTGTTAGTTGGTTTGTTGAAGAAGAAAAGAAATATTGAAGTAATGGAAAACAAATATAGAAATAATAAAGGAAACGAAGAATAAAAATATTTTCGAACGTTCAGTGACCTGATTATTCTCTTCTTGCTCAAGATAAAAAATTTGTTTAAAACTCAACTCATTTTAATGTTGGAGAATTTTCCCCTCTGTTAAGTTGTGAGTATCGAACTGACCACAACGACCACTTTTCAATCGATCGACCAACAGCTCGTTGAAACGAGCTATGACAGCAGTAGTCATGGAAAACGTAAATTGGAATCCTAGTAAGTAAATTTTATATTAATATAAATTATTTATCAAATTTTTTTATTGAATAATCTGTAAATAAAGTATCTTTTAAGCAATCACTTAATTCTTAATTTACTATTGAAGTTGAAAATTAATTTATTGATTTATCTAGTCTCCAGTATTGTTTCACATCCGTTCTAATTTTATTCTTCATAATGAAGCATATTATTTATTTAGTTTATTTATATTATTATTAAAATGTTTTTCTAAAAAATATTATTTTTTAGCGCTATCGAAGCTTCTCAATTCGTTGGAAGAAAATAGAACAGACATACCGAATTGTTCTGATGAAGAATTTGGCTTCTTGAGTGAATTACTAAGATCAAAAGAATTAAACGCTCTAGTTAACGTTCATAAAAAGATTCAAGCTAATGCTGAAGATGATAAATTCTTTCCTGTCCTTTCTAACTCAATGGATATTGATGCGGAAATACTTAACATGCTGTCCACAAAAACCCATAGTTCAGAACTGTGTAAAGAGTTATTTTATTTACTCCAAAAACCTCATATACAGGTAATTTAATTATAAAAATGTTTCATTGTGTTATTGTGTTTTATTTTTTTGTATTTGATAACTTGATGAATTCCACAGGGTTTACTTTGTACACATGATGCTGTTGCACAAAAAGATTATTATCCAAGACTGTCAGAAATTCCCATAGAAGTTGATGAAGACGAGGAAACGGTGAAAATTGTGCAGTTGGTGAAGTCAGATGAACCTCTGGTACGTCATAAAGATCGATCATTCGGTACCTGAACCAGATCGACGTGTATCGGCCTTTGAAATGGCTTTTAGCAATCATTATTATTACTTTTTGAGTAAACTAAACGTAATGAAACGCGTGAAGTGTGATTACTTAGATAAAATTAATACAACATACTATGATCTGAAACATCTTTAAATCCTGCATGAGTTTGAAACCTCTAAATTAAAGAGCCAATCTTCCAATATCTAAAAAGTATCCTTCTTTCTTAAAAAGCCATAAGGCTTGTAAATTTTTTTTCAATCCATAACATTCCCGCGAATTCTTCGCGATTCGCAGTGCGTTCCAAGTAATGACGTATTTTGTTTTATCCTCAAACTTGCCACGAAGAGCGGTGACGACGTTGAACCGATCCTGGTAAGTTTTCCCTTCGCTTTAGTTGCGTTTACTGGCTTTTAAATATGCAAATATTATCCAAAACAAAAGTTGAAACTATTCTACTTTTATTTATTGTAAATAAAATTCATCACAAGTAGGCTTAAATATAGTTTTTATTATTCATCTACACTAAAATCATTGAGACGTAATTTTTGTTAATTGTTTAATTGTTAAGTTACATTCTCAATCGTACTTTATATTTATTACAATTTCTTTTCTCATGATAAAAGGATGATTATTATTTAACATTGTTTGTTAAGTATAATTAGGAATATTTATATTTCAATCTTGCTCAATGATTTTTTAAATTTTTATTTTATTGTATATATACATAAATCCTTTCTTTTTTTTTTAATTGTAATGCATGATTATTGTGTATGTTTTTGCTGTACAAATAAAGCATTTTTTTGATTTTTAATTCTGTTTGTAATTATTTCAATTGTATATTCAAGCATGAACAGTGTATTCAGATCCTGTAAAAATACAGCGAGATATTTTATTTTTTTTTTCAGTTTCAAATATTTTTATTCCATCGTTTTTATCACAAAACACGTCTTATAAACGTCATGGTTGTTTTAGTTGACAAAAAATGTATTTTTTTCATTTGACAATATTATTTTACATTAATAATAGGGAGCTACATTAAAGACTTGTGAGAAGACGGGAAAAATAATAATAGCTCGAGTAATGCATGGAGGTGCTGCTGATAGATCTGGACTCATTCATGTTGGTGATCAAATTGTTGAAGTCAACGGAATAAATGTAGAAGATAAAACTCCTGGATGTGTTTTGAAAATTTTACAAAATTCCGAAGGGACACTAACATTCAAGCTCATTCCTGCTGAAAGCAAAGAGGGAATGAGAGAAAGTAAGGTATGAATACAATTTTTTATTAATATTTTTTCAATAAAACAAGTTAATCACGTATTTTTCCGTATTCTTCATCCGGTAAAATGAAAATAACTATTGTGATAGATCTATTTCTTTGAAATCCATTGAAATGGTTGTTTTTTTTATGAAGGTTCGAATGCGAGCTCACTTTTCTTACAAAGCTGCTGATGATCCTGAAGCGCCGTGTAAGGAAGCTGGACTTGACTTTAATAAGGGAGACGTGCTGCACATCGTATGCCAAGATGATCCTTATTGGTGGCAAGCACGTCGAGAAGGTGACAGAAATATGAGAGCTGGTTTGATACCCAGTCGAGCTTTTCAAGAGCGCAGGATTATCTTGGAACGCCAAAGGAAAAATAAGGATAAAAGTGATGATGAAAAAGATAACTTGAGTAAGAAATCAAGGATTAGACACGTTATATTAATGCTTTCAATATTCGTTAGATGATCCTTTAGACAGAAAATCCATGCAATCGAATTTTTTTTTCTCACTATATATTGTGAAGCTTTGTTTAAAAATTTTATTTTTCTAAAACAATAATCTAAAAAATCAATCATTAAAGCAATACTCTTAATCTATTCTTATAAATTGTGTTTAATTTACTGGCTGTGTTGATTTAAAAAATTAACAAAAAATTAATTGCATGTTACTAAAGGAGATTGTGAAGCTGTATTCATTAATTTTCTCATTAACACTTAACACAAATCGTTCCCTAACCCCGGTTGGTTAGGCTTGTGTTCTGTTCCAGTGCCTTTGCCCACATTGTGCCCCCGTCCTAGTACCTCTTTGCACGCTTCGCCTACAAAGTGCAACTTACAAGGAATTAAAACTAAAAAAATCATGTATGACGCTGCAGAAAACGACGATTTTGATCGCGAAGAGATAGCTACTTATGAGGAAGTTGCCAAGTTGTATCCGAGACCTGGCCTTTACCGTCCAGTCGTTCTTATTGGACCACCAGGAGTTGGGAGGAATGAACTCAAACGTAGACTTATGGCTACTGATCCTGATAAATATAAGACACCTGTACCATGTAAGATTAACATACAAAATAAAATAGCAGTATTAAATAAATATTATACTATTGGTTGAAATTTCTATTATAGACACGTCAAGACCACCAAGGCCTGGAGAAGTCGATGGAAAAGAATATTACTTTGTTACTCGAGAACAAATGGAAACGGAAATTGAATCAGGCAAATTTATCGAGTATGGAGAGTACAAAGGAAACCTCTATGGTACAAGTGCTGACAGTGTCAGTTCATTAGTTAATGCTGGCTACGTTTGTCTTCTCAATCCTCATTATCAAGCGCTTAAAATGCTTAGAAGACCTCAAATAAAACCATACGTCATTTATATTAAGCCTCCGAGATTTGAAATTCTCAAAGAAACTAGAAATGAAGCTAGAGCTCGGTCCACTTTTGATGAATCTAATTCGAGGGGATTTACAGATGACGAATTTCATGAGATTCTTCACAGTGCTGAAAGAATTGAATTTCTATATGCTCATTTCTTTGATGAAACAATCATCAATGCAGATTTACCGATTGCTTTTGAACAATTAGTAACGGCAATACATAGGGTTGAATCCGAACCACATTGGGTTCCCGCTTCTTGGGTCCAGTAAAGATTCAATTAACTATAAAATCATTATTTGCATTCTCACAATCTTGATTATGATATTGTAAATCGAAAATTTACAAAATTATAATTAATATCATTTTCACTTCGATACAAGTAAATAAGATTAACAATTAATTCAATCATTGAAACCTTTTCAGTTGATTATTAATTTATTGTATTCAACCGTAAAGCCTTTATTAATTATAAAAATATAGGAATTGGACAAATTGTCTTAATTATTTTTATTATTCATTATTTGTTTTATGAATAACAATTTTTTTTTTTTTAAATAACTTTGATTTCAGTTATTACATGAATTTTTACAATACTTTGTTCAATTAATTAATTCATAATTTTTTACTTAACATATTTTTTAAGAATCCTCACTGCCGAAGAAGTGTAACTTGATGATGACAACAAGAACGATTTATTATACTTACTGTATTATAAAACAAAAAATTTTAAAAATATTGTATAGAATAATTGAAATATTTTCTTCCAATACGAAATTAGTAATTTCACAATAAAAATTGATTGAAAATTAATTTTAAAAGTGAGAAAGAGTGAGAGAAAAGGCAAATGAAAAGTAACAGAGCTCTAATTGTTGTTAATTGTTGCCAAAAATTATAAAACAAAAGACATTGATGATTTATTACTAATTATTAAAATGAATTAATACAGAAGCTAATTATAGAAATAAATGTTTCACAGTTGTATTTTCCACTCAGCTATTTTCCACGTTGAAATATTTATTGTGAAAGAATAATTAGTCTAATAGTTAATTTGATTTAATAAAATAAATAACCTGTTATGAACTACTAATATTAATGAATGGATTGATTTATTAATAATTAAATGATTTATTGTTATTTCTATGAATCATCATTGATAAATTTCACATTGAATAGATGAATTTCAATGTAAAACAAAAAAAATATATATTAATAAAATGATGATGATAATACTAATTAAAATAAATTAGTTTTTTATTTATTTGATGGGAGATAAGTTTAGAATTAGAGTACACGTACTTTGACCACTTCCATGCAGTCACAGTAGAACAAGTCAAACATTTTGTCGCTTCTAATTTTCGAGGGCATATCAGAGCCGAAATAGAACACGAACGAAGCTTATTTCACGCGATCTGCCTTTACTTACTGACATTAAATTTTTTTTACATTTTTAAAAATAACAATATCATCACCATCAATCACAATCCTCTACAAAAATAATAACATACGTAAAATAATCAACTTCAAATAAATATAAAATTTAATTTTCTATAGTGACAAATAATTTACTTAATGTGCAGTGTCATGTGAAGAGGGAATAATTTAAGTTTAACGATGATATTAAAATGAAATACTGGATATTTAAATAAATAATTAAAAGTATTTAATTAAATATATTAATATTACTGTGAGTTTCTACCAAGCTACTCATTATAGTTAGTTGGTGCTGTCAGTTTATTTTTCACAGTGAGTTCGTCCTATCAAAAACCAAAAAACTCTCTCTCTACATTACTTCTTTCAAAGTTTGAACAAATATTAAATGTTACTTGCATAAAAACTAGTATCTCATGTTAAAAGTCAGTGTAATTATTCAATTTCATTGATAATCAGTTAAGTAAAGAGTGGAATTAAAAATTGAAAATTTAACGTTATCAATTGCATCAATTAAATTTGAAACTTTAAATCACTACTAGGTTGATGGAACCTTGACATAGATGTTTTTAAAATTCTTCTTTCCATCATATATTCTCAAGTTTTCATCAACGCCTAGCAAAACTTGCATCGATTAGAGTCGTTAACAGATCTACAAAGTATAACACGCGCGAGATAATTTCCAGGTAGAGGTATCGCCGCCTTACACCTGGGTGAGATTCGCGCTTGCGTGATTTTCGAGCTTGCAATTCAAACTTTCCAGTAGACAGTAGAATACATAAAGGTGAGCATCAAGAACATATCACGATGGTATTGAATCGGCGAATCGGGGATACCAATGCAGAAGAATCCAAGTCATCTACTTATCAGGTAAATACATCATGATAGTTTCTAAAAAAATTTTTTTATTATTAAATTGAAAGTTTGAATAAATTTAAAAATAATTGAATATTATTAGTGTAATTGGTATGCTGAATGTTAAAATAAATACCTGATAAATATCTTGACGATGAATATTAACAAGTATACGTCAATTTTCGTTTTAAGCTGATAGATTTATTTATAAACTTCAAAATATGACGATGAGCTTCCCTCTATGTGCAGCAGTTGTCGCTCGATTAAAGAGCATCTATACATCTTCGATGACATGAAGAGCGCAGCGATAAATCTAGTCATTAGTACGGTCAAGTCGTAGCTCAAGTTCCTGACCAAGTAAATGGACATTGAGGAACTTGGTATAAATCATGGAGAGAATAATGTTTACCTGAAGTATTTAATCAAATTTTTTTTATATTCATTTGCTTGCGTGATTTATCGGTAACAGTTCTGACCTTGAGCACGAAAGGTTGTTTTGAATGTGACCAAGCGTGGATTCTCTTTCACTTCATATGTTAGGATCCACCCTCTTGTCTCTGGAGAGTAGTCAAGCCCATATAACAAATGTATTTACATTTCAACATCAACTCTTGAAGAAAAAATTCATTTTTTCAAGTCCTAAAATATTTTAAAAAATTATTTTATATTTAATTAGTTAGGAATTTGATCAAGAATGTTTGATATAACATTACGTCAAACCATATCAAGTTTCACTTCACCTTGTAACTCTTAATCCCTAGAAGATCAACTATTGTAAACTCGTATTGTACGGAAAAATTCAAAGGAGCACTGGAGTAATCGATCATATTTTTATCTTTATTTGTCAACAGTGTAATTGTTTTGGAACAGATGGTGAGGAAAGTGAAGCCTAGTAAGACAAGAATTATAAACTGTTATCATTTAATACATTTCACAGTATTTACGATATTTCTTTCACTGTTGTACTTGAAAATAAAACAGAAAAAAAAACAAATTTAATTTTAGATTTATATATACTTTGTAATTTTTATGATTCACTAGGTTATCTAAATTCACTTCTATATTTTTAGATTAGATTTCAAAAAAAGAAATGAATGAATATTAGTTCTAATCAAATTCTTCATTATGTGAGACCGGAATGAGCTTGGGAGTGAAATTGATTGACATCAACCTCTTCTTCTCTGCTCTTCAACCCTCAGTTCAATCAACGTCTTCAGTAGCTAGCACGAAAGCCAATCAACTAATGTTTCCGCATGTCTTAAGCTTCTACAAATTTGATCCAATTCCAACTTGACAACTTATCACAGTTTCTCGATTGTTTTCTTCTAACAATAAAAAAAACCGTTAATTTGGAAGTTAAGTTTGCAAATGACGCCATCTACATTAAAATACGCGTGCGCAATAGATCTTTTCTTCAGTTGTAATTCTCATTCAAAAGTCATTCCATTATCTTCAAAGAATAAAACGTGATATATCATGTGTATTGAAAAGATCTCAAGAATGTCGTACTCTGACCCTGAACAATCATCATTTCAGCGTTTGATGGAGACGAGTACGACGACCGGACGACGATGGAATTTATCTGACGTCTCAACACACCGCGAGAGCATCATCGGCGTAACAAGTACGAGTGGTCAACAGCAAAAGCTCCCCACCTTCTACGAGCCCACCACTCATCAAGTAAGTACTTCTCTTTCTATCTATTTCTTTATATTCTTATTCTTCATCACATAATTCGCCCGCTTATTCGCTCATCGTTCGAGTTCGCGAGTGCTTGTCGAATCAGCAATCTATTTGTCAACATCATCAGCTTCTCACTCGTATTTGATCACTGTCATCTAACATACATTATTTTCAACCACCAGAAAGTCCATCGGATCCTTACTGAACATAAATCCAAGTCAAGAAGTCGAGAAAGAAACTCGAAAAGCTCTTCATCAGTTTGTGATCTTCCAAACTACGTTGTTGCTTCCAAAGGAAATTTATCACCCGGCTTTTTTGCGTTACGAGAAAGCTGTTCGAAAAATTGTTCAACTTTATCTGGAAAAGAAAAGAAGTGTTCTGAATCTCCATTAGCTAATAGTCGTGCCAATGATTTTGTGAGAACTGGTAAAGTTCATAAATCTAGTTCGAATAACTGGGAACGAAAAGGTGAATCAGATAAGTCTTCCTCAAGACCAAAAAGTGGAAAACATATCACCAAGTCTTCCAGTGTACCAATAAATCTAAAAGAAGGTAAGTCAGTGACATCTTTATTACTCGATAAAAGCCTTATTGTTATTTCATTTACACTGCAATTGTACTAAGTGTTTTCATTTTTTTCTTTGTCTATGTTGTGTTAGCGTTATGTCAAGACTTCAAGATATTTTTACCCAACACAAGTATTTTAAAAATCTTCAAAAATATGCATTACATTTCCATAAATAATACAATTGAATATTTATATAAATTAAAAAACGTGATAATTATTTATTTACAATTTAAAATATAAATATATAATTTATGCAGTCTATTATTAAAATGATTTTATTCTATTATTATTCGATCAAGAATATGAGATAAGCTTTATATACAGAAAACATATTGAAATATAAGTCACGTGAAAATGACTTTCTTTAGGCAAGAAAATTGAATTTATGTTAATTTACCTCTTTCAATCCTTCATAAATTTAACGTATTATTTAATATAAAGATGAATGTTTTATTTTATAACTTTTATGACAATATTAATGATAATAACAGTAACCATAAAAATGCTACGTCAAATTCATTCCCACCTTCATCAACAATAACTTTTATGTTAGTCAAATTGTTTATATAATTTACTCACGCATCTAGTGATTGATCTATATTTAATACTACTGTTACAGGATTAGGAACTGGTCCACCTGATAAAACATCAAATGATAAGACATTAAAAAAATCGTCATTTGAAAAAATTGTAGAAAATAAAAGTGAAGTGAATTCAACATCTACCAAGAAGAAGAGTAATTCATCCAATTCACGTCCTAATCGTCCAGTGATTAATTTTAAAAAATCTTCAAGTCGTCATACGTTGAATTCAGAAAGTGTAGTGAAACCAAACACTAAAACTTCATCAATTGATTGGTGTGAAGCAAGAAAAAAAGTGTCTTTTAGTTCTGATACAAGTTTTACTGAAAAAAAAATATCAAAAAAATCAACAGCAATTCATGAATCTAAAATTTACCATAAGGGTGTCTTGAGAGGTAAGCATTGTGATAAATAATAGATAAAAAAAATTCTTAGATTATTTTTTCAAACAAGGAAGAATGTATTTATTGAATTTAATTGTTCTAATTTACCTTGAAGACATCAGCAGTACTAATCCCAAGAAGAGATCATTTAAATCCGCTTCTGGAGAAACAATGAGCCAAACACTTTTACGAGCTGCTCGTGATGCTGATGAATTTGCTCTCAATGACATCATATCAAGGATACGAAGGTGTAATCTCAGTTCTATCGATGTTAATATCACCGATTCAAGTGGCAGGGTATGATTTGTCTTATCAAATCCCTCTAATTTACACATTCAATTATATTTTATTCATTATAATTGTCTGTCGTCACTTTGTTTTATATTACACAAAACTATTTTTCAATTCTAGATAAATCTAAATCTTCAATCATAATATAAATGATCAAATTAAATGATTCTATTAAATTGACTCGCGTGAGTAAAAGGTCTGATCAAGTAGTGATCGATATCAGTTACATTCTTATTTTCTCACGCGATAATATACACTTTGTTAAACGATAAATCTGCTGAATTTTTTTTTTTGTTACTTTCTGAGAAAATTTATGATTAGAAAACGATGATACTTTAAAGTATTTTTAAGATTCATTGACGTTATTAGTTGCTACGTAGGCCAAACATGTTATGTCTACATTTATACGCAGTTAAAATTCAAACATTATCATCAGTTCTTTCAAAAGATACTTAAAATTCTTGAACATTCATTTCAGAACAATTAAGTCGTTTTTAAAATAATAAATCTATTAATATATAATAGAGTAAAAATCATTTTTCCTTATTTTGTAAAGAATAGTATTATTATGTTCACTTATATTTTTATTACTTCCTCATTTTTAACATTACAAAAATATGAAATATCATAATGTTATATTGTTAATGATTTAAATAAAATCTATCCAACATTTTATGATTTAATTCATTCAAATTTGCTTGCATGACTTTGAACACTTTTTTATTCAAAGAATTTAAATCTTTGTTGTTTTCATTTAGAGTTGTTTTACATCTATATTTCTTGCATCTTTTTGTTATTGCTACTCATTTTTCATAGTTCAGTGCTTAGCATTGTTTTCTTTTGCAGCTTTGAATATTGAAACAGTAAAGTACTGCTTTTGAAAATAGATCGAAATACTAACAGTGGAATGTAGAAAACCTTGACCGTGTCTTTGATTCTATAGAACAACACTGACCCAAATGATTCCCATATATTTCTTTAGTGATTTATATCTAAAAAAAAAGAATTCTAATGAAATAATGAAATTTAGGTATAAAAATGCTTTCTGTTATTCAATATAAAGATTGTATTTAATTGAATGAATGACAGCAATAGTTTGCAAACAGCAGATGTTTGTGTGATACCATTGATTATCGTTTATGAGATAAAAATATCAAATAACTGTAAAAACAATTATCAATTGGCTTTAAATAATATATTATAATTACAATTATATAAAGCATTGAAATATCATGTAAAATTATAGGTAACACAACATAGAACCTGAGAAGATTGAATCTCAACTTCTGGATTTACGTAATGAATTCAGTTTATACTTAATACTTAATAATAAGCTGAAGCCACAGAATTCTGTATTAATACTCTAATACGCAAGAACGAGATGTAATAGTTTATTTATGTGTCCTCAGAGTGCGATAAGCTACATGGCGGGTAATGGATCAGCAGATGTACTAGAAATTGTTCTATCTT
Source organism: Chelonus insularis (assembly GCF_013357705.1). Taxonomy (NCBI): domain Eukaryota; kingdom Metazoa; phylum Arthropoda; class Insecta; order Hymenoptera; family Braconidae; genus Chelonus; species Chelonus insularis. The sequence continues at coordinate 2,519,386 of NW_023276776.1, forward strand.
ACTCCAATGCTAATCCAAATCTTCCGGATAATGAAGGCAATACACCACTCCATTTTGCAGCTCAAGCTGGTAATTAATTTCCTCAAACAATAATTAATCATAATGATTTAATAAATTAATAAAATAGGAAATAATCAATTAACGAACTGTAATTATTAGGACAAGCTGAGTGTCTAAATATTCTTCTTCAAAAGAGTTCAGGTATTGAACTTGATGCTCGTAATGTCCTTGGCTTCACTCCCCTCATGAAGGCTGCTCTTCAAGGCCGAACTAAGTGCGCCAAAATTCTCCTGTTTGCTGGTTTGTGACCTTCTCTTTCTTGAATCAATATCAAGATATTTGTTAAATTTAATATTTTTCTGTCAGGAGCTAATCCAACTTTAAGGGACCACGGAAGAGGTTTTCGAGCGGAACAGTGGGCAAGGTTCTGTGGTCGACACGTCTGTGCTGAGGTAATTGAAAGATTCACTAGACACAAACTTATCGAGAAATCTTCTTGTCGGTGGGGCAGTGAACCAGAACTTGCAACCAAAGTACTTCAAGGAAAAGTAAATATATGAATAAATAAAATTAAATGATGAATATTGGTTGTAATTTATGTATTTTTATAGATTATTCCAGTACCGTTGAACCAACCATCAGCAGCATCATCTGGATTAAAATCTAGAATAAAACGAGTTTTTAGAAATCCTCATTCTGATAAAAGCTTTTCATTGGTTTCGCAATTAACTAATGCAGCTCTTTGCGCCAGTTCTCCAGTACTTCCAAAACCAGGTGATGTTTCTTCTGCCAAAGATGTTATTCGTCCTTTAAATGTACCACAATTAAGGTAAAAATGTTTACTTACTTTTTATGTTGATAATTTTTTTTATTTATACAGTATATAAGTCAATTTAACAAAATAACTTGATTTTAGAATAACTTTAGTCGCTTCAATGGATATTCTAGAAAAGTGTGAAGTCAATTATTCAGAACCTGAAACGGCAAAACCATCCAGAGTAAAGAAAAAAAATACATAGCATCTATTGCGATCACTGAAAATGGTAAATTGTTGTGGATTACATAATACCTCCGTGATTGAAGAGATAGATAAGTTTAAAGCTCGCTGGACAAACTTAAGCTAATCCAGCTGGTTTATATTCGTTGACTATAAATCATTGTGGCTTCCTTGGTCTCCTACAAACGTTTCTCAGACTTTATGACTGACTGATCAAATTTTTCCAAGTCTTTACATTGTAACGTATAAACATTCTCTAACTATCTTTAGATTATGAAAATATTAAAAGCTTCAGCTAAATTTTTTCGTTACATCATCCTTCAAGTACAGTATGATCATTTATCACTACTTATTAATTTACCAATAATCACAATAATAATTATGATCTAAATAAGTAATATAACAAAAAACTGATTTTGAATAAAATATTTTCATATAAAAAAACTCATCAGCAAAGAATTCTCTACTAAATGAATAATAAATAATTATTATTGAAAAATCAATTATATAATAATCAAGTCTTTAATGAAAATAATATATATAAATATATGCGTACGAATATATCGTTTTTATCTATAAAATTATTAAAATTGTGCATTAGCACGGACGGAAGTTTATCAGATACTAAAGTAGGCTAAAAAAAATTTCCTATGCTCAGTATCATCCAGCACGTCGATTTCGTCGTTGTCGACGATTTTTTGTACTCGACAAAATTTCATAAGCCTGTTGAATCTCCATGAACCTTTCTTGAGCCGCTCTTCGTTCCTCATCAGAACCTTTCACCTTGTCAGGATGATATTCTTTGGATAGACTTCTCCACTTGGCTGTGATTTCACTTTCTGAGGCAGTTTGTGAGAGACCTAGCACCTAGAAAAATAACATTTTAGATAGAATAATTCAATTTATTTCTGTAACAAATATAAAAATATTATTAAGATTTCTGTATAAATAGTTGATTTCTATAAAAATATTAAATGTATTGATGGCTTTTTTTTACTATTTTAATATAAAAAATATACTACAATAATTTTTGAATAAAAATTGAACTTTTTCTGAATGAACTTTTAGAAAATAATAACAATTAAATTTTTAAATATTATTTAATCCTTTAAAGTAATTACAACTATTTTATACGAACCCTATATGCATTTATCTCTCCTCGAAGATCAGACATATCAATTAACTGGTGCCATGTGGCCCAAAATCCCTGATTCTTCATTTGTTCCCATGTCGACCATAAAGTAGTCTACCAACAATTACAAAAATTAAAATAAATAATGTTTAAAGATTTTTTATATTATATTATTTTGTTGTAAACATCAAATGTTTGAAATTTTACTCTACCTTTAAATCTAACCAAATTGGAGACGTGAAGAAATGCTTTACAGCTTCTGACAAGCGTATTTCTTCTCCATCGCTATCGGTAACAACAGCATTGAAATAAAAATAACTTGTCCAGAGACTTAAGTATAAACAAATAGCACAAGATAACGCTAAGCATCGTTTCATTGGAGAACGTTTTTCTCGTGGTTTTAAACGCCATTTTTTACTAAAAGTATCAAAGGCAAGAGTAGTTAGAACAACCATCAAACTTAACCATGTGCTGTCATCTCCAATATAATATAATGTTGGATATATCATGTATGCAGTAACAAGTGAAACCCAAAGTGAACCTTCTTCTCTGCCAATATTTCCAACAACCCATACCCCTGAAATTATTAATTCTCAGTAAATTAAAATTATTTATATTATTGAGGATTATAGTACAATGTTTATCTATTATAAAATTAATTATTTATAAATTCAGCTAACAGCAATTCCAAGATAGTAAAATACATTGTCATTTACATGATCTATACTAGTTGATAAAAAGCTATATAAATACCTAAAGCAACACTAAATGGAACGAGGATCATCAAAGGTCGCAAGTTCATTCCATAAATTTCTTCTTGTGGTATAGCCATCCATGTTAATTGGCCCCAAATGTAACTAATTATAATAGCACCAACAAAACGAACTGTAGAAAACGGTGGCTAAAATTGAATTCATTCAATAAATTAATTCAGTTTTTAATTTTTAATGAGCTGCAATTTTTTTTATTGGTATTATAGTAAAAAAAAAATATATACCTTTTTATTGTGACGGACATTGAATTTGAACCACTCTACATATTTGGGATGGTCATTAGCATCATCAACATAAGTAGGAATTTTGAAAAAATCTCGAAGCCAACCAATACCAAAATATCCCCCTAAAGTTGAAAACCAGATAAAAGCATGCGCATCACGGCCCAAATAAAGATGATGTGCTCCAAATAAACCGCCAAAAAACCACCAAAAATATGCCCAAAATCTAGACTTCATCTTCTTCTCGTTAACACTTTGAAATGAATTTATTTCATCACTTTTATTTGTTCCATTCGAATGAACGATCCCATTTTCTCGCTTTCCTTTAGTTACAGTCATTGAGGAAGACTTAGTTTTTCTTTTTAAACTGTCAATTTCTGGAAAATTTCACGAGCTTTATCAGTAACTTAGACCTTCACAAATGATAAGAAAATTATAAGAATTATGGCTTATGACTCATAAACTATTGGCACTGCCTTTGGAAATTTAAATTCACTAGCAATACACTATGTTATTTGTATGTCATGGTAATTGTTTACTTAAAAGTCACATTACATATCAAATTAAAGATTTTTTATATGTTATAATATTTTTAGTACCTTTATAACTAAGTATATTTCAACAAAAGCCCGAAATAAATTCTAAAAAAGTTAACAAAAAAATTTTACTCTCATTAACTCGTGTGTCACTTAAAAATGACACGTAATCACAACTGTTCGATTGAGAACATTAACAATCACAATTAGTTAAACTTAGTTAAAATGTTTCAGCAATACAATAAGAACTGGTTCAATGTACCTCAGTATTAGAATGATGAAAGAATTCGAATGAATAACGGTATAAGTCTGACGTGGAAAGAGGAGGTCCTCCTTTGACTTCCGAGTTCTCTCAAGGCTTCCAATGTGCTCTTGACCGTGATAATCATACCTAAATGTATATATACACAGTTCCAAGAATATTCAGGTAAAGTATTACACGTGGTTGAATCGATTCACATTCAGATTCTGTATTATATACTTCAAAATAAATATTAAAATAAAATTTCCAAAAAATATATAATCTTGATTTAATTATTGAACATCAAAATCACTCGGAAAGAAATATTTACTTTTTGGATATTGATTCATAAAAAAATCGATCAAAAACTTGTGCAGGTAATTTTAACACATGATTTTGTTAAGTACATGGAATGATTTATGCTTATTAATATATTAAAACATTGATTTTAAATAATAATATATATTATATTGTTCTTTCATTGTGATATAATCTAAAAATTTTTATTAATTATTTGTGACAATATATCTTATGAATTTTCAAAAACTGGAATGAGTATTTTGTTTGTTGACATTTCACGCTATCAGAAATACATACACTGTTTTATCTACAGTAGTATGAAATTTTAATTTTCACTCATTCTGTATTCAAAATGGCGGATGTTATGAATCAATGCGTGCATAACAATATTGACCGGTGGAAAGTTGATGAAAATAAATGTTTTTTGCACATTTGTATAATAAAATATTGTTTTAGTGATAAGTAGTAATATAGAAATGAATAAAAAACAATCATTAAGCCATAAAGAATGGAGAAGAATTGCAAAAAAAGAACGAAGAAGACGTATTAGACGTAAAATTGCTCAAGAAAGAGATGCTGATGAAGATCGTTTGAGGGCGACACTAGAAAAAAGCGCGGATTATTTGAATTGGGTAGAAGAACAAGAGAGGTTAAATGAAGAGAAAGAAAAAAAAGAACATGAAGAAAACGAAAGACGATGGATTGAAGCTGAGGTAATTATTATTTTTTATACATGGAATTTATTAAATCATAAAGAATTTTATATATCTTTGTTATTCAAATTTTTTTATAGCTAAAAGCACAACAAGAATGGAAAGAACTTCAACTTCGTAAAATGAAAGCTCGACAAGAACAATTGCAACAAGAAGAAAAAATTAGAAAGGAATTCGAAGCTAAGCAAGAAGCTGTAAGAAAGAAGAATGAAGAATTAAAACTCAAACAAGAAGAGGAGCTCAGACGTCAAGAACAAATACAGAGGGAAATTGATGATTACATTGATAATGGAGCTAAAACTCCAGAAGCTTTACAAGTGGTTATTGATAGTCAGCCTGGTAAAGAAATTTGTCCATTTTTCTCTAAAACTGCAGCTTGTAAATACGGAGATTCTTGTTCAAGGAATCATAGAAGAAGTGCTTTGACAAAAATAATTATTATTCCCGGTTTCTATAGTCATTTTTCGTTGGAAAAAAATTCTGCTGAATATGATACAGATATAGGTTTAGAATTCGAACTTGTAGAAACGCGTAAACATTTCAGAGAATTTTATAAAGATGTTGTACCAGAGCTAGAAAGTTATGGAAAAATAAAAACACTGAAGTGTTGTTGCAATAGTGAAGTACATTTACGAGGGAATTTGTATGTTGAATATTACGATAAAAGAGATGCTGCAAGAGCTTGGAGACAACTAAAAGGTCGTTGGTATGCAGGTAGACAACTTAATTGTGAATTTGCTAATTTTAAATCATGGAGAAATGCAGTCTGTGGAATGAATAAGTGCCCTAAAGGTCGTTCATGCAATTATTTACATACATTTACAAACTATACTGCTGATTATGATATAAAAAGTCCACCAAGGCGATCTAAAAATTCAGAAAGAGAATTAACAAGCAGTAGACGAAGTAAAATGTCTTTTGATGAATCTATAAAAAGTGATTTTAATTATCATCGCAATTGGAGGTGGTCAGAGTCACCTGAAATAGAAAGAAATAATTCACCATCTTATTCCCAAAGTTGGGATAGATGCACTGAAGATTTTAGAGAAGAACATAAACAGCTTGACCATTATAAAAGGTCAAATTCTCAAAGCTCTCGATCGAAAAACCGTAAAAAGTATTCACGGTCTCCACAGTCTTCAAGGTCTTCTAGATCATTATCACGATCTCGCAGCAAGAAAAAAAAGCGGAGACGCTCAAATGAAAATGAACATAAAGATTGTTCTAAAAAAAATTCTGATACTGACAAAGAAAACGGAAGTAATTCTAAAAAAATAAAATCTCATGAGAAATTACAGAATAAATCAGAATTAATAACCGAAGATAATAGCAAAAAAAATGTGATAGTGCCAAATAATGAATTATTACAAAAATTAGACGATCGCAGTAATGAGATCATTGATATGTCACGAATAAAAGAGATGGAAAGCCAAAATAATTGGGATACTACAGATTCTGAGGAATATAATGATGATGATTAATTGTGTATTCCATGTGTGTATTATTTTAAGATTATTCAATTATAAATGTCATACTAGTCCATTGATAAGTGATCTACATTAAAAAAAAATGAAAAATATTAAAATCAACAAGCTCAAGATAAAATATTTTTTATAACATGTACAACAGATTAGTATGGATGTATAAAATAAATAGAAAGGTACGTGAAATATTTGTGTGTTGTTTTTGCTTTATTATTGTCATGTATAGCTACATAGAAGTATTGTGCAAAGCACAACGAATAAAATCATGATAAATTTTTTGAAATTTCTTTCAACTTGAAGGTGCACTTACTAATATAGCTTAATGCTTGTGAGATAAATGGAGTACATTGTATTGCCATTTAATAATCTACTATTCTCAAATAAATACAATTCAAGAATAGCCCTTATTAAATTTGTAAAAAATCAGTAATTAAACTTAAGTCTTATTATTATTATTATAATACGAAAGGGATGAGTCTATTTGTCTAAATCAAGTGAGAATAAAAATTCATTAACGAATTTAAAGACATAGATTGTCAATCAACTTCTAATTTTCTAAAAGAGCCAGAGATTCCGTGAATCGTAGAGTCGCTTGAACCAACGTCAGCACAACCAAAGCCTTGTTTTAAAGCTGATACTGCACCTTCCCGGGCTTTTTCAGAGTACAAATGTAGACGGACTCGCATCCTATCATGACTGAGGAGCGTTGGTTTTAATTCTACGAGCTCCTTTCGCCAGAGATCTTAAATAAATTAACAATCATTAAAACAATTATAATATCAATTAGAGACATTTCTTATACTAAAAGAGTTTAATTCTCAATTTCACTAGATAATTAACATCATTAAGCTCGGTTCATGTAACACTTTAATTATTAGATTATATAAATGTATTTAAACTCTTCTTTATTTTAATTTTAACAGACTTAAAATTTTTTCTTACCAATCATTTCTTTCATAGGCATGGTACCACCATACTCTTTTGGCAACATGCTGGCATCCATTTTATTATTTAATGCATCTTCGAGACTGGTATATAATTTAACCCGTTTCCTGATCTTTTCTGAGATCAAGGACATACCGAAATCCAAGGCAAACTTCAAAGAAGGATGTGCGTTTATTGCGTGTACTTCTTTATGCCTCATTGGAACTGTACGCTACAAAAAAAAATTTGAAATTCTCATTAAAACAAATATTATTTCTATTTCTTAAATTAACATCTTTCTTAAATTTGTACATTAGTATTCCACTTTCACTAATTTGATGAAATTCATGTTTGACAAAGACTACTTTATATTAATAAAAAATTTCTTCAACTCAAAATCAATCGAATTTGCATCATCTATTGAAGAAGAAGAAGAAGAACCGGTTTTTTAAAACCGATCATTACCAAAATGTGTCGGTTATGTGAATATGGCCTTGGATTGATTAACCAACCCAAACTTTTGAAAGAATAAGTTAAAATGAAAGGTGTACGATGTTATGTCTTATTTTTTTTTCACCACAGGATATTTCTTTCTTATATAATATATTCATTATTCAATATCCTACCATAATATTAAATTGATGTTTTGTTTGCTAATTTTGTTTTTTTTTTTTGTATCATCATACATACCTCACCATTTTTGACGATACGAACTGCTTCACGAGGTGTGAATAGGGTTAAATGAGGAAAGCTAACTCCAGCACCATCAGCAAAATGAACAAAGCCGCGTACTTGACTTTCTTCGTCTTCCATGAGAGCTTCATATGTAATGGCATGAATTTTGCACATGTCTGCATTAGTGAATTTATAAGGATCAAAAACACCTGAAAGAAAATATTAAATAAAAATAATTCAACCTGAAAATGTGAGTGGAAGTGAGTCCAATGATATTAAAATTATCAGAATGATTTTCTTCAAGCTTCAAATGTAAATAATTTATGTTCTATTCAATGAATAGGTACTTTGGCACACCCATTAAATAATACTTATATCTTACATAAGTTAACAACTTATAAAATGTAAAATTTCTTGATTTTACAAATGCCAATAGATAATATTACTTACCAGGTCTAGCCACTATTACCCGACGACCTTGAGCATCTCGACCAGGCACAGCAAAAATATATCTGACAAAGGTAAATATTCAATATTATGCAAATTTTTGGGTTTCTTGGTTTTTATTATACACCTACCCAAGTGATAGTAGTTCTTCCATATTAGGTTCTGTGATGTCTAATTTAGTAAATGCTGGATGGTAAACTTGTCGGAGCAAAAGATATCTTTCTGTAGCCTCTTGAGCCATGGGTACATTAAACTTCTTTGTTCTTAAGAATCTCAGAAGGAATCGAGCATCTAATTTGAATAAAATTAATCATATTTTGATTTAAAAAAAATTCAAAGCAAGAATGCATCCATTTAATAATAGATTGGTATAAAATAAATAATAAATTAAAATTTAATTAATATAATTAATCAATCTTACCAAGGCGAGAATTTTCAATTCTTGGATTAAGTTTAATCCAATTTCGCATTTGTTCCAATGCTTGATCACGAGTATTTTTGTCTTCTCTAAGTTCCTCTTTGGCCAATTTTTGAGTTTCTTCTGACAAAGGACATTGATAGTCATCAGCTTCAGTAATCCATTCGATTGCGCCCATGGTTAATTTTTATTTTAATCTTTTTCTCCTTGTAATTGATCCTTGAAAATGACCTAAGCAAAAAAGTAGTATGAATGTAAGAGAAATACAAGTCAAGGAAAAAAACAAAGAAAGTAATGTAGGTCAACGTTCAATCAGCCGGACTATTAGCAGTCAGGCACTTTCACTTTTCCGGGTTAGCTTTACGACCTCAAAACCCAGTATATTACTATATTCCTAGTGTCAAAAGATAAAAGTTGATAAAGTGTCATACTCCAGAAAACATATAGGAAAAAACCTTGAAATTAATGAAAAAAAAATATTACAGTGGAATCAAATGTAATATATGTGTAAGATGTTATGATATAACTGTTTTAAGGATAACATAAAAGACGTAATCATCGATCCAATATGAACACTCGTATGATTGTTGTTCCGTAATAACTTTCTCCTGTTATGCAATTAAACTTAAGTATGGGTTGTTCACCCATACACCATCTCTTTGCTCTGAGTCACTGGGTCTCCAATTCCAACATCAAATAGGTACATTCAATAATAAACATAATATTAATTTATCAACTCTCTAAAACATAACAAGCATTCACTCAGTTTTTTTTTTGTTTGCAGATACAAAGTATAATGGAATTGTACTTTTATAACAAAAAAATCACTTTTAAATCATCTCAACAAGATCATTGAACAAAAAAAAAAATTCATCATCATGAGTTATTGATTATTCTTGAGAATAAATACTTTATCTACGTAAACAGTTCAATAATTAATTAAACGTGTTTCATTTAGAATAAAATACAAATTAATTATGTAAATTTTCGTCTTTAAAAAATAAATTGTCATTGATTGGAGTCATAAACAACAGTAAATTTTTTTCTGCAAAATTATATAAACAGTTTATAATGTAAGTAATTTTGTTTCATGTTACTAAAAGATATCCTTGATCAACAAACTATTTGGCATGGAATATCCTTGGTAAATAAAATCTAAGATAAAAAGTTTGATGTCCTGTTTTCCATTAATCTGTTGTGAATTTCAATGAAAAAATTGCCCTTGATTTTCGAACAAATGTCATTCTTTCTCGTTCGACTATCAAGTTCAACGAGTAATCGAGGACTGATTGAAATTCACAATGAAGTGTGAGCTCGATCAGGATAATACTCATCGATAAGATTGAATATTTACTAGTAAATTATGACCCCGACATCATCTATAAAGAAGCTTTTGAATAATAAATAAATTGTGTGTAATCATTACTCATCATTGTAAATGAAAAAAATATAAATAATTATTTGTTCTTTTTTCAAGTCAACTAAAATTCAATAAAAATATCTGATAATTAATTTTTTTTCTGTGAAAACTGATCCAGAATGTTAAAATGATCTAATTGATGATAGGAAGTAAATGTATATTGTTCTCTATTTTCACACATAAAATACTTTGCATAATAACTCCAGTAATTTGTGATGAGATAATGTAACAAAGTTATAATTAACATGAATAATAGAGTGTAATAAAAAAATAGATCAAAAACGTGTCTGAATAATTATGATAGTAGAGATAGAGAATTCACAGTAATTGTTATTACGTCTTAATTATCTCACTTATGCAAAGCTATTGCACGAATGCATGTTACGTTTTACCCTATGTTTCTTATCTAACTATTACAGTAACCATAATCAATTTAAAATCATACACTCAACTATTTTGTCATTTGTTCATTAATTAACAATGAGACAGTCAATTATCAAATAATTAGTTTAACATATAAATAATTATATATTATAATGAGAAATTTTTAATAATTTTTTAAATTATACACTTTTGAGAATTGATTTAGAAACACATAATTGAGTTGATAAGAAATATAAAATATATTAAATAAAACTTGAAATAAAGAACACATGCACGTACCCTAAACGGTGCTCTCGTGCGGCAAACTTGGAAGCGACTCCCCTTTCGCTGAGGCCGATCACTCTTTTATAATTTAGAGGAACTCGACTGAGTCTTCTCCTTCTCTTGTCGAGAATTACTCGTGGCTTTTAGCGATCAGTTGTCAACTTTTACGATCAACTTATTACTACAGAGTTATCAAACGACAATTCCAAATTACTTTATGTCATTTGTTATGAAAAAAAAAAAATAGACTTAGAACTACTGGTGAACAATTTGAAAGTATAAATCTAGTGTTTAACAAACATTTTATCATCTTAGACTAATGTAAAATGATAATTGATATTATGTCAATACAATTGTTTTAAGTGTTAAATAATATAACGTAACTTTTTACACATAATTTTAAAATTACTCTATGTAATTATCTTATTACTATTATTTACATTTATAAATAATCTAATTATTTTTATAATTATATTAAAATTTATGAACAATAATTGTTGTACGTTTTCTTTTGTTCTAGACGCATAAAAAGGAGAAAAGAACTTGAGAACCAGTGAAAGTTTTCCAAGTATGATAAAACTCCACTTTTATAAGGCTCTTTATTTGATAATATCTTCACCAAAGATGGATTTTTTAAAGAATAAAATATTATCTAATTTTATTGCAAAATAAACTATTAAACAAAATAATTGAATTTAAAAATAACGTTAAAATATTTCTAACGTAACAAGAATGTTTTTAATTAAAAATTTTCATTAAATTAATTACTCATTGTTTCGAATGAAATGAAAAAAAATTCAAAAGCACACATGTACTTGTGCTTTGTTATATCATTGAATTTTATTGCTTTGAAGGTATATGTAATAGGTATATACGAAGTCATTATTTTTTTCTTCATACAAACATAAAAATCCATAAATATAATGATTAGAATGTAATGATCCATAAAAAATATTCGAAGCATGATCACAAATGATGGATTCAAATATCATGAAAAGAGCACTGCACCATTTTTTTTCTATTTCCTTTATACTAATACCATACTTAGAAATAAAACTTTCTTTTAATTCAATTTTTTCATTTTGCATAACTGACTGAACGTAATAATATGTAACGCAATACTCACTTTCCTACAATTTCATGTGTACCCAACATCTGACACGCAATATTCAAGGGAGTCCTGATGTTGCCACTTCGCAATAATCAAAAAGTGAAATGTAATTGTACTAAAAGGATAAAAGACTAATTTATTTAGATAAACTGTCTAATTAAAAATTTATGTTTTCATAATTCAATTAAAACTGTTCCAGAAAGTTAACTATTGTAGAAAAAAAATTTTTTAATGAATGCTGTACATAATTATTGTTTTAATAAAATTATACAACTTTGTAACCAACCAGTGTTTATTGAGATAGTATAAAAATAACAACTCACTTTTGATATCACTTATAATTTGAAAAGGTATTGATTACAGTGTTGAATTCATATAAAGTTGAACTTTAGCGTATGCTCCTTTACATCCGCTATTAGCAGTTACAAGACTCTTCCTTACTTCTTCGAACTGTTGACCGCTCAATTTAATATTATTCTTCCTTGCTTCCTTTTCAATGCAAGCATCAATAACTTTTAATGATAGACATTTGAAACCAATTATCTTAACAGGAATGTTTTCTTGAGAAAATAAATTTTCAACTTTTTTAATATTCACATTTAAATCGAGCGATCTAACAAGATGATCATCAATTGTTTGAGGATTTATTATAGCAAGAATAATAACACAAGGCCTCTCTTTGTGATCATTAAAATATTTAACAAATTCAATTAATTCTTCAAGATGATTAGATTTAAGATTTTCAAGTATCACTAAATTACATTGAAGATTTGATAAAGCATCGTAAGCAGGTACAATAGAATCCTGGAGTGGTGGAGTATATTCAAAAACATTATGCGGATGAGGGAAATGATTTACAATTATTTCTTTAGTGAAGCTTTTCCCAACTCCTGTTCCACCGATAAAAACAACAACACTAAAATTATCTGCATTATGATAAAAATGTTCAAGTAACTGATTCATTGCTTCATCTTGACCAAGTACATTATTTTGAAGTTCCAGACTTACATTAGTAAAATCGAAAGGCATCTCCTTGGTATTATATAGTAAACCAGGAAATATTAAAGCAATGAAACTGACTAGTAAAATTATTCCGAATTGAACATATCTTTTTTTTGATTGGCTTGATTCTTGAATCACTTCCTGAGGTATTAACGATCGAAGATTTTTTTTAACTTGAGAATAATCTAGAATTTTATTTTGAATATTCGACTTGTTGGAATCACCCTGGTGCTCAACATTTTCTTTTATTAATAATGAAGGTTTTTTGTAGTTTATTGCCGGTCGACTAGTATTTGATGAAACATCTGTTGCTGATAGTATTTTTTCTGTTTTGATCACTGAATTTTTTTCGACAGATTTATGATCAGAGATTTTTAATTCATTCAATGCTAAAAAGTCGGAAGACTCCGTAGTTGCATCTACTTTTTCTTTTTTAATATTCATCTTCATTAAATCTTGAGACTGATTTCGTGGTGGCCAAGCAAGGTTGGAAGCTGAATTATATCTCGGAATATCTTTTTTCCAAATATCAGAACCATTTAATTTTTTTTCATTAGTAATAAACGTAGAATACTCAATTTTTCTGTAATAAAAAGAGTACGCTGTTAGAATCAAATTTTTACTAAATCACAATCTACAAGTACATAAATAATAAAAATATTTTATAGAAAGCACCTTTTTTGACTCATTATATGTTATTGATGTCTGATTTTACGAAACTTTTTTTCTATAAGGTCATTATCAATGTAAAAAAGGGGTTAATAAAAAAGTTAATAGTACATAAATTTTATAAATCTATGCGATAATATTATTTACTAATTATTACTTGATATTATTGGAGCCTTTAATATAAATTTGCTCATAACTGTACTGCTTAATGAGACTTCCAGCGCTATCAGTTGACTGATAAATTATGCGGCGGTTAGAGGTCGGCAATTCTGAAAAACTGGCAGTTCTGGTAAGTCCTTGGAGAGACGAATATGGCAAAGTCAACGTTGCGTATTTTTCCATAATACTTATAATTTGCTAAAAATATTTACTTTTCTTAAAGACATGCTGATATTCAATCTAATAAAACTTTATCGATGTTCATGAATTGTTTGTTAATTTAATTAAAAATAAGTGTGATAAGAATATTAGATTTACCTTATTTTATTCTTCTCGAATTTTTTTTGGTAAATAATACAATAATGTTCTTGAAGTCACCAAGTTTTTTTATAGGTTATCTTGTTTACAAAATATTAATTATGGAAAAAAATAATTATGAATTTATTTATCTGCAATTTGTGATGTTATTTTATAGAGAAGATTAATAACGTATTTATGATTTCACTAGAAACTAATTATAGATAGTTACAAAAAATGAAAAAATACCGGCATAACAGATAGCCTAATTTACATCTATTTATCATTCACTAACTTATTTTTAGTAAACACAAATTTGAATTTTCCGCCACGACTAAATCCGGAAATTAAAAAAAAATGTTCTAAGTAAAGTATCAACAATTGAGATCGTTTTTTTCTTTATTTTTTCTATAACATTATCACGAATGTAAATAATTCTCTTAATGAGAAAAATACAAGGACGAGTCAATTGTTATTACTATAGGTAAACATTTGATTTTTTATGAAAGAAAGTTTGATTAAAAACTAAATAGACATCAATTTGTTTTTTTTTACTATACATATAACACAATTGAGCATTACAAATTTTTTTTTCCTCACAATTGTAATAATAACAATACCCTGCAATATATTGTAATGCGAAGCCATGCTTTTTTAATATGATTAATTTAAGTAGAAATGTAAAGAATCTTTTTTTATAGACATAAAATAACACTTTGATTTGATATGATTTATGTATAATACATGAATTAACTCATAATGTTTAATGAGAATTACTTTATTAATTGTTTTTCGATGCATTCACTCATCCAATATCACCAATGAATCAACGAAGTTCAAACTTCCAATTAATTTACATAATTTAACAACTGATGATTTTCTTTTTTTTTAAAACGCTATAAGTGCTTGTTATTTACTGTCAGGTTTATCATTATTCCTGTAAAAAAAATATAAAAAATTTACAGATATACAATAATACAAAAAATGTTTGATCTAAAAAATTTTTAAAATCATTATTGAAAGTTTGTAGAAAAAAAAATTGATTTATCATTTTTACCTAGTCTCCGGAATTTTATTTTCAACGGCTTCTATTGGAACTTCAGAGGCATCAGGCGTAGTTACATTTATACTTTCGGGATTTGCTTGATTAACATTAACTTCTTTTTCTTTGTGACTATCATTATTAGTAACTATATCTCTGTCAATCCCTGAGGATTTTTTTTCGCTTGTAACTGTCGTTGTTTCAGGTACTTCCTGTTTATAAGCTTCACATACGCTAAATTGTTCGGGGTTTATTTGTACAGAATTAGCATTAAATGTACTATCAAAGTTGTTAAAATCGGCCCATTGATCTGGCTCTTCTGCAGGAAATGTTGAAGATGAAGAAGCCCATGGATTGACTTCAGGTAAAATAGTACTACTTGGCAACGGCTCAGAAGCATCCCAAGCTGCAAAATTTAACGTTTAAAATCATTTGTAATTTTTACCAAGTTATAAAAAACTTGAAAAACTTACGATCTTCAGAATCTATATCCATGTGAATTTCTTTAGTGTCTTCGTCTTCATCAGACGAAATTGAATCATGCTGTTGTTTAAATGGCCAATCACGCTTATCAATAACAGTTTGAAAAGTTAATTCACCTTCATCTACCCACACGATGCCATCATCTTCTAGGCCGGCTTTTTGTTTTTGTTCACAAATCTTTAAAACAAAAAAAAAAATAATAAGTGCACTGCAATAACATCGCAATCTCTATCATAAAATATTTATACCAATTATTTCATTTTTACCTTATTAAAAACTTCTTCTTGATTAACTAGATCTTCCTCAGTTACGCTAAAAGGCATTGTGGTTATTTGGTCGACGGAGTTACTAGGCCTAATAAAAATTCAAACATGATAGATTATTAAATTATTCAATGAATAAAATAACTGGAGAAACATAAAAATGAAGATTACTCACTGCAAGGCATCATTACCATCATTGAATTTGTCGTCATGAAAACCATAGTGTTCAATAAATTGGGATGTCATTTGTTGTCCCTGATAATTTGTATAAACCTAATAAATTTATTTAAATTATAATTTCATATTATCATAATAATGACCTATTTTTCATTTTAAGAATAATTAAAATAATTATCAACCTGTTGAACATAGGCATCTGGTGTATATGGGTTAAACTCTTCTGCACTATCTTCTGATGATGTCATGTATGGTTGTGTCTTTCCTCCCTTAATAAATAAACACAATAAACAACCATATTCATTATGAATATAATTAATAAATAATTTTTGTTTCTTTTTATGCTATAAATAATAAAACTCACAAGGAGTAATTGATGAGTAGCATTAATTTCTACCAATTGAGTATTTACAATTGTTTCCCATTGTTGCAAACATTTCTCTTCTAAATTATGTTTTAAATAATTATCAAAATCTTCACTTTTTTCAGACTTCTTTACAATGGTGTTAGCTATGTTAATTAAATGGCCCATATAACCCTGACGAATTCCATTTTCTTTATTTCTGTTGAGAAAATTTTTTTATCAGTAATCTATTAATTAAGTTATTAAATAAATATGTCAATTAAATAATTTACTGTTTATTTTCATTTTTATCCCAAGCTTCTAAAATACGATCAATTAATTTACATTGGGCAAATATCTGAAAAGAGAAAAAATTCAATATTTATCAATTATATGATTAATAAAAATTAAACAAATCATTTAAGTTGTAAACTTACGTGCGTATAAACTAAATTGCTATTTTCTTGCCAATCCCCATTAATTACTAAAGCAAGGCATTGATCTACTTGAGTATGCAAAAAATTATTCCAAGAGTACTTGAAAAATAAATCCAATAAAGTCTGGAATGTTTCTAACTCCGACATTCTTTGAAATACTTTGATATTTTCTGTTGAAAGAAGTGCAGTAAATAATTTGGCAATATGTAGGCGAGTATTTCCTAAAGGAGACTCTAATAGTCCAACTGTTGTTTTTACAGGAGGCTTCTAAAAATTTTAATACAATTTTAAGATAACTGTAATGTACTCTATATTATTTTGATATATTAAAAGAACTTATTATTATTGTTGTCATTAATCTTACAGGCGGTGGATTTAATAATAATTTTTGTAGTTTATCCAGGTACGGTAAAGTGGCATTTTGGATTTTAATACGATCAATATTATAAGTTGTATCTTCTCCAGGATTATTTGCTTGCATTTCTCGCTGAATTGATATACTGAAATTAGTTTATTGCATTATATGAACAAAACAGTTATATGCTCTAATATAAAATTATGACAACTTCTTATAGCTCAAATTTTTATTTGAATCTTTTTTTATTTTATTTCAATTCAGGACCATTATACTTTAAATCCTCTTTAATTAATTTCATCTATTCCACGACATAAGCTTACACGAAAATTTTATAAATAATTCAATTATAAATTTACCTATTTGATTCCTGGCCAAGAAGAACTAACAGCACTTGAATCCCACCTACGATGCTACTTTCCGATTGTTCATCGCACAAAATTGTATCCAACAATAACGTAACTGATTCTTCTCTGTAAATATAATGATTTAATAATTTTAAAAAATAATTTATTAAATAACATGAAATTTAAGTTGTAAAAATTTCTTACGATTCTAATGTATTGAGAATAGGATCTGGATCAGTACGTTCTGTGGACGTTATCCTGTATTCGCGAGCAGATTTAATAATATCACAAAGTAATTGCGCCGCATTGGTATGTTTATTTGGGTCCGCAGTAGGCGACAATAACTTAATCAATTGTTGAATAAGTTGTTGAGTGTTTAACCACTTTTAAAAATAAAAAATAATAAAATCAACTAAATAATGGATGAAGTAATTAGTAACAATAATATAGAAATGCTGAAATCATCTAACATATAACAGAGAAATGTAAATACATGTGCACTCAAACCAACTCTAAAATAAAAAATAATTCTTCTCACATTTAAAATATTTGGTCGCATGTCCGCATCCTCGACTTTTGTCACCAGCTTCAGAACCAAATCCATTATTGCAGATGTTTCTAAGTGCTGTAACAGTCGATCCACACATTTTTCACGACCCTTAAGAAATTCTAATACCTGTAGACACATGTATTGATAGGAATACCAATTCTGGGAGGTGAAATAGGATCAAAGGATTAATGATAATTGGCATCATAGGAAGGAAAAGGAAAAATATACTTAAATAGATAATTTGATCATTAATTTAGCTTAAAATTAGAATATTTGATAAAAAATTTTAGAGCAGTCATCAATAGATTTAATATTAATAATATTTACCTGATCACTTTTGCGAATTAAAAGAGTACCAATGATTTTACTGAAAAACGATGCTAAAAGCGGATTCAGTGGTTTATCTGTGTCAATGAAAGAATATAATTTTGCCAAAAGATTTTCTGAACCTAAAATACATTATAAATATTTATGTTTTATCATTTATTTTTATAATTCGAATATTTAAAATTTTTTAGAGTTCATTTTTACCTGCCAATTTTTCATTTATCGTTTGAACATTGCACGTAAGTATTTCACAAGCTATACTTGCATACTTGTACCTCCACCTTTCTTCAACGTCAAGTGATGGTTCTTTAGTTGATAAAATAACTAATTCTTCGATTACTTCAGGCTTGGTTAAACTATAAAAAATAATAATAATCACACATTATCCACTTGTTCAGTTTTTTCACATTTGAAAATGTCATTTTACGTCAACGAGAAAAAAATTACAAGACATATCTAATGCTTGAAAATTTTTCATTAAGTCGCTGTTGACATTTAGTACTTTTTATTAGCAAATTAACATCTTCATTGTATTAATTAAGTCTTTTCTACAAAACTGAACGGAATATCAACTTACTATTCAACTAATTTTTTATTATGACTTTTAAACTCTGTTACAATTTCCTCTTGATCTATCAGCTCTTGTAGTCTGACATCCTGTAAGAATCGAAGCAAAACATAAAAAGTGGCAATTGGTCATTGTCAGCCATGTCTTAATCATAATGCAACTAGTGTAATACATAAATATATGAAAAAAAAAAAATTTTACGAATATAAAATGTCAATCATTGAGCATAAAGTTTATTTTGTAACAATGACTAGTTGTTGTTAAGAATCATGCTTACTTCTTTGTCGAGTAATGCTTCAATTTCTGGCGACAGTGTATACATGTTGGACCAAAACATGTTGGAGCCACGCTGGCTTTCAAATAAGCCTTGGACACTGATAAATACTGAATTTCTTAAGTATTTTAGCCTCCCACAGCATCCGGACGAATACAGCCACAGAGTACAAAATGTAATACTGAGGAGGTAAACGCGGTAAATGTGGAATTAACTAATCTACTACGGTAAGCACATCAGTTTTGCGATCGTCACTGCAATTTCATGTGCTTTAGAGTCTAAGTTTAACTGCGCACGCTCAATGAGTAGAAAAAAAATTATACCACCATTTTGAATTTCCATTTACAAAATCTAATTAATAATTGAAGATTAGTAATTTGTAAAAAAATACATTGAGTTGTTAAAAAATCTGAAATTAAATAAAAATAATTGCTCCGATTTTTCAAAGATAATATTTCTGTATAGTTAATTGTAAATCTACAATAATGAATGTTGGTTATGTTTTCTTTTTTTCTTTATGATCACGAAAAATAATGAAATGTACACATACAGTTTAGTACATTCTGCTATATCACTATATACATATAAGTATCTATCATATATAGTTGTGTAACCAATTGTATATATATAGATGAAGATCGAGATATATATACGTATAGATCAACACGCGTGATTGTAATATCGGCCATTACTAAACGGTTTCCTCGAGGTATTTAGAAAAGTGAAATATTAAACGTTTATAATAAACACTGCATTATTTTAATCATATTCTAAAGAAATATTTTGAATTACTAAGAAGTAATTATAAGGATGACATCGATGTTGAGATATGTTAGATACGTAAAAAGACTTAACGAAGTTGGACAAAAGGTTACACTCAACCAGCAAGTACTTATTACCGGCAGAAAATTCATTCTCCAAAATGATCAAAACTTATTTAAGTAAGAAATTACATTATAATTTAATGCTTAAAATGATCAATGATTATTATTTATCAATTGAAATACATGCTTTCATAAATTCCCATTTTTATTTACTTTCAATATATATTTAGATTCTCCTGAATTTTTTTTGGCAAAATTAATAAAAAATTTTACACTCATAAAACTGTTGAAAAATTTTATTAATTTGATTTGATTACTGTTTTTATAATAATTTTACTTTCTACAGGAGTTATGCAACGGCTGCGATTCAATCTAAAATTAAGATCTATGGAAATAATGCAAAGTTTCAACAATTTGAAGATCATGTGAAACGACACGGAAAAATATCTAAATCAGAGATTTATGCATTAATTAATGAAATTGAAGAAATAGGTAACGTATCTAGTTTAGATGGGCTTTTGTTAATCAGGAGTTGTGGAAAATCGCTTTATGAAAGCGACTTTAATGAAAGCATAAAATTAGTTCAAGAAGTATGGAGTACTTTAGAAAATTTACAGACTCCTATGGATGTTTCACATTTTAACGCACTACTAAGTGTTTATCTTGAAAAAGAGTATGACTTCACGCCCGAGGACTTTTTAAAATTTATGGAAAAAAAAGGGGTTGAACCAAATAGAGTAACATATCAAAGATTAATTAAAAAATATTGTCAGAAAGGAGATATTGCAGGAGCTACAAAAATGCTTGAAATAATGAAAGAAAAGGGTATGCCACTCAATGAGGATGTTTTCAACTCATTGATCTTAGGACACTCAGAAGCAAATGATATGGAAAATGCATTAAAAATACTGAATGTGATGAAAACAGCTGGAATTTCACCGTCTGCTGATACTTACACTGAAGTAATGTGTGCTTATGCAAAACAAGGAGATTTTGAATCAATTCGCAAAACTTTATCTGAAATTTCACAGAAAGATATTACACTTTTAGACTCACACTATTTGGATGTATTTTATGCATTGGCAATTAATGGACATACAGATAAAGCTGAAAATTTTTTAAAAGAAATTCCATCAGAAATACATTCAGATAGTGAGATTTCTAGATATTTAAGTAGATTAATTTTTGCAAATCATACAGATTTAGCTTTAAAATTATTAACAGAAACATCAAAAAATTTGACCAGACAAAAAATCAGATCTGGAACATTGATTAGAGCGATGATAATGAACAAGACTCCGGTAGAAAAAATAATAAAAATATGTCGATATTTAGACGAAGAACTTCAATATAATCGTGCATTCCGAGTTGCATTATACCAAGTATTGACACGTGATCCAAAGTTAGAATTAGCATCCCCATTAATGAAAGCGTGGAAAGAAATTGGAGGTGAAATAAGGGAACATTACTTTTGGCCTTTATTAGTTACAGAAGCTAAAGCCGGAAATATGAATGGCGTAGCAGATATTCTCAAAAGTATGATTAACGATTTTCAAATTATGCCTGCAGAAGAAACCTTAAAAAATTACGTTCTTCCTTATATGTTTGGTACTTGGGAGAGTACAATTACTTTCTTTGAACCATTAAACATACCCAAAAAAATTGTTTATAATTCAATAGCTGATCGCTTATTAATTGAGCGAAAAATAAGGCTTTGTGCAACATTTGTATCTTCATACCCTGAATCATATTCAAAAGACCTTCTGCTTCGACATCTAGTTGAAGCTCTCAATGCTAGAGATGATGTTGAATCTTTTACTCTCATTTTACGACACTTGAGTGAAAATTCGGAACCGGCAGATCCTGATAAAATTCCTATTTCTTTAGTCGATGCAGCATTGAGAGAGGTAATGGATGTTATTCCAGAATACAGATCAAAACTTATAGAAAAGCTTCTAAATGAGTTTGTTAATGCTGGACTGAGCATGTCTCCAGAAGTAGCAAATGAAATTAGAAATTATTTAAATAATTCTTCCATAGACGATGTTGAAGAAAATCTTAAAAAACTAAGTTCTGGAAATTTAAATATCGTACCTATGGAAATATATAATCCAAAAGTAACGGATAACTCACAAGATAAAATAATGAACATGAGAAAAATATTAAACTTCCGGCGAAGTTTTGCAAAATATGCAGACGAAAACAATTTCGAAGAAGCTTATGAAATTATACAAAAATTACAAACTGCAGGATATGATGAGGTGGGTATTTATGCTCGAGCAATTCGTCTATTTTGCGATAATGAGTTTTTGATTGGAGCTGAAAGTTGTGTGGTTTTTTTGAAAAATAACGCTCCTAATGCTACATTAGATTTGAAGAAAATTTTCAAGTATGCTGAACTTTTGATAAAAAATGATCGATTTGATGATGCAATAGAATTTTTGACAACAGCGCGTGTTGCTAATGAATCGGAAAAGAATTCTAAAGAAATTGCTCGTCAAGTACGACATGTCCTGGAAACTACATCGAATAAAAAAGATGTGGAAAATTTGAATAAACTTTTCAATCTATTACATTCTAAAAATTATCTTACTATAGATAATTTTTCTCTTGGTCCAATGGTAAAAATCCATACTTTAAGAGGTGATTATGCTAAAGCTTTAGAAGTATTTGAAAATGCTTGTATCAATCATAAATGCACTCCTTATAAAAATATGTTAATAAAAAATTTTATCGAAAATGAAGATGCCGATTCTTTACAAAAAATTACTGATTTGAATTCAGAAATTTTTGGTGAAAGCAATGCACTTTCAGATTTAGCTTTTTGTTTCCTCGAATATGGACAACCGAAACAAGCACAAAAAATTTTTGAAACACCTGGTTTGAAAATTTTCAATGAAAAAATTGCATCTGCTATCGAACATTATGACAAGTATAATAAAGATATTGCTATCAATGAATTAGTTAAAGTTACCAAAAGCGTTTTAAGAATGGACAGATCGTTTTTATATGATAGTATTTTAAAATTATATCAGCGTAAGAATAATTGGCAAGCTGGACTAGCTCTTTGGACTGATATGCAGGAAGAGAACGTTCAACCATCAGCTTATTTTCTGAGTGTTTTGAATTCTTTATTGAAGCAAAATAATCAAAGCTCTCCTTTTGTCTATGATTCATCACAGTCATCAATTACAAGTTCGTCACAGGATACTGCATTTTATGACGCTGTACGACAAAAAAATTATGACGATGCTGAAAAACTTCTCAATACGTCATCTTGGACAAAACAGCAGGCTATTTCAAAATATAATAACTTAATAATGGCTTTATTAGATCATGGGGAATTAAATCGTGCTTATACTATTGCTAAAACATTAATAGATAAATATGGTGTGATTGATAAAAGTGTCTTCAATGAATTAGGTTATAGGCTTATTGAATCAAGAAAATATAAAAATGCTAAAGAACTTGGAAATTCATTAAATCCAGACATAAAAAAAAAAGTTAATTATGGAAAAATAGTTAGCCATGCAGAGATTGCTGAGAAAGGATTGAAGTATTTTATAGACAATTTAAAGCCTGCCGATAACAATAAATATAATGAGAATCAAATTCATTTTGGAGCAATCGTTCACGACTTACTCAAAAATTCAGAATATGTTAATGAATATGAAGTATGGGCCAAAAAAATGTGGGATTTGGGAATACACCGAACAATGCATGCTTTATGGAACTATTACTTTATTGTCAATGACGAAAGAGAAGCGAACATTTTTGATGAATATGTATCTGGAAATCGAACATTATTGATAAAGCCAATAACTCAAGTTGCAATGAAAGAAAAAAATCCAGCTTTAATAGAAAAACTAATTGAAAAAATAGATAAAATGCCATATGTAATGACAAATATCAAAACATTAGTACATTCTGACTTAATAAAACTTTATCGTAAGTCAATAATATTATTTTAACTAATTATCTATTTTAAAATAATTATGTTTTATATTAATTTTGTTTTTGTTCAATCATGTAGTTGAAATGAATCGACCTGAAGATGCATTTGCCGTTTTACGTAAATTCTCTAGACGTCAAAATCTAAATAGTATTCCTAAAAAGTTATTAATTGCACTGCGAGATAAATACGAAATGACCGGAAAGAAATTTCCCTTGATCGTTGAAGAATTAAGTATGGTTTTTTCAATTTAATATAAAAATTGTTCTCTTAACTAATTTATTTGATTAAAAATACAATATGATGAACAAATGATTTATTATTACAGATAAATCACCAATTGGATTGGAATACGAGGATAGCCAAAAGGATGATAAACAATTAGCACAAGCTGAGATATAGATACGGTGTAGTTAAACTGTAATTAATATCATTTAATAATTGTATTTAGAGATAAGCCATTTCTATCTTATAAAAATTTTTATCCATTAAATCGTTTGTACAAGATTGTTTATTATAATCGAATATCATTTAATGATGACTTCGATAACGATGATTAAAGTTTCTATTAAAAGAAAGAAAGATTATTATAATATAATAAATCATCTCATTCGTAACGTAAAAAATACATTCTAAACTTAATGAATATTTATAAGATTATAAAATGGAAAATATGATGTACAGATAAAACACAAATATTTAGTAATTTCAATCTATTTATTTAAAAATCATTGGTATCATAATTTGTATTTCAACAATAATAACAAAATTTTTTTAAACATATTTATTTTTTTTGAAGTTAATTTGCACTATAATTGAAATCATACGATAATTTTTTTGTAAGGAATATTCCATTGTTAAGAATAAATTATTTTATTATTGCATAAATATTTATAAAAAAATTATATTTCAAAGTTGATATTTCAATTAATAGAAGGATTATCTTATTTGAAAATAGATAAATTTGTTATTATTATAAATTGATTACTATAACGTGACTAAAATTACTTACAGATATTAAAATTAATAGACATTATGATTAAAGTATTTAAGGCAATTTTAAAATTCGTTTGTACAAAAATATTATGACATTACATAAAATATGTACGTGTCAAGTAATTTTTACATTTTTACTCTTAAATAATTATTTTTGTTCACATATTTTGTTTAAAGAGAAAGAAAAACCAGTAAAATTACAAAAATTCTTCACACCAATCACATAAACATTGATAACAATCTTGTGCTTGTTTGCTGTTTGCACTACATATATCTTTCATCCATTCCAAAAAGAGCTCGTGATTCTTTTTAAGTACCAAATATTGTCCAAGAACGACATAAGCCTAGAAGGAATAAAAATTGTTAGTAAAATTGTAATACAATGGTTACTATTTATAGATTATGATTCATATTGCTACAAACTTTGTCAAAACCGGCAGCTTCTAATCGTCTGCCTAAAACTTCACCAACACCAGCCAAATCTGTGACTGGCTTATCACCCATAGGCTCAGCTACAAAATTTTTATACTTTTGTGATGTACTAGACATTGTTGCAAATATTTTTATTGCTTTTAGTTCTTGATAAATGTGAATATAATATTTGGTTTAATGAATATGCCACCAAGTGTAAGCAATTTTTATTCTCTGACGCTTTTTTAATGTATACTTCGTTTTAGAGGGAATAATAAATACAGACAGTCTAGCCAACATAGAAATAAAGTCTCCATATAATGGTTAAAAATTAGGGATATTAATTCTTTAGGGTACATATCTATGTAATACGTAATTGTAAATGCGTCTTTCGTTACTTTTTGTACATATCGCGATAATTACGGACAGCAAAGAGTTCAATGTAAATTAAACTATTTTTTCATTGTTCAATTTCCAATTTGTTAATAAAATTAAAATTCTCTCCATAAATATCCTATACAAGTTTTATAATAGTTTTTTTCTATATTTGTAAAACTTGACAAAGGAAATTCGAACTTATATTTATACTGCTCCGAAATGACAGAATGCTAATGATATTAATGTTTTCATATGCTCATCAGTAAATATTCATATCACAAGTGATAGTTTAGATTTTTTTCTGTAAATCTGTGACACCTGTAACATTCAAAAATGAGTTCAGGATTTATATCTGAATCTGAATTATCTGAACAACGAAGATTAAGACAAGAAGAATGGGAACGAGTGAGGACTTCTGATCAACCTCTTGGTAAAATTCATGCATTTACATTTGTTTTACCAATCAATTATATTTATATAAAAATATTATATAAAAGAAATGAAAATATGTCAATTGAGCTGTGTTTCTAAATTTTAGAACGGCCTGAAGAAAAATATGATCCCAGATCACTTTATGAAAAATTGCAGGAACAAAAAACTAAACGTGATTTGGAGTATGAAGAAGCCCATAAACTAAGTATGCACATTGCGTTAATAAGCTAACACTTTATAAACGAATAGGTTTTTTTAATTCATTAATTCATCATTATCGAAATTATTTTTTTTCTAGAAAATATGATAAAAGGATTGGATGATGATGAAGTAGAATTCCTAGATCTCGTAGACAGGACTAAATTAGAAGAAGAACGGAAGAAAAATCTAGAAGAAGCAAAAGAAATGCGTGATTTCAAAGCTGCAGTTGCTTCATTACAAGAGAAATCATTAGATGAAAGGTTAAAACTCGAACTTAAATCACCTCAAAGTACAAATAAAAGTAATTCTAGTGGAAATGGAAGAAATTCTCAAGTTCGTCTCTTGGCTGGAGTTGTTGTTAAAAAGTCAGATAAAACTGAAAAATCTCCGAAAGAATCTCCACCTTCAGGTAATATTCTTTCCCTCCATAATTGTATTTGTCACAATGACAAAAATTTAATAAAAAAAAACTTACTATCAATTAATTGCAACAGTGAATTTAATTTTATTTGATATAAAAAAAATGTTACAGAATCAAAAGGCGTTAAAAGAAAATTATCTGAAACCCAATCTGATGAGAAACCCTCTACAGAAAATAAAACTGAAGAAGATGAAAAAGAGCGAAAACATCCAACAGTTGGAATGAAATGTATTGGCATTCTACCTGGTCTTGGTCCTTATAATGATTCAAGTGATAGTGATTGCAGTTCAGATTCAGAACATGATGAATGCGACAATCGCGTGAAGTATGATCTTTTAGGAAGGAAAATAGAAGTAGATATTGAAATAAAATCTAGAGAATAAGAGAAAAATCGTTTCTATCACACGAAAATTCTACGAAACAATAATTTTTTTAAAGAAATGTATACATATATCAATAAACAATAAGACAATTAACAAACAACAAAGAAAGGTTTATACGTATTGAACATTACTATGATACGGTACAATTTAGAAAGTTCATTTATTAAAACAAATAAACTTAAATGACAACATTTTAATAATAAGGATAATCGTTAATATTAGTGTTAATTATTAAATCTACTATCAACATTAATTTAATTTTTTTATTACAATTATAATACAGTAAAAAGATAACGATTATCAATAATATCATCTTTTTTCTTTTTATTTACAGCACAAATAGTCGTTATAATCCTCAGAAAACTTCAGCTGAGAATTAAATCGTACCGAAGAATTGCTGCTATTTTACAGCTCTGTATAAATTAATTGTTATTTAATGCGTACTTTAATCACTGTAACTTACATTATATTGTGAAGTAATACTAGTGTTTGATATAATTCATTTATAAAATATTGAAATAAAAATATTCAATTTATCTAAAAACCATGTATTACTTTACAATTTTTGTGGTAAATATAATAATCACTTATTAATGATTACCGTAGCATTTTTTGAACCACGTCCAGTTCTGATTTTTATTACAAGAATTAAAGATTATTTTTATGATTTTTTTTTTGTATAAAATATATTTATTTCACTAATGTGATTCTTGACCTAAAAGAGATAATTGTTTAAGGAATTGTCTTGCATTTACTAATGTCGTTGAACCATAAACAACTCTTTTGTTGGCACCATTTCCAGTCTTTTGCTGAAAGCAAAAACTCTTTAGATTATGATAACAGGAAAAGTTGAAACATTGTTCAAAATTTTACACTTCGTAGTTTGAAATCGTACATTAATAAATAAGTTGTGAGTAAATTACCTTAGCATAGTCATATAAATTTTGATATTCAATATAATTTCCACCGCCAACTATGAAAACTATTACGTCTTGAAATATTGTGCGATTTTTTGGAGCTTGTTCTACTTGTTTCAATTGTTTAGGATCAAGATAATAATATTCTTCTGTGCTTGAATTCATCTTCATTTCCATTAACTCATCCACGATTTTAGTAACAGGTAAATTCTATAAATAATTTACAAATATTTATATTCAATTAAATTTAATACAATTTCAAAAAAATATTCAATGAAAGTAATAAATATTTTATAAGAAACAAAAAAAAATTAAACTTACATGTTTTTTAACAACTAAATTTTTAACACCTTCCATTACAAATGAAGATCCTTGATTCATCAATTTCGAAAACATGCTAACAGTTTTTGTACCACCCCCTTCGTAACTACTCTGAATACCAGATAGTTTGGTGTAATTTCTATTAAAAATATTCATTACATTTAAAATGCATTCATGAAATTCTACAGAACAATTTAAATGTACTATTACTTACTTCCATCGTTTAATATATATAAGTGGATTCAAGTCACAACCAGCATTAGCCAATGCTGTCTCATGTCTATTATAATCCATTTCAGAAATATTATTACATAAGTAATAAATAATGAATAAGCGAATTTTATCCTCGGGAGTCCCACAATCAGGATCATTTATAATATCTAAGATACTTTTATCCAAAGTCTGTTTACTCATGATTTTTTCTTCAATTTCGAAAAATGTATCTAATCTTCGTGATTTAATTGAGTTCAAAATTCCTGTAGCAATAGTTGTATGCATGTCTATTAAGCGTTTCATATCCAAAAGTTGAGGCAATGAATTTATTGCATCGGATATACGAGCATTATTATTAGCTACCATTTCTCCACCAATTTCAACCTCTCCATCGATTCCCTAAAAACATTACGATAATTTGATAAACTCATAATATTATTAATTATAAATAATATGTAATATTATAATAATAAACTTTTAATACAAACCATAGAATTTTTTAATTTTTTTACTTCTTCTTCACACACCCGGTATTGTTCAAGCTCTTCTTGAATAGCTTCGGCAACACGCGGAAAAGGACTTCCTTTATGTTGATACCAGAAACGATCAGTATTATTTAATTCACAAGGTCTTGTTTTCGATCTAGCACCACCGGTAGGAGATCTTCCGACATTCTCTTCGACAACTAATCTATTCAAAGCTAATTCCAACACATCATGAGCTAGTGCTTGATAAGTCCAAGTATGATGAAGAGGAGTAGCCATATCTACACTTCTATCTAAAACAATTAAAAGTGGTCGTTGAAAACTAAAATGTCCAGCTCCACCAATTTCTCCTTGGAAAAGACTGTTCCTTGTGTCCCAAACATTCTCTCTTAATTTTTTATCCAACTTTTTAGCTACCATTTCTGCAGCATTTCCTCGAGGACATCGAATTATTGGAACAGTTCCCAATGTAACGAAAACAGAGAATAAACTATCAACAATAATGTCCATAATTGATTCTATTTCAGTGTCTTTCATATCGCCTCGATTAATTGCATGATAAGAAATTATATCACTGTTTTGGTGTCTTAAGATGAACATATCATCTTCTAACGTTATAAAATTGAGGTATTGGTCATAGACTTTTTCAATCTTAGCAACAGCACCCGCAATAAGAGCTGCTGCTGCTAAATCTTCCATCTTTTGCCGAGATATTGGAGATATGAAGTTTAAATGATAATTATCGTACAATCCACTCTGAAAATCTTGACCGATACGACCTAAATTTTCTTCTGTTGGAGTACAGAAATATATTGCTGGGACTTCGGGAATTACATCTCTGTCAGAATGTAGTTGCCTACGAAAAAATGATTTATTATTTTAAAAACTAAAGTTTCGATAATTTTTGTGAAATAAAAAAAAATTATAGTAAAATTTTATGATCTTATTTACATACAAATGATCCTATTAATTAAGAATGAAACTACAAGAGTAAAATTTTATTCTCAATAATTCTTTTATATTCAAAAACTTACATGTGTAATGTAATTCCTAAATCTCTCAATTCTTTTACTGATATTAATGGTGATATTATATCCTGTCCTACTCTGTCATATATTAAAATCTTCCACGTAGGCACAGCTGTAGCTTTACATTCTGGTTGATTCAGATTTAACATTTGTTTCAAAGCATCTGGAAGAAAGTTAAATTGATTTTAATAAAATAAATAAAAAAAATTATCCAAAAATAATGATTCTTTTTCTCAATTCTGAAATATAAGAGTAACAATAATATAAATATAACCAAAAATTTTATAAAACGTAAAATCATATACAATGTAACTACTATAAAATATCATCATACTTATTTGTTTATCTCTTAAAGACATCATATTTGCAAATGTGAAAACTGAATATTCAAGAAATAAATGGTGTTATTATAACAATGTGTTTAAAGACTCAATGAAAACTTCTAATTTGTTATTTCAACAAACAAAATATTGCATTTTCGTTTTTTTGTGTAATTTATGGAACACTGGTGTCACCTACAATTTCAATGAATAGTTGAAGAAGTTAGGCAGTAGATGGCCAAAATCATGCTCTGAATTCTACAAACAACATAAGTTATTTAGAATAATAAAATATAATTTCGCAAAATTTACATATTCTTAAATGAAATTATTGATAACAAATCGTTATATACTCCTAAATAATTAATTAGGATTTACAACTTTATTTTATTTTATCTTCTCAGTAATTAAGAGGTTATACACAGTCAAAAGTCTTTTTATTCAAAAACTGAACATTATTTATTAAAATAGTAATAATTGAAATAAAATATTTTATCTGAACAAAGTTCGGTTATTGAATTAATTTGTAAAAAATATTTTATTTATAAAGGTTTGTATTATATCTGTTTATAATATTTTTATCCATGAATATAGAAAAATTAATGGATTCTTATAGATGAATCTCCAAAACTTTCATATCCCTAAAGAAAGAAGAGAAGTACCTAAAGTAAAACTTATCGATAAATTACATCGTGTATTTGTTTATACATGCATAGGAATCGGAGGAATAACTGGAATACTTTGTGGAATAATAACAGCTAATTATTTTATAAATATAAGACCAGAAGTAAAACGTCTAGCTCTTCAGAAAAAAAAAGACCTGCTTGAAGAAGGGTCTTCATTTGAAAATAATGAAATTGCTGAAGTTTCATAATTAACTAAGTTTGTTAGAAATATAAATAATTATTATAAACTTAATATTTTGTAAAAATAGATTTGATTATAGAAATTTTATTTCGTTTTTTAATTGATTATTTTTATAACTTTTTGTTTGATCAAATTGATCATTTGATCAAATTAGATAAACATTAAAGTTTAAAGATGTACTTTCTGCTAAAACATACATCATTAACCTGAAAAAAAGATGTCGAAAAATGTGATTAAGAATTAAGGATATTCAATAAATAAAAATACCAAACGAGTATATTTCTATAAAATTTTGTGGCAGTTATATTATCATACTTTTATACAAGTTTACCAATCGTTACTTTTATTTTTCACTTAATCTTAATGAATAATCTTCATTCTTTTATATTTTCGTAGTATAAAAAGTCACTGCGATTGCACATTTAAGTAAGAGATTTTAGTTTAGAAAACATGACGAATAAATCTCTATATATTTACATTGATAATTTTCACAATGATTGATAACTCATATTGATTTTATATAACATAATTGGTAAATGAAAAATTATATGTAAAAAGGAATTGAATATTATTTAAATTTACCTATTTATATATAATTATATCCTATTGCTTTTATTTATAGATTGAGTCTTATCGATAATTGGATAATTAATAAAAATATAAAATTTTAAAATAACAAAAAAATATGTAAAAATAATTTAACCCTCATACGTGTATTTACTCGCTTTGATGAAATTCTTCCAATGATTATTATGGTAGATGATAATTATTCTAATCTTAATTCATATTTACATTTATATTAAAATTTTTTTAATATTCGAATCTTATCATATATATTTTATACATAGATAAATTCCTATGCATTGTCTTTGAAATTTTTCGTTTTTTTTTTATAGTGAGGACACTTCTCTATACACAATATTATTCAATATATTTAATTCCTAAATTTATAAAAATTTTAGCCAATAGCTCGTATTGAAACATACTTGATAATGTCTTGAATACACATACTCTGAAATCATAAGAAAATTCTTTAGATCTATTTGTACATTTCAACGCTATTAAATTATGATTAAAAATCATAATATAGATCTTACTGCTGCTTATTACATTCATGAACGTAGGACGGAATGTGCACTTATTCATGAATTATTAGACGTAGGTGATGTAGTAACACTATTATCAATTCTCATAGAATCAATTTTAGCTACAATTTTCAATGCGGGTCCTAGTTTTATACTCATAGCAGACATTAGATGATCTTCTTTCAATAACATAAGAGCTTGACCATCAATTTCTTGAATAGCAAAATCTTCTGCATAGTCTGAACAACCTGGTAAGTTGCGAATAAAGTCGCAAACTTCATTAACCTGTAATTATTATTATATTTTTAATATTTTACCTTTATTTTAAACTTGTAAATAAAATTTTTTTATAAATAGAAAACCAGAACTTTTTATATAAAATCAAATAAAGTATTTACCGTCCATTTAACAGGATTTATCTTATTTATGTCCTCCGTTGGAGTAAGAGGAGGTTGAACTTTATCCTCTGTAGCCTTCTTGATTAAATCATCACTTTTCTTCGGATCAATTTCCATTTCAGTCCATTGTTTATCAGTTGTATCACGGTCACGTGATTCTTTCTTTTTACTACAAAGTATACAAATGCAATTATTTAATATACTATTAAATATAATAACCAAAATTTTTTTTTTTGTCAAAAAAAATGTAACTAATATACATAATAATTTATTTACAAACCTCTTTGCACATATTGATGAACAATAACGTTTGTCTTTTTTAAATTTCGTTGTATGTTCATCAAAGGTATTTCCACATGCTTCACATTTTCCAGAAGTGGTATTATTTGCCTCTAATTCATTCGAGTGACTGGCGGTATGTTTTTTCTCTATAATAATAAATTAAAAATATTTTAGTAATTAAATCTTTAATTTTTATATTATTTAATAATAACGAAATAGAAGTGAACAGTACTTTTCTTACTTGGTGGTTCATCATGACTATCCTTATCCGATAAGTTGTTATTATTATTATTTTTATTTAACACGCCAGATTCTTGATTTAATGATCCATTGAGAGTAGGTCTATTAACCACAAATGGTTCTGAAGCTGTAAAAGAAGATTTTAATATTTTTCAAATTGATGATATGTTAATCTAAAAAATTATTGACAATTTATTAAACACATACCTTCTTGGATAACAAATCCTTCAATAACGTGTGTAAGAACTTGAGGTTTTACAAGTGCTTTAGGTGGAGCTTGTTTACTACTAGATATTGGAGTATTTATTGAAGCAGCTGGTTCTTCAACTATTCCATTTGTAATGGAATTAACAGCATTAGCTAAATTAACTAAAGGATTATTGGATAATTTGTCTTCTGTTTTAGCTGGTGAAGAATTGTTTTCTTCTTTGGATGTGTTTTTATTTGATTCTGCTTCTAAAAATTTAAAATTATAATAATAATTAGATTAATAGAATATAAAATGAATTTTAGAGTAATTAATAATCTTAAAAATAAATACACTTTACTCAACTTATTTATAGTAAAAAAAAAAAAAATATACCTTGATTGTTTGGCGCTGAATCACGAGTTTCTTTAGCTTCTTCTTCCTTTTTAGGTGATGCCCCAGATTCCTCATTTGCCACAGGTGTACTAGCACACTGTTGAACGAACATGAAACATTCATTTTGTTGATTTCTTTCTGGAGCAACGATCATGGGAGTACTTGCATTATTGTCTGATTGTTGAGATGGTTGAACATCACTAGATTGAGCTAACATTGGCATTGTTTGCACTTGAGAAGTACCACTAACCATTTGATTTCCAATCAATGCAGGATTTAAAGCCTGAAGAATATAATAAATATCAAATAGTAACGAAAGATTATCGTCATCTAGATATAACTAATTTAATAAATAATTTTACTGGTAAAGGATGTTGTTGAACAGTCGACATTGGTGGTTGTTGAACTTGACCCATCTGTAACGTTGTTGCCACTCCAACTCCCATCGAAACTACCGGCATGATTGGTCTCTCGGCACCAAGAACGACGCCTGGAGCTACTCCCTGTTGTTGTCCTGGTGGCTGAAGTGTCATGCCTAATTGATAAATAATTTTTTATTATTAGTACATTTCTTTTTACACAAAAAAAAAAGAAAAGAAATTCTTCACTACATACCCATCAACGGTTTTGGTTGTAATTGAGGCTGGGAGTTTTGGGCTTGCGTTTGCTGGGACTGAAGTGATTGCTGATATTGCTGAAGTTGCTGCATCTGGTGCATGAACATCTGTTGGTACTGAGGCTGTATCCCAGGTGGAAGTTGAACTTGTTGCTGTTGTTGCTGTGGTGATTGCATTACTGTTTTGTTTTGTTGCCCAAAGTTTTGCTTGTCAGCAGTGGACATAGGTGAGCCAGGTGGTTGCGCAGAAGTGACCACCGGAGAATTCGTTGTTATAAGTACTTTGCTACCGTTTCCGCTATTATTAGTAGCATTGGGCTGATGTTGCATTATCATTGTGGCGTGATGAACATTAGATTTCGTTTGATTCGCTGCGTCGGCTTTTGTTGCCCCCTGAGAGGCATTTGTTCCGGGACTTGTGCGAACCACCGGCTTACCACGGCCTTTACCACCACTCCCACTGCCCTTGCCACTCTGAATAAAAAAGAATAAAATAAACCACCTTTTTTTTGACAAATCTTCCCCTCTGAGCCAAATTTTCCTACAATTCCCTAATTAAATCATAAATCTATCAAACTTTTAATTAAAGAAATAATACCTCATCTCTAAACGAAAAATTAAATAAATTATAATGAACTAAATAAAATCCGCCCATCACCCCACGTTTGATCACGTTTGTTTTTGGTTTAAAAGTCTGAATCTATACCGTTGTTTGTACTCCATGAACTGTTTGAGTCGACACTGAACTAGCTGGTCTAATATTCGCACCCTGAACTCCTTGAAGTGAAGGTAAGATACTTAGAGGACGTTGACCACTGCCACCTTGTTTACCCTGGGATTGTTGCTGTTGCTGAATGTCCATTACTCGTGGTTTACCACCAGCAGCTGCTATTTGCTGAACACCTTGAATTTGTTGTTGTGAGGCTGCAATAGCTATTAAAATAATTACCAACTCATAATTAATAAATTATATTCATAAAATTAAACAGTAATAATAGACTTATTTCAATTGCATACCATTATGAGCTTGTATAGGTTGAGGACTTTGAATGTACATATCTGGTTGGGTAGGACTTCTAATAAATATTTGGTTTGGAGCAGCTAATAAAGTAGCTCCAGGAGGTTGTAATCCAGCAGTCCAAGCAACTTGAGGTGTGAATTGCCATGGCGCAAACTGCATTCCACCCCCTCTTGATGCCGATTGCGTACCAGCTGCACATGCTGTATACTAAAAAAAAAAAAAAAATTGACAGTTAGTTTTTTGGTTTGTCAAATTTTTATAAGTAATTATTTACTTTTTGTACTTGATCTGGTTTGTTGGAGCCCTGCTGTTGTTGTTGTTGCTGAAGTGATGGCGGAGCTTGAGTGGAACCAAGTACACCGAGCTGACCAAAGACAAGTGTTTGTCCACCGCCAGGATTAGCCGATGTTGGAACAGGAACATAACCAGCTGGAAATCCTTGGACTTTTCCTCCTGGTCCACCATGGCTGCCTGGTTGTCCTGGTGTTGATGCCGTAGTCAACATATGAGGAGTCAATTGAGCAGCAGATTGAAATGGTTTACCAGCAGTTATAACTTGAATTGATGACGGATTGAGTCCAGCTGGATGGAGTGCCAAATTCCCTGGCATTAGTAATGGAGTCCCTTGAGTATTGTAGAGCTGTTGAAGATGATAAGCCTGACTTTGCATTGGTTGTTGAATCACTTGAACAGCCTGAGGATGTGCTGCCATAGTAGTAATTGTTGTAGCCCCTTGTTGTCCAGCTAATGCCATTGAAACACCTGGTTGTTGCTGTTGATGTTGCATTGATACTGCTACAGCATTTTGTAATTGTTGTGGCATACTGGCAGCAACTTGTGGTTGAACCTGAACTTGTGTAACATTATGTTGACCATTGTTTTGTTGTTGTGATTGTTGCTGTTGTTGTTGCTGCTGTTGTTGAACAGAAACCTGTTGCATTTGTTGCTGAGGTTGTATTTGTTGGTTTACTTGTTGAGAATGGCCATCCTGTTGTTGTGAAGTTTGTTGTTGTGATTGATTTGATGATTGCTGCTGTTGTTGTTGGTTCTGTTGTGATTGTTGTTGATTCTGTTGCTGAACTTGATTTTGCTGTTGTTGCTGAACATGCTGCTGTTGAACGTTTTGTTGTTGTTGCATTTCGTGCGAATTTATCATCTTGTATGAAATAAGCTCTCTATCGATAATCCGTTCTCTTGATGTTTTTTGATCAAATCAAATCTAAAAATTTCATTAATATTATAATTTTAAAATAAATTCTAATTTATATTTAAAATTAAAGTGAAAGATAATATGAAATTGTTTTTCCATTATCTAAACATATTATAAAATTTTGTTGACAGAATCAGATATTTATATAACATTGAAAGTTATGATCTATTAGCTTTGATGCTTTTATCAACATTATTGCATAAGAGTAATATCTCTTTATAATAAATATCTGCATATATAACCTAGTTCATTTCTTAATATACCTTACTCAGTATCTCAAGTGCTTGTGCAACAGTGTGTTTAATGAACAAATAGTTGCTCTTCAATATCATTTTTTTAACCTGAATTTTGGTAAGTTAATAATAGAGGATTTTTGACATTTTTTACACATATATATTTTGGAGAATACTAACTAAAAGAAAAATCTTAAATAATTCCAAGTCATTTGCTACTCCACAATCGATAAACAAGCTTAATTGCTTTTCATAATTTTTACATAATGAATTTATAAAAAAAAAATTCATTTCATTATACATGTTCCAGTTTATCAAAGGATTTTTTTATTCTGCTAATTAAATCATAATTAAATTATCAAATATTCCTAACCTAAAAAACCTAAAATTTTTGAATGAGAACCACTGTGGCGCGTTCGAGGGTGGCCAACAATGCACATTTTTTTTCTTGTTTCTCTGCTCAGCAGGCTCATGGGTGAAGGATAGGAACAGAGAAAATTCGGTGGGGAGAAGGGATCAGTGATATATGAGCAAAAAGAAAGTAATAACAAGGAGAAAAAAGAAAGACAGAATATAGGGGAAAGACAGGAGATTTTTACTCGTCTAGAATACATAAAGAATATATTCAGTAATTCTTTGTGCTTTACAGAATGATGATAAAGCGAATGAAATATTACATTAAAAATAACGTTGAAGTAAATAAGAGATATTAGAAGTTGAGCTAGTGGGAGGCTTTTTCGTAGAATATGAGCAAGTGGAATATAGAAGCGAAAACATAAGAGTACGTGAGCGAGAAAGTTGCAAATTTTCAAGGTCGAGGATAAAGAAGAAGTGCCTGGTGGAGCTGACTATTGAATTGGTAATTTTGAAAGAGTCGGGTTTCAGGAGGGGGGAAAAGTGGCGGCGATATCCATCTTGGAGCGTTGCGGAACAAAATGTCGTCCTGGGCAGAGACCACCATAATTAGCGTTACATAGAGAGGGGAGCTGTCGGGTCGAACCCCTCTCGATGTTCTTTCATGATCGGGGCGGGAGGATGAAAGCCAGAGGGGGAATTGTAACAAGGGAGTGCGGTAGAGACAGAAAAAGAAGGGGAGAAGCAAATCAACCAGGGACCAAGTTATAGTATGAACTCAATGCTACGAGAATAATAACAAAAATACAAAAAATGAAGTGAATGAGTAGTCCATAGAGACGTAAAAACTAACTGATAATGAAATTGATGAAAATAGTTACGTACTCCAATAAATGAATAATCTCTCAAGTGATATGTTTTATAAAAAGGGCTCTTATTTTTATTTATACACTACTGTTGTCTCAAGTTTTTGCCTACTGAGCGCTACTGAGTCGCTTGGATACTCACATGGCGACTGCGCAGTCACACCTAGACACGTTTTAAATCACACCAATCAACCACTATCATTGTTGACACACAATCTGATAGTTTAATGTCAAACACTTAAACAAAATACCCACCAATTTTCACTTAAATCCTTAGACATTCGCGAAATAAACTTAGTTTGCACACAAGGCGATCGTTTACTTCGAGACTCTGTTCCGTGAACATTGCCAGCACTGTCTGCCTCTTCATTCCCTTCCTCGAGTTTAGAACGCCACTCCTCTTTCCCTTCACCTCACCGCTAGTATCCATCAAGTCATCTCCCACTTTGGCTTTCCGTTGTTCAGGTTAGCTCCCTTACCGCGCTCCCCTTGTCGTGGAATAGCTTTTCCTTTATGTTCATTGGTCCAACATGGACAAATCCCAGAGGCATCGCAATTGCCAAGAAAGGCGGAGTCATCTAACTTTGGACCCTCGAAAGCGCATGTACATGTTTTAACTAACACACATACAAAAATCAACCATTCAATCGTTACGAGCCGACCTACGGTGCTCGAGTTTGCTTCCTTTCCTATTTTCCCTTCTTTTTAACTCACACACATTTACAAACTAACCACACTGAACACGCCAGATCCCATGATATAATTCCCTCTCAGCTTGCACAGGGCTGTATATTTATTATGACATCGTACTAAAGGTATCTTTTAACAATAATTTCAACTTCAAATTCTTTTTAACTATAACATTATTATTATTTATTTATTGACTTTCTTATATTTTACAGTGTAATTAAAAAATATGATATAAGACAAAAATTTAATCCAGGAATAAATTCCCAAGGCCCTTGAAGTGAATCATTGTTACGTCCCTGATCAAACTTCCAGACAGAGACGTAACCTAACCTACTAAATCTGGGTGACTTAACTTCTAAAGTAGGTTTCTTGCCTGCAACACTAATTTGTTTATCAATGTCATTTACTTTCAGATTACCTATTGAATTTAATTGTTTATGAAAAAAGATTTATGATGATTTATGAGGTAATTTAACTATATTCTTTAGAAATTTAGTTTTATAAAGTGAAATTTTTTTTTGAATTTGTTAATATTTCATACATTAAAAATGTACTTTTGATATTATAAGAATAATTATCAATCATTTTGATGATTCATGTGTAGAAAATAGAAGCAGGGTACAATCTAAAAGTACATACGCTCCTGGCACAGCTGTTTCGCGGCCACGTTTTCATTCCCCGCACCACTTTACTACCACATTATCTCGCACGTTAACTTAGAATTGGGTGGTAGACTATCACTCTGAAAATCTTCAACCTATCGAATGCGAGCGGCTTGTCTTCTTCTTCAAACAATCGCTGAAGAATTGCTAAATTGACTCATCAAACTTTTGAATTGTTTCATAAATCATCAGAGAACCTGCTACTTCAAGTCTCCATAACCTTTCTCACATATCCTGAATCCCAAATAAATATCCAAATACCTGGAACTCTATTTCTAAACCTCGTAAGTAATTCGCTAGAATACAGTCCAACTGATCATTAAAAAAATCTATAATTTTTTAGTTAAATACCAGAAGTTAAATCCACCAAGGTTGCAAAAAATAAAGATGGTTTTTATATACCAGAGTGTCTTTTGTTTCCAGAAATATTAGTTGAACTGTAAAACTATCAGCACATCCTAATTTCGATTATTATTACATTACAATAATGTGGGTGCGTTGTAGAGTAGGGATGAGTAACCAGCCAATGGTTTAGATTTACCAGGGTTGCCAAGGAAACCGGTTAATGATTCGAGCCGCCAGAGGAATTGGTTTGGTCGACGAAACTGGCGCATGCGTGACTACAAGCATGAGAGTTGAATGAAATAGACAAAGACAAAAATTTTATTAATATAACGTGTCTAACAGACACTTGTGTGTGTAATTTTATACGTCCCCTCTTCTTGATCAGTAACATATACACATGGAAAGCAAGCTTGCAGCTCACTACTTGCGCATACCCATTAAATTTGCCCTCCTTCCGCGCGACCCCACTACTCTGAAGTCTCAATTCAAGCTCGGGGGTCACGCGCGGACACGAATGTTGAGTCTTACGCGCTCGTTGTCGACGATTGGTTTCCTTCCCACCCCTCAACTTCTTTCCCACCCCACTTATGCGCGGCTTTTCATGTTACTTTCTCTCTTGCACGTCTTTATCGTCCCCTTTGTCGAATCCTATACTCTCTCATCGTTCATTACGCTTTACACTGTCATGCCTTCGTGATTTCATGATAGCTACTCCCTTCATACCAATTTCGTTAACTGCTCCTAAATACCATAAGAGGTGTGTATCAATGATACTCAGCATCTCTGATCAATTCGATATTTTAGACACATCATATCAAGCAAACATGAATTTGTATCAGCCAAGTTCCTAAAAAGATATAACTCCCAATGAAACTCATCTAAAATAGCTTAGCAATTAGCTGACAGCATTCATATTGATGAAATTCAAAATCAATCAAACCTGAATGTACCTACCT
The DNA here is from genome assembly GCF_013357705.1 of Chelonus insularis. NCBI lineage: Eukaryota > Metazoa > Arthropoda > Insecta > Hymenoptera > Braconidae > Chelonus > Chelonus insularis. The sequence continues at coordinate 2,560,409 of NW_023276776.1, forward strand.
ACATGATATTGTTAAGTTTCCTGTTAAAAAAAGGCAGCTGAAGTGATCCAATGAATGTGAGGCGTGAAGATTGTGTTATATGTCATCATCAATAATAGTTGATTGTTTATTTCTTTTACTGACGGCTGATGGATACTTTTATAAAAGATGAATTTGAATAAACGTATTCATAGGTCACATTACGTAACTGAGACTCCCACGTCATTGGCGCGTATCAGACATTTTGACGCTCGAACGTGTTATGGTTCCTACTTCAAAGTTATTGCAAAATAAATTTTTCAATAAACACCATCTATAACTACTCTACTTTATCTTTACCATTAAAAACAATAATATTTCTTACCCAAAATCTTCCTCACGGCAACGATGATCTGTCCAGAGTACTCCATTGTCTTCACATCACATATTTCCATGATTATCCATGGATTTCGATGAACCAAGTTTTTCTCTGACATTGTGATTTCAATCCCTCCATATTGGATTCATATGAACCACTAATTCATCCTAACTACCAACATTAATAGCAATAATTTATATTCCCAGTTCAAGCTTGATAACTTCCAGTTGTTGTGATGAAAGTTGAAGGATGTTGGTCAAAAGTTGACAACAATTTGATGATAAATCGTGATTGACCATAGCTATATGTTATTGGAAAGATTAGATATATCTATTCTAGTCGAATGCATATAGATATACATAAATGGAAAATCGCTTGGCGAATGAAAGCTTCGATAAGAAAGGTGCGCGCGCCGTCTTGGCGAGCGGGCTTGCATCGTTCGTTTCCTGTGCATGTTTGCATCGCACCTAGCATCACCTTGCCTAGTAGGAAGTTCAATGCTTGCAGAAAATCTACCGTTCTCTATATAAACACAATGCGTTGTTCTCAGTATAATCCTTTTGTTTCATCATTACGCTGCTTTCACATTACCAAACAATCTGCAATGATTATCTCTACTTATGAATCAACGCAATTTTTATTGCATAGAATAATGTTACCATTCAGGTTTAGAATTTTTATTGGAACTTGTTTATTATTATTATTATTCATTTTGTATTGAAGACAATCCATGAATTCACTTGACTTTTAAAATTAATTATCATACCTGGTGTTCAAATCATCATAGTGGTCTTCAGTATCTTCCAGATTTCATCAGACATCTTGAAAAACAAAAAAAAAGCTAAATTAATTTCTTTATAAATAGTTTTTATAGAAGTCATAGATCAACTTGAGGGTCATTCACGATTAGTCATTGATTTATGTTTGCTATTCTTACATTATATATGATCATATTAAATCATTTTTTGTTCAATTTATTTCTGCTTCTTTTGTAAAAAATTCTGACTGATAAATGATGATTTATCATTTATATCTATTTATAAAATTTTAGTATATGTAATAGTTAGATAAATAAATTACCAGTTGATTATTCAAGAGTATGTTGATAACTGTAGGATAAAAATTCATCAAATATAACTGGTCATCAGTTGAAAAATAAACAGGAGACAAGAAGAGGCTATGAGTACATAGGAGGCAGAACAGTGAAACTGAAAAAAAATAATCCCCACCCAAAAGTGATCAGCCCTCCCCGTCCATCCAACATAGTGGCTACTTCACCATCCATATCTCGTAGCTTCATAATAAAACATCGTCGACTACATTCCCGTTAGGCATATTCTCCCTCTACTCAAACTTGTTCCCCTTCTTGCTGTCTTTTTAGTCTCCCTTCACGTCTTGATCTCATGAACTGGGCGATATTCATTCTCTGTCTCACTTCTTACGCCACAGCCATTCACTTTTTGTCCTTTGCTTCACCAAACATATTTTACCTTCGCTCCGGGTGGTATTCATGTTGATATGCTGTCTGTCATCCGCAATAAACTCGCACTTTAGTGCGCCTGCTACAGTGGGCGTACCGAACGTCTTCTTTTTTATCGACAGTACTACGCATGCGTGTGTGATAACCGATTTTTTCCCCTCTCAATAGTTTTTAGCTCCATCAATATTCCCTTTATATTTATTCTCCAGAGGGTCACTCGAGTCAGGCAAAAAATGTGCGACACACGTGTGTGATTTCTTAAAGCCACTGAGAACTGTTCACAGAAAACTCTTTATACTTTTATGAATTCATTTCAGTGTAAAAGTTATAAGCTAAGATTTATCTTTATAATCGATTGACCTTGAGCCTTTTCGTCCCTCGAAATGTGCCTAGCTTTGTTAAGAAAAAAAGGCAACACTAGCGTCATTTAAGGGTGGAACGCGCATGAGCACAAATATAGATCGGCTGAGTCTTACGCGCCAAAATTACGCATAACCTTAAAATTGTTTCGTATCAACTTTTAAGTCTTCTTTTTTTTATTATAATTATTAAGTATTTATAAAGACTCCAATGCTATAAAAGAATCATTTGAGTTTTATTCCATAAAATAATAATGGAAAATATATTAATTGAATTGAAATGTATATTGTTGGGATACACGACTAATTATTCTTTTTTATTAATGTTTTTATTATGAACAATACTTCTTAATTGTAAACAATTCTAATTGTTCATATATTTATTATTCTTAGCAATTCAACAGGACCATTAAAATTCAATTATTAAAGTTTCTGTCATATTACCATTTCTCATTAAAACTTTCTAAGTTTTCTAATTTTCCACATTGGAACCTTTTGCCCTACAATTAACTATGCTACGTAATGTTCTAATATAATTATAAACATCTTTCCTATTTAAGCTCACTTTGAAATCTTGCTTCAACAAATGTACATCAAAGTGCGTTCTATCAGATCTTCAAGATTCTTCATTAGACTAGACCATTCATGCCTATATTTAACTTGTTGAAGAATAATTAAACTGAATTTACAACTGTTTTATAAATTGCAATTATTTGAATAAAATCTTGTTTGGATACAAAAGTATATTGCAGATTTACACACTATTTTTGGAAAGAAGATTGTTTGCTTATGATATAATGATGAAGCCCAAATTAGGGCTCTTAGTTAGACATCTATCTGATTTCTGGTGGAAAAAATCACAAAACCAAATTAGTACTTCTGTGAAGAAATTTGCTGGGAATGCATTGCCTGATTTAACGGCTGTCAGATACAAAGTAAAACGGGGGCCTTATGATGAAATCACAGGAACCCATGTCAAGTTCTTTGAACAGCTTCTAGGACAGAGTCGAGTGATCACAGACCCAACTGAGTGTGATGGGTACAATGTGGATTGGGTTAAGACGGTCAGAGGTAATCTATATATTTTAATTTACCCTTAAAATTTTTTTTAAAATAGAATACATTGAAATAATTATGTTTTAGGAAAAAGTAGATTAGTTTTGAAACCTAAAACAACTGAAGAAGTATCAGCAGTTTTGAAATACTGTAATGACAATCGTTTAGCGGTATGTCCTCAAAGTGGAAACACCGGATTAGTGGGGGGAAGTGTTCCAGTTTTTGATGAAATAGTTCTTTCAATGAAAATGTTGAATAAAATTATTTCTACTGATCAATTGACAGGTAAATTAAGTTTTTAAACAAATGAATATCATTATTAGGGTAAATATGATATATATTAATATTTCATTAGATTTATTATAAGTTAGAGGATTAAAAGTTTATTTTAATAACTAGGTGCATTAGTATGCGAATCAGGATGTGTATTAGAGACTTTGGACAATCATTTAGAACAGTATGGGTTTATGATGCCTTTAGATCTTGGTGCTAAAGGAAGTTGTCTCATAGGAGGGAACTTATCGACAAATGCTGGGGGTCAGAGGCTATTAAGATATGGAAATTTACATGGATCTGTTTTGGGACTTGAGGCCGTAAGTATCGTTATTTAATTTTTATCAGCATAAATTGTCATCAAAGTCATTATCAAATTATTTCTAATCTTTAGGTTACTGCTGATGGCCGTATAATTGATTGTATCAACACTTTAAAAAAAGATAACACTGGATATCATCTTAAAAATTTATTTATCGGTTCGGAGGGTACTTTAGGAATAATTACAAAAGTTTCAATAAGTTGTCCCACTCGTCCTAAAGTTCAAAATGTAGCATTTCTTGGTTAGTTATTCAGCGATTAAATACATTTTGACGTAACGGATTTTTTTCTTTATTAAATGTGGTTAATTTTTGAAGGTCTTAAGAATTTTGACAATGTACTGAACACTTTTGTGCTGGCTAAAAAAGAGTTAGCTGAAATTCTATCAGCATGTGAAATGATGGACTTTAATTCTATGGGTATCAGCACGGATCTTTTAAAATTACAACGACCATTGACCACTGAACATAAGTTTTACATGCTCATTGAAACCTCAGGAAGTAATTCAAGTCATGATGAAGAAAAGTTAACGACTTTTATAGAAAAAGCAATGTCACAGAAATTTATTGATGATGGAACCCTTAGTAGTGATCCTACAAAAATGAAGGTAAATGATATAAAATTAAATAATTTTTTCTATCTTCTGAAAGTTACTTTTTAATTTTCAACAATATTGTCTGCAGCTTTAACTTTTTTTTTTCATTTTCTTTAGCACATGTGGTCTGTTCGAGAAAGATTAGGAGAAGGTTGTCTTTTAGATGGATATTGCTTCAAATACGATGTTTCCTTACCACTTCCTTGCTTTTACAAGCTTATTGAAACCCTTCATGATCGGCTAGATTTGTCTCGGGTCGTTCGGATCAGTGGATTTGGTCATTTAGGTAATTTAATTCTATTTTATTCATTTTTTTTTTTAATGTAAGAAAAGTTAGTTAAAATGAGTTTTTTGCTACTTCGTCAGATATAGTTTAACCAGTTTTTACAGTAATAATGAAAAAAGTGAAAGAAAAATTTTAAAAATGTAAAAAAAAAAACGTAGCAAAAAACCTAAGAACGTTCAGATTATAGGAAACCAATAATAACAAAAATAACAAGAAAAATATTTGATAAAATATATTCAGTTGAAGTCTTTAATGTTTTAATAATTTTTTTTATTACTTTAACTATTATTTTTATATAAAATACAAATCCTATTGAACCCCTGGGGGAGTCAGTAGCCCGAACGAATGATCCGTAAAAAAGCCATTAACTTAATGCCTACAGGCGACGAGAACCTGCACGTGGTGGTGGCAACGCCTGAGTACGATTCAGAGATTGAAGCTCAACTTGAACCTTTTCTCTTCGAGTATGTATCACAACAACATGGAAGTGTAAGTGCTGAGCATGGCATCGGTTTCAAGAAAACAAAGTATCTAAGTTACAGCAAAGATGCATCTGCGATTGAACTTATGAAACAATTGAAAAAAACAATGGATCCAAATGGAATTCTTAATCCCTACAAAGTCTTGCCACTTTATTAGAGTATCGATTCTCTTTCAATGACTGTAATGCATTTACATGCACTTTTTAGAACGTGTATTGTGATAGAATCAATTGATTAACTATTTGTATTAATTGTTTATAATTATTGAGTACTCTTAGTCAATGACGAAAAAGGCATCTATGGATAAACAGTCATTTTTATCCATTTATTATTCACTTAGAAATGTTGATCAAATACTTTGTATCTTTAATGTTTAGCTAAAAGAGAATTTTAATATCAATTTAAGAAGAAATCGGTTGAAATTGAATTCGGAATTTAAGGATAATGAGACGATTGCAATCTCTTATATATCGATATCTTTTAGGAAAGAATTAATATGAAATTACAGCTCATAAATTATTGAATTAATTATATATAATTATGTGAATATAGAAAACAAAAAGTAATTATAAATAATATGGGCTGTGAATTGTTAAAAAGTTGATTCAGCTTGATTAAAAATTTGTGTAAGGTTAGAATAGTTTCTTTATACATTCCATTAATAAATACTCATTTATCTATACAAAAATAGATAAAAAAAATTAACAAAAAAAAACGGTGAAACGTAAACAAGCATTAAAATGACGAATGGAATTTCTAGATCAGGCAGCAGGTATGCTCCATTTGTAGTCGCAGTTGTGAACTATATATTGTGTATTGCGCAATCGATAAAACGTGCGCAGAACGTATGTGTGCGTGTCGTAAAGCAAGAGAAATTCTCCCCTTTGCTTTACACATCGTCTCTTGAGCTTAGTATTTGGCAAAACCAAAACATACAATTTTCTTTACGCTCACGTATATGCTCGTTTAGTTTATTTGTTATTTCTTGTTGATTTATCTTACAGAAATGAAGATAGATATAGAAAATTTTATTATTTTTTTTTTAATGTTTTTATTTAGAAATGACTAAAAATATATATTTAAATCAATATTTTTATATATTTATTATTATAAATTACTTGTATAATATTAGAAAGTTTGTATAATCAATATCTGTTTAATGATTATGTTATTTGAGTACCAGAAATTCTTGGGAAAGTTAAATTATACAGAAACAAGATATTGATCGCAGGATAATATTGGAATATGATTTTGCGATGGCCATTAAATATTTATATCATGAAGGTTAAACTAAAAAATTCAATTTATCATTTCAAATAATCGTAAAACTGTATCAATTGTAATAAATTAAAATAATATACCTGAAAATACTGTAAAATAATAATCAATATGTGATAACGTTAAATAGATTCTTGATTATCTATAATGAGTTTTTAATGTGATAAATTTAATTGAATTAATTAAATGGTAAATGATTGTAAAAAATTAAAAAAAAATTTCCAGTCTAATGAGCAAAAATAAGCAAAAAGTTTTTAAGAAATTTCTTTGTTTTATCGTTAATCGAATCATTGTTGTTCGTCAGACTAAAAAGTTGATGGTGGTGCTCTCAAACGTGAACAAGAAGTATTTGATGATAATTCAACAAGTCTCTGTCGATAAAGTCACTTTCATTTTCATAGATAAAATATATTGATGTGTTGGTGACATTATTGATTTAAGGGTAGGTGTATTTTCTAAGGCTTTCTAACATATGTGAGTGTTTTTTTTTTAATCTACTGTTTAGCTTCCGTTATTTCTGTTTATCTCTAAAAGTAACGGATGTTCATAATTGCAATTACCTATATCATTAACAAGCTGCTGGCTGCAACAAGATCGATAAAGACGGCTTGTAGAGGGAGGTTGAATGCTGAGAGATAAAACGAAAAGGCTTCGAAATCGCGGGGTTTGACGAGGATACCCGAACATGTTGGTGGAACGCTAAAAGCCAGTGGTGGTGGCAGTAGTACTCCTGGTCGTTGTGGCGTGTGAAGGTGGTGGCGTTGATTCAATGTGAGGTTTAGTGGGCCAGTTTTTCTCGTGGTCTGTTGAATAACGGACGTATGGCTGTACTCGGGACTTGTTTGAATGACAGAGGATGGTTTTACTACGAATTAAGTGTTAATTTGTGTGTTGAAAACTGTTAATACTTGATTTATTAATTATTAAAACCCACCAGAAGTCTACACGACAATATTCAAATAAAAAATGACAGGGCAGCTGTTTTTTATTCCAGAGGATTTTTGAAAGTTTTTGGCTGTCTTGCAAATGTGACAGAGACTTGAGTGCTTATTAAAGTGATTGAGTGAGGATTCAAAGTCAAAATGAAAGAATTGGAACAAGTGCACGATGCTCCAACAACTCGGACTCTCAAATCTCTTCTTAAAAAACCCGGACAGGGTAAACAACGTAATAAAAATCGTGTTGTTATCAATGAGAAACTTAACGAATTTTTTGCTGCGGATTATATTATTCTTATCAAAGAAGAGTGTTGTGCAGACTACGAAGAAGAATGTGACTGTTGTTGTCAAGAACCTGAGATGATTCGTTTGGGTAATTGTAAAGAATGCAGAGCTGAATTTAACAGACATTTAGCGAGTGGTGAAATAGATCCAAGATTCAACCATGAAAGAAATGGAAAGATTGAATCTGATTTGTCAAGAAGAATGGGCAGTGAAGAGTCTCAGTGTGAGGATGATGATGAGGATGATGAAGAAGAAGAATATGAAGAGGAAGTTGATGATGATGATGAGGAAAATGATGAAGCAGAATCATCAGAAGAAACAGAACATCGAGATCCCATATTGCAGACTCCAACTTCCCAACCCCAACAACAAGAAACTCTTAGTCCTCCAGAGGGTTACAAGGACGTCTGCGATGATGATATGAAATCGGAGGTCGTGAGCAGTGAGCTGTGCCTTGGACCCGTTGTAGTTTGTGGCGAGTGTAACTACTACAACAACCGGCAACGAACGTCAGGTGAGTGAGTCACGAGGCTCGGATTACGCTCCTCGTGCACCTGTTCCCCTGCACCTCTCAACACTTCTTCCGATTCATGTACTCAGTTTTCTTCTCTGCAATTGAAGAAGATTCTAAGGGCTATCGTTTGTAAAGTACACTAAACCGGATGCGGTCAATGTAGCTTTGAATCTCACGTTGTTGCTGGTGGTTTCGTTCTTTAACAACAACTTGAATTGAGATGATTCTTTTGTTTGGTAGATTTGAAGATAAAAAACAATTCTCAATGCTTTCAAGTCATAAATAAAAAGGACAATACAGTGAAGGCTAGTAAATAACAGGTTATTCCATGAAATTTAAGGGTGGTCAAAATAGATACGATGCTTGAAAAAAAAAATTATCTGAGAATTGAATTAATGTTATGAAGCTATTCATGAAATTGGTATACTCCAAATGTTTTTTCATGCAAAAACAGATCAAGATAGCAACCAAGTTCATAGGACCTATCAAGTATGAAATTTCCCATGAAAGAGTATTTAGCGTACTTTATTCGAATTGAATAGTCTCGACGATAGAAGCGTTTAAAATTGTGTATTGATTACACTCCAATCCTCCAATGTTTAATCCCTATACACTGCGGAAACGAAGCAAGGCTGCGAAAAATTGCAAGGGATTTTTTTAGAGCATGAAATTTTTCAACAGAAAAATCCTTAATGACCTGAAAAAAAAAGGAGTTTAATGGTGTGAAGCATTCAAAATTGTATATTGATTATACCAGAATGTACTTTTTTTCATGTTTAACCTGAGCATCTTCAAAAATACTACCAAATTGTACAGATTATCTTTTGTAGAGCAGAAAATCTTTGAGAAAAATATCTCTAGGGACATTTTATTTTTCGTTTGATAGAAAATAGTGTAGATAGAGATATGAGATTAAGTTGAATATTTGTTTGTATTCACTTGTGACAAGTTATTATGAAAAATGGAAAAAATTATTAATATGACAATTCCTGATGATTTATGTTCACTGGTATATTTTATACACAAACTATCCAAGACATTACATCACTTGCATGCGAAACCACGTGACCTAAACAATGAAGGCTCCGCTTTCGCCTACCACTTATGCTCTTATTGTTTGCACCTTGTTTTCCTTGGAGCAATAATTTCACACTCCCACGATAGAATATTAAGAGGAAAGTATTCACTACGTTCCAAAATAGGAAAAATTTATCCTAAGCAATCTCTTATAGCTCATTATAGTAGATAATGTATATCTTATTGTAATTGCTTTTAATTATTTTTCATTTATATAAACATTTACGTCATTCACTCGAAAAATATTATAATAAGAACACATTGTTGGTTTAATTTTGTTATCAATTCGTTGAGAATAATTTTTATTAATACTAGTTGTATTCATAAATGAATATATTTAATTTATTTAAATAGATTATTTAATTGTTTGTAAATTTTAATTAATAATGTTTTCTTTTGTATTATGATTCATTATTCCAATGAAAAAAAAATGTAGATTTCTTGTTACATTTAACTTTTTGTCACCTCATGTGACATTTCTGTAACAAACAAACAATAATCTCGTAACAACAATAATAATTAATTGATACAACAATAAATAACAATAGTAACGATTTAACAATAGAAATAATAATTAATTAATAATTGAATATTATTATTAATACAATTAAGTTTTCAAGATCTTGAGCTATAGAGGGCTGAGATTCTTTGTAATTAAATAGTTATTCATAAAATATTGTTTGCAATTCTCAATTAGTTTAATGAAAAATTTTATATGTCATATAAGATACCTTTTATGAGTGTTTAGATGTATTTCGTTTCATTGTTATAAGTTAAATCTTTTTTGTTTTTATTTTTATTTTTATAACTACGAGGACAATATTTTTTAATTAAATTCTCTAAAGACTTCTAGGAAGTATTAAATTTTTCATCTGATCAATGAGACGAGTGAAGTGATTACAAGACTGTCATTATGTATGTAAAACTGTCCTCTTTTTATGCTCATCATCTGGGTCAGAACTTTATACAAAGCACTTTAAGATAGTAATAATGTCGTCTAAATATTACATTTTTTGCTACTTTTTTTTTTTAAGAAATACTGCTTTTTTGTGATTGTATTGATAATTATATCAATGTCTAGTCTTCGATTGATTTTCTAAAAAATTGCAAACTGTTAAAAGAATTTTGATAAAAATTGCACTTTTTAATTTAGCTTCGTCTTTTTAATATACGTGTAAAGAAATTCCCTATTAAGGAAATTAGAGTAAAGAAGAGAAGAAAGAAAATGAAATATGAATTATTTATTAAACATCAGTTGTACTTTAGACAGAGTCTGGAAAAAATTCAAAATAGATTCTTCACATTATTTATGCATTATTTATTTAATATCCGACAAATGAACAATAAAATGAATTTTAAATTATAATGAAAAATCGGAATTTTTGAAAATTTTCGATTTATTTTAGTTTTAAAATATTCAATAATGTATCATTTTTAGAGCCGATTATTGATAAAAAGAGACCATATGTGGTGATGTAGAGAAGCACATAGACCTAGTAGTTTCTGTCAAATAAAATTTCAAATTTGCAAAAATTGAATTCGATCAACAATTTTTGAAATAACAAACTCTATGCTCGAACAATCCGTCACAAAAGTTACAAATAAATGAACATTTGGGCTCCAACTTACGCGTTATAATTTACCATTTTTATGACTGGCTGTTACTAAAAATATAGAGACTATTAACTACTGCATTATTTAGTTTTATACATTTTTTCACGTCATGTTTTATAAATAGTGTATTATTAATAAAATGTATAGCAACTTTATAATAAAAAAGAATCATAAAATTAAAAAAAATTATTTCTCAAAAAAAAAAAAAAATGGAATATTTAAAATAAAAATTTATTGAAGGTAGAAAAAAATATATATATAGATAGATGATGGGAGAAAGAAAACTCTTTTTTCTCATGATAAATCGAATAAATAAATATTGACATGTCTGAGATATATATTTAAAATTATAGTCAACATATTTGTTATTACAAATGTCGGTATGGTTTTTTTTTTTATTTATTTTAAAATTTTTAAAAAAAAATTATCAATTATTTTAAGGCACTTCTTTGTTACTTTTTTCATCAAACTTGACTCGTATCCGAACTAGAAATTTTTTCATTTTTCTAACTTTTTTCATTACTCATAAAATCAATATTGTTTTATGGGATTTTTTTAATCCACATTTTGTCCCACATTTTTTTTCTACAATACTTCCATACTTACAATGTAAAAGTAGTCCTTAAAAAATAAATAGAAAGTTGCCTATTACAATTGATAAAAATAGTTAATAATAAAATATTATATCTTTTCACAGCAAATAGTTACTTTTGTAAAAAAAAATAAACTTTCTCTATCTATCTATCAACACAATGAACAACCTACATTGTAAACTAGATACTTATAAATAGCAGTAAAAATTCGGTTTAATTAATTTTTCAAGCACCTCATAAACTTTTAATTAATCAATGTATCATGATGAAGTTGAAATACAACGGATTATCTTAATAACGGTCAGTACTTGAATTTTATCTTATAGTTGACAATTTTTATAACCGATCTCTAAAGTAGAGGCAATTAATTAACTCATTAGCGTTCGATTTATCTTGAGCGAGTTAAGCTACTTAACGTTTTATAAAATATTTCTTTGCCATAAAAATCGTAAAAAATGTGAATATGTAGAGTATATAAAATGACTTGGATAAATATTGAAGTTAATGTGATAATAATATTAGGTTTTAAGTAGAATGTTGATGAATGAGACCTTAACCGGAATCACGGTGAGTAAATGTGGCGCGAGATGCGACGACGATCACGTGGAAAGCTGGAATGCACATCGAGCTGGGTAGTTAGCTAAGCATTCATGTGCTTTATAGTATAGTGCTACTTTCTAAACGCTCGAATGCTTTATATATATATATGTATAGATACATTTAGAAAAGTAGTTGTAAGTAAGACAACGATGGCTACTTCAGAGGACACGAAAGATGTTGTTAAAGAACCCGTTCACTTGGCCCTGGATTCAAATACATGGGTGACAAGTTGAGGATGTATGTCGTTAGTTGAAGTGAGAAAGTCAAATGTGAGAAATGAGAACTGTTTCTAACAGGTGGGACGCTGCTCGCCATGGATCAATACGGCAGTTTGATGGAGAACTAACGAGAAGTGGGAGAGAGCGAGAAAGAGAAAAAATAGATAAAAAGAACTTGTAAGGTGGATGATGGTCCGAACGTTATATATAGTTGACGAGAAGCACCTCAGTGAAACTTGTGGAAACCTTTCCACAAATTACACGCTTTTTTTTTTCTTTATTATTTTAATTTTCTCAATGACAAAAAAAAATGATTTTTTTTTTCATTACATTCGAGAAAATGGTTTTATCTTCCTAAAGCTTTCTCTCTATTTCAAAGAACATATTGGCTAACAAAAAAATGCACACATCGATCACTCATATCACTTCTCGCACCATTGAGAAGTAGCAACACACACTCTGGTTGCTGCTTTGCCTCTTCCGCCGCGATTACTCTCTTTCTCTCTTTTTCTATCGATGCTACCGGCGTTTTATTTTACTCTCAGTGTCTGGTGCAGCTTATACGCATATTTACATCTGCTATAGAACACACAAGTTGATGCGAGTAACGTAACTTTACATATAAACACTTGTAATAATGTCGAGCTATGTTAACAGATACATACATGTAACTTAATGGGTCCTATATTGTATACTCTTGAATTTGGTGTTATGCCAGGAATGTGGGTAATGCAGGGTCATTTTGGGAATATTTATATTGAGTTCTGTAGTTTAAATATTAGGTAAAGTAGTACTGAAGAGTTCAAACATCTTTTGACTCCAAAAATGGATTGTTTGAAATTTTAATGTAGCTTTTTTTGGAGTAGAATATTGATGAGTGACAAGAATAATTTAAATTTTTATTTATAATAATAAAATAATAGAAGATAAATTTATTTAGTTAATCTTCTTCAAGGATTGACTTTATTAAATAAAATGAGCTTCAATTTGTATGAAAGATTGAAGAATTTAATCTGAACAAAAGTTGAGTTAGCATAAGTTGTTGATGGAATATTTTCAAAACTTTTCTTCAATATTGCTGTAATGCTTTAACAAATAGTTCATTTGTAATCATTGTGTTGGATAATTATGAATAAATATTCACATAATGTAAAAAGAACAATAATATATGACTTTTGAAAACATTATATGAATTTACTGTTTATAAATAATACTAAAAGTATGATTTAAATTGTGAATACAAATCAAACTTTAGTAGTTAGTATTTAATCTACTATATGATTGGAATAGAAGATAATAAAGGATAATAAATTACTCCAGTCATTCTGATCAAATATTTAACCCCCAAAAAAAGGGTATCATCTAGAAAAAAAAAGGTTTAGTGTAGACTGATAAGAAAACATAGACATTTGTTTATTTCAAACTCGTATTTTAAGAACAAAAAAAAAGCATCTTTTTATTAACTCTTCACTTTTGCTGTAATTTACTGCTGAGTAGATAGAAATAGATGTTTTTTTTTGCACCAAGATATTTTTTGTCTCTTGAAAATCATTTTTTCCTCAATTTAAACGTAAAGAAGACGAAAATAGCTAAAGAGAGAGAGAGAGAGATTTAATAATATTTTTATTTTTTATTCATAACCCTTGGATAATATAAAACCCATGACCTTTAATGCTTAATTAATATAAAAAAAGATAAATATAAAATGCTTAGAAAAATGCTCATTATATTATTGACAGAGGAGGCATTGAGAGAAGAGATATTCAAAGTTAATTCACAGCTTGTTAAGCCTGATTTCGAGTCCTGAAACAAACTGATATGATGTTTAAATGTTACATATATCATATAGGAAGGGTTGAAAAGCAAGTTATCCTGCGCAACCCACACATCTTTCAATATATTTATCTCTTTCTCTCATATGCTGTCTCTTTCCAATTTACTGCGTCGACGACTGTATATAGAGACGTGGTGACTCGCGCCTGCGTCGCAATATTGAATCCGAAAGTATCCCTATAAGCCACGTCTGTGCAGCATTCTCGCTTTCTCTCTTTCCTCCCTTGAATTCCCTTTCTCACTGAGGGATGTTTACTTGCAAGCAAATCAACTGCGGACCAGAGCAACGCTTTGACAAATCGATTTTCACTCAAACGAATCACACTACATACACATTTGTAAAATCTTGATAACTAAAGACTGTTTTCATTTTTACTTATGCATATATATATTTTTTTTTTTATTCATTCGTTTCTCTTTCTTTTTAAACTTTGTTCTCGTGACGTTGCATAATCGGGGTTGACGAACGCAAGAGAATTGCGGGAGTTAAGTTGATTATAGACATCTAGACTCAACTACATCTCCAACATGTACATTTACATTTTCAATCCGCTGATGAAAATCCTTTATCTCATACATCATGCGAAGTTTTAAAAAAGAGCATTATTTAAATTGAAAAAATAGTTCAACTGAAAAAGGTTCATTTATAGAATTTTTTTTTTTTTTTTACATTCATATATGCGTAGGGGAAGGAAAAAAATATTTATTTATTCTTGAATTTTCATTTTAGTAAGACACATTTTATATGTTACTTTATGTAAATCGGTGAATTATTAATACGTAATTGATTTTTTTTTTTCTTAAATCTTATCTAAGTTTGCTTTAAATATAAATGTAGTTCTTCAAACCATCAAACAAGACGTGACTGTAAATTAATTGATAAAATAAATTTATACAAAGTGTCAACAACATATGATTCAAGTCAAACTATTTTAATATTAATTAAAATTTCGTTTATGAAGTTTTATTCAAAGTTTACATTTTATTATAAAAGATTAAAAATATTTTATGAGTAAAAATTATTAATTAAAAATAAAGTCCTGATGATAGTATTTAAATATTTATATTGCTTTATAATTTCTGTATTTATTTAGCTAAAAATGAAATGAAATATTTTTTTATAAAGTACCAAATTGAACTTATTATTGTGTATGTAATATTTATAAGATTAATTTTAAATCAGAATAACATTACCAATCATACATCTAGTCATTTATTGATCACATACGTCTTCCTGGATAGGATTTAACGATTAAATTTTATATCTTATTTTATTGATAAAGCAATTTTATTCACATTTAATTCTCCCATCTTTATCGACTTCTAGTAATTGAATATATTTAATCTTTTTTATTTTTCTCATAAAAACCGATAAAACAAACATTTCGAAATTCTATAGCAAATCAATAATAATACTATTTTATTTAAGTGTATGTGTGAATGTGAAGATCGAACAATTTCAAAATAAATTAACAGATATTGACAAGAACAATTTTTTTGTTTTTGTCATTTAATTGATAAAATTGAATTGATTCTATAGTTCACTTGATGTGCGACACATGTGGTAAAGTGCTTTTTTAATCAACTCATTAATAAACTACATTGATAATATGTCGTATTATTCAAAGACTTTGAAACATATTGAAATAACCAAAAATAAATGATGTGATAGTTGAAACATTTCATCCATATTTTAATTATAAGTTTTAATTAAATATTTTTATTTATTTTATTGATAGAATTGTTAATAAGGTCTGCTCTAAAATTACCCATTGGATCAATATTGCCCTTAATAATTCTCCACAGTCCGAAGCCTTATAATTAAAATACTTTTTAGCCAATTACTTTTTTTGTTCAAAAAATATTTCCACTTCAAATATCGATGATTATTTTATTTATTTATTTATTTTTTTTTTTTTAATAATATACTATAGTAAGATAAATTTATCGGTGTCAATAAAATTCTTATCAATCATTAAATTAATTTAATTATTTCTATGCTCTATTTAAATAATTATTATAGAAATATGATAAATATAAATAAATAGCTTATAATTGAATTGTGCTAATAATTAAATATCATTATTTACACATTAAGAATACATTTTTTTTTTGTTATCATTTTTTTTTTTAATTACTAATCAATAAAATTGAATTAATCGTAAAGTGTAAAATAAAAAATTCCAGTAAATTTTTAATTGACTTTCCGAATACAATAATACAAAATTGAGCATGCATATGATTGATCGATAGAGTTCATTAAAATTTTCTTTTTTTTTTTCATTTCATCGACAAGGCTATTTTTAAAAATGAATAAAGTACTGTAGATTATTAACAGTGTTAGTTAATTAAATAAATTGGCATGCTACTGAGAATATGAAATAAAAGTCCAGTAGAAGAAAAAAAGAGAGCAGGTCATTGTTGTAATCACGAATCGTCGAGAAGAAAATATTCAAGTCATTCTCCTTTTAGTCTCTGAAAAATTACAAGTACTTTAGTAGAAAAGAAAGAGAAAAAGACATCGTCTGACGATGTCTGCAGCTGATTAAAAAGCGCGAATAATTGCCAAAGATTTTCTTTAGAGCTAAAAATAAATTCACAAATTGAAGACACGATGATAATCTATTATTCTCTAATGAATTGGACAAAATTCCAGTGAAATCATTGAAAAATAATAGAAGAAAAATTCAATGTCTCTTTCTTTTTTATTATTTGAAAATTCATTAGTAGATCGTCACCTAAAAATATCATCTGCTGGAACAATTACAAACATTAATGTAATGTTTCTCAAGCATTAAATTGAGTTATTAAAAATATAAATTAATGATTAATTTAATATCCCGTAAAATAATAACAGCTAAAACTTGGTATATGCGTTCGCTGCATTCCATGGCCTTTCGACTCGCCTTGTTATGCTTAAAATGCCAACGCGTGGGAAGAATATTCTCTTGGTTCTATAACGTATTATATATACTAGCGGTAGTATTTCCACGCCGGTGATTCTTTCGCACTCGCAGGAATAACCGACTAAATTGTCGGAAATAAAGCCTTACGAGGGTTTCTTTTTTTTACTACACGAAAACACTTGAAACCAGTAATGATTAAAGTATATACACAAAAAATGATTTATTATTCATCATCTTACTACTTAAATATTCCTACTGATTTTTGACAATGTTTTATTGAAATTCAAATGAATTCTTAAAAATTTCTTTGATGTTTAAAGTCAATTTTTCTTTTGATTCGTCATTTGGATTGTTTTTGAAGAGCAAATTATTCATCAGAATTTAAGTAACACTTGAGAATATTTTTTTCTAATTTATACCAAATAAATAATAAAGACATTAATTAATTGAAGATTGTTAAAGTGTCAGTATTTTTAATGACTAAAGGAAATCGTTCTTTTTTTAAAAATTTTTTTTTTAAAATAATAATTCTAGTAACACCCACATGCTCTAGTCTTAATGTTACCTACATTTTTAACAAGTTATGAAAGTATGATTGTAGCAATCCATTATATAGCTTTTTTTTTATTATTATTATTTTAATTACAGATATTGTCAAAAGCAAGGAAATTTATGATTGTAAAGATTTAATTATTCATGTTCTACTATTATATAAATATTATTTACACCAAAATAATGACTTGTTTGATTGAAAAAATATAATGACACGTCTATGAAATAAAAACATGACTAGATAAATTCGATGTGCACAATTGCATGAAGAAGATAACAATAGATCGGGTGCGGTTAAATTCTAGTGCGAGTATGTTTACGCTACGTGGGCTGAACTTTGTGATTAGGATTGGAATAAATTTGGTTAGGACTTGTAGGTATAACGAGCAAAGTGTATAGATTCTATGGAACATGAAAATTTACATGGATATACACAATCAATACCGTCCAAAAATTAATCTCTTGATTATTTGCTATCACATTTAATTAAAATAAAGATATTTATTCTCTTCTCATTAGAAAGTGATTTTAATGATGTTGATTTTTGAGATTCGTCATTTTATTACATCCTTACGTTTTGAGACATTTAAAAGCATAATAGAAGATTTAAAAATGGATGTCCGTATGTACAATTGTATAAAATATTATTATAAATAATTTCATGTAATGAAAAAATTGTATATTATTTAATCAAAATGAGCAAAGACAATTTTTTTTTGTATTTAATTGATAATTTTATTCCAATTTACTCTTTTTTACTCAAAGTAAAATATTAAAAATCACTGGAAAACAACTTTTAGTCACTGATTTATTTTTAAAGAGTTAAAACAATGTACTTTATTCCAAAGTCTATTTTATATTTTAAATCTCAGTATTTTTTTATTGCCAATATCTCCTTATAGAGCTTTCTGATAGGTACAGTGTGAACAAAGTAAACGACAATTTACTCCAGAATCTAAGTGTACTCTCTCAATAGGTTAAAAGCGTGTAAAAAGTGATTACAAAGTGACAATCTTAATTAAATGGGTAACGTGGTCATGTTTACACACTTTTAACACATTGAAATGACACACTTTTAAAATTGGAGATTTAAAGTGAAGAAGTTGAAAATATTTTTCCGTTAGAAATGTTGGTAAATATGAAATACATTCAATGGTGGTAGTAACGAAATTCTGCGGGCTATTTCATCGTAGATTTGTTATTTTTTTTTTTTTATTATTATTAAAAATGCTGTCAGAGTTCTATGGAGATTAGAAAGATTAATTTTTTGTATTGTGTATAACTAGCTGCAAATGTTGGAGTAAAATACTCTACTTTTAGGACCATAATATTTTAGGAAAGTAAATTCCTTTAATATTTTATTTTAAAATATGACGAATAAAAAAACAAAAATGCCCAACGAAAATTTTTAACTCTCCATAACAGAAGTCCAATTTGATAATACGAATGCTTTCAATTGGTATAATCTTTCTAAAATGTACAAAATGTCTTTCCATGATTTTCTTTCTGCTGACAAGCTGAATAAGATCAGAAATCCAGGAGTATTTGTAGTATAATTAAGATAATATCAATTGTGGAATTCTGTTCAATAAAATAGATTAAAAAATATTTATTTATAAAAAGCTATAAATGTAATGATAAAAATTCATCAAATTTCAATCCTTGTAATTAAAATTTATTGATTACTTCGAATAAATAAATGGGAAAGTAAGATCAGAAATATAAAATAATTTATCGAAAGGAATATTAAATGAAAAGAAAAATCGATCAATTGTATTCATAATGAATAATGGACTATTATTGATATTAAATATCATCCTCTCATCAATCTTAAAACGATATAACTTCCATTGAATTTAAGCATACAATTTTTTTTTCCTTTTACACGTCACAAAAATTCATATGAAAATGGTTCTTTTCTCTGACATTGAAAGTTTTTTTTCTGCAGATGTCATTCGTAGTCCATTAGTCATTAGAAAAATTCTGTAACTGAGGTTGAATAATAAAAAAGGAGAAAATAAATCAATGCATTCGCAATTAATTAACTTTTTTTTCTCGTTCGTTATCCAAAGTAAACTTTTCTATATATTTAGTCTTCCATCCAAGTTAATTCCATTAAGCTGCAGCATAAGATATAGTCGGAAAGAGGAAATGGAAAAAAGTAGTCGAGTATGTCAATCGTCATATTTGGCTGGCATGGAATGAAACAAAATTTAAAAATATAGATATATATAAAAAAAAAGTTCAAGTTGAAGTAAAGTAAAACGTTAAATACGCCGGATAGTAATCAGCCGAGCGTGACTCCGGTGTTCCTTGACTTCCGGTTGCCCGCACCCTTTACTACTTATCTAAGCATGTACATTACATATAGCGCTGGGATTTAAAGGTTATTATAATAGTCTTGGTCAAGGCACTTCAAGAACGACCACGGGAAACTCGACTTCATTTTATTTATGGAGGAACTCACTCATTAAAATCCTGAAATTCCAGGACGATCGCACCCCTTTGTTTTCAATCAGGCTCAATGGACTCCACTACGACCATGACCTCAAATTCCCACGATTTACCTTGAGTTCTTCTGCTTTTTTCGCATTTTACTCTCTTGTTAAATTAAAAAAAAAAAAAAAAATTTTCCTTCAAACTTTTGTCTCTCGTTCAAAGAGCACAAAGAAGAATTTTTATTTTTCTGCTCAACCATTTTTATATCACAGGAAATTAATTAAAATTAAGACAGCTGAATAATTTTTGAAGTATTTATTTTTTTTTTTCAATTCACTTTTGATGTAAAATGACAATTAAAAGTTTCTACCTTTTTTTTGGTTTATGATGGGAAAAAAAATTAAATGTCGTTGATGATTTGAATATTGATTAAATTCAAGAGAAATTGTATTTACTTGTACTTTAGATAAATTAATATTTAATTATTTGTAGAGTTGTATTTATTAACTTTAATTAAATTGACTAATTTTCCAACAAACTTGATGGTAAATATATTTTTAGCCTCGAATATTAATTTGTAATCAGTCACAGAATCACATTTTGGATGAAAAATAAACGTAAATTACAATTAATAAGATAAAATAAAAGTTATACTCGATGTAAATAATTAATAATATCATTCAATTCATATTTAAAAATGATGAATGTATTAATTTTCATGAAAGAAAAATAGAGAGGGTTTTTTCAATATTCTCATGACAGTTTTATGTATATAAATGGAAAAAATCTATTTAAATATAATTAAGCTCATTTTAATTAAAATGATTGAAGCTTTTATAATAAAAAACCATTCGATTAATTCAATTTTTGTTTATCATATTAATAGACAATATTTTTATTTAATCACTAAATTAACTGAAAATAATCTTACGCTACTTAATAAATTTCATTTCGTTGTGGTTGATGATTATATTTAAATAATTATCCTAGAATAATGAATTTATATTAAAATTTAACTCGATTAAATTTATTAAAATGATGCCAGTGGGTTAAATTATTGCTTAATAGTTGTTTGAAATTTTTTACAATGTAAAAAAAAAAACAACAACAAATTATCATCAAAATGACATTTTTTTGAGCAAAACGTAAAATAAGTCGATAATTATTATTTCATAATATAATTATGTAACTAAATAATAAATTTAATGCACTCTTGGCAATTAATAATTGCCATATGGTGACACAAATATGAATGTAAATCATTTTTAATTGAAGAAGAAACATTTAAGAGGTAAAAGAGGTCAATGTGATATATTAGCTTGCTATCAAATAATAATCAATTTGTAAAAATAAAATTGCTATTGCTGTAGACTTTGATTCAACTTAAGCAAAGTCTGATTTGACATAAAATTGAAGGTATTTTTTTTCTGCGAGTAAATAATACGTCTTGATAGAAGAATTCTAATGTAATTGAGAGGATTCAATGACGTTTTCAATAGCATTATTGGCAAGTCACGTGTACAAGAAAGGTAGAAATTGAATAACATCATTGTACCGAGTGATTAAAGTGATTACTGATTAGTATTCCATCGTCTCTCCTGTAAGTTGTATAGTGTAACTTACTAAGAATTTATGCACGTCGACAGCTGATGTTATATCGTAAAGCATAGTAAATTCATGATGACAAAGAAAGAAACTTTTATTCGATTCTTATCACGTTGTTCATTTATTATTGAATTTTAAGAAAAAAAAAATGACATCCAAAAGTCCTGAAACATTTATATGATTTCAAGTTAAATTTATTTCAATGATAATAGTAATGTTTCCCTTTCAATAGCTATTTTCCTCTATTCAACGAAAAGTTTAAATTTAGTACGTTAGACCAAGTGTTGTTGTCTAAAAAAGAACGACAGCTGAGTATGCAATATACTAAATTAAAAGGAAATGCTGCAATTTTAGGGTTTGTTTTGGTTTGGAGATGTTCAAATAAAATCTTTGATATGAATTGTAATAAAAGTTTAACTTTTGATAAGAAGATAAAGACTAGCGATATTATATCTCTCCATATGACTTCAGTATTCTAGATTCATTTGCTGTAGAGTAGTTTCTTTAGTGTCAATTTGAACATAAGGAATGAAAACTCGAGCTAAAATTTTATATCAAGTTAAACTTATTAGTAAGATAATTATTTGTAGATAAATAAAAATTTTATTATCATTAATTAAACTAAATAAAGATGAATTAAATGATAATAAAAATAATTTAACATTTAAATCTTACCTAGTTACTCTATTAATTGATTTGTGATAATTTTTCTAGAAGGCGATGAGTATAATCCGGAGAAAGTACAAGAAGATGAGAAGAATAAGAATGTACATGAGGAGATTCAAGGGAATGATCAACAGCAGATTAATGAAAAATCTCAGCAACCTACTACTGGTGAGGATTATTTTATTTAATAAATTTATTTGTTGGTAGAAAAAAATCTTAGTCATTGTATCTATTTAGATCTCCATCAACGCTACCTTGTGGAGACAATAACGATGACGACAGTGACGGAGCGTCGAATTGTGCGAGAGATCAGTGAAGATAAAAGCAACACAAGTAACGTCAGCAGCGTGGAGAACACTGATACAAGGATTACAGAGGTTAATCCAAGTGCAAGCGAAGCGTTAAACGGACCAGAGAATCATGTAGGTACTGAATTAATCGATGAAGACGATAAAAAACATCAAAATAAGACAACTGGATCTGAAGGTGATAAAGATACAACGGATTCAAGTGAATTGTCTTTAACATTTAAGCTAGGCAATGTATCCCTAGTGACCAACAGTTTCAAACCAAACTCAGCAGTAAGGCAGTTATTCCCTAATCCTAAGTTTATTTCTCCACCTCCAACCTTGAGTAAAGGAATCTCGAGCGTTTTATCTAACGACGAAGGCACTGATAGTGATGGATCTGAAGCTCAAAGGTATTTGGTGACAACCGAAAACCTTCGGCTATTCGATTCGGTTAAAAGATCGAAATTGGCAGGATCTCGTAGTGATTCATCAGAAAGTGATTCTTCAACAATAAAACGTACAATAGAACGGAATGCTCTGCGAAGGAGTTTGGTTTGTAAGTACGAGACAGGGAAAAAAAAGAATTCAATAAATAAAGATTTAACGCTTGAGGAGAGAATTCGACAACTTACATGTGTTGATCCTGAGGAAGATACTACTGGAGACAGTGCTTCAGATTCAGTAGTTAATAATGAAAGTTCTAATCAAGATCAATTGCAAGATTTGCCAATTAGGACATCTCCGTCAGGCGAAGAGAGACCATTAAGAAATGAGAGAGTTGTTCGACCGAATAATGAATGTCAAGAACACTCACCTTCACCTCCACCCTCACTTCATCACCATCATCATCACCATCACTACCATCATCATCATCACCAGTCTGCCTATAAGAAAATTACTGAACTGTTTAGTGCTAAGAAAGGTGACAATATGCCCGATTTAGGTATTGGAGATAAAACTTGCATGAAATCACCCAATCCAAAAGTTAATACTGATGCAAGAAAGCAATTTTTGGCAAGTCTCGCACCATTATCATGTGTCACATCAACTGGAGTCGATAGTCAACATGAATATTATCAATTAACATCTAAAATAAATAATAGGGATTCAGTTGGATACAATTCAGACTCTTCGTATAGTTTAGAAGATATTGAAGCAGCTTTAAGGAGTGATGAAAGGAATAATAAAAATGCTGGACCACCAGATGTTACTAGAGGAACACCAACCGGAACAGGACCTGATTTAACTGATTCTACAACAGATGAGCTTTTAGCATTTGTAGAACAAGATAAATCTAGAACAGAGAGATTAAAAAGACGATATGATATGGATGATCATAAAGAGTCCACGAATAATTTAGATAAAAATGGTATTAGTCAAGGTGATGATGAAGATGATGAACTTAATGATTACGGCTTTAACAGAAGACCTTCAGTACGTGGAATTAAGCCTCAATTTGAAACAACAAGTGAAATAGTACGACAGTTGCGATATCGGACAATTCCAACTTCGATTACCGATAAAACGCGGGTGTTGCCACCAGGCTGGCCTTATTACGACACGGATAGCTTAGAGAAACAGCGAGTGTCATTTAGTCAAGATCAGGAAGAGATTAATGGCACAGTACGGGACAGTACGATAAACCGTATCAATACAATGCAACGACAGATTGACGATATTTATCAAACAATTGCGGAAACTGCTGTCAGCGTACAGGGTAGTATTGAACGAGGGTCGTATCTAGAAAGTACTCTACCTCGTAATGCACCTCGACTTTCAACTCCTGAATGTCACCGTTACGAGCAAAAGAATGGTACTCACTTTCAAGATCATCGCATGCGAATGGAGGTGCCAGCTACGAGTGTGTACAACAGTCTGGCTAAAACACGAAGAGCTACAGTTGCAATCTCTAATTATCCCTGTGGAGTGATGCCACTAGAGAATGCCACTAAGTGTTATCGAACCATGTACTTAGTTCCCTACAATGGCATCACAGATCCAACATACCAAAATATACAAAGAATTCTTCCACCTCACTCTTCTACTACTAATTACGCTAATCACATTGAAAGATATCCTTATCCAAGAAATACTCGAGTAGATCATCAGCAAGTGCCTCGGTACTATCCTCGAACACCACCTGGTACAAGTATTACACCGATACCTCCACCTCCACCACTACATCTTCATCTTCATCAGCCAGAAGATGTTGGATTTACAGCAGGTGTTGGAATGCAAACAATTCAGCTACAGCATCATCAGCACATATCTCATCAACTAGCAACCTACAATGTCCAATCCGTGCCAACATATACGGTGATGGCTCCGTCCAGAACGGGTGGATATCACTCATATCCTCATCCAGGTCGCAATGCAGTAGATATACACACTCATACCGTTTCATTACCATTAGCAATGACAAACACAACTACTGTATCTAGTGGAGGCTTCAATGGATCCAATAATCATTTAACGAGTACTTCTTCATCATCATCCACCTCATCAGCATTATCATCACCTACGAAAATTCAACAAATGAATACCTTGTGTACTGCAGGAGAACGAGGAGTACCAGAAGGAGCAGCCAGTGCTCCAGCACATGATTTCGTTTCACAAGCAAACAATACTTCAGCGCATAATTTAACCTCTTTTATTGGACACAATGTGCCTCCACCAAACACTCAGAATTCTGTCTATTATGCCATGAATGTTTGAAGAAATTTATTATTTTTCCTTTATCTTAGTCATTACAAAGTTAAAATACTTCAAGTATTCATGTTACGACCATCATTTTTTTCTCTCTTTTTCTCTCACCTATGCATATACAATCTTCCTCGTTCAACTGTAATTTGTGAAAATTATATTTTTTATCATTTGTCACAATCGCCTGAGGCGTGGGAAAGCGCTCTTTTATCTTTGGTGTACAGAAAAATAGTATTAGAAAAGCAGGCAGCAGTGGCGAGTGTATTTACATGGCCATTTTTTCAATGTAGTGGACAGAAATGAAATTGTAAAATAGATTGAATAATGAACGCAAACACTTTTAATAATTAATTGTAAATAGAAAGTGTCAGGGATTTTTATTCAAAATCACGACTAAAAGTCTCTTGAAGCTTTGAAAATTTTTTTAGTATATTATCACGATCATGACTACTGGTTTTAATCATTACTGTTATTATTTTTATTGCTATAATTATTTAATAATAACCAATGAATTCTTGGAGTGTGGTTAGCAAGTATGAGAGACTTACTAACTATTTATTATGCGTATTGTAAAGCCAAAAATTAGATTTGATTATAGTTTTTATCTATAAATGCTGAGTGATCGTAAGGGTAATGTATGAGTTGTCTGGGATATTTTACAACTAGATAGACAACTAACTATTACTTGTATAAAGTTATTCATAATACGAAATTATAAAGATTTAGAGAGAAATAGAGAGAGAGAGAGAGAAAGAGAAAGTGATAGACATAGAGTCGAGTAGATAATTTTTGTGGTACAAAAAGTCCAATGTCGTTTTAAAATTTTTAATGACCCGCAGCTGTTCATTTCAATATCATATTATTTATTTACTACCAAAATTATATAATTAAATTTTTTAACCTGTTTTATTTTTTCAAGTGAAATTGGTTTTATTCATTATCAGATATGATTGTTGATCAATTTAACTCGTAAATAATTTTGGAAGATTGAGCATTCCTTTAATTATTAAATAATGAAATTTTTCATGAGACTTTTCGTCGTGAAAATTAATAAATAAAATAATTCTATAATAAAACAATAACCAAAGTCGTAGAGTCGTTAGTTGTTGTTGTGATACCTAATGTTTTCATCAGTAGAACAGTAGAAATAAAGTAAAGTAAGCCAAAAATCGGTATTATTTAAAGAAAACAATAAAAGTAAATGGGAAAAAGGTATTGGATTAAAAAAAAAAATAACCATAATATTTGATGGTTGGTAAAAATAGTATAGTGCAAAACTCCATTATTGTTATTCAGTATTTGAATTTGTCGGAAGTAAACTTGTTCAAATGATTTTTATTTCTATGACTGTATGTATGTATGTATGTATGTATTATTAACACGATATGATCGTATTTGTTGTTTGATAAACATGTTTATTAATATTATATGAACAGTTTTTTGTTCTTTTATTATATTTATGGATGAATTTTTTAACCAAAATTTTATAAATAATTTTACTCATTATTTATTGGATTATTAATGCATTATAACTATATCAATATAATAATATAAAGTAATTTCTTAATTTAAATTTTGTAATGAAGCAGAAAAACTATTGATTAGTAGTTATACGTACTAAAATGTTAATTTAACATATGTTTTTGTTATCGTAGAGTAGTTTTGTTATGTCATTTCATCATTTCAACGAGTTTATAATGTCAACAAGTGTTCATGTCACTATTTAATTAATTTCTAAGCATATATATTGATCTTTTGAAGTTAAAAGTAACATCCAAGAAATTGTAAAT
The DNA here is from genome assembly GCF_013357705.1 of Chelonus insularis. Classification (NCBI taxonomy): domain Eukaryota; kingdom Metazoa; phylum Arthropoda; class Insecta; order Hymenoptera; family Braconidae; genus Chelonus; species Chelonus insularis. The sequence goes on from NW_023276776.1 coordinate 2,587,499, forward strand.
GACACTTTGAAAGGTAACTTGCTAAGAAATTGATATTATTTATAATGAATATCATTTTACTGCTTCACGACGAAATTTGAAAAATAAAAGAAAAAATAAAAGAAATATTCAACTATACAATATGAAAGAGCAGAAGAGTATGAAAAAAAAAAATGCAGGTATGCGTGTGATATATAGAGGAAGGCTTTAAAATATTGAAGACTGCAATAATTACAACTCTGGCCTACTAAATATGAGGAATATCTGTCGACTCTTTAAAATAAAACTGTTAGAATGTAAGATTTTACTAGCTGTATAAAAAACTTCAAAAAAAATCGAGGAATGCATAGAATCGTCTCAATAACAAATAATGATGATAAATCAACTTTAGAAAATTGATAGAAAAAAAATTTTTTTAAAAAATTAAAACCGTACTCTCGTACCTATAAAAAGAGATCTTTTAAGATTTATAACTTTAAAGAAACCAAAATTTTTATATTTATTTAAAATTAAATAATGTAAAGTAGTTTAATTTTTATTTTCGTTACCTCTTATAAGTAAATATCATTCCAAAGAATGAATTGTAATTAGTTATATTTATTTTAAGTGATTTATGTAAATTTGTTTTAGTTTTATCGATAAATTTTTATTAATATTTTTTTAAATGTTTTATTAAAATGAGAAACCATGAAATAAAAAATTTTTGTTAATTATAGATTAAAATTTTTATTTTTTTTTAATTAAAATTTTCTTTTTAATTAAAAATTGATGTTATTTCAATAAAATGGATACTATAAGCACAAATGTAATACAGGCCTTTTTGCAAACTCGAATTAATTAAATGTATGAATATAAACTTTTAGATGAGAAAAAAAGTGTAAAATTAATTAAAAAAAAAAAAAAACAGTGTTCGGGACCCTCCGTAGATTATTTCATAAAAATGAGTCTATAACATGATGTAGTTTATTCCAAATCAAATAAGATTAATCGATAGTATAGAAAGAAATTAACGAATATAAATTAATTTACACAAGCTAATGAAATTAAATGTAAAAAGAATGTAGAACATTTGCAGGGCCATTGATTGGATTAAGAGAATAAGAAGGGATTGGTGTTACAAGGTCGATGATCGTAAGTAAAATAAAAGTGTTACGTGTGAGTTGGGTGAAAGGTGGACAGATTTTTCTGGTTGATGCATTCTTAATGAACAAGAATTACTTGCAAGACAAAATTAAATATTTTGAGTTTTAACTAAATGTTTTATTGTATGTTACTATTGATAAGGGAGAATGCAAATTTTTAAAAAACTAAGAAAATGTGAATTTTAATATTTCTTTTTCATTAAAACTCATCGTTAATCAATCATTAGCAGGCTAAATTTTCAAAACAATTCATTAATTATACTAATAGTAAATTCAGATAGAAACTGTTTTTTTTATTATATCTGTGAATAAGAATATTTCCTTCAACTTATATTACTAACGATTAGAGTATTGTCTGAATAACAATGATTAATCAAAAAACAATTCAGATTTTTTCTCGTTGAATGAAATACTGTTCTTTTCAGTGGAATAATCGATTAAATAATTACAGCTTGAACAAGATGATACAACTAAGGGGAATAAAAAAATTTATAGGAAGTTCTGTTGTTAATTTCATGGTCGAATGAACTCAAAAGTTCTATAATATGAGTGATTAAACTCGTATATCTGATAATGTTCAAGGAAAACGATCATTTCATAATGATTTCTATGTGAATAGTAACATTCAATAACTTCACCTACTAACGACAGTATTAACACATTTTTAATAAAAAAAAAAACTTATTGTAGTTTTGAGTGAGAATGTTTCAGTATTTGATATATGATATAAAAAAATAATGATTGATGAAAATGAATTAAGAAGAAAAAAAACATAAAATTGTATAATATATTTTTTTTCTCTCTGGAAATAGAAAGAGAAAGATTGACATTCTTTGGAAACTGCCAAAAATGGAATTTCGAATTTTATATTTGTCAATAATCATTAGCTAAAGGTAAGGCTTAGACCCAATTATTTTGACGATGAGATAGGGCGGTATAATGACATTTTATAAATCAATTACAGTTGATATAAAATATTATAGACACTTTTGGAAGCAATACTTTACAGACATAACTATTTTAAATATTTAATTGTTAATTTTAATGTAAACACAATCATTTTGTCTCATCGTCTTCCAGGTGTTTTATTAATATATTTGATAATGACGTAATAAAGAAAGAATCATATTTAATTGCTATTATATTTATGAAAAAAAAAAATAAGCTAATGTACTACAAAAATCGTAGATAATATATTTAATCATTTAAATATTTTATGCAATTAATCTTGATAATACTCACTCGAGTAAGTGAATAATTAGTATTAAATTAAAATGGATAAAAAAGATAAATTAATTAAAAATATTTATAAAATAAATGATAAGTGAATGATGTTAGCTATAAACTTTGCAATGGATGGCCAAAAAATACTATGAAAATAAAAATATTGTAAATATAAGAAATATATCTACTTGATTGTTAAACGACTAGATACTAGTATGTAAATAAAAAATATTATTCATTACAGAGCCTGGAAATTCACTTTATATTAAACAATTTATTTTATTCATTTATAACAATATTTGTTATAAGAAAATTGTTTAGATTCAAAAAAAATCCATAAGTTCACTTTTACATTAAATTATTTTAATTAAACGAAATAGTATTGCTCAACAATTTTTGTTTAATAGTTGTCTTATATTTTTATAATCTCACATAAGATATTTTTTTTGTTTATAATTAAAATTTGTTAATGATCACTTTTTTTATTAGAACTTCCGGGCACTGCTGCTATGATGATAAAATTGAAAAAAAAAAAAAAATAAAAATTATCTATCTAAAGTTCTAAAAATATTCAAGATGATAAGGTAAGCATAAAAAGCTTAAATATTCGATTACCGGTTTATTAAAAAATTCACATTAGTAACTTATCAATAAAAATGCCTTACTCATTTATTAAATATTTGAAAGGCTGGTTCATCTACCTTGCGGTGATTACCACTAGCAAAGGTATTGCTCCAGTCAAGTATAGTAAATTTTCTTAATTACTTTTTATCTTATTATAATTATCATTAATTTTTTTTTATACTTTTTCACTTCATGATTCCATTTTTTTTTTGTTTTTTCTTAGCTTGTTTGTTTTAAGCAACTTGTACAAAGTATTCATAGTCTATAATATGTATTCCGCCCTAAAGAAAAAAGTTTCAGTAAAAAATCACGTATAAACACTATTATAATTAATGTAAATTCATTTTTGTTACACATTTAAAAAAATTTAAACAATGTTAAAAAATTGTTTCCCTATTATTTTTCATTAATTTTTCATGAAAAAAATTAATATAAACATCGAAAAATCGTGTAAATTGAGGTAGATATGCCGCAATCTCATAAATGCTCACACGATTTTTCACGTTTACATATTCAAGGTCGAGTTTTTATTTTTTAAAGTATCAGACAATTGTGTGATAAAACGCTAAAGACCAAAAGCAATCATTGGTAAAGTGTTAATTTAAAAAATTAATCAAGTCTTCATTTAATTTGTCGCAAGATACTCATCAAATATATTATCATGAAGATCGTAGATGTGTGACTTACAATATCGGGCGAAGAAAGCCAATTGTTTGAAGATAATATGAAAAGAAAGTGTCTAAAACCTCCTACAAAATAACGCACTTTCTTCTCCTCACTACCTCAGGCGGTTCCAATGCCGCAAGAATTGCTTCATCAAAAACATTTTTAAGACCTTTCTGCAATAATTTATATCATTGATTAGTATTAAATAGTTATTAGATCATCAATCATTTAATAATAAATATATACTGCATTTTATTTTACCTGTGTAAGAGCACTACATTCAACATATTTGACAGCTTTCAATTCTTTCGCCAATTTCTCTCCTTGTTCTCCAGTTATAGGTTTTTGTTTATTCTTTGCAAGTTTTTCAATTGTTGCAGCGTCGTCTCGTAAATCAATTTGAGTTCCCACTAATAGAAATGGTGTTTTTTGACAATGATGAGTTATCTCCGGTACCCACTAAAAATAAATCAAATGTTGTAATTTTTTTTTCATCATAAATATCAAATCTTTAATGGAAAACCTTAATACTCTGACAAGTAGTCAATCGATGCAATTATTTATGATGCTACTCTTTAATTTTATTGGCATCAAATAATCATCTTTATTTGTTATTTATATTCTAAACTTGAAAGTGTTGCAATTACCTGCATAGCCGGTGACATATTTTCTGATACTATATGCTCTATTAATTACATGTGTTAAATAAAAATAACCAAGAATCTCGATATAGTGTAATACATTCTCAATTAAAATGACAAAAAATTATAAAAATATTAGAAAATTTTCTTATCTTTAAATTGATCTTATCGTGAAACTTGGTAATAATAAATTTTATTTACTATAAAAATTTTTAAATTCTTACCTTTTCTTTAACATTTTCAAATGAAGACGGAGAAACTACTGAAAAACAGACTAAAAAAACGTCTGTTTGAGGATAACTTAAAGGTCTAAGTCTATCATAATCTTCTTGTCCTGGGGATCAATTAATAACATATTAAATTACTGACAATTAAATCATTTTATTTTTAACTTTATTAATGATCATGCGTTACTTTATTTACGGATTAATTAATAATTCTAATTAGAATATTTACCTGCTGTGTCAAATAATCCTAGAGTATATGGCTCGCCACCGATCATTACAGTAACAGCGTAATTATCAAAGACTGTTGGAACATACTCGGAAGGGAATTTGTTTGTCGTATACGAAATCAGCAAGCATGTTTTACCTACAGCACCATCACCCACTACCACACATTTTATTGTCTGCATTTTGTATTGCTGTCAATAAACAAAATTTTAAAAATTAATTGTCTGGAATTACTTGTTAATAATCATTTATTTGAATTAAAATTAGTATCTAGGTTGTCTTGATGAATCACTTATTGATGACTAGATTGTTTCATTAAAAGTATTGTTTTGGTAGCTATTTCAGTATCTATAAAAAAAAATGATGTTTTCGATAATTTAATTATCGTTAAGTAATAAATTATTAAAAATATCAATGTAGTCATAAGCAGCAAAAAAATTTCTATAAAAAAATTATGCTGTAGTATTTGTTATTTTTTTAATAAAAAATACTAAAAGTAGTTATTCAAACAACATTTATGTTAAGTTATTTCATTAACAATAATCTTCTTTACTATACATAGAGCATTTAATATCTTATCTATATCTTTTATATTCTCGTCAGAATAAAAAAAACTAAATCGCTCTTAACATACAATAAAAAAATTTGCTATAGCTTTTCAATAAAAAACTAATGACATTCCAACATTAATTATTTCAATCACGAGTGCAACATCACATTGTATTAAAGTATAATTTCATTTTTGCCTTTTTTGTAAATTTAATGGCTTGTATTTATTAAAAAGAGATTTCTTGAAAATTTCCAAGCAATCATCAATCGTGCAGTCAGCAATCACTGAAGCGAGAAGTTAGTGCTTGGATTGGTGCAACGATACCGCACATATGCATACCGGAAAGATTGTTTTTGGAGGAGCCATTTTGCCTAATAGTAGTGGTACTTTACCTCTTTTTGGATGACAAAGACAATCGGTTCTATTTAATTTATTCCCAATAATTCTATGATACGTCACGTGATGAATTCTTTACACTTTACACAGTTATATTATTGCTGTTTTAATTATACACGTAAAATTAAAAAGCAAAGACTCACAAGTAACTGGGCGTCGACAACAATTTGCTGTCACAAATCTTGCACTTGTTATTGCGAGATAACACACTCAGTTATAAAGAATGCACAAACTACACTAACACCTCTTCGTCATGGAATTTAAAACTTAAAAGTTGCGATGTTAAATTATCATCGGATGATAAGAAAGTAAATATTTTGTTGTAGATGTCGCTTTTGTTTGAGAAACTGTCCAGTGAAAATCTTAAAAGTGTGCTGTCATCGAAGGAATATACCGAAAAGAAAGCAAACTTTTTATTTTCTATAAATTAGAAACAATTAATTTAAAAAATGTCAATGATGAGTGAGTACATGAACCGAAATTTGCCGGATTACGAAGTTGGAATAAAAAAAGTAGCATTCAGTCCTTATGCTGATAATGGAGGGTAATTAATGATGGATAACCTTTAATTATTACTTGCAAATAATCGTAATTCAGTACTTTATTAGAATTTAATATATTTTTAAACTTTTTTTGTAATTTATTTGATTATAAATATCATCCATTTATTTACAATAGAATTATAACACTATTTTACTACATGAACTAAATTTTAGATAAAATCTTTTTATTTGTATCAATAATTGATGACTACCATTCTATTTATTATCTAGGAGTGTGGTTGCAATTGCTGGAGAAGATTTCTCAATAATAGCTTCTGAAACTCGTCTAAGTTCTGGATACAGCATTTATACTCGTAACCAAGAAAAATTATTTACACTTTCTGATAAAACTGTACTTGGTTGCTCTGGATGTTGGTGTGATATTTTGACATTCACTAGAATACTTGCAGCACGTATGCAGGTAATTATTTATATTTTTATTTTTGACTCATTAAAAGAAAACATTGACTTCATAATTCTTATTTTTCAATAATTATGCATTGTTTTTTTTTAGATGTATAAACATGAACATCTGAAAGAAATGTCTACTCCAGCTGCAGCACAGATGATGTCAACAATGTTATATTATAAAAGATTTTTTCCTTATTATATAAGTAACATCTTAGCAGGGTTAGATGAAAATGGAAAGGGATGTATATTCAGCTATGATCCTATTGGTCATTGTGAAAGAAATATGTACAGAGCTGGAGGATCATCAGGTGCTTTGTTGCAACCTCTGTTAGATAATCAAGTACGTAAAATTATTTAGAACAGATAGAATTATTTAGAACTAATAGAACAGATTTACTCATTATTTATTATTAAAAATTTCCTAGGTTGGATTCAAAAATCAAGAAGGTGCAGAAAAGGAACCGTTAACTCAAGAGAAAGCATTGAAAATTATTAAAGATGTTTTTATATCAGCTACAGAACGAGATATTTTATGTGGTGATGGATTAACCATTAAAATTATTACAAAAGATGGCATTAAAAGTGAATATTTCGAACTGCGAAAAGATTAAACTGCATCCTTAAAGGATTTTTTTTTACAATAGATATAAATTATAACTATTCTTCTCCAATAAATTTTCAAAAATTGAACAAGATTATTAGTATTATTTTACCTCTCTTCTAGTGACATGGACGAAGGAAAAAACAAAAATAGATTTATGTTGAAGTTTTATTATTTTTTTTATTTAAGTGTTCATTACACATATAAATCTGGGAACTCAAATGTTACATCCCGACCAGTTAACTTTTTATAAACAGCAGCAAAAGTATCAACCTAAAAAGAAGTGATATTTTAAAAAAAATCATAAATTAAAATAAATAAAATATATAAATACAAGTTTAATTACCTTATGCTCAATATTAGTTTGTTCATTTTTATCGAGATGGACTTTGATTAATTGTGAACCATCTAATTTCACTCTAATACGTTTTCCTACGATTTCAACAGGGTAAACCAAATCTTCAAGAAGTGCATCATAAACTGCAGTCAAAGTACGGCTAGAAAAAAAATAGGTTTTCTATAAACTCTCCAATTTCTTTATGTCCGCTTGAGTTTCATGACACGTAATTTTAAACTTAAATTTAATATATTCGATATTTACCTTCGTGGCCTCTTTTGCTTATTTTTCGTGCGAGTTTTACGTGTAGGTTTAGGTAAAATTTTTCTCTCGCCAACAAACATCACGTGTTTGCCAGAAAACTTTTTCTCCAATTCACGTACAAGTCTTGTTTGAATTTTTTGGAATGCCTTTAATTTTGGCATCGGTACGTAGATGATGATTGACTAAATGAATTAAAATAATAATTAATCAAATACAACTCAATTATCATCAACAAGTATACAAAAGATTCAACAATCGGTAAGTAAATAACAAAACACTCACTTTTTTATTGTTTGTTTCGATCTCACGAGCTTTGGTAATGTAAAGTTCCCTTAGCTGTGATTTTAGATCACTGTTCATCTCTAATTCGAGAAGAGCCTGAGAAATACTCGACTCGAATGCATCTGGCTCGGCACCACCGCTTTTTACTATTTTTGCGCTTGCCGTGAACATCTGTTAAACAATTAAAAAAAAAACATTAATTTACAGAAGCCTAATCACAATGATAAAATGTAAATAATAATAGAAATAATTCTTAAAATTGAAATTTAATTTTAACTCATAGACAACTACAACAGCACTGAGTGAGGTTATGATTGTGTTGACATTTTGTATGTCACTTCTTATTGTTCAAAATACTATTAACCATATAAAATATTACTTGAAAAAAAACTCCAAAATCTATAACTGATAAGAAAATCTCCAAAATTTTAATATTGGAGTAAATTTTACACACTTTAGTAATTAATGTTGTTTAAAAGTAACAAGTGCAACAAACGAAGGAACAAATTGAATCCACTGTAATCGAAGGTTATTTATAAAAAAAGTACCTTAAATGTTGCTAAGATTGAAAATGAGTAATTATTCTTTCAGTCTAATATCATAGTTATTGTCCCAAATATGAGGAAATATTAAAAAAACATCAAAATTTATGAAATACGAACCTTGTTCTACTTGCAGTCGCGTGGAAAAGGCCACAAAAAAAGACAAGCATCTAGATGTTCTTTCGGAATTCAGCGCTTGCGCCATCTAACGTTGTTAGCTGAAAAAAATTCAAAGTTTCATTCAATCTGCTTTTTGGATAATTCAAAGGTTAGATGAACAAATAAATTCAAAAATTATTTCTACTTTTATGGCAACTAGCTAAGAAATAAGTTTTTATTTATTTTTGTACAATAATTTATAAATAAAAGTTTATTTTTTGAATGAATGCATGTCAAACAATGATAAAAATGATAGTTGACAAATTCTACTACGTTGTAATTGAAATGATTTAATTCATTTCTCCAATTCAATTCCACTCTATGATCTATTTGTTGGTTTATGGTCTTTACTGAATGGCTGCTCAAGTATAGTTGCCATCTTCTGCTGTGTTTTTCGAATAAAATTCACACCGGAGGTAAATACAATGTAAAAGTATGAAATTGATTGACATTACTAATAATTTATTATGATATTTTATACGAAATAATTCATTCTATCATTAAACTCTTATTTCAGTTTTTTTAACAACAGTTCATTACACTCAATTCTTGTATCGATTAGGTAATCATTTTTACACGGCATTGCTTCTAAACAAGATAACAAAATTTGTTCAAAAGATATTTATTTTTAGATTGATTTTTGTACTTAATTGATGTCTTACTTAGATCTCAATTCTATCGAAAAGAAAAGCTGTAGTTACATCCCTTGTGATGTAGCGATTTTTCATTGGTCGTAATTCGACACTACATTGTTAACTTTCTAAAAATGATCGGTAAAAATTCACGTCAACTCTAATATTATTGATGTTGCCTATAAAATAAAATAAGTTAAAAACATTCTTCTACTAAGTTTCTTCTATCTAAATATATAACAAGATGTCGTTGGTTGAGTTTTTTTTAGTTCAATTTTTACATATTTTTTTGTGAATAAAGTCATGTTACAGGAAACAAATTTTTATGAATGCTAAATAGACTATTAGCACTCATTTATAAATTTTGATCTTGTTTTGTTAATGGGTCTTGATTTATTTCTTCTAGAACATGGCTGGAAAGCTACTTGTAACCTGTTTGAGAAATTACAATCGAGTACCAATTCGTTTTTCTTCGCATGCTCACGGTGAACTTCCACATTGGAGACATAAAATAGGAAATCGCGAAATTGTAGGATATGGAGTAAATGGAGAACCCACATATTTAGATCTCTTTGACTATCCATTTCCTGCAGTCAGGTTTCGAGAAATTACTCCTGATCTTCAGGTAAGAATTAAATTTTTTCATTTTTAAATTAATAAATAAGATAAAAAATTTTTTTAATAGTTGAAAATAATTTATTGATTCTTTATTGAAGGTTCTTAAAGAGAAAGAAAAGGGAGACTGGAAAAAACTTACATTAGATGAGAAAAAAATGCTCTATCGAGCAAGTTTCTGTCAAACTTTTGCAGAACTTGATGCACCAACTGGAGAATGGAAATTTATAATTGGGTGCGGTTGCATTGGAATAAGCATAGCTCTTTGGATGTTCATAATGCTCAAACTTTACGGTATGTATATTAGATTGCCAAAATGAAATAGTTTATAATATATTTTTTACATTAAGATAAATTGTAAAAACTATATGTTAAATATATTTTTAGCCTATCCACCATTACCTCCATCTGTATCTGAAGAAGCACAGATTGAACAATTCAAACGTATAAGGTTACTGGACATCAATCCAATCTGGGGAATTAACAAGCGTCCTGATTTATAAAATCATCCAACAGGAATATTTATAGTTTAATTCCATGGTAGATGTTGTAATTATTTGAAAGTTATCTAAATTCAATGTAAGTATACTGTAAGTGATAGGCTTATCCAAGCAAAAATTAAATAAATGCTGGTTCTATAATAAAAATTAAAACGCAAATTTAACTTTTAAATAAAAACATCACATACTCTTGAAATTTAAAAATCCTTCATTGATCCTTTTAGTTATTAAAGAAATTTAAAAAATAAAGTAAATGAACGTTTGGTGATTGAAAGTAAATAAATAGAAACGAAATTTTGTTTTAGGCTGAAGCCTTTTCATTTTATTAAGAAATGTAATTAACTATATTTGTACTTGATATTATGATACAATATTGTATATAAATAATGTGATATCTTACAAAGACCGCTTAAGTTTTTTTGTCATTTTTTCTTTTTTTTTTTCTATACAGTCTTGTAAGTTTATACATATTAAATAAAATTACAATAGCATCAATAAACTATTTAGGCTTCATTCGTGCGAATAACAATCATTCAACTTGATTCAGACGAGATGTATACGTTACATTAATTAGGAAATACACATAAATTCTTACGAGTTATTCAGTATTTTTAATGAGAAAAAATATATCCTACGTATTTTTTCAGATGAAGGAAGAATTATTTATTGATTTTTTTATAAATTTTTTTTTTTTTTTTATAATTTTCATCCTTATACTCGCACGAATATGGAAATTATCCATACTTAAAAATTCATCACACAAAAAAATTATTATGAAATGGAATATCTTATTCTTTCGCAAAAAAACAAAATAAAAATATATTTATACATGTATACTAGATAATAGTTGACTTAATTTTCAATCGATTTATAAGTTATTTTACAATATTTACATCCACAATAGGTAAAATCCCATTTTTAGATTTATTTTTGAAATTTAAATTATTTTTCTTTATTACTTTTTTGTGTTACTTTTGTATTATGAAATCAATTATCTTGTATTACAAGAATATATATAGTTTCATGTAGAAAACTAACTTGTCTTTGTTGATGCTACAATCAAAAAAATGTATCTTAAAGTATACATGAAGATCCCGGGTAATAAGAATGATAAAAAATAGTAAATAACGTACAATTGATATATAATATAACAACAATGTAAGTTATGGCAATGCATTTCATACATAGTTCCCGTTACGCGGTATTCGTTATGAACACAATTAATTGCTTGACGTTACGAGTATAGTGCATGTTAATTAATACTATTATTAAAAATAATATTCTATAAAACGCACTGTCTCGCAGTCATCGTTTTGTTGTAAAAAGCCAACTGACCACGTAATAATCCGGGATTTATAATAAATCACAGTAGAAACTGAGAGACAGTTTATAAAGTTGATGGGATAAATATTATGTTAATGCTGAAAAATTCTTTGGTTCACTCATTAAAATTCAAGAACCAATTTTTTCTTAAGTTTAATCCAGGACGATCTGTACATAAAAGAAAAATAAAGCTAATCGTCCCATCGTCAACTAGAGTTTATTAATGTGTTATTTATCATCTTTTCTTCCTTCCATGGTTTTGTTATATTTTAGTTTTTTTTTTTTTACTTTTTTGATCGTTTTTTATACGAAATAAAATGCAGAATTTATTATGCTACGAAATGGATGATCATCTGAATATTTTAATATATATTTTTTTCTAGACCGTAATATATATTGCTAAGAATATTCACAATATTGTGACTTGGACGAGCAGCCTCGCGGATTTACCTGAGGTAACTACTCTTCGCCTTGGCAGAAGAATATTTTTAATACATTGGGATGTAAATTATGTTTCATCACCGTACACAATCGCCTGGAGTTCGATTAGTATAAGTCTTTTTACGTTTTACAGGTTGAATTCTTGTTCCTGGACTCTGGCTGCCACCATTGTTATTATTATTGTTGTTATTGTTATTATTCATATTGGTATTATTAGTATGATGCGAATTCTTAGCTTTATTTTGACCTAATGTGTTGTTGTTTATGCCGCGTGGATATATTCCTCTTGAGTTGTGTTGATGATTAACTAAATCAATACAATATTATTTGTTTATTAATAATAATAATAATAATAATAATAATAAATAATTATGATTAAAAAGCATAACATGTCTTGAAGCGGCAAAAGGGAATAAGTTGTAGTTTTTTTAAAAAATCTCAAAGTCGTTTCCTATTATGTAATATTTATTTACAAAATATTGAGAAACCTTATTAACAAAACTGTTATTTCTTATTTTTTAAGTTTCATTGCTTTTATGGAATGAAAAGTAATTGATGAAAGTGATTAAGAGTGATATTTTTGAAAAATGAAAATTCAATTAAGTAAAATTGAACACCACATATTCAATTTAAAAAAAATTTAAATTATGTCAATATTGTTAATAATAAAGTTATGAAATAAATCTTATAACTGAATTGAAATTCTTGAGACATGTTATACAATATTTTTTAGATGAACGGTTTCAAAAGGATATGTCAATCAATGCGTATTATTGAAAAAATTCGATATGTCAACTTAAGCCATTTTTCCGCTTCATCACAGAAATTTTTTTCAACTATTTGTATTTAAATACTGTACCATGTCCACTGGATTTATATGGCTTTTTCCACTGATTTTGTATATACTGATTTTGTTGATTATTGTATGCATTTCGATCTTTATTTCTCTCTTCTCCTTCATGGTTTTTTACACCAGTATTTGGCGAGTTTCCCCTGCTTGATTCTGAGTCCTATAAACACAATGAAAAACATTATAAATATCAATGGATAAATATTACATTTTTACATTAATATTATATCAATAATATTAAAGTGTTTAATTACTGTGTCACTTGCAGGAGCAGATAAAGTTGAAGCATCTGAACCAGTAGAACTTGATAGCGAATCCATTTCAGCGTGAGTGAGTGGAAATGTTTCCTTAATCCACTTCCGATATTCAATGACTTCGTCGGTGACTCGAATTATCCGACCCAATATACTGGATTTAATATTTCCATTCGTTAATGTGTCGAAATAAATTATTTTTCAATAAACGAATTTTATATTTCTTTTTTTTTACCTGCATTTACTGGCATCATTGATAGTAGAGTTTAAGGGATTGACTGCTTGACAAAGTACGTAGTAAGCCCAATCAAATGCATCTTTAACATAGAGAGCACCATAACTACTGCGTCCTATATCGTTACCTGGAGTCAAAGGGTCTTCAATGCAGAGCAATGAAGGTCGATGTCCATCTATCATGTCTCTTTGAACCTATTGTTTATCAATAAAAAATGTATTATTTATCTTTACATTTATATTATGACGAAATAAACATTCAAAACATAATTTGATTAAATTAGTAATGAAAGTCAACTTATCGATGCAATGTTTTATAATAATAGAAAATTTTACCTCTTCTTTAGAAATATAAGTACCACCTTCCTTCACTCTAATTCCAGTCTTAACATAATTAAATTTTCTACCGTATAATTCTAAAAATTCAATAAGTAAAACTCCTAAATTAGGATTTCCACAATGAGCATTTTGTCTAGGATGTAACTGTAAACAAAACACGTTAAATATGTTTATAATTGTTAAAAAAAAAATTATTAACTCAATAAAAATAATATTAATTACTTATGTGTCATTGATATTTCTATAATAAATTGAAATTTAATTTAATTTTAGTTTCCAGCAATGACCCATAAATATTCTTAAAAATTACATCAATTTTTAAACTAAAGCGAAAAAAGGTAATAGAATTAGAGACCATTTGTATAAACATTGACATTGGAAATTTAACTGTATGTAGGCAATTAGAAACATTTTATTTAATCGAATTGACTCCATCCGGTTTTTATCAGTTTTTAATGTTGTATTATGAGTTCCATTTACAAATAATCAAATTAAATATACAAAATAATAACTTTTTTCTCTATATATTTCCGATCGAATCTTATTCATACTATTTATCACTGAGATAATAACACTTGAGTCAAAAAAATAAAGTGGGAAGAAGTTATGTCAACATAATTCTGATGCTTATAATTAAATACAATTTAATTTAGAACATCTATGAAAAGAATTAGATGAAGTTAATTTATTAAGTTTTCTAATAAAGCTTTTCTTCGTAAGATATTACCTTTTACCGCTTTAGTAAGACGTTATTAATTAAGATAATAAATAGATTTAATTGAATTAATCAAAGCACAAACCTGCAGAAAACTAACGGTCATAAGAATCAGACTATAAGAAGAAATTCCGCCAGTAAATACTTCATTAAGATCTCGCTGTAATAAAAATTGTTTTAAAACCATAACAAGTTTATCAAGCACGGGAAACCGACGTTTGTATTCTTTTATTAATTCGGCTGATTTGACACCATTGTTCATATTAAAACTTATGTCAACTTTTATTTCAGTTTCTTTATCGGTTAATTTTACTATCGGAACACTAGCCTTATCCAATACTTTGATAGAGGACGGTTCGGCAATGCCTTGATCCAACAGCGCACTTTCAAGAGTTCGCAAAGGGAGATTACTCCATCTTCCAATGACAACCAGATCTATATCACTGGAAAATTAATAAAATAATTAAGAAAAGAATATTTTTTTCAGTTAAATTATTGTATAAGTGAAGAGAATGGAAAAATACCTGGTAGGTAGATAAAGACCAGTTCGAAAACTTCCAAAGATTTCAACTTTTGAGTCTGGCCATAAGTCAGCAATAATTTGTTCAATTCTCTTGACTACTCTTAGTCTTAAACAGTGCTCTTCATTAGAGGGACACATGTATGTGTAAAAATCTTCGATTTCTTCATGAAGACTGTATAGAAGCAGAGAAATAATTTTCATAATTAAAAGTTATTTCTAGAAAAAAGTAACAACAAGAAAAAAAAACAGATTATATAATGAAAAAATAGTGAAAAGGAAGATGTAATAAGGAAAAGATAAAAATCATAATTGAAGGAACATAATCAGTGTACGTATTACACATATTAGACTCGAAATACCCTGAAAATCCTCACGTGTATTTAATTCCTAACCTCTGAGAAAGCGCCCTCGCGCGGGCTGCGGTACACTCTCTAAATATATTCAAGGTTGGCGAGAGTCTATCTCGAAGTAGGAAAAAAAAGCGAGAAAAGATTTGAAAGAAAAAAAAAATAATGAAATGAAGCTCAAGATATATTAAGACATACCCAATAACTCCCTTAGAGTACTGCCTGTTGGGAACACGCCAAGGACATCCCCCATACTCGCCGATGAGCGTGTCTTGGTTGTAATTCATACCATAAGTCCTAGCACGGTTGTCGCTTTTCCTTCGAGATGGGTTGTAATAACTGTTACAGGTGTTGTGGGGAGTGCGTTGATTTAATATATTCCTATCATCGGGCACACGATTGTTGATGGTGTTATCAAGAGCTATATAGTCTTGGCCGCCTTTGCTGTTGGCCATTGCTGTTGTTGGTCCACCACTACCACCCGTACCACCACCGCCACCACTTATGTTGTTTTCGTTCTTAAATGTCAATATATCGCGGCCTTTTTCTGCCTCCCAAATTTGCAACCACAAATCTTTTGCGGGGCCGTACTGCTCCGGTTGATACCAACCGATAGTCGGATCCATTAAACGCCACCTTTCTCGGGCCACTAGTCCCGCGCGGTCGAACGAAAAACGACCCGCCGGCTTTGCCTGACAGCTTTAACACTACCACTAGAAACTCTTTTAATTTATTTTATTACAATTTTCTTGTTGACAATCCAAGTTTAATAAAACCAACCAACGTTGTAAAAGAGAGAAACCATGCATACAGGTTGCACTCACGATTAGATTCGCGATAGATGTCGCGCACTAACTATTAAACTCTTTCAAGAGAGGAACAATCTAGAAATATTTTACTCGACATTTAATCAGGTTGAGTTTCATTTCCATTGCGCAATCGCAACTGTTTTTTATCTATTGTCAGTAACTTTTATTGAGGCATTTATCTCGCCTAGTGAGAAAAATTAGAAATGCAAATTTTCAAAATAATTCTATTTTTTAACTAATTCCCGTAGCAAATTTATCAAAAAATCCATCATTTTAATCTACAAATCATATTTATTTAAATTATTTCATTTCTTCTTCTTACATAAATTGAAATATTTATAAATTTATCTAAAATTCTTATTTCTTCCTTTGATCAGCTACATTACCAATTGTTACTTGAGATTACAGATTTCTATTTAACCAATTTCATTTATCAAAATTTTCAAGTAGAAACCATTTCTAAATTGTATAAATTTAGTTTATGTTGAAAGCTTCGAGAAATCAGGAAGGTGTTACTTTTCAATAGCCCGTCGAAAAAATGGCTGCATTATGTAGACGAGCTTTTTCTCAAGTGATAAGCCGACAATTCACAACTTCATCAGCATGTATGAAATTATTTGATGGTCCATGTAAGTAACAGTTCATTCGAATCTATATCAATAATTTTTAATAATCATGAAAAAGTTTTTAAGTCCATGAATTATTATTATGTAATTTAGTCAATATAAAAATATAATTTTTTTCCCATACATCCATGAATTGTTCACGATTATAATCAAATTTTTTATTTGACATAAATTTGTTTGTTGTAGTACCTGATCCTCTGGAAATAGCCACTGGTCTACACAAAAAAGAATTACTTGCTTACAAAGAGGGAAACATGGTTAGTAATGAACCAATACTGTGCAATCCAGAATAATTTTTATTAATAATATTATTTCAATAAAAAATTAATTTATTTTAGGATCCTTTCGACGTTAAAGTGGCTAAACGTGGTGAAGGAACTAAGGAAAATCCAAACTTAGTCGGAAGCTGTTTTGATAGTCGTATTGTTGGATGTATTTGCGAAGAAGATTCGACAAGTATTGTATGGATGTGGCTTCATTCTGACACACCTCGACGCTGTTTTTGTGGACATTGGTTCAAACTTGTCAAGAGAGAGCCTCTTTAAAATAATTTAGTGATATTCACATAATATAGTCGATTGTTTGCAGTTACTTAGAAATAATCTTAAATTTATTACACAAAAACCAAAACTGGATTTATTTCTATCTGAATCCTCATCTCCTATGTTGTGGCTGTCATACAATCCAACACAGAATGCTTCAATTAAAAATAATAAATTAAAAAACTCATTGAATGAGAGAGTAAATTATTCAATTTCAACATCATAGAAGAATAATTGATGCTATCATTGTATTCCAAATATTCCATCAGAAACATAAATAAATCATGTTTGAAAAATTTAAACAAAACTTATTTATTCATAACTTCTAATTCAATATGTTCCTAAGTATAAATATAGTAAGGAAATTTGGTTAAATTTATTTGGCTAATTATATTGTAATCATTAATTACAAAAATGCACATTATGCTTTACAAGTATAAAATCTAAAAATACCCCCACTTGATCATTAATGACAATTAAGAATCAATTAAAATAAGAAATGATATTGAGTACTATAACAGTTAAAATACAATTAAATTCCTAACTTTATCCACAATGTATTTTTTATCTGTGTCATTAAATTCTACCTCGTTAAATAAATTATTGATTCATACATCATTTTGATATATAAAATTCATCAATTAGTTGTTTCTTGATTAATTTGATTCTCGATGTTAGCATCTTTATAATTTTCTTCTAATTCATTTTCCGTTGTTGGAGGAGTGACTTGGGTATTTTCAACATCAATTTTTTTCATCAACTGACCAACTATCGTAATATAATTTAATGGAACTAAACCAACATTAACACGATCAGTGGCTTTTGACCAGCCGGGTAAATGTTTTGGTTGTAATGATTGTGGAGCCAGCCATATCTTTTGTCCTGCCTTTAAACTCATTTCATCTGGTGTAGCTGCAATGAAATCATAATTCGCCGTTGCTGAATATACTGGCTCATTATATTTAAACCATTCCTTAGGATTATTTTCATTTTCTCGAGCTTGATTAATATTATTGACTAGTTTACTGATTAAATATGGAATTGCGATTAATAAACTGAGAAATAAAAGAATGGGCCAAGTTGATGGTCCTTTTTTCTCTCTATTGAGTACTTCATAAACAGTTTTTTGCCACAGTTTTTCATCATTTGGATCTGTTGGTGATAATCCTGAAATAAAGTGTAAAATCATTATTGAATGAAATATTAAATTAAATATATAAACATGTATATTTGCAATTAATATTTATACCTAATGTAAACATTATTTTTCTATACATCCATTTTAAAAATCTTATAAGCGCAAACGTGCTTAAAAGTTGCCCAAACATTGATCTCACTCGACCAACATTTTCAGCAACACCAAGAATTGCACGGAATGAACTGGTCATTGCAAAAAATGTCGATTCTAACATCATTGTAATAGAAGAAAATGTATGAATTATGGATTCAATTGATTGAAAAGCCGGTCTGCTGCTCTCTTCTGCAAATTGAATCAACCTATTTTCTACATCACCACTTGGGCCTCCAAATTGTCCATATGTTGAAGAATACGGAGATCCAAATCCTCCATAAGATCCATATCTTCCATATCCCCAATTATTTCCGTAATTGTTATAGCCTCCGTATCCTCCGTATCCACCATATCCAGTCATGTAATTTGGTCTGTAACTACTTAAAGCATTTGATGGTCTTGGTGGTAGAGGTGGAGGTTGTGGAGTCATTCCATACGCTCCTCCACTGTAAAAAATTATAAAAAATTTAATTAGAAAAAAACAGCAAGCAATGAATACTGAATATGAATAAAACTTTTATGATCAAGATCTTCTTGAATTTGAGTTGACTATATTAATTTTTAAATTTATAAATGTAAAACTTGATTAGCAAGATTTTTCTTATGTTTATTCATTATATTTAATATTAAAATTAATATTCCTATTGTAGGAACTAGATAGATATATTTAAATAACATTGATTGAAAAATATAGATATTTTATGGATTGATTGATAGTAGGTGAACATCATAGTTACAGAGAATACAAAGTTGATGTTAATTTTTAAGATAACGTTATTAAAGATGTAAACAAAAAAATCAAGAATGTCATTGCAATAAATCAGTAGATTTTATATACATTAGAACATTTGCAATGAGCAGCATACATACGTTTGACATGTAATAAAAGAATAATAATTCATGACAATTTCTGCTTTTCATATAAAAAAATTCAGGTAAATAGTATTATTATAAAAAAAAGGAATAATAACATTTAAATAATTACCTCGGTAGAACTCCAGTTCCTTGCTTAAATTGATTTAAATTAACAGTGTTTGATCTCTGTTGATTCATGTTGGTTATTGTTTGAATGAATTTACTAGTAGATTACTTGTACAATATTAATATTCATCAATAATCAAGGGTTTATAGGGAAAATGACAGGTAAAAAATTTTCCCTCGGTCAAAGGTCGTATATTGCAACGTTCGAATTATAAGTCTTTATATGAACCATATTTATAATAAAAAATTATTTATTTACAATTAATTAGAATAGAAGTATCACAGATTTGTCGCACTTATTATTCATTTAATCTTTTATTTATTTCCATTTAAATAAGATATTAGTTTCGACAACAATTTTCCGTCATGCTTTGTAAGAAAGCATTTTGATAATGATTACTCGAGTGAAAAGAAAGATTCTAATCTAATCTATTTTTGTTTCTGACACCGACACCTAGTTGGCGCTTTATCATTTTTGCAGATGGAATTAGCGCGCTATTTAAATCATTTGAGTGTTTCAATTAATTCAAAGTAGAATATTGGAAATTATTTCAATGCTTGGGGTAACAAACACAAAAGAGAAATCAAAAAGTAAATAAAGGTGAAGCTGCTTCTGTCATGCATTGATAAAGATTCTCCAATATGTATGATATTGAAAGTAATTTGACAAAATCAAAAGAATTGGGCC
Organism: Chelonus insularis; assembly: GCF_013357705.1. NCBI lineage: Eukaryota > Metazoa > Arthropoda > Insecta > Hymenoptera > Braconidae > Chelonus > Chelonus insularis. The sequence continues at coordinate 2,608,021 of NW_023276776.1, forward strand.
CCTCCGGGATTTGAACCCGGGACCTCCTGCACCCAAAGCAGGAATCATACCCCTAGACCAAGAGGCCTTTTTATACGTTAAAATTGAAAGACATATATAAATAAATTTAAAAAATGAAGCTTTTGGGAATAAATTTCAAATACAACTTATCATTTGGGGACATCAAACGTGTTGTACATGAATTATTTTGATGTAATTCAGCAAAAACAATAGTCCAATGGGGATAGAAAAATATAAGCATATCGTTTCGAGTTCCATCATGTCATGATATAGTTCATTTATGCTTCTATTATGATTGTATTTGAAAACCAAAATTTCTTCTTCCAAATAAAAAAAAAAATCCAAAAAGAATTTTTTGAAATGAAAAATTAAAATTTTTTTTATGGACTGAACTATTTATCAAGGAAGTTTCGTCAATTGTTCACAAGAAAAAAAATGATTATATAGATGGCATTGCTTCTTGTTTACGATTGACGATAAGACGTGAATGCGAAAATAAAGGTGAATTCATAAAACTTATGCCGCGATTGATACGAACGACATTCGACTGGTCGACGGTGATTGTGTTTCTGACCAATCTGAACTCTTGGCTGGTCTCAAAGCGCTCCCCATAGTTTCTCTAAAGACTGAAGACAGTGCACAAAAATGAATAGAACCACAAATCTCTTGTCAATCGTTCAGTGAACAGACGCGTTCAACTTATACCCGCGTTTTCTGACAAATTCTTAATTTCTTATCACTAATTTAAGTGCAATTATTAGTCTTAACTGGTGTATTAATTACGTGATTAATCCTAGTTAGCACAAAAATAAAAAAAAAAAATATTAATTCTTATCTATGATCACCCTCAGTGGTTAAGAATCAATTTCTTGAATTATACAAACACCGGGCCATCAAATTCCTCCTGCTCTTGAGGTAATTATGAGTAATCGTCATAAATATTATTATGATTAAAAATTAATATACAATGAAACGAAAACAACAAAGAACTATAGAAGGTAGATGATATTCCATAATTAATATATTCGCTCACGAAAATTCTATAATTTAATTACATCTTTTTCACTTGATATCGGTTAAAATAACTTAATTATTTTTATCTATTGATTTTTTGATAAATTATAAACAATAAATAGATAAAAGGAACTAGTTTATCCATTTTTTTGCTATTTCTTGAAGTAAATTAGAAAACAATTGAGGTTATTTTATTGAAGGAATTAATATTCTTTAAAACAATCAAAATTAATTATATACCCACATAATTTATTACAAAGAATTATTTCTTCCTGAATTTGTAGAACGATAATAATTTGTACCAATTAACGTATATTTCATTTTTATCGTGTGAATATTTATTTTTTTACATTGTCATGTTTATAATAATTTTTTCCAAAAGTAATTATTTATCCATCTTAAACAATCTATGTAGTTAAAGTTAACATCTTTCTATAAGAAATCCATTGTTTTCGAACAAATATATTAGAAATATATGTCCAAGTAAATAATGTTAGATGTTCTAAACTAACTTTGTTTGCTATGAAGTAATTAATGAAAACAACAACTTAAATTGAATAAATTATAGTCCAAATTACCTTTAAAATAATTAAGAACTTCTATATGTGCGTGTGTATTGGTATTTAACAAAATAATATTACGATTCGATATTTAATCGAGATCAAAATAAACTTTTCATAAATTTTATTGAATATCTTTGAATTGAATTTAAATATCACGTTAGCCATTGCTCGAGTTTTTATAGTATGTAACTTCACAGACTCATAAATAAAATTTTTCAAAAACTCTTTACTTCTTAATAAATTTATTTGAAAGTTAAATGATTTACGTCTGTTGACAGATAACAAAAGAAATGGAGGGAGTTGGAGGTGTTTTAACTGCCGAACGAAGCCCAGCTCGTGCTAATTTACACGTGGCTTTCACAGAAAAAGGCGAAGTTAAAGAGAGGCGTGAGAAATTTCTCACAGCTAAATATGGATCTCACCAAATGTCTCTCATTAGAAAAAGACTTGCTGTTGAGATGTGGCTTTTTGATGAGCTCCAGAAACTATATGAATCGGTGGTAAGATTTTCATTGGAAGCAATTTAATCAATTAGTAAGACCAACTTATAATTCACCACAAGTTTCAATTCATTATTTATATTTATTACAGAGCGACAATGGAAAGAGTCTGGAAGTTGAAGTTGATATCGATGAATTACTAGATATGGATAGTGATGATCACAGACGAACTTACCTTCAAGTAAGTATCAACAATTGTTTATTGTATTCATAATAACTTATTCCTAATAATAAATTAATTTCAGGAATTACTGGTGGATGCTAAAAAGCCTCACGATGTAAAGGTATGTTTCATTTTATTATTATTTTTTTAGATTAATATTAGTCATTCAAATATATAGTCTATATTAGAATTATATATTTTTTCACTATTTATCAAGTATCATAGAAATAATTTAAACCATTAGCAACAATAACATGAAACATCTCGAGACTATATGACATTTTTTGGCACTGTATACCTAAGATTACCGCATCATCAAAAAATATTTGTTAACGTTGCCAAGATTTCCGGCAATTTTTAGAAATATTGCTAAATATAGCAACAAGTTGATTAGATCACCAAACTTTAAAGTTTGTAAATTCCAGTATATTAATTGATTGAATTCAAATGAATATTTTGTATTTTTATAGAAATTTATAAATGATTTGTTGGAGAAAGCGAAAACACTCTGAAAAGTAAGTACCTGCCATGGATTAGATGCTGATTTAAAAAAGCGTTACGTTTGCTCACTCTTCGTTATACGATTTGATGATCAAGGCAAAGTCTCTGTAAGTTTTTAACTACGATTGCATTTTGATTATTGATACTTAAATTTAAAACTGAAATCCAAGAGCTCACCTGGATCAAACTATGACTGTCCAAGTATATTCCATATTTTAGTACTTTAATATCGCTTTATTATATGTAATTATTATTTTTATTCTTTTTCAATATAGTTTTTTTTTAATTTTATTGTTTAATATGAATTTTTAAGTATATATTTATTGATGCTGAACACGATTAAAGTATATGTTAAGTTTGAAAAAAAAAATTTCTGTTGATTAAATTTTAAAAATTTGGCAAGAAAGTTTAAGAGCGAAGCCATCCATATTGATAAATCTCTGGCAAACAATATTATGAACAAAAAAAAGGTACAAACAAATTAAAACAAAGAGAAAAATTTTTCGAGCAATAGTTTTTCTAGATTTCCATATTTGTATGAATGGAGTTGTCATTGTTGAATTATTCACAAAAAATACCTTGAATTTTAACAAAAGGAACAAAGAGAAAAAAAGTAATGAAAATGATAATTAACACAATTTAGAACGAAGAATCATTAATTGAGCACTGGAACAGAGACACAGTGGCACTATAAATTAGCAGATCATAAAAATTACGTTAATCGAAAATCAATTAAGTGCCAAATAAATACTATACGTTGATAAAAATTAGAAATTGATAATAATAACAATAATAATAAATTGTAGAGATGAAATTTTTAGAGTGATGTACTAATATAATGTCTCATGTTCTAGTAGTAATAAAAAAAAAAATTTCCACCTCGTGTTTTGTGTCAATATGATTGTCAATCGTTATAATATTCGATGGAGAGAGATAATCGTATTGTGCGAGATTTTTTAAGCTATTAATAGCTCAAGTATCTTCTAACTTCTAATTTCATTGTTGGCCTTGCAAGTTGTTTCGATATTTATGAAGTTGAAAAATGTGATGTTAATAAAAGATTGAAAAATTGAAAAATTCACTGCCTGATGTTGATGATAGAAAACTTTAAATTAAAGAATCAAAAATTATTTTCATAAGCTATGATTGGTATTCATGTGTACAAAATGTTTTTATTCTTCAGTGGAAAATATTCACTTTATCTTATTTATTACGATTAATATTATTTTCATTCACTTATATTTATGGTTGCTTATATAAAAATACTCTAATTTAGTTCAGATTTCACAATCAATTGATATTGAAAATTTCAATTATAAGATTTATCAGTCATTATGTTTTATTATTTTTTTTTCATTGACAATTGAAACATGAAATGGCTTATGTAGATACATATCTTTAAATTATCTTACCATTACCATATCGCACTATTCAAAACAACATGTTGAAGTGAAAAAAATTTTTTGTAAATGTGATATAAATTAGGCCGTATAGATAATAGAAGAATAAAATGTCAATTGATTATCTCTACTTCATAGAATATTTATAAAATTTTTGCATTTGAGTGCGCTTATAACAAACATGTTAAATTATAAATACTCTAATTTAAGTTTAGATGTGATGATCACGGATTCACATTTAATTATTATAAAATAGATTTATATAAATGCATTTTCTGATTGTTCATGATAATTACCTAATTATTCAGGCATCAAAATTTTTGTGAACAAAACAAACTGCCAAAGATTTATTTGATTGAGTAAAAAATAAAAACCTCAAATTACAATGAATTAAAATGAAAGGAAAGCTAATGGTGCTTTATGAAGGAACAATTTAAGTAAGATTTTACTGAAATAATATAATAGATAAAAAAAATTACAATCAAACAGATGGTCTCGATTATGTATGCGATATTTAATTATTATTATCATTAATTTAAGAATTTTGACAAAAAAATGATTGTCATCAACTGATAATGTTAGAGAAAAGTAATCGATTTAACTGTAATCAACGAAACAATATTTATATCTACGTTGGCTTATTTTTAATTGATTATTATTAACACCCCATGACGTATTTACAATTTTAAAACAAATTTAAAATTATCAAATAGATTAAAATTAGTGATATATTTGTAATCGTATTCATCATAATATTACGTTTTTAATGCTTTGCTAGGGGCAGAGTTTGTTAACTGTATTGAATATAAAATAAACTAGAAAATTTATTATAAGAACATTGCAAAGAATGTGTTTTTAAAGAGAAGAAAATTGTATTAATAATTTTTGTGAATTAATTGTATCTGCAAGATTCAGTTAATTTCTTTCTCAATATCTTCCAGAGTAGTTTAGTTTATTTCTACTATCAATTAGCCAGTGAATAGCTCATTTTAAAAATATTCGAAACTGTCAAAAGTCTATTTCTAAAGATATGTTTATTATTTTTGTATCTGGCCATATCTTCATACTACTTCTGGCTGGTTCGTTCAAATAAAAAAATATGTGTATGAATAATCCATTTTTGTATATGTACATATATTGATATCATTTTTTGAGTAGATAAAACTAAAAAATATAAAAATTCTTTTTCTTAATTATATACTCGTTAAATCACTAAAAATAATATGTTAAATAATCATAAATTTAAAATTAAAGAGATTCAAATACTTAATAATTTTAATTAAAATGTTAAAAATTTTCTCTTTCTCTAAAAATAATTCTTTATACAATGTTTATAATCGAAGAGGCATTATTAAATCTCAATAATATGTCTACTTGTTTGTTTATTTCAATACAAAAATTTATTTGTGAATGTGCGGAAAAAAAGTACGTTGGATTGAAAATTAATCATTAAAAACAGTGAATGTATAATCAATGATAATTAACAAATGTAATGAAAAAAATTATTATTTAATTGTTAATTTTATATATCTTTGTACTTCCAATGTGTGTTAATTAATGAGAATTTGGTATTATGTTTAAAAAAAATTGTGAGAATGGGATTTGTAAAATCTAAAAACTCGTAAAAATGTAGTTTTTATGCTTAAAAAGTAAGAATAATTGCTGATTGCTAGTAGATATATTTACAATTCATATATAGAAGCATGCTTCCAAAATTCAATTGTCAAAAAGAAGAATGAGCTTGGAACTTGATAAATAAAAATAAAACCAACATGCATCGACAGTGTGATTTTTCGAGTATAGTATTGCAATGTACTCAGGAATGTCAATATATAACAGTGATTTGTAATAATTATAATAACGAAGTTTTAATTGTGTAATGTTTTTTTTCCATTTTTACATATACAGATAGATGTAGAATTTTATAAAAAAAAATCCATGATTGTGCTGTTATTTTTAAACGATTTAAGTTTCACATCTGAATAAAATAATAAGAATATCGTCCAAACGCACCACGAAAATAAATTACAACATACACCAATGTAATAACATGTACAATTTATAAGAAAACCAATTAAGTGTCTATTTACTGCGTTAATTAAGCAATTAGATTATCATTCGAAATACGTGTATAAACTATTTCAAGTAAATATCTATTTAAAAATATCTAACTTTTGTATTTTTTTTTTAATTAGAAAATTCGCCAATAATTATTTTATTATTCATCATAATTACATTAAATATTAAAACATAAAATACAATTACTTGAAGTCGGTAACAAATTTTCATCAATTAATCAATCAGTTTTAATTTCGAGCTGTTTTTTTATCAAACTATATTTAAATTATTATTTGGAATTTATGATGATGTGGTTTCTGTAGAACAAGATTGATGATACAAGTAATTTATATATAATCCAAAAATAAGAATTTATAATTTATTTTTAGATTCCATTAAAATTTAATGCTTTGACTTCGATATTGTTGTGGTCTGCATTTGTTTACTTCCGCTAAGGACAATGTAAGGGGATTGAGTTTCTTTCTGTTTAGCCTGAAGAAGATTCAATGTTCCTAAAGGTGTGTCAGTTGATGACATTCTCTTCATTAAAATTTCCTGTTCAGCTTTTTTCATTCTTTTTTCTACTTTATTTTTTCCTGGACCTTTCCCATGAAATTTATGAGATAAATATCTAAAAGCTTCTTTCGCACTCAGAACATGGCCATCATCATCAATATATTCTAACTTGACATTAGGTTTAAATCCTTCTTTTTCCTTGAATTCTGTTGTCGGCCCATTAAACCTATCTCTTCGACCAAATTTGTCATCATCTCCATAAGTTTTGTCTTCGATAGAGTAATTTTGAGCCTGAAGATGTGCAAAACGACTAGCAGAAGGTCTGTTAGTGTCTTCTTTTTGTAAGTATCCTTTACTCATCGCAAGTTTTAAGGCTCCTGCAAGACCTTGACCAAGAGATGGTTCAGCATCAAGAATAGCAGCTTCTAAAGCAACTGGTTCTCGTACTTGTTCATCTAATTTAACCGTATTCCAAGCGCCACGACCATCATCTTCATCTTCATGGTCCATTACTTCTTCCTTGGACTGTTCCAATTCAAAATCCATCATTTCTCGATCATTATCTTCTCGATTACCTGCTAAGCCGTAGGTAGGAATGTCTCCAAGCGTTCTACAAAATTCTGCAGTTGCATTCAATGTTATGTAACCTGTTAAATTATCCTCAGTATTTGGTGCTTCATTTTTAATTTCATTTATAACTTCATTGACACTTGGTTCAGCTTTTTGTAGACTCTTAATTCTTTTTGATGCCAAATAAAGTTCAAGATCTTTTTCATCTTCTTCAATTTTTATATTTGTAAAATCTTCTGATGGTGTTTCGTAATCAGCAACATCTAACATATCATTTGGTTCTTCTTTTACTTTAGTTTCTTCATGCTTTTTTCGTCTTCTACTTCCTAAATCTCTCAAATAATCTGTATTATCAGGTACAAGATCATCTGCTTTTAAAATTTTATTTTTTCTCAATTTTCTCACTTTCTTTTTTGGTTTTTTAAATTTCGCAAGCTCCTCATCATTATAATATTCACTAGCAAGCTTAGGCTCACTTAGTATTAAACTTTCTAGCTTCTTATTTGCTAATTTTTGTTTAACAATTTCTACACGACGTTGATGTATTTCTTTAGTATTTGTGACACCCAAAACAAAGCTTTCTTTTTTCTTTCCCTCAATTTCTTCATCATATTTCTCAAGTATTTTACCTTTCGAAAATCCAAATTCATCATAATTATCTTCATCATATGCATCGTAGCCAGGTTTTTTAGTTTTATTAAGTATATTTTGTTTATAGTGTTCATTATCTTTCATATTGACATTAACCAGAACATCTTGACTTTCATCTAATACCTCTTTATCTTCTAAAGTTAGAATAACCGTTTGTCCTTCGGTAAAATTTTCCTAGAAATAAATGAAATTAATATCTTGTTTTTAATTTGTCTTACAAAATAATTAATCTTAAATTAAAAAATATGTAGCATTAACATAATAAATAAAATATTACTTACAAGATCATGTTCCACTTTTAAACCTTTAAGATCTTTATTAGTATATGCAGTATGTCTTTCATTCCTAACTTCTTCTTTGACGAGGTTACCAATGCCAAACTCTTCATCAAGTTGATCCAGTAGTTTAGCTCTTTCTTCAGCCTTTTTCTTCTCTTCTGCCAATCGTCGATTTTTTTCTACCCACGTGCTAGCATCATCATCGGAATCATCATCCCCTAATGATTTAAGTTTTGACAAATTCGATTCAATCTGTCTTTTTTGTTTCAAAGTATTCAGTTTATCCCGCATTTTTTCATTTCTTACAGTTTCTGTTGTATTTTGCGCTGGTTTATGATAAAATTCTCCTAAATCATCTTTGATTTTATTTGGTTCATCCTTAGAAGAAGTTGAATTTACCTCCAGAGGTTTTAATCCAAGTTTTGCTCTTAACCTATTAGTTTCTTCAATTGAAATAGATTCTTGGGAACCTCCTCCTTTAGACGGCGAAGGACTTCGTGGTTTCGATATTTCTGGTGGAGGCGGTGTAACATCATGATTCTTTGATATCTTTGGTGGTGGTGGAGGTGTACTAACAATCTCAACTGAAATAAAATAAAATTTGATAAGCTATTTTTATCCTTGAAAACATTATAATTTAATTTAAATAAAATTAATTCTAAAAAATAAAATTGTTCAAAGTTACCATCACTATCATAATCTTTACGATCTTTTCTTTTATGTTTTTTGTGATGTCTATGTTTATCCACTTTTTCTGGTTCTGGAGAATAAGATCTTGAACGACTACGATGCCTCTTCTTTTTCACATCTTTATTTTTATCAGTCTTATGTCTTTTATTCGATCCCATATCTTATGATTTTATGATTGTAATTAATTTATACAAACTCTAAATATTTTTACACTTGACAATGCTTTCTTACGTTAACCAACGTTAACAGAAATAAACATAACCTTCTAAATTCCAGTAAATATACGCATGCGCGAAAATAATTCTCAAAATATCCGTCAGTTGGCGTGCAGTGCATATTTTATTACCGGAAATCCAAGGGAACCGGAAATAGATGATGGACTGATCAAAAATTAAGTTTTTAATAAATAACGTCGGTTTTATTTATTATTCATCTCTCAATTGTTCGATTTCAAAAAATTCATATATTCATACTTTATTGATATATTAAATAAACACATTACCGGAATGTATAAATAGTTAGATTTTGAAAAATATCAAAGGAATTCGAAGAATCAAATGACTGGACTTTCTACAAAGTTCCAAACTCATGTTAATATTTCATAGGAATCCTGCTGGAAAAAGGTTTAACATGTTTCTGAAGTAGGAAAATACATATGAGCTCCGTTAGAGTCAGCATTTTAGGTTGTTTGAGGTTCCGACTACCTGAAATTGTCATTAGGTTAGTTGGCTGTTGAAGCATAAGATTGAAAAGAAGGTCTGCGAGTGTGTCATCAACGGCTAGATGAAACGTATTTTTTTCCCACTCACTTATTTTCTAGTTCTCATGAGTTTATCTTTTAGGATAAAGTCATTATCGCTGGATAAAATGGTCTTTCGTGAGGTATCTCAAAGGATCAAAATGATGAGGAGTGGAATGATGAGCAGAATGGGATGAGGAAGCAAAATGATGAGAATGAGAAATAAGAGGTTTCTTGAGTAAAAAATGATGGTATTAGCCAATATATGAGAACTCGAGACCAGTCGGTAGGGTCTTGAGTGGTCCCTTGTTCGTTCGTGCATCGTGAATAACGCGAGAAAGTGCTTGAGGGCAACTCGTGGGCACGGGCCATGCCAGTAGACCTGAGAGAAAAGGAAGAATGAGAAAAAGACAAGGCGCATTGGGTTGCTACCACTACTAATACCATCAAGAACCGCATTCTCTACCTGTGTGGTAAAACGCTCACGCAGGACCCCAAGGGACACTCAAAAACAAAGACCATTCGACGTCCTGTTCTAACATGACCCTTCATTATGAAACAATTTCCACATTCTACCGCTGGTTCGACAAAGAGAAAGGTCCACACTCTTCGATACTTAAGGTACCAAAATTGTCCCCTTCAGAATTGTTGTAATACAAGTTTATTGGTAGACTTAGTTACCTAGCAAGTAGTTATTTGAACAAGGGTTTCTCATTATTTACAATGTAATTATACTAAGAGCATACAATCCTGAAGATTTACTAAAATGAATATACGTGTTATGCTAATCTTCATTGAACACAATAAGACTGGTACCTTATTACTTGAAAATTACCTGCTTTCAATGACTCAGGAAATTTCAAAACTATTGTCACAAGATTAGAAAAATTTCCATTTGATAATACCACCATTAACCTTTACTGGTACCTCATAAAAGTCAGGTTTTACCAAGCACAACTATAAATCAACCTTACTAATCTAGTTGTATTCTATTTTCATATTTACTGTGGCTCTACATTGGTAAATTATATTATTCAAATAAATTTATCTTGAAGATATTTAATATTATGTTATATTTGAAATTGAAAGAGAATGAATCAATTGAACTACATTAAGTTATCGAATAAAAAAAAGTGAAAAATTGAAAATAAAATATTTTTGAGGTAATATATAATAATCATAACAATAAATAAAGTTAAACATAAATAAACACAATTATTTGATATGTTTTGATCCAATTTATTTGCAAATACAAAGAACATATAGTTTCATTCTTTGTACGACTATTTACTCATAAATTTGGAGCATTTGTATTTATTAATTAATATTAACATAATATAGATATGTTTAAAAAATATACATTACTTAATACTTTACAAATTATAAATTATTTACAATATCTTTACACAACGATTAATCGCTTATTCACACATTTTACACAAGGGTAAAGAAGGGGTAATCAAGGATTAAGGAGAATTAGGATCAGGTTTTTAAAGAATATTTGTTTAATGCTATCAACATAAGCTTCTGTACAAATATACATGCGAGCTTTAATTTGAATTGGCTGTAGTTTCCTTAATTATTTACGTTATTTTTGCGAAATAAAAAAAATTTAAAGCAAAAATAAAAATAAATAGTAATCCTTAAGCAGGTACGATTTACATTGACATAATTACATACACTTAGAACATCTATAAAAATATTTATAAATATTATTTATAGCTTTCAATGCATCAATTAATTTTTAAATGAATAAAATGACGAGGAAATCACATTACAATTAATCCACAACTACATTCACAGTAGTTCAGCCACTAGGAGGATATGGAGATAAGTTCTAAAAGTATGCAACCGTCTCAATCAAGTGTTTTGTAAAAAAATTAAAAAATTCACATACAAGTTTATCCAGTTCACTAGTTCATTTTGTCAAGTAGAAATAATGCTTAAAAATTAACATAACACTGTTGATTCACATCAAAAACGTCAGCACGACACTTAATCAGAGTAGATCAGCATAAGTAACTTGACTATATTCATTGTTTAATGCGAATAATAACCATACCAATGGCACTAAAGTCGCATAGATGATAAAAAACTAAGCTCCTCCAAAATACATCTATGTATCCGTATTCTTTATCATGATAATCATTAACACTATCATCATCATAATCATCATTTTCGGTATTGAAATATATGCCTTTTCCATGGGACATGTAGCACCTATAGATGCAGCAGAGTAAATCTTATACCGGTTTTTCTCTACAGCCTTATTAATAAATTATACGAGCGTCCAAGGAGGTTCGGGTTTGCCTATCGTGTAGCTCTTAAGCCAAGTGAACGAGCGAATAAGCGAGTTAGGCAGGAGACCAACAGCCAGGCACCTTGGTTCATAAGTTGTTGAGTTTGTTGATTACTGAAAGTGTAGAGAATGCGGCAGCGTCACGCACTCTGAGCTGGTTCTCTCTCAGAGCCCGTTCTCTCTCGGTCTAACGAGCAACAGCCACGAGGATGGAGCAATACACAGGTGGGTGGAAGGGAGAGAATGGAAGCTGGTAGTAGCAGCAGTGGCAATCCACGCACCAACGTCACACACTTGTCCTCTTGCCCGTCGTTTTCATATATTCCAGTACTCGAGATATTTTTAATTCATCTCAGTATAATTATTACTAAATTCCAAATGCCTCATATATAGATATATGTATATATATGTACATGTTGCGTCAAGTCATATCAGCGACAACCGCAACCAAGTACTGACATGTCCTGGTAATTTTTAAGCACCACTTTGTTCTCTTCATCAAGATACAGCATGGATATTGAACTAAGAGCTGTTGGAATACAGCAAGCCTTGGGAACCAGTGCTGGATTCGTTGAATACACAAGATTCTGTACTATTGCGTGGTTTGTTGAGTTTAAATGATCAGATAAAGGAAAAGGACAATCTCCATGGCAATAAAATGCATCATAACCAGGTGGTGCTACAATCCAATCATTCCATCCGACATCAGAAAAATCAACATATAAAGGATGTCTTCTACAATTTTCTCTGCCGTCTTTGCGTCGATTTTTACGTACTGCAGCTCTTCGTGTTCGACGTTTTATGATATCCGACGCTGAAGCCATTTTGTTACGACCATCATCAGTGTAAGTAAAGAGTGTGGGTCGTACGTCGTCCCATGTATCATGAGATTCTTCAACATTACGTTTTAATCTAACATGTGGTTTGTCGTTTTCTTTGATTCCATGCACTTGGATCAATAAGCCGTGATTATGTTTAGGTTCTTCTAGCCATCGTGCTACCGCCGGATTTACATCAAGACTTATTGTACTGTTGCTTGTCACATCAATTACTTTACTGTCAATGAGTCTTAATATTGGTGCTTTCTTTTCTTTTTTAGCACCTGGACGAACAATATCGTATACCAAAACTCTACCTGTTTTTTTCTCTTTTGAATTTTTCTTCAACAATGCAGTACGTGATAAACTTAATTCCGCTGCTTGTAATTTTTCTGTTGAAGGTATACTGCTTAGATCAAATGATAATCGAAAACGATTTATCGATTGAAATTTGTCATCCAGTGGACTTTCTGTGAACAAAAAAAAGATCATTCATTTTTAGTATACAATTTTGGAGTATAGAATTGCTTTATCTATTTAACGAAAAGTCAATTAGTATAACTGTTGAAAATTGATTATGACTAAGCCAAGTGTTGTAGATAGAGAGAACAAAAAATGACCAATTAGTTGTTCAGAGGGTGGTCCAGAAGTTCAGCTATGCTTGAATATCATGTCAGTAATAGCACTCATCTAAAGGTCTAGATAAGAAATCTTCAAGGATACATTTATACTTGTCGCAACTTTTAAGTTGTAGAGTCGAAGTTTTTCTACTTATTCATAGAATTCCTCTCGGTTATTCATGCCTAAAATTTTTCCCACATTCTTTCATACATTTTTCTATCTTAAAAATGAGTATTGTCTAAATATGTATAGTACTTATCCTATTATAGATTTAAAATGGATTATATGAAATAAGTAGTAAAGAGAATTCGAAGCGTTATGCACGAATAAACAAGTTATATTACCTTGAAGTCAAAACCTTCCTTTCGATATCTCTATTTGAACTACAGCAGCAACAAGCGATCAATGTAGTAATAAAATCAATAGCTTTTCAAGAAATCAAGGCCACCGCCTTTCTGTTTTTTAAGAAAAATATATAATCTTTGGCGTAATTAAATGGGATAGAAAATTATTTCACTAGGAAAATATTTTCCAACCATGAATAATCTCATTCTATAGACTCAATAGCAGCCATGAAATGAATAAGAATGAATGAATGGGAGTTGACGAGAATGCTATGGCTACCTGTGAGAGCTACCTTAAATAAAACGCTTCATTTTTTTTCTTAATGCTCTTATGTGTATACAATGTATCCACTAAAGCTCTCCAGTCTTTTCAGATTTAGAAATGGATATCCCTGACAATGCACCATCTTTCTCACCTATTGTGTATTTTTACTTGGCCTGTCATCATCAATTTCAACAAGAATACCTTTGAATAATCGTCTTATAGATGTTAAGAGTAAATAAAAATATAAATAAAGGATCTACTCAATCAATTAACCATAATTGCTGGTAAATAAGTAATATTATATTGTTAAAAAATAATTTGATCCTTCAAAAAATTTATCTTCTTCATTTTCCCATCTTATTACTGTCATTTATAATTAATTACATATTAAATACATATGTATTTTATTTTTCTATTCATAAATTTTTATTCTGAATTAATTTATTCTTTTCTTAAGTTAACCTTCAATCGGATCATTGGTCTATTATTAATTTTTTCAAGAAACTTCATTTTTAAATATAAATAACTATGAATAATAAAATGAATATAGTGATTTGATATTAAAAATTCTTGAATAATATATTTTCCTCTCAATTTTGGTTTAACTGGTGGAAAGTTTTGATTGCTGAATATTGACTATGTATTTATTGTCAAAGAGATCAAAGTATTCTTGTATCATCATTAAAAGATATTCAATTAATAATTTTACTTTATATTTCTTGCTTAATGTTATTGAAACTGATATTGGAGTAAATTTCTTTGGGTATATTTATCATAATAATTATTTATAAATACTAACCTTTATGCAAGAAAGATCGAACAGTATTGGCGGATCTAGTGTGTAATCCTCGTTTTGCAATATCTGCAGTACCAATAGAATTTTGTTTAGCATAAAGTTTTCTCAGTGATTCTGGAATGTGTGCCTTTCCACCAAGAGGTCTTGGTCTCTTGGAAAATCCCAAAAGAGCAAGAAGAGATGCCTCAACAGTAGCAATAGTTTCCTGTCTTTCAGTCAAGTTCATGTTGTTGGTGAAGTTCTCTTTGACTTGGACAATGCTGTCAGCGTTTGACTTTGTCACATCACCAACCAGCACGCCCACTCCCACAAACACCAATCTCAGCAGCAGCAACGTGCGCATCGTATCGCCAGTCACTGGCACTGCCACTCCTGAAACATACAATTATCCAGGGTGTGGCTTTAGTACAGATTTTTTTATAATCTAACAGCTTTTTAGCGATTAAAACTAGATAAATTACTAACTTCCAAAGCAAATTGAATTATATTAAGAAAAATTTCATGCATTCTTTCATTTTATATTTCAGACTAGCATCATAATGTTTGCCAGTTAAAAGTAGACATTTTTTTATACTTCCAAAGAGTATCAGATAATTAATGCTTCATTTTGTAAAAAAACGATTGGTAAAATGCCATGATAAGCTAAAATGATGAAGGATATGTCTTAATTTTCTGCATAATAAGCATGACATTTGTGATTTCACATTACCATTAACCCTTAAGAACCCTCGTTCCTCATACCTACATTACTCTTGTGATGAGTAAATTACTTATAGCGAGAATTCTAAAGGATTGACTTAATAAAATATTCCATGCAGATTAATGTTGATGAAAAATATGTAATCTAAATAAACAACACGTGTTAGTAGTAAGTAAAACATTAAATGGTTGTGAAGGTTGGATTGTACATGTAACTTTTGCAATATGTAGTGCGCACAGACCACCGGTTTTTGGTTGATGATTTATCTAACCGCATATACTTTTCTTGTTTTACGTTTATATAAATAATGTTACAGCTTGTTGAATAATAGAATTATTGATGATTTTAGTTTGTCGAGAAATTTATCAAATAAAACCATAATTTTGAGAAAAAATTGTAATTAATTGTATAAAAAACTAGAAATAACAGATAAAAAATGATAGGTAGATGGCGGCATCTGAGAAAGACGCGGCTGGTGGAGACGGTAAGGCTGGCGCTGCTAGAGCCAAGCTGTCTGCTGGAGATTCCTTATGTATATAATCTCCCCCGCCGGATCTCTTACGAGGCTCGGCTGGGGAAGCCACAGACCTCTGCTGCTTCGTCTTCTCGTTCCTCAGGTTGTGTTCTAGTGCGATAATCGATGACGGAACTTGTTTAGAGATCAAAAGTTGATAGAATACATGACAAAGATCAAAACTTGCGGATGAGTACAAACTTACAGCTGTTTTTTTTCAAGGTAAGCTATTAGCATGTGAGTAATGTAAAGATGACTGTTTTTTTTAAAATACTTTTTGTACTTCCGGGTATGTTGAAAGATGCAGGTGTAAGATAGAAGGTAATTGATAACAAGAATTTGACACATCCTGATAATCGCCGCCATTTTGTTCCTGATATTTAGTACGAATACGAGTTGAAATCATATATTCAATTGATGATATTGATAATAAAGAATGTATAGAAGTGATGAGAGAAACACGACAACCTCGATAATGCATGATACGTGGTCATAAAAGTGATCAACCTTCCAGAAATATCTTGAAGCTCTTTCAAAACAAGTAAATATATCACAATTGAGTGAAATAAAGAAACGCCATTGATGTGTTTTATGATTATTAATGTTTGTTAAACAGGATGCTGTAAGTAATTAAATATATTTTTTATCCTGCACGTGACGCTGCAGATGGATTTATGCTGAAATAATTGATGGAAAAAATTTTATGTTGGAGAATCAAGCTGGCTCGCATCCGCTAAGGAATGTGGTCCGCGTCGTGGAATCTGCGCGCAAGCAGGCAAGGATACGGGGCCGCAGAGCGAGTCTGATGGTGGCCGATTGCCACGGTGGAACGCGCGGGAGCACGCATACACATACACGCAACGTCATCGTCGAAAATAATCAGACAAATCTTTCACGATATAAGAATGACAATTAACTTAATAAGTGTTATATGAATGTAGAAGAAGTAAGTAATTAAAACTAATATTAGAAGAGAATGATATGTAAAAGAAAGTCATCAATTTATACATATATGTTCTATCAATATGTATTTGTTTTGTAGAACATGTTACGCAAAATTTATATGCAGGATATATGTGAAAATGGATGTAGGTTCTTACCTATAGCTAGCCGTGAGTCCGAAGCCTAAACAGCCACGGCATCTCAGCGTGTCCATACAACGTGAAAACTCTTTGGTTGGCCGTAGCCAAAGCACTTATATCACCGACACAAACCACCATTCACGCGTTTAATCAAGTCTGGATCAAGTGTAGAATAATCAAAGAATCAAATTGATCTATTTGAAGATGAAGTGTTAACGTTGATTGAACACTGGATATACCGATGAGATAAATGTATAATTCAACTATTCACTGTTATTAATAATGAAGGTAAGCACATCACTACGAAAATGTCACGATGAGAATGAAGACGACAGTAAGAAGAGTCGTCCGACACGGTTGATAGGCGTCGTGTGACTACTGGTTGCTGCTCAGGAGCAAGCGCCAAGGAGCCTTCCTCGCGCTCACCACGATTACCGTCCCCGCCGGTACGGACTGTCGTACGCAAGATGGAGCAATTCCCCTACTGAACCGTAGAGAGCGTCGATTCATAAGTACACGCGCTCATTTGGACAGGGCCGCTCCAAATGGACTATGGGCCCCGACCATGGTCCCTTTTATCCCCTCCATTAAGCTCTTCCACCTGCTAAGTTTAAAAGAAAGCCCTCCTCCTAGGCGCACTTATGCTATTTCCACCACTTGGAGTCCTCGCTTTCTTTCCCCCCACTGTGGTATTTTACCTGCGCCAAAGTATCATAGTTATCTTCTTCAGCTGGTTGAAGGATGGTCCATTTCACTTGACTCGCATGACTAAGTAAATCTTGATTAAGATTTTTTATTTTATTGGTGAACCACGGCACTGAAAAGAACTGATTAATTGATTATTAATATTAAATGTAGATGATGAAACGAATAAAATGTTGGAGAAGGATAACAAGGGAATACGAGAAATGCTACTAGCTTGGCTGACCGGTCTTCCTGCCGCGCGCCATGCTGTCTGCCCGATTCCTGCATACTTCCCACTTGGCAATTGGATATTTTACGCCATTTCCGCTTGACAACTCAATCACACTGGAGATTTCATGGAGATGCCCACGCGTTTCCTTCCACAAGACTGCAAATGCGGCTAATAAATGACCTGAGAGACTGCGGACAATGAAAAATGATAGAGTGAGAAATCTAGATGCAGCAACTGAACAATCATTATCGTACTACGGTTGTTCGCTTCCAATTATTATTTCTGCAAACTATAACACGTTTCGACATGCTGAAGAAGAATGATTTCCTCTCCACGAATCCATCTGAGATTATATGCAATTTCCGCTCTGCCAATAACAGACTTGGTCGGAAGTTGAAAAATTCTAAATTAAATTCTATCATCGCAATAAATGCTATCGAGCACCCTGTGGGTTGTGAAAAAAAAGAAAAAGAAGAAGAGAATGTGTCCTCTAGCTTGTAAAGGGGGTTGAGGGGGTCATGATGGAGAAGCAGAAGAAGAACCGGCCGAAGAACTACAGAGAGCAGAGACGACAGGAGTGGCGGTGAGGAACAAGGTAGAAGATATCGTGCCGGTTAGTGCTCCGCCCCAGCTTCAGGGTCGTCTTAATTACCGGGTGGTCCAGTTCGGAACCCCATAAATATTTCGTGCTGCGGCGCTCTTTCCTTAGAGACCCCAGAACTCTTCAGAAACTATCTTTAGTGAATAAGCAACAGTATCCTAGACTCTAGCAAGAATATGAGAAAGATATAGATATACTTGAGATCCTCATCCAAGCTTTCACAGTCGCTTCTATATATAATTCCATCATTAGATTGGCTCTTTGTATTTTGACTTCCACCGCCAGATGAACAACCGGATGAGATCCAGCTCTTTCAACGTTCCATTCTCATCCAAGCTGGGAGCCACCAAGTCTACCGAAAGTTAGTCATCTTGTACATTAAAGAATAAAAAGAAGGAGAAACGAAAAAAAGAGAATATGATTGATTTTTATCTTATTTTCGGCGTTATCAAAAGAAAAATGAGCCGTAGCACTAAAAGAGGATTAGTAGTTTTTTTTTCTCTATTTTCTCAGGTATATTTGAAAGATAACAAGGATCCTCGACCACGTCACCCTGCTTCAAACTGGGTAGAGGCCTCCTACGCTGCATAGTCGGCAGAATGTCTTTTGCATGAGTCACATAGGACATCTCTATTATGTGCTCAATTCGCCAAAATTTATTATAACTTTAACAGATTTATATCTCATATACTTTTCCACGTATATTGAATCAATCCTTGTCTTATCTCTCTTCTTTAGAATATTTTTCTTCTTTTTACGACCCGCCCACATGCGAACAGCCTAAAACAATGGCCATTACTACCAATTTTCGATGAGCTGTCATCAACCACCCACAGGCATATAAGAGTAAGACGAGGGAGCTAGGGAACTATCATTTGTGTGGTCTGGCCAGCGGAATAAAGAGAGACAAATGAAAAAAAAAAAGAGAAAGACCACCTTCGTAGAAGCCACTTTACTCTCGCGAGAACAGAGAACGTTCTCTCTTTCTCTCTCTATTTCGAAATTCTTCGCGGACCGAGTGGGGTCAGCATGAGAACCAAAGATGTAAATTCCCACCGAGTCCACTTGCGTTGCTCGTTCATCAAATGGATTAGAAATTAATAATCAATGTTCTTTAGTCATTTATATTTACTTGGAAGAGAAAAAATAACCATAATTGACGTAAATATCATTAGTAATTACCTTTTTAAATTTTATTGCAGAAAACTGATTAAGTATTCCTTAAAAAAAAAATATCAACTGAGCTGTTATTCAGACACCTGATGGCAACTCATTGTGCAAGGCGTAATTATGTAACTTCAACTTGTAAGTGTGTGCGCTGTAAATTTCCAATACATAACTTAAGGACTCTAAAGAAAATCGTATAATACGTCATAAAGTTCTACGAAGACAAAAGTAGAAAAACCTGTACCTTAGAAATAATGCATACATTATCAATGTTATTTAAAATATGTGCATTGCTCATGTTTCTCATCATTAACTTCAGCACGTCTTCAGAACATATTATGTCCATTCCCAGCAGATGAAGTTTATTTCAAATTAAAATGGTTAAGTACCAAGAACAGTAATGTTATACGCTAAGGTAATGACATATAAAGTTAACATCTTACAAAAAAAAAAATCAATCTGGTCTTTTATTTTAAGCAATTCAATTTATATTTTTTATTCTATCACACAATAAGTCAGGTATTGGAAAATAAAATGATTTTATTTCAAGGTGATAGAAACCAAATTGATTAATAAATTACACTCTATATCAATAACATTTTTAAATAACTAAGGAACATTAAATAATTATATTAATATTAATACATGTTATATAATTAGATTTTTCAAATATTTTGTCTTCGATTTTTTTCAGCTAATTTCCAATAGGAATGAATTAAATTCAATGATTGGAGATAATAATAGAATGAATTTTATGATGTGAAATCTCAACTGGAAAAAAATACTCAAAATTGGTTTAATGGAAGCAGTTTGCAAATATAATGAAGAAAAAGTGTTACGTTGAAAATTTATTCGATAAAAGACATACATAGTATTGGAGCCAGATATAGCTGATGCGATCTAATGAGCACCCTCACCTGTTCATCTACACATGTAACAGCCAGCTGTACGCAGTAAGAACGACCTAGCGGACAAGTAAACAGGTTGATATATGTACCTTATTCCTATATATAGCCACATCTCTCGTCTCCCGGAAACTTGTTTCTTCTCATCGTGACGAGGTATCTCAGAGGAACATTGAATTTCACTCATACATGTGAATAAATTGATTCTCAGACAGTATCATTGATTCAATCAACATGCATGCTGAAGATGGATTAAGGTAGTTGTTAGAAGAATGCGTGAGTGATCAATGTTAATAAGACCACATTCGAAAGACTTGTGAGAGTATAGAGGTAAGCAAGACTCTGGAACTTGGCACTTTTGGTACGCGGCAGACAGCGCGTCGCCCAATCTCCACAGGCAACTTCTGTACTCGTACCAGTGTTAACTAGTGGCTCAATCCGATCATTCCATTTTAAACCAACTGAAAAACTAGAAAAGTCTTCCTAACTTTGACTCCTTAATAGTCATTAAAATCAATGTAGAATTAAAGTCTCGCCAAAACTATTAAGTCTAATCCAGCGGATTAAACACTAAACTCAGTTAGTAAAAACTTTTGTTATAAACGTAGTTCCTATGACCTCATATACATTATCATGATATCTTAAACAGCTGGAAAAAGCTTCAGAAATAGATTCACATGCCGCCAGAATTATGTCTGAATATTGGAATATTCTCAGAAGTTGATGTTTATCATTTCAAGAAATAAATTTGACTGCGCAAAATATCCATTTATAATACAAAAGAAGTTGATATTTTGACGTTAATTTTCCTTTGTTAGCTATTGGTTTTACGTAGAAAATTATTCGCTTCTGTAGAACAATTCATTTAAATAAAATAAAACTGAATCATTAGTTGGATCAAATAATAAACTTAATTAATAAACATTAAAAGAATTTTAAAACTATGAATTTATTTGCTAAAAATTAATTGTTATTATAATCATCTATACCTTATGATAAAAATAAGAAATAATATTATTTATAATAAGATTTTTCTGTGAAATGTGAAACTCAGTATCACTTTACATAACGTATGAATATAGAAAGTCTACAAGTTAAGTTTTTATATTTTTTATGCATATCCCATGGATTTATGTAGTAATAACAATTTAGATGTTCTCTTTTAGAAGTATATTTTGATTTTTACATTACTGAGTGAAACAAAAAATATTAGAGAAAACAAGTATTTTTAACTTGAATAAAAGACATAATTGATTATCCACAGTAACATATTATCTAGTTATTTAGTTAATGAAGTAAATATTTCTTAAAGTAAATGATTGTATCAATGGAATAATTAATGTCAAACATAAATAAACCGATTCCTAATTATTCTAAATAGCAATAGTACTAGGACGTAGTAAAAAAATTTATAAATTTCAATGAATAATGGCAACTACAAGATGATGCAATATTTATAAATTATTATTCGATACAAATTTAATTTCATATTTTATTCTCAGGAAATAGTGCTGCTAATAAATTAGGTTTGTTTACTTTACCAAGAGAATTTTTGGGAATTTTGTCAACTATTTTAAGTACTGTAGGAACAGCGTATGAAGGTAAAGATTGTTTTGCAAAATCACGAAGCTGTGACAAAACGATTTCTTTACCTTCACGGGTAACTGCAACGGCCGCAACCTGAAATTAGTAAAAATAAAAATATCAATGGTAGTAAACATCTTTATTACATCAATAAATTTTATTTTCTTTTTCAGTTCGAGGGGCATTGTGATTCAGAAAACGAAAGAAAGTTTCTTTTTCTACAATTCAATAAAATACTTATTGTCCACCATTAATAAAAACTTTTACTACCCTACATTTTTTTTTTTAATCATTTAAATATATCATATAACACTGAGTGCATCATTATCATTTGATATCGAAGTCTTAAAGCAGTTTTTATGTGGCATATTTAATGTCAGTGAAGAGAACAGCCCATTAATAGGACATTTCACCGAATTTCTTTTTTATTCTTTTCTTGAATTTCTCCAATTTCCTTTATTATTTGATTTATTTTTAATTTTAATTAAAAAATAGTTTTATTTCTTTAATATAATTGAAAAGTTAATCAGTGTGAAGATTTTTTTAAATTAAAATAAAAAAAACTTTTGTTTTACATTTCAAACCAGAATATTTGCTTGAAAAACTTGGCTTACTTTTTGTCCCCATGTTATGTCCGGTAAACCAACAACTGCACAATCTATGATGTCTGGATGTCCAAGGATTACCGTTTCCACTTGCAGGGCACTGACCTTGTAGCCTCCACTCTTGATAATATCCACAGAACTTCGTCCTAATATACTGTATACACCATTTTCATATTTAATGGTATCACCTGATGGAAAAGTACAAGAAAGTTAACAACCATAGATAAAAAATAAATTTCCCATCGTTCTTACCCGTTTTAAACCATTTATCCCGAGTAAATACTTTGTTCGTTGCCTCAGGCCTATTCCAATATTCTCGAAACACACTTTCACCTTTGACTTGTAACTCTCCATTGATGGGAGGCTTTGATTTGCTAATTATCTTACTTCCTTGATAATCACCTTGAACGAGAACTTCTGGTGTATTATCAGGAGATTTGGGATTTGTAATCCGTACCTGCACTCCAGGTAACGGAGTTCCAACCGTACCTAAAAATTTATTGTTTTCATAAGAATATTTACCAGGGAAATTTTTAAGGTGGTATATTAGTTTAAGCACCTGGAATACGTTGACCTTCAAGAGGATTTGATAGAACCATACCTGTCTCTGTCATGCCATACCTTTCTAGTAACCGGTGGCCTGTAATTTCTTCCCACTTGTCGAAAATAGGTTTTGGAAGTGGTGCTGATCCACTAACCATCAGTCTATATAATGAGAAAGTAATAACGTATTTAAATTAGTTTATTTAATTAACTATTATTATTTATTCAAGTTATAATAAGATTTCAAGACTTCAGATTTTTATTACATAAGAAGTTTGAAAAAAATAAATTAATTCATGATGAGTATACTTTTAGACAAAAAAAAATAATAATAATTTTTAATTAACTGCACGGTGTTTATTTTAGACTATAATAAATGCATATGAATTCTTAGAGTACAAAATCATGCATATAATGAATGTTTAAATAGATGAACGTGCAATTGTACGACTTATAAAATGTTTACAATTAAACATATTTAAATTTTCTTTTTTCCTCAATAATTTGAATACTAAGATAAAGTTGAAAACATTATTTACAACTAAAATCATTAAAGTTTCCTCAGCAATATTCAAATCCTAATACGAATATTAATTTTGAAATAAATTTCAATTAAGTAAGAAGAAAAATTAAAAAAAAACACATTTACCTAATTTTTGTGCTGCATACTGTATGAACATATTCTCTAATTTTTGGATTTTTACTAAATAATTGTTCATATTCTTGAATAAGTTTCATGTAGATAGTTGGTACAGCCATGTACATATTAATTCGTTCTGTGTTAGGTACGTTAACTGCGAGTAATTGACTCCAAACGCTTGAGGTTTCAAATTTCGGTAACATCACACACCGTGCGCCCACATAAAGTGGACACATGAGAACATTGACAATGCCATGAATATGATTTAACGGTAAGGTATGAAGAATAACGTCTTTTTCTGACCATTTCCAGGCAGTTATAAGTGCATTCATTTGTGATTGAAGATTTCTGTGAGTCATTACAACCCCCTTTGGAGGACCAGTTGTTCCTGAAGTATATACAAACATTGCATCGCTATTGTTATAAAATTCATCTTTCAACAGAAGTTCACCAAAGTCTTCTAAATCATCATAATCATTTTTTAAATTTTTATTATTTGCTGTCTTTCCATCAGGTTTCATGGCTAATATTCTGAGAGCATCGTCTAAAACTATAAGACGAATTTTTGATTTAGAACAAATTGGCTCTAAAATAGGTGAATTTTCGGTCGTTGTTATGACTACTCTGGCTCCAGAATCTTTGAGGTAGTATTCTAGAACCGTTGATGGGCTTGAAACATTCAATGGAACAGCTGCAAGAATATTCAATTATGTATACAGTTTTTTAAAAAAAAAATTATTATTTATATAATACCTATTTGTCCACTCATCCAACATGCCCATTGAACAATCACATATCGAGCATCGTTTGGCATTAAAAAAGCGATCCTTTCTTGATGTAAACCACCTAACAATGTAGATAATTCAACTGCAAATTGTCTCGAGCTGAGAAATAGCCCCCTATAGGTGTAATCTCCCTGTAAATCTCTGAGGGCAGTTTTATCTCCATATTTGATTGCATTTTTAAATACTGGAATAACTCCATTATTTGGAGGCTGTAAAAATTCATTTCGATGAGATACATTAGATTTTATTTCAACTATTTATATTTAAATTTATTAATAATTTTTATAATTAATATTTTCTCATACTTTACAAATATGCTAAATAAAATAGCACTTTTTATAGTGATTGACAGGCAAACAATCATCATTCCATTTTTGATTCACAAATTATTTTATCAATTCAATCAGAACCTACTTGAGTTCATGCAATCATTCAAGTTCACATCTACAGATGAATCACATGACATAGACCTTGATTCATTCAAACGCGGTCGAGACTAAAATTGAATTGTGTGATCGAATTTCATGATCGAGTTTAAAGAAGATATCATAGATTATTTAGTACAAAAATCTCATGCAATGATGATATTTTTTTTTATATTTAATATTATTTCTTCTTTATTTTTAATATCAGGTAATTGTTAACAAATAATTTCATTAATTTTATCAATGTAATTAATTTTGATGGTGAATTAATTTAGAAGTGAATGGTGCTAAAGTAACAAAACAAGGAAATGCAACAACAAATTGTGGCTGTTCGGATAAAATAATTTCATTTTTTAGAGACAATAGTTTAAATATATTGTCTCAAAATGAAAATGATCAAACTCCACTCTGTTTTGCAGTAGGCCGAAATAATTGGCATATATTAAAAACGCTCCGACGAAATAATGGAAATGTAAATGTTCAAGATGCTAAAGGTCAAACTTTACTTCATATAGTAATTGAAGAGAGCCGTTTAAATATTATTAAAACACTTTTAGAGCATAATGCTGATGTAAACATTCAAGATAAGGATGGTGAAACACCACTTCATTTAGCTACTGAGAAAAAAAATTTCAATATTGTTATGATACTTCTGCAACATAATGCAGATGTAAATATCCAAAATAAATATGGTGAAACTTCACTTCATTCAGCAGTTAAAATAAAAAGTGTGAAAATTGTCAAAATGCTTCTGAAACATCAGGCAGAAGTAAATATTCAAGATGTATATGGTTGGACACCACTTCATTGGGCAACTGAAGAAAATACTCTAAATATTGCAAAGTTACTTTTACAAAATAATGCTGATGTGAATATTCGAGATATGGATGACTGGACACCACTTTTCTCAGCAATTCGAAGAAATGCTAAACGTGTGATTGAAAAGCTATTGCAATATAATGCCGATGTAAATGTTCGAGAAAAAAATGGCTTGACTCCACTTCATTATGCTATAAATAAACAATGTGACTGTATTGCTTTACTCAAACAGCAAATAGTTAAATTAAAAGCTGCTAAATTATTTGTTCGTAAGGATATATTAAAATTAGTCTACAATTCAACAAAAAACATGACTTCAGCATGGATTAGTTCCTATGAGAATGATTGTAAGCAAGAATTATCTAAAATGAAGAAGGAAAAGCCAAATAATAGTAGTATATCTTTCTATGATCTTCTAGTTAAAAATTTAAACAGTCAGATAAATATTACTAATCATGAAAATATTGTAATTGCATTAAATTCAAACAAATTAAAAAAGAAATTTCCCTTATATGCTGGGATTTTGAAAAGTCGTTTTCAAGATGGACAAAAGCAGAATGAATAGTTTGGCAATTTACTTTGAGTAAATATATGAAAGTTTATTTATATCTAATGAAGACTATGTATGTTTATTATATTGATGTAATAAAAGAACGATAAATAATTATCTTTGCTTCGATCACATTAATGTACAGTATAGTATATGATTTCATTAGTTGAATCATAAAACAGATATGTACAAATACTTTTGTTTAAACTGAATATAGTACAAAGTTTAAATGTCGAAATTCGAATTAAATATCATGATTTCGATTTTGTTGATAAATATTCTCATCATATCATCAATATTTAGTTATAATGATAATATACAATTCTTACTAATTTTCATACTTTGATAAATGCCTTTCTATTCATGTTGATGTAATTTACCTGATGTGTTTCGTTGACAGAACTCAAAGCTGCATGTGTCTGTTGTAATCTTCTAAATGTCAGAGGACCGTTGTGATTTCTAGCAATGTTACACGCAGTCAAATATAAATTACGTCTCAATAATGAACCCATCGTGATCCTTTGCACGTGTCAAATTAATATATTTCTGAAATCCAAAAATAAACTAACCTATAATAAGCATTACTGGCAAACATTTAACGACTACTAATCAAAATTCAATTATTTTTATATCCAATCCATTTAAATATAATTATATTTTGATATTGGAGTTATCTTTATGTTTGATTAATATTTAAAATTATATCTTTCATTTAAGGATGAAGATAAACAATAACAAAATATGCAACTGGATAAGCATGTAATTTTATCTAAAGAGACCTTGAAAGTAATTTTATAATTTTTTTGTTCGAAAAAAAGTACATCTTGTCATGTGAATGTTAAATTTGGGATAATTTCTTACCGGACATAATCATACACTAATTTTCTGTTAAAATTTCACTTTAGATTAAACATATTTTAAACATTTCTTTCTGTTCTTTAAGTATCATTTTTATTATAGTGATAATTATAACACTCGAATATTTTAAGTAATTATTTAAAATTTGTAATAATTGCTGAAAACAAAACCTCTTTTTACAACACCCTATGCCTTTTATTGAGTACAACTTTCTTGATTTGTCACTAGGTCGCGCTGCAATCGAAATGTTGATTGTCAAACAGAAGAAGAATATGTGTATATTAAATTATAACCTCAAAAGTATTGTGAAATAGTTGACACTTGCCTGCACACAATTGAGTGAAAGTAATATTTTTATTGATGCTGTAAATAATCAATCCTAACAATTGAAAATTTAAACGATCTTTCATAATTCTTTGTTCAATACTTTAGCAGGTAATAAACTTATTTTATATGTGAAATATGAGGTTGGAATAATGTAAACAATCAGTATTGGAGCATTTCTAAAAATTGTTTTTCTTATATAAGAATTTATTCTTACAGAATGGGTGAACGTTATAATATTTACAGTCAATTAGAGCATCTTCAATCAAAATATATTGGGACAGGACATTCAGACACAACTAAATTCGAATGGCTCGTTAATCAAAACCGAGATTCATGCAGTTCATTCATGGGTCATTATGACCTTTTAAGTTATTTTGCCATAGCTGAGAATGAAACCAAAGCTAGAGTAAGATTTAACCTGATGGAAAAAATGTTACAGCCTTGTGGACCACCGCCTGAAAAACCAGAAGATTGAGACAATAAAAATATGATGTTTATTATGACTGATTATAAAATAATTACAATATAAAAATATTCATTTTCGAACATTCATTGAAATTATCCACATTGTTGATATAATATAACTTATAAGGTACAAAAATAATTCGATTATATTAGTTATTTATCCTCCTTCTCTTTTTCTTTTTCTTTTAGTGTTTTTATCACAGATTTAACAAGACATTGTTGCATAACCAAACATAAATCATTACTTGTTGATAATAAAATGTCCATAGTTGATTTAATTAAATTGAAATCAATATTTCCAACAAAATATAACTCTGATATTTGACTATGCTGAGGTAAACTAGCTTGTACTATGATTCCATGATTTTCTGATTTATATGAAGCTGAAGGGAATGTATTACACAGTAATTCTTCTTCAATTGTTGGATCTAAGAAAACCGTGTCCGCAAATACACCCTACACATGATAAAATAATTGTTACTTTGATAATTTATTCTTAACAATGTATGTATATATCAGTGAATTGTAAAATTTCACTACTCACTGCAGTAACAGCTGTCACAAGACCAAACATTGAAATACTAGCGTTAGCAAGAGCTAAACTAGCAGCAGTAATAGCTGCTCCTAAACAAGAACCTCCATTATCTAAAACTAGAACGTAAATGTCCACTTGAAAATTAGGAAACTCGTGCTGGAAAAAATAAATTATTGGAAACATTAACACAAGCCACTATATTATAATAAAGAAAAAGAGAGTGATTTAAATGTAGTCTAAGAAAACTAGAATTGATGATTTATTATTACCCGACAAACTGCAGGTTCCAAAGATCTTTGCATTATCAAACTGTATTCTTTTTCTTCTGCATCTTGTTGATGTATTCTTCTTTTCTCACAGGAAAAAGGTGCATATTTGAATTCACAATAAAGACTTCCTTGTTGGCTATAGCTGGTTTTATTTGGTATTTCACGTGGATCAAACACTGAACAGACCAATTTAGTTTTTCCTAGTTCAATGTAAGCTGATCCTTTCGCTTGACTTACGATTCCTGTTTTAGCAACTAAAAATAGAATAAAAATTGATAAAAGTTATGTATAACTGAAATTAAATTGTTTAATTTAAAAAAAAAATAAAAGAGTAAAATTTAGAAGAATTAAAAATAACCTTACACATTTTTCTAGTTTCATTGAACGCTCTTCCATCAGCTCGCCGCTTTAAGTAATTTTCTGGATTTTCTTTTGTTTGATTATTAGCATCAAAAAAAAGTTGATAAGGTATTGTTACCTCTGGTCCATTAACTCGTTTATGATCCGGCATTTTTTGGACTTTAAATTATTATAAATATCAATTGTAAACAAGTTTACACATTTATTTGAGAAGCCGGTTCTGAGATACAACTATAGACATCTAGTGACGGTTATGTATTTTTATTCTTTAGAGAGTTTTCGTATTTCTTGTTATTATTTTTTACCTGTAAGAAATTGATGATTAGTTAAAGTGACATATTAGAAAAATGATTTTTAAATATCTTATCAAAAGCAGTGCATTTTTTGTGTATGGTATAGCAGTTTTTTTATTTATTCATTTTCTCAACATTTCATATGTGGCAGATATTTGGATAGATTGGTTCTTGAATGACTTGAAAAGTGATGAAACATATGACTTTATTATTGGTAAATAGATTTTTAGAATATTAATTATTGGTCAAACGAATAATGTATATCTTAATTTTATTAAACAATAGTTAAAATTATTTTTAGCATTAAACAATTTAAACTGTAAGAATATGTGTACAAATATGTATATGTTGTAGTTGGAGCTGGAAGTGCTGGTGTAACAGTTGCATATAATTTAATCAATGCTGGATATAAAATAGCATTAATAGAAGCTGGAGGTGCTCCTCCTTGGTTTGCTGATATTCCAGTTTTAGCACCTTTGTTTCAGCAATCACCTTATGACTGGCAATTTAAAACAATTCCACAAGCTTACGCATGCAAAGGTCTAACTAATAATGTATGTCATAAAATGAAAATTTATTATTCAATAAAAGTTTTAAACTTTCCAGAGTAATAATCTTTTAATCTCCTATTGCAGCAAAGCATTTGGCCAATGGGAAAAATTTTAGGGGGTTCAAGTCGGTTAAATTACATGGCTTATGTTCAAGGACATCCAAGTGATTACCAAGGATGGTTCCCTGATTATACCAGTCAGTATGTATTCATTTTTACTATGCTGATATATTTCGATTAATTTATTGTTATGTGGAACTAACTTGTGGTTTTAGATTACACAGATAAATTGAAAAATTTCATCTCTGAAAATCCTGGATGGTGTTCAGAATTATGTGATGCAATTTTAGGAGGTATTGAAGAACTTTCTCAGCTTAAATTTTCCTCACAAAATGACGAAAATGAGGATATCTTAGACTTTGAGAAAGTCAAATTGACAATGATTAATGGGCAAAGGTGGAGTACAGATAAATTGTTATCAAACAAGAATAGTAATGATATAAAAGTCATAACCCACGCATACGTTGAAAAGGTATTTCCTCAATGCAATAACAATTATAGTAAATTTTATTCTTCTACGAGAAATGAGTAATTGTAAATATTGCAGATATTATTTGAATCAAATATAGCTAAAGGAGTAAAATTTACAAAATGGAAAAAACAGTTTAATCTCTTTGCTAATGAAGGCGTAATTTTGAGTGCTGGTACAATTGGAAGTCCTAAACTACTGATGCTTTCGGGAATAGGACCCAAACATGATCTACAAAAATTAAATGTAATTAAATACAATAAGATTCTTTGTCAGTACGGTAATTTGAAATCCTGTTTTTATTGTTTAGATAAATGTCATTCGTGATTTGCCAGTAGGAAAAAATTTAATGGATCACATACTCACTGGAATTGACTTGGTAATATTGAATAGTAGTCTATCAGTTAGCCTACCTCAACTTCTTCAACCTAAATCAATAATTGATTATTTTCTATTTCATCAAGGTATAATTAATGATAGCCATTTTTGTTTATCTGACATAAAAATTAGTAATATTTATAATTTTGTAATATTTTTAGGTTCTTGGACTTCTGCTGGAATTGAAATTGTAGGGACCATTAGTAAAGCCAACAAACATTTTTCTATTCCACCGAATATTCAATTCATGATTATACCAGTAGGAGTATCACAAGATAATGGAGTTGTATTGAGAAAAGCAATGGGGATCAAAGATGAAGTAAACTAATAATAATATTTTTTTATTTAAACCAGTAGCAAAAAGTATTTAATGTTTAATCAAGTAATATAATAATTTTATCAGTTATTTCAAGATTATTTTGCACCACTTTCTCATCAAACAGCAATTACTATTGCACCTGTTTTATTGCATCCTGAAAGTCTTGGAGAAGTCAGATTAAAAAGTTCGGATCCTTTTGATGACCCCATTATCGATCCGCGATATTTATCGCATAATAACGATATATTGACATTAATTGAAGGTAATAATTAATTTTATACATCAAAATATTTATTTCATGTTAATTTCATAAAATAGTCGAACAATAATCGTTTATAATACATGTTAGGTACAAAATTTATTAAAAAATTGATAAATACTAACGCCATGAAGGCTTTAGGAGCTTCTTTATACAATAAATCTTTGCCAGGCTGCGAAAGTAATATTTTTGGTAGTTCTGAATATTGGGAATGTTACATACGTCATATAACATTGACGTCGTATCATCCAGTCGGTACTTGTAAGATGAGAAGTGTTGTGGATGATTCATTCAGGTATTATTTTTTACATAAATTTTATGTAATTAAAAAAGATAATTCACTATGTACATATTTTTCATTTTCACACATTTACATGGCAATATTATTTTCTATACAATACGAAAATTAAGTCAATTTTTTATTCCAGAGTTTTATCAACCAAAAAACTATACGTTATTGATGCTTCTGTGATGCCTAAATTACCAAGTGGAAATATAAACGCAGCAGTTATTATGCTTGCAAATAAAGCAGCAAGTTCAATCATTAATTCAAGAGTACGCAAAAACAATAAATTATTGTATTTCGGAAAATCTTGTAAGAATAGTATAACCGAAATGTTTCTACCAGATTCAAGTCACAAAAATGTATGTAAAATGGTGCCAAATGACTATTATTAATGGACCGAAATGGTAATTAGAAAAATAAATTTTTTTTAATTTTTCCAAACAGTTGAATCATAACTTTATCGATTTTTTCGTTTATTTCGACTGTGATGGTGGTGTGATCTATGATTTTTATGTTCTTTGTGATCTTTATATTCTTTATGGTCTTTATGTTCTTTATGATCTTTATGGTCTCTGTGATTTTTTTGATGATGATCATAATGATCACGATTACGGTTTCTAGCTCTTTGATGATTATCTTCACGATTATATGGGTGATTACGTTCGACACGTCTATGATGAAAATTAGGACCGAAATTAGAATCTAATTGACTAGGATAAAATCCTGCACCAGGTGGAATAAGCATGGGAATTAAATTTTGTTGAACGTTAAACATGTGATTATTCAATAATTGACCATACTGCAAAATTGAATTAGGATCAGGAATGTTTGATTTCCACGATGGCTGCGGAATTTTCCAAT
Organism: Chelonus insularis; assembly: GCF_013357705.1. Taxonomy (NCBI): domain Eukaryota; kingdom Metazoa; phylum Arthropoda; class Insecta; order Hymenoptera; family Braconidae; genus Chelonus; species Chelonus insularis. Next base: position 2,640,932 of record NW_023276776.1, read on the forward strand.
CCGAATTTTGACGGGCTTTTAAAGTCAAAACACGATTATATAACATTGTACCTTCGAAAAGTTTTAGGGCATATTGAACGGAAACTTCGTGTTTATAAGTAACAAATCCAAATGATTTTATTGTTCCATCTGCATTTTTTGGAATATTTACTTTTTCCAACGGCCCAGCCTAAAAATTTATATTAATAAATTAAATAACAAATAAATTCAATAAAAGAAAATTAAATTATAAAATTAGAAGAATTACATCAAATCAAGATACGCGTTAAACTATTACCTGTAAAAACAGCTCATGTAAAATATCTTCAGTACATTTACTACTAAGATTTCCACACCAAATAGTTCGTGCATCTTCATCCATTTCTCATAACAAAAACTATTATGTATCGTCTAAATATAATTCAATAATTTTTATTGTTTAACTTTATTTATATTTACTTTTTCATTCGAACAATATGGCATTTACAGGCATAGACAATGAATATACAAAGATTGGAAGAGAAAGAATGAAAACGATTGTGTATAATTGGTGTTATTTAGAACTTCTGTTAAATAGCCGATAGGTGTCACTGGTTGTAATTTATCGCGGTTGGACCTTCGAAAATATTTATGCAGATCATTAATTTGGATACAGAAGTAGAAAATATAATTATTTGAGTGTTATTTTTTTAAAATTTTCATCATGAATGAAACTGAAACAATTCAAGATTTTGTACAGAAAATTTGTTTAAATTTACTTGACCATTCCACCGTAATTACGGATAATAATGAAACAAGTATGAAATAGAGTGAAATGAATGATTACTATAGCTTTAAATATTCTGAACTGATTAATTATTTTTTAATGTATTACAGAATTAATTCGACAAAGGAAGTTATTAAATAGATCACCAGTTTTTGATGATTTAAATTATGAATATAATTCACTTAAGACAAAAAAAAGTTTTGATCACAATGTTATTCATGAACCTGAATTGTTCAATGAACCTCAATTTGAACTGATCGAATCAGATTCAGAATCAGACTTTAATTCTGAAGCATTTATGTTTCAAATGTTTACATGGTTAAAAACCATAATTCGAACATCAAATAATATTTCCTCCAGTAGTATTCACAGAGTTTTGGAGAATTTCTTGAAGATGGTTCCAGGACAATTTTCTCAATTAGCTTCAAGTGGAGTACAAAATAAAGTTCAAAAGAACATTACAGCATTTGATTCTGGAATAAATGACATAGAAGATACAGAAGTCGTTTATGATTCTCAGATTGTATTACAAAAAACACCTTTTGTAACAACAAAGTCACGTTTACCAGAGGTAGATGTAGAAGCAAGTCAAATAAGCAACCCAATAAGCTTTTGTGATGATTTTAAATCTATTGATGATCATTGTCCACGAAAAAAACTTAAAAAGCTAGAAGAATGTATTTCTACTGAATCTATTGAATTTATTTTAAACAAATATCAGATAGATCATTTTTGTTATGGAATAATGTTAAAGATTGTTGGTGGTTTAAGTAACGATAAAGTACCTAAAAGACTGTATCAAAAAGAAAGTGTTTATCAAATCATACGTACAATTATAAATTATATGAATGTTCTCAGCAAAGAAAATAATCAACTTATAAATATTTATGTTAATCCAATCGTTAAATTAATAACAAAGGTGTTTGATTTCTCATCTTTTGAGCATTTTGAAGTATGTATTTAAAGATTTTATATTAACTGAACTGACTAATATACTCTTAAAAAAATTATTTGATTCTTACATTAATTACTAAAAGATATTCTATGTTTAGGTTCATGATCGAGAAGCATTCATGATATTCATTCTTAACTTTTGTGATTGCAAACAAGTATGTGTACTAGTAATTAACTTTCTAATAGAAGAACTTCAACAATTAATTACTTCGAGAAATACCAATGAGAAGAGGAAAAATGATTATTCTCTTTCAGATAAAATTAAAGAATCTCTTTTATTACAAAGTTTAGAAATAACGATCAAGAAGTATTATACAATGAAATTAATTAATTCTGGAAAAAGTAAATTATCGATTCCTCATCCAGTTAACCAATGGCAAAAACAGTTTAGATTTTTTCTCCCATCAAATGAAGAAAGCCTTCTTGAAGATGATTATACTTTGATTTGGATGAATAATCTTACAAATTTGATGAAAATAGAGTTTAATAATTCTTCTAATAGTGTAGAATATATAGATGAATTGATAAATATTTTATCAGGCTTAGTAAAGTGAAAATATCAAGTTTTGGAGTTTTTTAAAAATCTCAGTTGGCTAGATCATGCTCTGGTATACCGATATAACAATGTCAGTATCAAAAGAATAACTGATAATGATGAAGCAAGATGATGTTAGTTGTATCAATGAAAATACCATGTCAGAAGTGAACATCTGTTTCTCTTCTTTGGAGTAATTCTCAGTCGCAACGTCAACACGAGTTGTATCTTATTATAATACGGCATCAGTTGTGATAACAACCCCGGTGACACTTGAAAGTTTAACCGTTAATTTACATCTGGTGTTGACAAAAAGTGGAGCCTCAATCCTTTTAACTCTAACAATTTTATAATAAATGAAATTTATTAATAATTAAAAAATAGTTGTTTTTTCCATTTACACCATGAAATAATTGAGAATAATTATAATTAATATATATCAACAATAATAAATTATTTTTATTTATAAGTTAAAATTTTTCATTAGTAAAATGTATCGACCCTCATTGACGTTGATAATCTCTGGTTTATTTGTTGCATGTATTATTCATTCAATATATAATATATCATTATTATTTACTGCTCCATCATGTGAAATTGGTGAACGTTGTTTATATTCGTATCTTGAACATAATCCCAAATTACAGCTACATCTTTTTATTTCTCCTACAAGTAAACCAGTCTCTAGTGAAGTTTCATCAATTTATTCAACATTAAATTTTAATTATACGATTCCACAGACAATGTAAGTAGCAAATATATTATATTCTTCGTTCAAAGTTTAATTTGTCCTATTTTCTTTTTAGACCTTTGAAGATAGATATTCCCGCAAAAACTCGTCAAAATGGAACATTGTTTCTACATATTATCGTTTTACCAAATAGTCCAGATATGAGTAATACATTTAATGAATTATTAAGGGTAATTTTGTAAATAAAGACTATTAAGAAAAAAAATGTACCTGTGAATAAACTTCAGAAAGCATATTTTTGTTTCAGAATCCATACACAGTTTATACACGGGTTAAAATGACGCAATTTGCTGTTCCTGAAGCAGAAACTTTTAATCTTCTGGGTGAAAAAAAAACTTCAGAAACTTCATCAACAAAGCGAGCACTCTTTCAACCAATTACTCACTTAAGAACTCAAATTACCTTTACAATAGTTACTGATACAAAAGAAATACCAGTTAAAAATATTCCAATGGAAATAATCCCAGTACTAAGGTAATTTATCTACATTTAATATTATAAAGTTTATTCAATAAATTAATGAGTATTACAATCGATCAAATAATATTTTCATTGTAGACTTCATGACGAACGTGTATTTCTTCCAATTGTTAATTATGATTTCCTTCAAACTCGTTACAAAAGTCTTGCAAAAATAACAAGTGAAAATCATTCTATGGATGTGCAAATAATGTATACACCAATTTCTATGGGAAAATTACGATTAATGTTACATGTAAAATCAGCCATGGAAGGATTAAAGTATATGGGATTTACTGATAAAGATGTCGATGAAGTTAAGGGTATTTATGCTGATACAAATGCTTATCTATTAGCTGGTACAGTCTTTATTGCTTCAATGCACGTAAGTACTCAAATTATAAAATAATAACTCCATTACTTACTAATTAATATTAATTCTTTACATATAACTCTCATTGAAATCAATTTCAGATTTTATTTGACTTCTTAGCATTCAAAAGTGACATTAATTTTTGGAGAAGTAAAGGCAGCTTTGAAGGTTTAAGTGTTTCTACAATTGTTTGGAGGGCATTTAGTCAAGCTATTATATTTTTATATCTTCTTGACGAAGGTTCTTCCTTACTCATAATAATCCCTGCTGGTATTGGAACACTAATTGAGGTTTTTATAAAATAGTCATAATAATTTGAAACAAATGATCAAACTTTATAAAAATTACATATAAATAATTTTTTACAGTTATGGAAAACAAAAAAAGTACTGCGATTGGAAATAACGAGAAGTAAAGGAGTAATACCAAGGATTAGAATACAAAAAAATAATAAAAACCGTGAAATGGAATCAAAAACACGTCAGTTTGATGCAGAGAGCATGAAATATTTAACTTATTTACTATATCCTCTTGTTATTTGTGGTGCTATTTACTCATTGCTATATCGACCACACAAAAGGTATTGTTTATTATTCTATTGTTCAATTAATCGATTTTGAGAAATAACTATAAAACAAATAATAATTTCTATTTGTAGTTGGTACTCATGGAGTATAAATTCACTAGTTAATGGCGTTTATGCATTTGGCTTCCTCTTCATGTTACCTCAATTATTTGTTAACTATAAACTGAAATCAGTAGCTCATCTTCCATGGAAAGCATTTATGTACAAAGCATTTAATACATTTATTGATGATGTGTTTGCATTTATAATAACAATGCCTGTAGCTCATAGAGTTGCGTGTTTCCGAGATGACATTGTTTTTCTTATCTATTTATATCAACGATGGTAAGTAGTAAATTATTAGTCAAAATTATTGCATTTACTGTTTTTTTTTTAATATTTATAATTTGATGTTTATTTTTTTTACAGGTTGTATCCTGTTGATAAAAGTCGTAAGGATACAATGACAATCTCAGAAGATATGAGTTCAACTATTGAAGAAAACACGACTGATAAAAAGGAAAATTAATAGGCAAAATTAATAAGAAAATATTAATAGAATTTTTAAAATAGGATAATAATTCATATTTATCAATTTTAATATTTACACTGAAAGATTTTTTTAATGATATACAATTTATGTTATTTCTCTGTTAAACAACTGTAGTTTGATCAAGCTCACCTTGTGGCACGATTGTTGTGGAAACTGGCCTTTCAGAAAGACAACGAATTTGTAATTGCATTGTTGATGTAACTTTTGTTAGAAGAGCTTGAATTTTTAAAGCGTCAGACTCACCATGACGTGGTAAAGGAATCGCATCTAAAGCTTCCTCGAAGAAGTTTCTATTTGAAATGAATAAATAAAACCAATTAGAAAAGTTTTTCAATAAATTAAAAAAAAAATGATTAATTTATAAAGATATAAAGATAGAAATACTAACTTTGCTCGAGGCGTGCTGTAAACAGCTAAGGCGTCTCTCAATAAGATTATGTCTGCACGTGCTTGAATAATTCCAGATGGTCCGAATTTTCTAACGCACGACATTAACCGTGCCAATTCTTCAGCAATAGTTTCTACAATATGTGATAACACTCGTTTTAGTAATCCAGGAGAAACTCTGGTGACTTCTGCATGAACTGCGATGAGATTCGCTAAAGCTTCTTGAGCGTATGGTCGAATGTGTGATGGTTCAATTTCTGAATCCCATTCTAGGCTTCCTAAATACATACTTGGTTCGATTGTTCCTACAAGAGGATCACATCGCCTCTCAAGATAAGCATCAAGAACTGCTGTATCTAAAGATTCTAACTGAGTCCAATCATTTGTCCATCCTTCAGCTTGTGACAAATCTGGGTATCCTTGAGCTTTCAAATTAGTTTTTACTCTTGGTAAAACAATGTTTAAAGTATAACGAATATTACTGAGTGATATCAATAAACATTTTTCCCATGTTGGAGCAGTTAAACCTCTATGTTTATTGTCTCGACTTTTATAACATGCTGGAGACCCCACTAGTTGTGAAACTGAAGGATCATCTTCATCTGCAGCTTCTTCACTACCACTGAAAGCCAATTGTTTTAAACATCTTGTAAAAGCTAGAAATAATGCCTTTACGGCATTATGATACAAAACTTGTTGAGTAGGACTTTCTAAAAGAGGAGCTTCTCTTGGACCACAGGCTATTGCAGTTTCTTTGGCTAATTCTGAAACTTCCATTACTATTTTCTCAAACATACCAGGAAGCTTGGTAATGCCTCCATCTTCATTAGGAAGGTATTCTAATTGCCAGGTTTCATTTTTTTGTAATCCACTAATATTTTCAGCAGTTTGTTTAAATAGAGTTAACAAACATTGTAGCCGTAAGTCAAATAAAAATTTTCCAAAAATATCTAGAGCATCACTTGGTAAATCTAAATGAATAAGAGCTGCATACATTTGTCGAATACATCGAAGACTATGAAGTAACCAAGCTGGTGTTAAATGAGAGCCACAGGATTCTCTCATAGCATCACTAGCATTTTGGATACATGATAATACTAAATTTTTAAATGATACTTGTTTTTCAGCATCTACTGCTACATGTAATTGACCAGTAAAGTAACTTTGACCGAGTCTCCATAAGTCAGGAAGTTGTTCAGCAACAACATCACAAATAGCTTCTATACAAAGAACTCGTGATGGTACATTGCAATTAGCATCAGATTTATAAAATTTATGCCGTTCTGCGGATATTGGAGTATTATTATTGGACTTATATCCTTTATTTAAATCATCTGTAGCACCATCAGATCCAAAATAGTCCTGAAGACAGCTTGATATATTTTTATCTAAATAAGATCCATGAGCCACAATTGCATCCCAAGCTGGATCACCTTCAGCGTCAAGATTTACTAAATTTCTTATTATTTTTTTCTGTGCTTCTATGGCAAATGGCGTCTCTTCTAATTTTTTTCTTAAAATATCTCTTAACAATTCTATTTTTCGTTCAATTTCTTCTAATACTTTTTTAAATATTGCTATTTCTGTATTACCAAAAAGATTCTTCACTCGAGCATAATCATTTATTATCAGATCATAATTTCCACGTTTTATATTTTTCTCTATATTGACAGGCATACAAAATAAAAATTTGTATCGTTGCATCAAAGAAAGAGCACTTCTTGTTGCATCTGCTCTATCTCTTCTAGCCAATACATCATCAAAAAGTTTATTAGCTTCAGCCATTGATGTTTTAATTGCTTCTTCTAATTTGGCAGTCGGGTTTTCACCAAATTTTTTAACATCTTGTTCATACTGTTCTTTTAAAAAGACAATTGTGTCTAACTGTTCCATTACTGCACCTACATTAGCTTTTAAAAAAGATAGTTGTCCTTCTTTCTGGGAATCAACTTTACGTTCTATATGTTTTAAACCAGCTCTTAAGTCATTAAAGGTTGTTGCATGATGATGTTGCAGTAAAAACCAGCCGGGATGAAATTTTTCACTCGTGAGTTCTCCATTACTTTCGCCAAATAATTCACAGAGTTCATCTTCTGGAAATTTTTTACTATCATTTCCTTCTACACTCAGGCCTAAAGGATCTTCTTGTTGATAGTTTGTTGGGGAGAGAGCTCGACGTCCCCAAACAAAGTTTTGTACTGGTGCTTCTTCAACCCACACTGCTGATTCTTTCATTGGTCCTATTGTTTCATAATATCCACGAAATTGAACGGTTGAAGTTCCTTGACCACCACTTCTTGTAGTGACTATAATATCTCCTCTTCCTTTACAGGGACCTGATCTTGCAATTATTTTGTTGGGAGATTTCCATTCAGCAGATAATAAACAATCACACTCACAAATAGTTAATCCTGAATACAAGTAATATGTGTCAACGAATTATGAATAATATAAACAATTTAAAAATAACATAATTCTTACCGATTAGATCTTGAGCTCGAATACCTAAAAATTCACCTCTTAAAGTTACTCTAGTACCTGGAGGTCCTTCTTTTGGTGAAATACCTGTTACTACTGGAGGAGGTCCCATTTTTTAATGATGATATTATAACAAGATTCGAACAAAATTAATCAATTGAAAAAAAGGCTCTTATAAATATTATAGATAAACAATAATTAACAACAAAATTTTTCTTTATTCTTTAATTATTAGAGTACTTATTACATAAATAAGAACACTCATTTTTTGACAGATAGAAATGAATTTAAGGTTAAGGCTGGGTTCAATTCAAAAGTTTCCCGAAGTTGACTTTACGCCCTCGCGTTGTGCGGTAGAAGGCCGAAGCTCAATGTCAACTGAAATTGAGTAGGTAACAAGAAAATCGTTTGAAAAATGATAAGTTAACTTAGGGAAACTTTTTGACTTGAGCTTTGCTTCAAGAAAATATCAACACAGAAAAAATGTAATTTATTGGTAATAGGCATTACTAGGGTTACAACAGAGAGAAATATAAAAAACGATGATAATTCTACTAAGAAGTTTATTTAATAAGTTGATAACATAACATGCTAATCTGGATTTTTTGAAATTCTATAAGTAGTTTATATAAGTATAATTATTATGAGTTTTATTCATATTTAATCACAAATTTTTTAATCATATTTCCAGTCATCTGGTAAAAAAGTTTCAACACCTGAAAGACTGTTACTTTGAACACTTTCAGGAGCAGTGTCAAGTGTCGGTAGCTGAATATAGCTAGAATCTAAACCATGAACAATTCCACGACTAATAGGCTTACTTGCTAGCACTTGAACAGGTATTGAAGAACTTGGTATCACTTGAATAGGAACTGAATGACTCGGTATCATTTGGAGTGGCACTTGGTTATTTGACATTATCTGTACGGGTACTTGATTGTTTGATAACATTTGCACAGGTATTTGGAATGGAATTCCTGATAATCCGGCACTCACAGAAAGACTAATCGGTTGTACAGATGAAGCTTGTTGTTGACTTTGAACGGGTTGTTGAACCAGATCTGGACGTGGTAAATGATGTATAGGAACTGGAGCAGGAGCCGGAGATGGTGGTGGTGGCGGTGGTACTGTAGGACTGGGAGCTGGTGGTCCATTCGTTGGTGCTGATCCAGATCCAAACAAAAGTCCTTGAGGAGCAATGAAGATAGGTACCGGAATTCCGATTTGACGAATTGGTGATGGTCGTTCAACTGGATATGGGATGATCTAAATCAAAGTTTTTTTTTCATGAAACAGTTTTTAAATAATCTCATTCGATTGATTTATTTGCAAATACCTTACCTGTGGTACTGCAACGGGTACAGATTTTTCTACTGTTACAGGAACAATTTTTTCAACAGGAACAGGTACGTGCACTTGCTTTTCAAGTACAACAGGTTGTCCAGGTACAGGCACTGGTTTTTCAACAATCACATGTTTTGTTAATACAACTGAGGGACTTGATATCGGTGGAGATGGTCGTGCACTTCCATATATTAAACTAAAAGTAAATAAATTAACTTTGAATTGATTGATAAGATAAAGATAAAAGAACTATTTAACTACTTACCCAGGACTCGAGTCATACAAATCGGATGTTATTTTAAGACTTTTCCAAGGATTTCTGCTTCGAGACCATGGATGACCGTATCCATAGCTAGATGTAGGTAAAGAGCTTGATATTCTAATATCACCAAACAAACTCCGTTTTTGTTTTACTTGATTGGATGACGTTCCAGAAACAATAATACAGCAGCCCAAAAAAACCTAGTCATTCGAACAGTTAAATATATTAAACAAGAAATTAACAAAAATAATGTGATACGTTTTCAAATCTTTAATTTTTTTTACCAAGATCTTAATCATCTTTCTAATCTGTCAGAACATGAGAGATCAACTGATCTGCAGTATGTTGAAAATCCTTTTTATATCTCCCGTGAAGAATTCCAATAAGGACCAGAAATTTTTTATTTGGTTTTAAAAAGTAGAGGAACTTGTATGTATCAAGCAAATAGGAAAAAGAGAAAAGAAGTGGCTCGTTAATCATTAATTGAACAAGTCAAGATCTCTACTAATCCAAAAATTAAGAATCAAGATATTAAAAGAATGTGATTAAACGTGTTTAGTAGTAATGACCTTCTATTGAAGAATAATTTGATACAAATACTTTTACATAATTTTTACTTCTTCATAAAAATTCTACTACAAAAAAATTTACATCCAGTAGTCTTCATATTTTAACTACATAGTGTGTAAATTATTAGCATATATAATAAGCTACGTATATTTTTTGTCACTGACCTACTTCTTATGTTATTATTCATCTATCGTCACCAACAACTTCCGGTGAAATGAATTCCTTCAAGTAAAATCTTAATTTATTGAACAATTATTAGATATTATTTGAAAAATGTTATTTTATTTAACAAAGAAGAGAATAAAAATTTAAAGTAAAAATTTATTAAATATGACTCATAAAATTGTTTATTGATTTAGAGTAATTATTTATGATAGCCTACTTTACATGAAATCGAACGAAGAAATATATAAACGGCTTATTTATATTTTCAAGAAACAAACATAGATAGTTTATAAAAAAAATTCAGTTTGCTAATTAATTATTATTCATCTATTTCAATAAACAAGAGAAACATGTCTAGAATGTCATAAGATGGAAAACAAAAGTGACTTATACAGCTCAACTTCTAGTTGAAGATAGATTGCTTAATTATCAAGTATGAAAAATAGTCCAGTAATTAACTTAAAACCAGTTCGATCATGGATTGATGTATTTGCGTTTCCATTCCCGGAAGTATCTCCTTGTATGCTTAATATAAGCAGGTACTTACGTTTCCATATCACTAGCTTTCCCAACTTTCATTTTCTAATGTGATTCTTCTTCTTATGCTTTTAGTAGAACTCGAGCTTCTAGTTTACGTGCTATGTATCATTAATTATTTGTTGCACTTGTCCGAGTAAGCATAATCGTTTTTCACAATGCTACTTTGCCGTATGAAGATATTATCATAATGGATTAACAGCAATTATGATGTTTATAAGAAGTACAAAAAACTACTCCAGTGATAATTATTTCATATATCAAACTTATTGAAGAATTTACACTTGACTGTCATTCATTGTTATGCATTTGACGTACTTTCTTGAATCAACTTTGAAACTACTTAAGAAGTGTAAGTTACCCTTTATTGATTTTATAATATAAAACATCATTAAAATATAATGAATTTGATTCATTTGATTGCTTTATTATTCAAAATACCACAACATTAGATTATTATCAAATACATGACTTGCAACACTTAATTATTTAATTATTGAGGTCACTTAATTATAGGTTAAGTGTTTAAATTGCAAAAAGGAATGTTCCTTATTTAGTAATCAACGTAAGACAGTTTATGGAACTAGGAAGAAAACACGTCACGATTTTGGCCCTCGCCCAACGTTAGAAGTAGCGAAAGTTATTCTTCAACAATAGATAAATGCGTATGTGAAGCTCACACTTGATTGATTGACAATATATTCCTGATAGCCCATGTGACAATTGATGGTCTATAAATACTTATGGGGGTCACAATGCCAATCATGTTCAGTTTTTAGTTGACTTCCACTACGATGACAAGTTTCACTGCTGTCATGAAGTTGTTTTTGGTACCCACTTATATATCTTTTAGTGATTGATATTTTTTATAAACTGTCTAATTTATCAAAATCTGTAGAAGTGACTCAGTTACATATAACTTTGAATTATTGTTGTCAGGTTTTGATTTCTTGTTTGACCATTTCATCAGCTATAAGAGTGGATACTGGTACAAATAACTCAAGAATAGTCAAGAAACATGGAAAGAGAGGTGTGTTGAATTTGGGCTATGGATTACCACAGCAAGATCAATATCAGCATCATCCTTCTCACGTTTACGGACCACCGGAAGAGCCAGCACCTATTTCTGAACATCCCTTACATGATCAGCATTTCCCAATTCCTCAAGAACAACATCAAAATCATGTAATTTATCAACCTCAGCCTCAGCCTATTCACCATCCACTTGGTAAGTACTTAAACTCTAATGAACTTGATAGAAAAAATGTTTTTTATTACCTTTTATTTCATTAGTAGCAGCAGTTCCTCAACCAGTAGCAGTAGCACCCCCCGTGGCAGTTCCTCATCCAGTTCCAGTACCTCATCCGGTTGCAGTGCCTCAACCAGTCCCGGTAGCAGTTCCAGTTGTTCAAACAGTCACAAAACATGTAGGTGTTCCTGTACCAGTTCACATTGATCGTCCAGTACCTGTTCCTGTCGCAGTTCCAGTGCCTAAACCATATCCAGTGCATATTGAAAAGATTGTCCACGTAGATCGACCAATTCCTGTACCTGTAGAAAAACATATTCATGTTCCAGTTCATGTAGATCGTCCAGTTGCAGTTCCTGTACCAAAACCATATCCTGTAACTGTTGAAAAGCTTGTACCTGTAAGTAAACCTTATCCAGTTCATGTTGCTGTACCTGTACAGATTCCTAAGCCTTACCCTGTACCAGTTGCAATTCATTACAAACATGGATGGTAAATTAAAAGTATCTATCAATTGTTAATATGCTTTGTTAAATTATTAATAATTATTGAATATATGTTATTTCATTTAAAAAATAAGTATGTTTACGATATTCCAATTTTATTTATATAAAATTCGATAAAAATAAAATTAAATATTTTATTAAAAAAATAGACAATTTATGAATAATTATTTCTAAATATATCAAGATTAATTATAATGTTTGTTTAACTTATAAAGTTCTTCTGCAACTGTTTTGGATTTGTAAAGTGAATCAAACATCATGCATATAGTTGTAACTTGATGTAGACTAATTATTTTACCAATAACTGTATAACCAATTGAGTGTTAAACTTGAAAATATTCAGGTGTGAAGGTCTATAAGTGCATAACGATTGCTGTCCAATGGGGTGCGACCTCGTAACTATCAGCGGGTGTCGAAGGTTGTACGCTTCCTGGCTGGCGTGGGAATGTCACACCTCAACATCGTCTACTTGCAATATGACGACACCTTTCAAATAAATCACTAAAATATTTATAAATTATAAAGCTCGCATAATAATTTTATCAATAAGACGCATGATTTTTTAAAATTTCCATGCACTTTCACCATGAAAAACAGTTACAATGTCTTGCTATTTACTACGTAAGATTCACATTGTATTGACACCTGATTAAGTTCATCTATATGTCGAGCTATTATTATAAACCTATGGCTTATTCATCAGTTGCCCTCGGTTGCAAAAATCAAGTGTGATACTGCATAAGTCTGACACCTCAACCTACAATTCGCTCTCTATGTTGAATATGCAATAATCATATCAATTGAAAAGTATGATATGTCATTTTTATATGATTTAATAAGTTACTTATTGCTATTATTTTTTGCCTTTTTTATTCAATTATTCAACCACCTTGCGAATTTTTCTTTAATCTAACAGATATCATAACTTTTTTAATTTTCTTCCGTGAAAGCTCTGTATCATCAAACAAGTTTTTTTATCACTCGAATGAACAGAAAAGTTAGAAAAAATTTCTTAAAGCTGATAATATTGATAAGTGAGATATAAGAATTTAGCTAAAAAATATCAAAGGACTTTGATTCATCAAGCTCACGTGGTGATAATAGTGAGGAATAAAATTAACAAGCATTTTTTAAGTGGAATTTTTCATACTTTTTTATGAATAATGATAGAGAATAATTGCTCATTAGTTTAGTATATAATTTATGGAAAAAATAATATATCAAACGTAGATATTATTTATTTGACACGTCTTGAACACCAAGTGCGCAACTGCAAATGAAGCGATCAAGAATTCTTCAAGTGGGGTACGTGTAATATTGGTTCATGTATATGCAGATTCCTCACGACAGTGCATTTTCAAAAGTCCACTCAAGTGCCTCAGATTCATTCTATTTCCTGGACTTTTGAAAATCATTTTCACGTATGAATTATTAAAAATTATATTTAATTCAACAAAAAAGTGATCAAATTCAGTTCTAATTATTTCTAAACAAAAATTGGTTTATTTTATTTAATTGTTTGAATTTAATCAAAGGATAATTACCAAAAATACACACTCAATATGTTGTTACATATGAAAGTTGGTATTGCTGGAAGTATTCTCTTCTTCTTGGGGTTCTTATTATTCAGCGCCTTTCCACCATTTCTTAAAAGCCAAGTCAAAAAGGTATGTTCATCTAATTTCTACAACTTGTTATTCACTTTTCAACATTTAAGATTTGAAAAATTTTTCTAATTGAAATTTTATTCTATAAACTAAGTCCAGCTATCAAACACTATAACTATGATTTTTATTTAACGTTTTAAAAACTACAAAGCCGCGACAATTTGTTTTCTATTTTTTCATTAACATGACGTAATAGGTTGATCAAGGTATCAACATTGGTAATTATCAATTTAATAATCACGCAAATGAAAATAATATTTATAGCATCATAAATATACTTTTTTTTCACTCCAATTTTCCACCTGACAATTATTTGATTCATCTGCATCTAATTTTGTAACGCATAAAGAAACAACTACAGTTTTGACTGACTTAATTAACATACGAGACTTTGATTTAATGATTGGTTTGATGATGACGAGTGACACGACATCACGATTTGCTTCAGAACACTCATGTTCGCATGATGATACCTAATGTTTCCCTGGTTGTTTTTACGGCAAATATATTTTTCATATTATTTAACATAGAAAAAAAAAATAATTCACTTGCTACCTATTTGAAAAGAATATCAGACAGATTCTAATTATATTCTTTTTTATCATTCTTTTTCCGTTGTTTTTTTCTTTTCTGATTTCATTTATTCGCAAAGAATAACATTATCACATATCAGTTAATGATTAGCAAAATTGCGAGTGAAAAAAATACTTCAATCTTACTAAATAATGAATGATTTTGTATTAATCTATCAAACAAATCTCTAGATAATGATTAAATCATGATAAGTAAAATGAATTTTTTGATTGTGTTTCCATCACTCTTAATCACTATCCTAGTTGACCTTGCTCTTTTGTTCATAATGATCGCTTACTTGTAATTAATGCTTGCTATTTTTCAATTATGCATAAAATTTTAATAGGCAGTACGACTAAAAAAAGGAGAAGATATAAGAGATATGTGGGAAAAAACACCTTTTCCATTAGACTTTAGAATTTATTTATTCAATATTACAAATGCTGATCAAATCAAGACTGGAGCTAAACCCATTGTCCAAGAAGTTGGTCCATTTTTTTATGAGTAAGTAATTAATAAAAAAAAAAGACTAATTATTTCAAACAAATAAATATAAAAGGTAGTTCTGATAATTAATAAATTTTTAAAATTTACAAGTGAGTGGAAAGAAAAGGTAGATTGTGATGATAATGATGCTGATGATACAGTAGAATACAGTAACAAAGCCACATGGATTTTTAATCCTGGTAAAAGTGCTCCAGGTCTTACTGAAGATGTTGAATTAGTCTTACCTCATATAATGATTCTTGGAATGATATTGACTACTGTGAGAGAAAAACCTGGAATGGTTGGTCTAGCAGGTAAAAACAGTGTTTCTCATAATTATAAAAAAAATCTAATTATTATGATTATTCACCTTGATTGTTTTAATGGTTTTGTTTTTACTATATAGCCAAAGCAATAGACAGCATTTTTCATAAACCTGATTCTATATTCATCAAAACAACAGCACGTCAAATTCTTTGGGACGGTTTGCCTGTTGATTGTTCGGTCAAAGATTTTGCAGGCAGTGCAGTCTGTTCACTTTTACGTGAAGATGATAGTGCATTAATCAAGGATGGTGAAAATTACAGATTTGCACTATTTGGTCATGTAAGTATTTAACAATATTTGTTTTAGATTCAAGTAAATAAGTATGCTATCATGATAACTGTTTTAATGTTGGTCTATTTCAAGTACCTCTATATCCTTGTACTATTGATTTTTATATGAAAACTTTCCTAGAAAATTAAGTTTCCTTTTCTAATTACCTTTACACTATCATTATCAAATATGTATACTGTTGACTAGAAAAATGGAACGGTTATTCCTGATCGGATAAAAGTCAAACGTGGAATAAAAAATTACTTGGACGTTGGAGTTGTCACTGAATTTAAGGGGGAACCAAAACTGAGTGTTTGGTCTGAAGAAGGAACTTGTAATGAATTTAATGGTACTGATTCCACCATATTTCATGCTTATCTTTATTCAAATGAAGATGTCGTGTCTTTTACTCCTGATTTGTGCCGGAGTCTTAGCACAAGATATCAAAGGCCTACAAAAATTAAAGGTATGTTTAAGGATTTTTAAATTTGTACTTTTTAATTAAATTGTATTCATTTTATAATTGAAAAAAAATTTTTTTTAATAAGGAATTAAAACCAATCGATATTCGGCTGATTTGGGAGATATGAGTAGTGACCCAGAGATCAAATGTTTATGTCCAGCACCTGATAAGTGTTTGAAAAAAGGATTATTTGATCTTTATCCTTGTATTAAAGCTCCTATTATTGCTACATTACCACATTTTTATCTCACGGCTGAAGAATACCTCACTCAAGTTGACGGTCTTAATCCTATGGAGGTAAACGAATGAGCTTTTATAAATAAAAACAGTAATATGTAGTTAATAAACAAGTGATTATTTTTAAATGTAAGCTGTAAGGAGTTCATAAATTATTACTGTTGATTTCAGGAAAAACATCAAATTTTTCTGGATTTTGAACCAATAACTGCAACTCCTCTTGCTGCTGGAAAAAGATTACAGTTCAATATGATGATATTTCCAATAGAAAAATTCAAGCTTATGAAGACATTCCCTACTGCTCTTTTACCGTTGTTTTGGGTGGAAGAAGGTCTTGTTCTTGGTGATGAATATGTTAAACAGTTGAAGGGTGTATTCAAAGTGTTCACAATAATAAAGTAAGATGAAAAAGGAATTTACTTAATTTTATATATTTATAAATAGTTTTTATATTTATGGAAATTAATGTAATTATAAATTTACAGGATCATGAAGTATTTGTTTTTGACTCTCGGCGTAGGATTATGTGGGGCAGCCGGTGGTTTATATTATAAATTCCAACAATCAGCACAAAAGCTTGATATTACAAAAATTACGCCAAAAGCTGCACCAAATACTAATGGACAAGAAAAGAAATGGCCAACATCGGTTAGCACTATTCAAACACCAACTGCTCCTCCAACAGTTGATGCTTAAACGTATCAAAGAATGGATGAATTAAATCAATTTTTATTTTTTAGAGGTTCAATTCATTTTTAAAGGGTTAGAATAAATTAAAAGTTTAATTGATTTTAACTATGACTTAATCATAATAACAAAATCAATTGAGCTGGACTTGATAATTTAGTAAATTAATATTTTTATTTCAATCATTTGTTTATCAATAAAATATTGCAATTTAAAAGTTATAAATAACTAGAATAATATCAATTATAAATGTATAAAAAATCGAAAAAGATTAATAAGAAAAAATGTATATAATTAATGTGTTTACAATTAATGAATTTTTAATAGTGATAAGCTACTATACATATAACTTGTTTAAAAAGACTTTTTGTAAGTCACATTCTTTCTTGAATCTATCTTATTTTTTTGAAATTCTATTTTATCACTATTGTTACATATTTTTGAATGCAAGATAAACGAAAATCATTTATCCGTTTCAATTACATACAATGACTAGTTGATAATTATTGTTTTAATAAATATATTAGACACATTTATTATAATCACATAAATTTAATGGAATTATCACTGACACGTGAGAATTTTTATAATTATATTTATATATATATATACTCAAATATATATTGATAAAATTTCTTATAAAATCCTAAATTAATGTATAAAAAATATTAAAACTTATATACTCAGCAATAAAATTATTAAATATCAAGTAAATGCTCTGCCTCGATTAAACATTTAAGTATGTAAAAATAAATAAAGCCAGAGCAAATCAATTGTAAAATAGATATAAATCAATAAAGGCTTTAAAAAAATGTTGAATTTCTTGTGTTATTTACAAATATTCAGTCTTCTTATTGAAAAAAATATATAAATAAAAAAATAATTATTTTCCTCTACTTTTTTTATCTAAAAAATTCATTTCACTTCTACAGAGGAGAACATTTTTGTATGCACTACGATATTCAGAACTCATTACAACGTAAATGACTGGATTAATACAAGTTGTAAGATAAATCAATATATATCCAGCAATATTTAAACCTCGCCAGTCTATTATGTCTTTAAATATTTTAGTGATTGTAATAGGAAGATAGCAAATCAGAAATGATAAAAATATAACAAGTATCATTTTTAATAATTTTTTATCTTTAGCAGACATTTTACCTGACTCTAAAGCACGATTTCTTATACTTCTGAATCGTGATTCACGCCTAAAAATACTGTTCTTCTTAATTCGACGTTCTGATGGAGATTCCGAACGTGAACTTGGAAATTCTTCAGACATTTCCGAAGTCTCATACTTTGGTGAAGGTGGAGTGAGTAAACGAGTCGAGCATTGTCCCAAGTTTTTTAAAAATCCTTTTGGAACTTGAAGACACTGATCATTGTTTTCAAAATGAAGAGCTTTTTCTTTTGCTTTTCCTTGAGATGAATTTACTTCTGGGAATTTTAAATTTGGAATTGTCACTGAATAAATTTTTCTATTTCTATTAATATTCTGACTAGCATCAACACTAATCTTATCGTCAATGTCAGTTATTTCTAACACTTTTATTTTATCATTTTCACTCTTATTTGAATGAGAATGTGAGCACAATGTATCAAGTCTAGGTACTTCTTCTTTTTTTTCATCATTATCATTTACTTTTAATGATTCATCCTGATGAACATTTTTTGATAGATTCAATGCTTTTTCTAAATCATTTCTTGCATCAGTAATCAGAAAAAACGGCATATTTATTTGAGTACATGGAATCCGATCACTTCTGACTGGAGACCCACCATTCTCAGTAGTCGTTGCACCACAACTTGAGCCCAAAGCAGAATCTTCAAAATTTTTAGTGTACTTTACCTAAAGCATCATCAAAAATATTTTTGTGTTACATGCTACATATATTTTGTATAATGATAGATATTATCATGAGATGTTTTTATTAAATAATAGATTTAATAGTTTACCTCAATAGTGGCTTTGACAAGATCGGTTGTAACTTTATCACGTCTTCGACTCTTTTTAGCAGTTTTTCGTACTATATAAAAGATCCTAGCATAACAAACAACAATGGCAATACAAGGTGCAAGAAATGCAAGAATAAATAAAAATTCTTTCGGTGAACGACCATTAACATCTCGGAGTATTGAACATGATCCTATGACCGGATCCAAGCCGAAACGGCCCCAATGTTCAAACCAGGTCGCCACCAGGGCGCCGAATCCAAATATCCAAGTTGCTATCACCATTAATACTAAGTATCTCGGCTCATACAACCTATAGAATACATTATGCATTATAGCTGACACTTTGATAGCAAAGTTTACGGCGATAAATACTCACTTGGGATATAATCGTGGATGACCAATCATTACATAACGATTGATGGTGATAGCAAGGACTGTAAAGAGACTCACAGCAACAAGACCATACCTCAATAGTGGAAAGAGTCGACAGAGAAGTGGTCCGTGCACCCAGGAGCCATACCAGAATGTGGAAGTTGCCAGAGGCAGATTGAAGCAACAGAACATGAGGTCTGATATTGACAAGTTCATTATGAAAACTGCAGTTGCATTTCTTAACTACAATGAAAAGAATTAAATCAATTATTCATTAACATTTTTTAATTATTACAATATAATTAATTAAAGTTTAAAAGCAAATTTACTATTTAAATTATACCACAACTATCTTTGTAGTAATTATGAAATTTAAAAATGCAAAATTTCTCATATTCATGGCTGGTTAAATTTGTAAAGAATGATTTTTCTCCATGCAGATTATGACAGGCATTTCATGCATTCATAAAAGGGTTAATTAAATTAAAATTAAAGCTAGCAAACTAGTGTGTGCTGGCTCATGAAAATGTGATGGTAATATTGAGGTTATGTAATTACAGTGAATGCAATTTCACGCGCCTAAGGAAATAAAGACCTTCAGGACACTCGAGCACATTAATCTTCAAATGTCTCAAAAGAATAAGGAACTGAGAAATACGGTAAAGGGTAGTTGTAAAGTAGAATCCAGGAATAAAGATGTAAGAAGAGAAGTTAGTCATTGGGTTAGTGTGGCATGTTGCACGATAAACTATTCTTTATTCTCCAGTCTATTTTCTGGGCGTTTCGAAAGCTTTATCTGAAAAGTAAGAGCTACGTCCACATAAACTTTTTAAATTCAGTATAAAGAATAGATACATATATTGACCTGATCGATTACTCTAGCTGAAGGAGTAGTAGTGAAAAGCTGAGGTATTTTAAGAAATGAATAATGGAAATTTTTGTGATTTAAATGATAACATAATAAAAATATCAAAGATAAACTATATTAGAGATTGGCTGCCAAAAGTGAGATAATCACTGTTATACAGCTTTTTTTCTCTTCCTGTTACCATTTTTGTCTATGTAGTTGGAATATTATAGACTAGTTAGGGGTCAGAATAGATGTTCACTGATCATAACTACACTTTTGGGTTCACCGATTATGTTTCCGGGTATATTGTCCTCGTTTCAAGCAGAACACGAGTTTTTTTTTTACGTAGTAACTGCTAGAGTTGTTTTTTATTTTCTACATTTTCTGTTGTGTAACACCAAATAAAATTATTAATAAAGCTATTATTTAATTTTAGAAATAAATAAAAAATTATTGTCATCATTATTTTTTATGTCTCTCTAGAAAAACAAGTTTAAATTTCAAAATTTATTGATCAATTATAACTTTCAGTGATAAATGTAAAAAAATTTAATTTAATAATCGACTTTTATTGATACTTATTCGATACAATAAAAATGAGGATTAATAGAAAAAAGTGTATTATACTTAATTGTAGTTTAAAATTTGATATAACCTTAAATTGTCAAATGAAAAATTTAATTGTCTCACGTAATAATCTTTTTTATTATTTAGTCTGTCTATTTTATGTTCCACCTTGTCATTCTTCTATGCTTCATTTTATTAGAACAGAAAAGAGCTATTAAAAATTTCATGAGCGTTTCTGACACATTGATACCTTTCTACAAAGCATGCAAAGAACCAGAAATAAAGTTATAAAGTATCGTTGGAATGAGGACAATCAAGAGAAATTGAAAATTGATGATCAAGCGACAAATCGACTTACAAGTAGCTTCTGTATGTGTAGCAATAACTCGAGCTTTTATGTGAAGAAAACCTAATTCAATCACAAATTCATACGGCATATTATCAACGATAAATTTCAACTTATTCTTAAGGGCGATTTTCATAAATATTTGAATAAAGAAACGATAAATTGTAACGACTTACGTCAAACTCGTTACAACTGGATGATAAATATTTTTTTACAGTGACGGAAAGAGATTGATGTGAAAGGTTTTTTTAGGGTTAGAAAGATTTCAGTACCAAGTATAATATGCGTGGTAAAATGCAAAAAGAATAAGAGTAACAGGAAAATGGCAGAAGAGGAAATAGAAAAACATTGGAAACAATAATAAAAAAAAAATTCCAGAGGCTAAAATAGAAAAAAAATTACAAAAGAATGGTCTTTATTTTTATTCAAATCAAAGAAATCTGTCATGTATTTAAATGATACTGTCAATCAATTGAATTATTGTTTAAATATTCTATTTTCTTTATTCTTGTATTAATGCAAGCCATTTTTATTTTATTACCTTATTGATAGATCAATAAATCAACATAACTCGAAAACATATATTATCCTGTTGCATTTGCTGGTTAAATTTAAACTGTAGTTGAGATATTTAGACGTCGAAATTATTTTCAAATTAAATTTTCTATTTTAAAGAATTATTTATTCAATAAAAAGTGAAATTATAAAGAATAAAAAAGTAAATAAACTTTCGACTGAAAGAAATCAATCTCAAATGTAAACCATGTTCTAGGGCTGACAATAAATATTGAAGAGGATTGAAAATTCAACAATTTCAGCGCACCCTAAAGATTATGTAAAGGATAGAAGATACGTAAGGAAAAAGAGGGATGTTCCTACCAATCTACTTACGTGAGACTAGTATTCTTAATCCTTTCTGGGTTCATTGACCCTCTTCACGTTCGCTATATCAACGTCGTTTTATCGGTTACTCTTTTGTTATGTGTCGAAATAACGTCCGGGTATAAATTTAAATCACGAGTTATTCGTCAAAATCAACCTGACTTATTGCAAATAATGCTTTTCCGCACTTGTCAATGTTTGCTAATATTTATTAAATAAAACTATTATTATTTTCGTTCTTAATTAATTATTCATTACTTGTCATAATTAAACTTTAATAATAAATAAATTTCGAGAAAAGCTCTCGTCATTCGATGTTGATCACTATGAAATTAAAAAGCCATAGACATAAAATGGAGTACTTTTCCATAGAAGAAAAATAAAAAAAGAATCTAGTGTACTTTTATTTTTTTTTATTTTTATCTTCAGGGTTTTTCTAGCACAAAAACAAGACGTCTTTAGATATTTTTTAGAATAGTAATCAGATGCACAAAAATAAATAAATGATAGCCAAAGCAATCCAGTTCTTAGATGGGTCTTGTTGTCTGGACAGTCCACGAAATTCTAGACCGAAGGAAAATGAAAGTACACACGTCACGTATCACAATCTTGTTTCATTCAACTTTTTCCAATTCAAGTAAGTTTTATATTTATTTTTTTATATTTAAAATAAAACGAAATGTATAAAGATATTTCTAAAATGTCAATTTCATTTACATTTTAAAAGACATTCGATAAATAACAAAATAATCTAAAAAAAAGTATCAACTGGATAAATTTAGTGAAATATAATTAAAATAAAAATTGAATGTGATAAAAATAAAAATGACCTCTTTTCGTAATCTAAAATTAAATAATTCAGTTTAATTGGGGTAAAAAGATTGTGTGGAAAGTTATTTCAGAATGGAAATAGCAGACGAGGTTTTTTTTTAAGATAAACACGTGAAGAAAATTCTTAAACAAAGGATGAAGGTAGGTCAGAATCAAGTGCATCTGCTCGAAATAGAGGGAAAAAATCAAAGACACGTGCGCCAGACAGTAAAAATATAATAAGAGTTTAAGCTTGAAATTTCCAAGATTTTCTACGCTTCAAAAGTGCAATAAAAAAAATTGATGATGTTATCAAAAGGTGTAAAAAGTGCAGCAGACGTTATTTGAGCTGAAATATATCGATGAATCCCATGGCAATGAATTATCGGCTATTTTATATCCGTTCGATTTTTTTGAAGACTATGTCAAGATATGGACGTCAAGGTGGACCTTTGAGAGTAATAAAATACGACCACTCGTTTTTTTTTTATTGCATAATTATCCAAGGTAAACTAAAATAGAAAGTAAAAATCGCATAATATTTTATTAATCAATTAATGGGACAATTAATTGAGAGGAAAATATTCTTCATATTGAGAGAACATAAATCAATGTCTGGAATGATAAGTAAACAATGTGTGTAGGCATCGTCAAAAATAAATAAAACGTAAAGAATTGTAAGATATTTTGAGACGTTAATCAAGTTGTGAGATATAAGCTTATATGTGTTATCAATGAGAATTGTAATTGATTCCGGCAGGATAATTAAGTTAATCGATAATTCCTTTAAGCAATCTTGGATAATACATTGAAGAGGAGCACGAGATACTAGAGTTTTGTGTGAGGAGCTTTGACCCCAACTAAAAATAGACATATAAGTTGTATATATAGATTACTCAGTCAATTACAAAGTAAACAATTCAATTAAATGTGTATATGACATTTAACTTTTTTTGGTTAAAACATTTGCAGTTGTAAAAATTTTATTAATAAGAAAGAACCATTTATAAACCAATCCAAAGTCTTGTGTGTTAACTCAGAAACTCGAAGAATAGGTTATGAAACTCGTTGCAATAGTATCAACTCTAATAATCCAGATAACAAATTCTTAAGTATCTTGTAGCTTAGTTGAAACTCTGAGTCTTCATTCAACTGTTTTATTTCTGGAGTTCATTGTTAATTTTTTTTTTCTTTTGAATAAAATTTCAATTAATTCCAAAATTCCTAATAAATATCGAATGGAGAACCTTTTTGTGTCAAATAGAAAACGTTTAAAGTTTAATAAATGTGAAAAGATCTTAGATTGTGTGGATATATATCACCGAGTACGTTTACGAGGAAAGAATCGTTAGTGAAAATAGTCGGGAGGCAGTTAAGGGTTTAAACTTGAAACGAAAAAGAAAAGTATATCTACTTGAGTCGACATCAGGAAATGTTTTATTCTTATACTCCCCTCTTAATTTACAGTACTCCAGATCGTAAAGTAAACTGTAACGTCTTCACAAATTACTTGAAACAGAAAAATGGAACTTGTGAAATTGCTAATCATACACTGAAAGAGTTTTGTACTCAATCAAGAAACGAGTTCCTAACCCTACTTGTGACAAATAAAAATTCATTGATATCATAAATAAAATGAAATCTTACATCAAGTTGAAGACTTATCACTTTTTTACTTAGATTAAATGGAAATTTTTTTCCAGTTTATTTGATAATTATTATTTTCAAATCAATTACTAGCATATGAATCATATAATTGTTAAGTAATTAATTAATTAATGGGAGAGACTTGTGAAATTTACCCAACCTTTATGCACAGATATGTCGTAATAGTCATTTGCCAAAGTGCTATTAGAACTTAATGTAGTACATAAATTAAAATAATAATGAAACTTCCATTTACCTATTAATAGAAACGTAAACGAGGTATGATTTTTGACTTTACCAGAAATTAGTTTGATTAAAAATCTTTATATTTCAATAAATCAGTACTAAAAATATTCTTTTTTAACCTAAAAATAACATTTCACTTAATTTTATCAATTTTATGTTATTTGATATAAAACTATACGATTATATAAATGGAATAAGAATAATCTGTCTATTTTAGGGATAAGAAGACGAATTTTCTTCAACAAGTTCATCACACTCAGCTTATCCCTAAATTTATTTATCGTTTCTTTTCCTCACTAACTACGTGGTCTGGAAGATAAACAAAATGAACTTCCAAGCACGGATATAGGATAATTAAAAATGTAATAAGAAAATATAAGTTCTTTGCGGATATCAAAGGATTGCAAATTCATCCGGATATGGGAAATATACGAGGTATAAATAATAACGATGTAAAACCAAAGTAACCAAGATATATAAATTTATGAATAAAAGATAAATGATTACAGGAAAAGAGATAGCTGAGAGTCAAGTCTGGAGGTGTGTTATTTTTTGTGTATCTTTACCTTCTTAGTACGAAAAAGGGCGACGACAGTGATGAGATTGCCAGGTATGCCGATCAGCATAAAAAGAACACAGCATCCAGCAGCAAAATGAAGCAGCCATGGAGGATAACCACCAAATAAAATTGCTGACTCTGGATTTTCCAAGACCTCTTCAATTTTAGATAGGCTACTATTTGTTTCAGTATCGTTATTTGCCATCCAGTATTCCAACATTCTGTTAATCATACCAGTGATTCATCAATTTATCAGTTTATGCATCAATTATTTATATGCTAAAAATACAAAATAAAACAATTCCTGGATTTATTGAAATTGTTGATGTTTTCATGATGTCTAGACTTCTAAAAAATTCATCAGATTTTTTTTTTGATAATTTTTTGACGAGTTGTAATAAATAATACTCGACTTTATTCATAAATTAAGTTGCTTTATTTTAAGTCTATAAAGAGGGAAGTACATGAGTTTTAGGTTTTATGTGTCAACTTGTTTTATAAGTTTGTCACAGTTTTAGTCATTTGTCTTTGATAATTTTTTTATTACATCGAATAAATTACAAAAGAATGTTGGGATACTCTAGTAAATTTGTCAGATGAGAATGATTGATTAACAGCTAAATAATGAAATATTCAATATGAATTTTTGGTTGATAATGAAAATAAATGAAAGGTTTAAGTACTAACAAGAAATATTGCAGAAATTTGTAGGCCTAGTCATAGTTAGATATAGTCATTTAAGAGGGTCTTAATAGTGAGAACGATGAGAGAAAAAAAACGCTTCAGAATGCTCCATTTCATCCTCAATTTCACTTTTTTCTTTATATTTTTCTTTCACTGTTTCTTATGTGTTTAAGTATGTAGTTTCGTTCGTATTATTTAACAAAGAATTATTTGCAAAGTTCGATATCTATTTAATAAATATTTGTCTACGACAAAAAAATATTTCTAAAGACTTGAAGAGTTGAAATTAAAAACATTGGCAAAATAGTCAAAGAAAAATAACAAAGAGCTTAATTTTTTTGTCAATCATGTCAATAAATCGATAATGCTTTTCGGTCAATTGGGTTTGAACTCAACCACTTTTCAAGAAAAATAGATACTCGATTTTTTTCGTATCATACATTTGATTTTTTTCTTATCTTTTTTTCTTTACTTCCTAATGGACAAAAAAACATGAAAATTTTTCTTTTCAATTCCAGAGAAAATCTTTATTAATTCAACATTCTATTTTTAAACAAATATGAGATAATAAACTTTTTATTCTTGAATATAAACATTTCATTTTTTTTAGCCCAAATATAAATATGTAAACTTGAACTCTTCAGTTAAGAAAAACGAAATTCACCACATGCACAGATTCATACTTACGTGAAGAAAAAAAAAATTTAATGTACGTCAAAAGATGAAAGCATGAATTTTTTTTTGTTTTACGAATATTTTTCTAACGTTAAAAATTTTCTAATTTATTATATTAAATATAAACATTTTCTTATAATTAATAATATGAATAAAATTTACGTACCTCAATGAAAATAAATTTGATGATAATTTAATGTTCTACTGAATATGTGACAGACATTGGCGTATCACTAATTAAATCGTAGCTGATTTAATCAACAAATACTACGAAACTTGGTGCAAGTGAATTACCCTCATTAGAACACAGATAAACATTTTGCTAAAAAAAATTAACAGGTAATTTAATTTTTATACTATGAAATAGAGAAATCTTTTTGTTTAAATTCATTTCATCTTAACTCAAAACTTGTAAATATCTAATATTAAATAACCATCGTGAAATGAAATCCTTTTAAACTGATTATATAAATAAATCAATCAACCAAAGACTTTGAAGATCAAATCTCACCTTAAATTTCATATTGCACGTGTCATTACAACATATCCTTGTTGTAATAAAAAAATTAATCCTACGTCTTTATTCATAAAATGAACCTAGCATTATAAATACTAAACTTTCAATACTTTTATTTAGTTATTAATAAACTGATTAAAATATAATACTTATTGGTAAACAATAGAAGCTTGAATTAACTTGAGCAGTGTAATTATAATTTAATATTAATATGTCTTTTAATTTTGATTTATTTTCATTAATACTTAAAAAATAAGTACGATAAAGAGTTTTAGTTATTTGTTTATTTAACAAATTTATACATAAGTATATCGATGAACAATAATAAAAACGGCGGGAAATTCATTGATAACACGCTGTACCAAAGTCGCGGCGGAACTGCTCCAAAAGAAAACAGGGAATAGAAAGGAGGCAACACACACACCTCTCCTGAGATCCCAAAAGCTCAAAAGCGCATGCGTTTTATTTTCAGTATTATTTTATTAAAATTCCTGAATAATAATACAATCATTATCATTCAATACTTATCATTATCATTCAATTGAAATTAATATTTAATTATGTATCATAAATAATATATCACTTTAATTATATAAAACACAAAATTCTTCAACCAGTCTTTATTAATTCCAAGAACTTTTTTAATTACCGAAAGTATAACTGTATAAAGAAATACAAAAGTTGGAAATTAAAACACCAGAAAAAATGAAAAGATGCAAAATTATATTTAATTTAAAATTTAAATTGCAATTAATGTGATTATTTATTTTACTAGTTTTTAAAAGATAGTTTTTTTGACCTTTTTCATTATTTTTTTATTATTCTCATTTTATCACCGTCAGCACTTATTCTAGTACTACATGGCTCTACTTCTGATACTCGCAAATCGTATGAACGTAATTGACCATGTCATTGGCAGTTTCACGATCAGTACTTAAACATGTGCAGTGAATCGTCGACATGTAACTTACCCTTATTTTCAGGGGATTTTGTTGATAAAGTTGATAGATATATTGGAGAGAATTATTTGCAAGAAGGAAAATAATTTAAAAAAATAAATGAAAAAAATCCAAATGGAATTGATGAAACAACAATATTGAGTAATTTCAAATTTATGGTTTCAGATAAAAATAGTATGAAGACAGACAGGCAAACAAACAATTTCATATGTGACAAAAAGATGAGGGTCGCATGTGTTCAGAGAGCTCATCGCAAGAAATGTTAAACTGAACTATATTTGTGCTACTGCATGGCGAGTAGACAGAAAGAATGGATATATAGAAAAGCATAGTGGTGAAACACATATGTTGAAACTTTCATAATCGTTTTGTGGTTGCTATAAGAAAACTACATATGAACACTTAAAGATGGTATCCTTTTTATTTTACAATATACCATTAGGATTGTATATCATTCCTTCCTAAATCCAGATTTGGACCATCAACAACTGTGATTCCTTTTATTTTGTCTGCTTCATTTATAAGGTGCGATTTCAAGATCATTTCACACGCTTAATTAAATTTTTCTGCACGATAAAAAATATTCAGTTGCCGCAACTAATCGAAAGTCTGTTCCTACAACAATCTTGATTTCTGTTGAGTTTGCAGAAAAAATCTATAGATGCAACTAACTGGGGACAAATTTTTCTTGCAGACACAACAAAAATCATAACTGTAAGTAAGATAAATTCTTTTTTTCTTATCAAGTCTTTTTAAAAGGATTTTTATAGTATTTTCCATTGTTTTATGCTCCAGGATATTTCATAATAAAATAGAAATCAATCAAAAATCATTAAATACTTTTCTTGAGAAAAAATGATAAATAATATAATGAAGAGGTCAGTGCTTCAGAAGAAATGTGATGATGGTGAATATTTTTTTTCATTCTTCGTATATATAATTCATACACTTGCTATTAAATACGTTGGTGTTTAATAACGGACATTACACCAGACTCCCAGGAGTCCGCCAACGTTTTTCGTGCTCACTACTGGAGTTGAGGCATTTACTAACACATACCAACAATATGGTAGACCTTCGTGGACTATTCTAGCTAGCTATCCATTGTGTTGTGTTAAAGCAAGCATAGAGCAAAGAGACCAAAGAGGAAGAGGAGGACCTAACCAAGTAAAGGGAAGAATGGAAGTGTGGAGGAACCTGGGTGCGACCATGTGGGTCGTGGAAGCTGTGCCCCTACATCCTTTTTAAAAATAATTACATTTTGTTAAGTGATCGAGGGCATCTCTTTAGACATGATTAATCTAAATATTTTTTTCAACACATTAAGGTTTGTATTAATCGATTCCTTCCAATTAACCTCATATTTTTCATCATCTAACCTTTTAGATAATCATTTATTTTTCTGACAGAGACTAAATTAAATGATAACATTCGGTTATCCAGTTTTTTGTATCATTCCGACAGTCTTGGAGCTTTTTTAGTCTTCGATTATGTGTTTTTCTAATTCCTGTTTACGTCTCTATCGCTATGTCACAATTCACTACATGATAATACTGAAACTAGCATGATGATTATTGCTTCAACATCTAGCACAAAAGATTTACTTTTGTTCTATAAAATTTACTAAATTAACTTTCCATGGAACTCATGATTTTTTTACTTTGATTTTTTTTACAACAAACCAATGAAATTGTAAAGATTTAAGTTAATATACAAAAAAATCATACTGAGTTGTTTAATATGTATGAATTACATTTTATTATATCATAACAATAATATTGAATATACTCTTGAATTATGTGAACTCCAAAAACCTCTAGAATTTTATTTCAAAGTAATTCGAGGGCACGATTATTCTGGGAAAATTTGCTGAGCCTTACACAAACAAAGCATCCCAACATGAAGCTAAGCTTCATCCGTCACATAATATGAAGGTTGTAAGGATGATGGTCCATTGAACAACTTTGCTTTAAGACCAAAAACATGGTCATGTAAACACCTGGTGAGTTCCAATTTCTAATAATAGATGATAAAATGTCAGTTACAACTATGTGTTTTCTTCATTAATGGATTTATTCTATATCCATAAATTTTATTTTATTTATTTGTGACAGTGTGGTGGAGTGTAGATGATGGAGGAAATAATGAATGGCGTAATTTAAGGATGTAGGACATTGTAGGATACGACCTCGTGGATGCGTTTGTCATCGTCATCTCCCCTCCAATACAACTGCCTCGATTCACTGCTTCGTTTGACAGAATGGCTCAGTATTCACTAAGCAGTTGGACTGTGACACTTGCATACAGTGGTCGACGATAAATTTATTATTCTTAGCACATAGCAATATCATGAAATTTGATAAACAAACTGAAAAGAAAAGTTGATAGTTATTATTTTTAATTCAACTTTTGTTTACACTTTTAATTACTGTCGACAAATTGATTATTTATCCATTATTATTTTAAATAAAAAAATGTGTCTGATACTTGTTTGTCACGTGTTTTATACACGTACAGTGTAAAAAAGTGCTACTCTACACTTGAAGATTAAGTTTGAGTGTCTTTAATGGGCCTTTTGAACTCTTGAGAAAAAGGACAACTCTCAAAGCCTCTAGAGTTTAGTTATTTTTTTCTGTGACAATTCTACGAACGTCTGTTCATATGAGACTATTTAATTTAATGATATGATATTGCAACTATTTAGCTGGCAAATGAACATCTTCTGAATCCAATGAGAGACATAGAAACTCCGAAATGACTGGGGATTTACTCATTTCTGGATTCAATTACTTTGATACAGAAGTCCATGTTGGAGAAATAATATAAAGTATTATCTTTTTCAATTGTTTGAATGTATAATTAAAATTGATTGACACTAGTTAAAGTTTTATTTGGAGTTTGATTATAAATAAATAAGTTATTAATTTAAAATAGTGCAACGAAAATTAAAACTAAAGTGACGTTAAATTGAATGCTTGATAAATTTGAAAAGTAAGTAGATTATGTTATGTGTACTTGTTGAGATGAAACGTTGAAAAATTTATGTTTACACGTGCTTTGTATATCCATAGCTTTCATTTTTGTTACCCTACACTCATTACTCATTTTCCTCCCTCACATTCTGTTTTACAGATCGTTTATCAAGATGTCTATAAGAGTTTAGCTTGTGTAATATCAAACAGTCGATGAACCAAAAGCTTCTGTGAAGAGTTGAGTAGCAATTTCAGACGGATAAAAAATTTGAAGGTACCAATTGTTTTACCTAAAAATAACAATTTTTTTGTTAAATGAGTTAATTTTTTATTAGAGAAATAATAAGTAGGTTAAAAATTTCAATGTTGATGACTTACCATGCTCTACAAATTGACTTAGATATCAGTCTTTTTCAATAATTTCTTTTCGTATTTAAAAATAACATTGCTGGGTACTATCTAAAAGTATTTTTCCAAGTGTCGATATTTATTATGGAGTCAAAATAAAGGTACGATAAAACGAAAGTAGAATCACTATATATAACAAAATTTAAGCCTAAACAAATACAGGAAATTTCAACTCTCCCTCTATCGAACAATCCCTAGCTCTCACAAACTCTATTGTACACTATGAAATAATACATATAACGTTTCATTCCATTTAATTTAACGGTGAAAGAAAACTATAGACTTGATACAATCTCAGAATATTGAGGTGCGTAATTTTCTTTCCGCGTTTTATTTCTAAAGTATAACTTTACCTACTATTTTTAAACTTATATATTTTTTTTTATTGCAATTTATTTTCTTGTTTTTCCTCTATTTCTAGTTTATTATTATTACTCGTTATGTATTCACATAACTATGAAAATGATGGTTACTTCTTCTTTCAAGAAGATGGATTGACTGATGATGTCATTCAACACTCCAAGACAATACGCGGAAGTTTATTCCCTGACCTGTAAGCTATTGTTTTCACGCCGGCACTTTATTCTCTTTATTAAACACTCGTTTATAAAATTTCATATCAATTTAATGCAATTAAAAAAAAAAAGATGTTAATTCAAATACGAAATAGAGTGATGTAAAGTATATTTGTAAAATGTGTTATATTGTATACAGCAAACATATCGCTGGATAAAATTATGATTCATTGCTGACTCATGATTAAATAGGATTTTTAGAATTGAGAAAATAATTATTTGGATACATTTTGTATTATGTAGGAATGATAAAGGAATAAGACGAAAAAACACTTGATAACTTACTGAGAAACTCAATGGTAATAAAGAAAACAGTAGCACACGTGTATAATCGTAATGTGAGGAATAAAACGTAAAACACCTGAGGCACTTTCACTATACTGCATGAGTCAAGCTTTGAGTCACATGGCCAACGTGATTAAGTCAGGAATCATTCAATGACATCACTATATCATCAGAAATTCAATAGACACACTTGTTGAAATCAATGCTGTTTTTTATTCTTCTCAAAACAATACTATCATTTTCTATTATTTGCATAAAAAATTCTTTTATTCTTCTCAAACCTTTTCTATGTTGATTGTTTATTAACCTCTAAAATTAGAGATTTCTGTTTGATTAAATCTTGAAACGTTAATTAAATTGAAAATTCTATTTATAATTGGGTGTTGTGGTAATTAAAACTAATTTATGTAAGAAATGTTATTGATTTAAAAAAATATTACAACAAATATAAAAACATCAGAAACTTAAGTCAATAGAGCGTAAAAATGATAAATTACATGTTCTCCCACGTTCAGTTATCCCTTTTATGTTCAGCATGTCTGTAATAAACCTAGTAAGTTGGCAGACTTTTTTTTACACCATTACAAGTACCCAAGAGGGGAGAATATATACCGGGTGTTTGTTAATTTTCCTTAATTAAGCTCAATCGAGGTTAATACATGGCTGTTTAACCTTAGTTTACAAAATCCAGCACCCCCATCGGTTGAAAGCAATAAAATGTACGAAAGACCAAAATGTGACGAAGAAAAAAAAGGGACAAAATTACATGAAGACTCAATACAATGTTAAATTGCTCATCCATATATCAGTCTGATCATTTGCTTTGTGATCATTTTTTCTACTCCAATGATTTAATCAGTTGGGGTCGTTATGAGACATCTAGACTGACACCTTGAATGGTTCGTTGAACGAAGTATTTGCACTTGGATGCACTCGACGTATGTTCTGTGTTTCTCTAGGTCATTGAACAAACGATTATACTGTGGAACGAATTGAATTCTATGGTGTACGATACATAAATGAGTTAAGGAATATTATACATGTACACATGGTGTCTTGTCATTATGTTCCGGAACTATGCGGAATAAAGTCAACACTCCAACTTCATATACAGTCTCAAGGTACCCCTATGTATACTATCAACCCTCTTGAACCCTCCTGTGTTGTGTAATCTTAATAACCCAGAGGATGAGAGAAGTTATAGATTCGATTAAATAAATGAATTCGACTGGTAATGTCTCATGAGGGTTTCCTTGAATGCAGTGATCAGAAATATCAAAGAAGAAATATTAATAACTTCATTGATTTCATTTTCTTCATCAATAAGCTGATGATGTTAAATAACATATTAGTCTTACGATTTAATAAAATTTAGGGTAGAACATGTGTATTGAAGAGATTATTGTGTATCATATTACTGAATTATTCAACACTTTTGATATGTGCTTAACATCTACAAGTATACAATATTAAATATATTTAATCTAATCTATTTTATAGCCAGAATAAAATAAGAGGTGTGAGACTGATGTATCGTCACAAAAAAATTTCGTCTCTAAAAAATGGAAGAAAACAGTTGATATATTCCTATCATTTTTCTTTCTTTATCAGAAGTAATTGTTTGCATTTCAAATAAAGAAGACTTAATAATTCAAAATTAAATATTCAAAAATATAGAATGGATAGCATAATTTATTAATATCAAAAACAACGAATAATTGGATGGAATAATAAATTTTAATGCATGTATTACATAAAGTATTTTGTACTGGTTCTTGATCTAGTTGATCTAAATACCATCTTATCCATCTTGACAGTAGCTATCACTATCGCACATATCTCACTATTAAAATTAATAAGACGTCAAGGGTATATGAACAGTTGTCTTTTTTTCATCTCCTTCGTCTTAAACTCATTATTTATCTGTTTCTTATGTTTTACATTCATTCGTCTCATTTACCACATCCGTTTTTGTTTCAAGAATTGATGCTTCTTTCACTTAATTATCAATGACCCCATGTTAACTAATAAAATTATGGACAAATTCGTGAACTTGAATTTATTTTAGTTAAATTCACTTATTTCTTAATCTAAGAAAGATTACTTTCAAACAATGGGTCAACTATGTTTCAGTAAAATAAAAATAGTTTATCTTTGCCACATCCTTCTTTCATCATATTCTCAAAATTGTATTTCTCTGAAAAATGTTTTTTAGAATCTTCCTCTAAATGATCGATAAATGTTAGAAAATATTATATATTTGGCATCAATTTTATCAAAAAAAAAAAAACACTAAATTAATAAAATATCAGAATAATGAAAAACTTGTTTTTTTTTAGATGACAGGAGCAGAATCAGGTTTGAGTATGAGTAGTGTAGCAACTTGGCTTCCGCAAGTAACGAATGCAGCCAACCAGACAATAATAGAAGGGGAAATATCCAGGTAATTTTAACATTAAAATACCAACAAAGGAATTCGTTGTCAAAGTTGAAACATAATGTTTCTAGGAACAGCCTTATCTAGCAACTTCTCAATGAGAATTTTCAGAGAAGGATATGGCTATACAGGAAATGTCTAAAGTTTTATCTAAAATAGCCTTATAAATGACAAGTTTCCTTACAAATTTATTTAATTGCTACGTAAAACATCTTTAATTCATAAATAAAAAAAAATCAACTAATTGAATGTTTAGATTTCCAAAACCTCTGAGGACTTTTGCAGCAGTTGTGGCAATTCTGATACTACTAACCGGTCTTTTGGGAAATCTTTTAACTATTATTGCCCTTTGTAAATATCCCAAAGTGCGGAATGTTGCAGCAGCATTTATTATTAGGTAAAAAAATATGTGATAAATATTATAAAAAATAATCTTATCATAAATAAAATTGATAGCACATTTTTATATGAGCTATTCGTTAATAGAGCTATGAATGGTACATTCACAATCACTTAAGCACTTCTTCAGGCCTTTAAATTTGCCTCAATCAATTAATTATTTTGACTCTGTTTCATACCGTATTTTAAAATTTAATCAATGTAGAAAAATAATATTATCTATTATCATTTGTCTCTGTTTAATTATAATTATTTATTTTTGACAGTCTTTGTGTAGCAGATTTCATCTTCTGCGTCTTAGTGTTACCTTTTGATTCAATAAGGTTTATAAATAGTAGTTGGACTGACATAAGATTTTTCTGCATTCTTGTGCCATTTTTGAGATACGGAAATGTTGGAGTTAGTCTTCTTTGTGTTGGTGCCATAACTGTCAATCGTTACATCATGATAACACATCACAATCTTTATAGTAAAGTTTACAAAAAGCATTGGATTGCTATGATGATTATATTTTGCTATGTATTCTCTTATGGAATGCAAATTCCTACACTTATTGGATCTTGGGGTAAATTGTTATAAATATTTAAATTGATCTATAAATTGAATAAAAATCTAATCAAATAAATTTATTTTAAACAGGAAAGTTTGATTATGATCCTAATTTGGAAACATGTTCAATTGTAAAAGATTCAAAAGGTCAAAGTTCGAAAACCTTTCTTTTTGTTACTGGCTTCTTTATACCTTGCATTGTCATAGTTGGTTGTTACGCTAAAATATTTTGGGTTGTTCACAGGTAATTAATAAATAACTGTTTGATTTATTTCCAATTAATTTTGTTTTTCTGAAACAAATTATTTTTTTTTATCAACTAAACAAAAAATACATAAATCATATAAATTGTTTAGCTCTGAATCGAGAATGCGTAAGCATGCAAGTCCAACGATAAAGTCCCCTCACACTCCCGGTCGAGACACAAGGGAGATAAAGCAAAAGCGAAGCGAATGGAGAATAACAAAAATGGTACTAGTAATTTTTGTGAGCTTTGTTGCCTGTTACTTACCAATTACTATTGTAAAAGTTGCTGATCCAGAAGTTAAATATCCAGGTAAATAAAAATTCCCTCTTTTTATATATGAAACTACCTAACTAATAACAATTGGTTCATCCTCCTTAACTTTTTGACATACTTTTACAGGTTTACATGTTCTGGGCTACCTGTTGCTGTACTTTTCTTCGTGTGTCAATCCTATAATCTACGTAATCATGAACAAACAATACAGACAAGCATACGCGGGTGTGATAAGCTGTTCAAAGATTAGAGCAACCCTGACACCTCATGGGAGCAGCAATCCAGGACAAAATAACTTTGGCCAAGGTAACCACCACATCATTACGGTCACCAAGCTCTGATCAAAATGAAGCACGGCTCATTTGCGTCGTAAGTTAAGGGAAAAATGTTGGTTTCTAAGACTGGGCCTAGCATGGTTAATGCTGAAAAGAATCAGACATCAAAATTAATTCATTCTATTCACAGTTATTTTTTCATTGATTCTGTTGAAAAAAAACCAATATTTGATTCTATTGAAATAGGGTCGATTACATTGATTGATCTTGGGATGTTGAATTATTGATTTTAAATTCATAAGAAAATTTCGAGGAAGGAGCCAGAAGTCCAGATTTATGACGCTCATTCTCACAACGTGTTTTTCAGGATTGCCAGATGCGAGCTAGATAAATAGCGCAGTTACTTTACTACTAACGCGGATCGGCGATAGCATGTTTAAGAATGGAGAATGAGCTAGGTACTAATTAACTCATCATTTACGAATCAAAATAATGCTAAATATATTTATAGCAGGCCAGAGTTAATAATTAATAACCAGTTTATGCAAAAAACGCGGTTTAACAATTAAATAATTAACTTACTGACTATTAGCTACGGCTTTTTCATTAACACACATATAAATTGATATAACAAATTTTTAATTTTTCATTCATTCCTTAAATATAATTAGCTCTAATAATTACTGACGTTATCAGCACCATTTTCATTCAATCAATTTCTCAACATAATTCTCGCTTCCATTTTATCTATCACCTAATAATTTTTATTGAATTTACATATTCAAGATGTAATTGTTTGTTTTTTTGCAGATTATTCCAAAGATTACAGCAAAACTATGGTGTCTACAGTCTCAATGGCCATGAATCCTGTTATAAGAAAATCCGAACTACCAGATGATTTTTAAAAAAGAATCTGGGATATTTACATAATTTTTAAAATTATGGGACCAATAGTCATAGTAATGAATTGCATTTTTATGAAATTTTTTTTCATGTAAGCATTTTTTGTACTCTTTGGCGATTACAGCGCGCTTAGTTATTAAAATAGTTAAATGAGTTATTTATTTATATGATAGAATAAGCCAGTTGATGGTAACTGAAATGTTACGCAGATGTATTGAAGATTTTATAATGTGTAGCTAATAATTGATAAACTTATATCAATTATCTGGTCATTTCTCTGATAATTTTCACATCGACGATATGAAATAAAAATTTGTACATATACTTGAATATGCATTTTTACAATGTAAATGTATTTATTTATAAATCGAAATATATAAAATAAATTTAATCTTATTAGAATAAGTAGATTTTTTACAAGATCAAGTTTTTCATGATTATTAGTTATAAAAATTGTCATAAAGTACGTTGACTCGCTTGCTCTCATTTTTCATTTTTGTTTTGATCTGTTTAATAATGTATTTTTTTATAAGTTGTAAAATTTTATTTATGATACCTATTTAAGTCTTACAGCATCCAGCTTTCTCACTGATGAGTGAAGCGCCACGAAGTTTTATCGAGTCTTTTATTTCATCTTCTATCTTTGCTTTTAATACATTTTCTACTAAGTAGTACATGGCTTCGTCTAATGCAATAAAAATAATTAATAGTATTTTTATATCTTTCTTGATCGATTTAAAATATAAGTTGAAATAAAAATTATTAAATAAGTATAATAAGACGTACCAATATTTTTGTTTTCTTTCGCAGATGTTAGATACCATTTAGATATTTTATTTTCTTTACAGAATTTGATAATTTGCTCTGTAGGAATTGCCATATGTTTAATGTCACACTTGTTTGCTAATAAGACGATTGGAATACTTGAGCCGTCCGGTAAAACGACCTTCTCTCGTAAATCATTAAGCCATTTTTTGACTGATTGGAATGTAGCTGCTCGTGATACATCGAACACTAAGGCAGCAGCTAATCTATAAATATTAAAAATACGAAAGTATTATTGTATTATTCAAATATCATAACACAATGTCTTTCAGAATTATTATAATTAAAAAATAAATAAATATATTTGTTGTTAATAAGAATAAAAGTGCAGAAAAGGAAGAGAAAATAGAAGAAATATTTACGCATATTTATAGTAAACTCTTGTCATATATCCAAATCTTTCATGACCAGCAATATCCCTAAAATAAAGCTCTTGTATATTAAAATGCAAAAGTATAAGAGATGATTAATTAACACTTTGTAAACTTAGCTAAAAAAATACACATAATACCATAATTGTAAATTTATTTTAGTGTTAGGATCCCAATCAAGAGTTTTTATAGCAAAATCAGCACCTATTGTGATCTTGTAATTCGAAGAAAATTTACCTGAAAATTATAATAGAAATAGAAAACAAATGAAATAAAGAGATAATATCGTAATTTTGCATGAAATAAAACGAAATGCCAATTTTTCTTAAATCGCGTGCTAAAATAGCTTTGAAAACAAGTATTTCAATATTTTTATGTGTTAAATTATGTAAAATTTCTTAATTTGCATTAAAGGATGTTTGTCGTTATTTAGAAAAAATATTAAGCATATAAGAGAATACTATAAACTAAAATTACCTTCGGTATATCTTCTGACAATGGCAGTTTTTCCTGGAATGAAAAAAATAATAATAAATTAGATTTTACGACTTTTTAATAACGATAGTAAACAATATGTAAATTTAT
The DNA here is from genome assembly GCF_013357705.1 of Chelonus insularis. Lineage (NCBI taxonomy): Eukaryota > Metazoa > Arthropoda > Insecta > Hymenoptera > Braconidae > Chelonus > Chelonus insularis. The sequence continues at coordinate 2,680,252 of NW_023276776.1, forward strand.
TTAATTGTTAGGTAGTAGATAATTTAAAAATAACATTGTACACAAGTTTTCAATGACTCATACTTACCGACCCCATAATCACCAATGATAAGGAATTTGAAGAGTAGCTCTTTCTGATTGTAATTAGAAAGTATTATATCTGAATCTCTCCTTGGTTTGCGATGACTCATGATTACTATCTTCCTTCATACAATATTTATCCAAAACAGACACACATAAGTAATTTTTTTTTAAATCATTTTGGAAACTTGGCGCCTTCACTGATTAAGGTTATAAGATCTGCACATGTCCAGCATCACTGGGGAATGCTGATAAGCTACTGAAAGTATCTTCCCGACAGTGAGACTGATCCACTATCGTCTTTAATACAACCAAGGCCAAGAAATCTTAATTAATTAAATCACGGTCGTTGTTTCAAAGTTCGAAATTAATTTTTCTATTCATTATTTAATTAATCCGGCTTATTCGTCTGTATGCTTTTTATAAGCAGTCCAGTTGTCCTCATTTTATTATTAATTCTCTGACTACTCTTCTTCATCCCTTGCTTAATAAGCAGAGCCAAACTGAAAAAATGGAAACATACAGATTATCATGTTTGTCAATATTAGCTTTTATTTTTCGTTTCATTCGTGAATATAAAAATAATAAAAATAATCTCTTTTAGCCATGATCACGAGTTTTTCGTTTTATTTTGGGTTATATTCTTTGATTCGTCAAAGAATACGTAAAATATTTTTAAGATAATTTATACCGAAATGAGTTAATTAAGTAAGTGATAATATGAGAGATAACGATATAATAATGACTATTTAAATAAAAGCAATTATTATAATTAGAAAGTTAAATGAATACATACGTAAAAAAAAATTGTACAACAGAGCTGTCAGTGTGGGAGAGCAGTGGTGGTGTGTGAGATGTTGTGTGATGACGCGTTGAAGGTTGTGCCATGACAAGCAGTACACATATTCTTATTCCACCATCGTCTAATAACAATATGATTAATATATTTCGTCCGTATACAAAACACATTTTTCTATTTTTTATTATTTATATTGTCATCTTTTCGTTCACGATAAGTAAGTACTTTCAAAATTTTTATTAGGTTAGTACTACATAACCCTTGAAATTGATTATTGCGCATATGTATTTTGATTGAACGCGCATGGACATTTCTAACCGCTAAATTTAAAATATTTTTTTTGTTTTCAATCAATATATGACTAAAAATAAATAAATAATTAATGAGTTTAAATTTTCAAGAACATTTGTTTTTACAGTTTATATCAATCAAAGAAATTGGGAAGATAATGAAAAATCTATCATATCTCTTTCAAAAAAGGTAGCGGAGCAAAATATATTAATTGAACACATTCATCAAACTGCTGAAAAATTGATAAAAAGAAATGATTCCTGGAATAAAAGTAGTCCAACTATTTATGCCATAACGCCAACATTTGCAAGACCAGTACAAAAAGCAGAATTAACAAGGTTAGCTCAAACTTTCCTTCATATTCCAAATTTTCATTGGATTGTGGTGGAAGATGCTACCGAACCCACTTCATTAGTCACAAATTTCTTATGGGAAAGTGGTTTATCATATCAACATCTCCATGTGGCAACTGCTCCTCAAATGAAATTGACCGCTAAAGATCCACATTGGAAAAAGCCTAGAGGAGCAGCCCAAAGAAATGCCGGTCTTGCCTGGCTCCGAAATAATCTCAACAGCAGCACCAACGGTATCGTTTATTTCGCTGATGATGATAATACTTACTCTATTAAACTATTTCAAGAGGTGAAATTAATTATATTCTAAATAGAGAATATGTATGTTACCAATATTTTTTACTCTTTAGTAAAATATTTTACAGATGGAGAAGATAAAGGTGATTGGGGTATGGCCTGTTGGTCTTGTTGGTGGATTAATGGTTGAAAGACCAATTTGTGATAATAAGACTAATAAAATTATAGGTTTCAATTCTGCTTGGAAACCAGACAGGCCGTTTCCTTTCGATATGGCAGCCTTTGCTCTTAATCTCAAGGTTGTTTTAGAAAAGAAGGACGTTTGGTTTACCTACACCGTCAGAAATGGCTATCAAGAAACTGATTTTCTCCAACAGATGGTTACGCTGGATCAGTTGGAGCCTTTAGCAGACTGTTGTACGAAGGTATAAAATAAATAGAAGGATTACTAAAATTCAGTCAATATTTGATATCAATGATAAATATGTATGATGCTGATATTTACTTTGATATTTAGGTTTATGTTTGGCATACAAGGACCGAAGCACCACAGTTGAAAGATGAACAGCGATTAAATAAACTAGGGAAGAAGTCGAATGACAATATCGAAGTTTGAATCTTTTGTCGGAAGGATTATTGAAAGATTTTTGCGTAGATCACATGAACTCATCTTTATCGAATATTAGATTCGAAATATCATCAATTATGTATATAGGAAATAATGATTTGAATTTATACGAATATTTCAAATTCGATTTAAGAGTAAGCACTCTTAGAATCCCCCCATCCATAGTTAGTATGAACAATGTTTACCTGTCAAACCATGACATTTTATTTTTATCCATTGGGTAACAATTGTTATTTTTTATATGTACAAATATTTGTAAAGAAATTTATACAATTCGTATTTGATTTCTCACTAACATATCTAATTTCAAACCATATTGATATTTTAATTGTTAGGTTTAAAATTTTGTATAAAAAAATTATTATAATAAAATTGATTTATAAAACTACGGATTTTTTTTATTGTTTCCATTTTTATTGAAGTTTTGTTTTTTCTTGCATACAGAAAAAGCATACATAAAAATATGCCTTATATCTAAAAAATTTTAATAATAAAAGTATTTTGTAAACGTTTTGTAATAGTGGAAGATGCCAGTTAATACTTAACTTTCTTTTTTTTTGAAATTATACTTTTGAGATAATTAGTTTCATTTTTAAGTTTTTGTGGTCATTTTTGGCAATAAATATAAAAAAAAAATATTCTTCATTATTCATATTTAATAAATTCTTTTGTTAACTAATTTTTTCAAAGTACTTTCCATTTTCTTTTTACATTCTTTCCTGCATGATATTTTCTCTTTTGATATAAACACGTGCATCCCATAGTAACGATTACAAACTTTATTAATTCTTACATAGCTAATAAGTACTATATATTTGGCAAACTTTTTGTTTTATATCCTTAAAATTATGTAAAAAAGCTACAGCACGAAAAGAACATTCGTCCAAGTCACAAGTTCATGTGATTTATTTTTGGAGTTAATACAATTTTAAATTGAATCAGCTAAACACTTCAGGCCGTGTTCGTGATACCGTTAAAGCTGAGATTTTGAGTGCAATCGTTTCCAAGAGAACGGATGAATACTGCTGAGGTACTTGACCCTGTCTATCTTTTTTTCTAAGAAAGCCACTCAAGTGCTGCAAGTCTAGTCACTCTCTTAAAGCTCTTTAAACTGCAACTGATACTTGGTAATCCTCTTAAATCCTGTTTACTTTCTATAATTGACGAATAAACATAAGACGAATGTACTTTTCGTGCGAAATTGCATAAATTCGATAACTCCTAAATATTGTTACTTAATAAAAAAAAAACATGTATTAATATTTCTTACAGATAATTGTAAAGTGAGAAAAACGTTTACAAGCACTTACAAAACTTATCACATTTTTCAAAACTGCATTCATTTGCAAAAAACCCTTTTATATAATGGGACATCAGCACTTTCACACATTTTATTTATTATTAAATCATTTTTATCAGAGATTATTTATAAATCTCAAGTTTTTCTTTCTAATGCTAATTACGCAAAACCACAAGTGCTGTCATTTTCTGCCCTATAACTATCAATTTTCATTTGCAATAGCTATTAATTTATCTTTAACTAATTTATTATTATAAAGAAATATTTTTTGTTATGAATAAAAATTCATATAACCTATTTAACGTAAAAAAAAACATTAGAAAATAAATGAAATAAAAAATTGTAAATTATCTTGGAACAATATACATACAGAATTATTGAAACAAGTGTCATGATCACTAATGCAAATATGTATCAAATAAACTGAAATAATGAAACAATAATACTTCTGTAAGTGGTACACATAACTGTGATTAAATCGAAGCTATTTATAATAAATATCATTTAAACATTCTTGATAATAAGTATGATAACTTGATAAGAATGATATACACGCTCAAGTTTACAATGAACAACATTTAAGTATTAAACTCCTTGGAATATTTTCACATGAAATATAGTGTGTTAATTTTATTTAATCAACAATCTTTAATTTTCTAAGGAGAAAATTAAAATTTGTTAACTCTTTATGACAAATATTTTGGTTAATCTTAAAAGAATCAGTCTTCAAAAAGAAATGGTAGAGTATATGAGGGGATTAACTTGGCAATCACATTGAGAGGAAATTCTTTCAGAAAAGAATAATTAAAATTAATCAAAAATTACTTAATTATCATAACTTTAATTTTATTCTTGAAGTATATTTTTTCCTCTCAATGTAATATTATTATTATAATTCGTGTTTAGTCGAAAAGGGTCTCTCATAGAGAATTTCTTCTAGTTAGAATACTTGAAATCCATCAATAGGATATTTCTTTTCATTTTTCAAAGGTATATATAGATATATACATAAATTCACGCGCGAATCGCGTGAAAATATAATTAATTCGAAACGCCTAAGACTCTCCATGAATCATCGTATCATAATCATAAGCTTTTTTCTTATGATTCTCTTTTTCTTTCTTGTGACATATGCGTGCCATTTGTATGCACAAACTACCCGAACATCGTCGACAAAATAAATCCAGCGTACTAGATTGCATCAATTACGTAAAGAAGGATTTAAGAAGCTTCTCGAAGCATTATGATAACTTCTATTTGCATGAAAAACTGAATAATAAATATATCTATATCTGTACATTCACATAATACTACTATTTTGTTGAATTCTTTGCAGGTTTTACAATTGGTTTCAGGGATGCTAACATCTGACGATCAAGCTTTACAATATTTAAAGTAATCAGATACATGATAAGAGGATAAAGTACTGAAGGAAATAAATTCTATTGTACATTACTTCATATATTGCGCTTAACGGCTACGCTTTAGTCATGAGATTTGTACCAAATTTATTTACGTCATTTGGATATTAATTTTTTATTCGGTTTTACTACTTTTTTCTCTTTTTTTTTTTTTGTTAATTAATGATTGTTTCTATCGCATCTTGCGAATCAAATGTTAAATTTGTTTAATAATTCTCATTTGGTAGGTATGACTAATATTTTTGACCTTCGAGAATTCTTCTCAGCTGATTTTTAGTGAAAATACATTATGTGCAGACTTATAGACTGCAAAAATAAATAATTTACAATCTAGTACGCCGGAAGAATATCTAGACGGCTGAATCTTTGCCTACAAAACCAGTCTTTGAGATTGATCGTTTTCCGTCGAATGTAATTGATGTTTCCCGCCTTAAACCTGAGTCAATTATTGGTGTAATCTTCTTTTCTTCCTTTAATGGCTCCTTTTCTTCTCTGTAAAATCAGTAAAGAAAAATCTTGATATTTATTTTTTATAAATAAATTTTTATATATAAATTATATAATCAATGTGTTTAACCCGTGCGACGATCACGCTTTTTATGATTCTGTGAGTAACAACATCGAGACACGTTTCACATGCTAGCATTCGTTTGCATTAATTAATTTTATTTTTAGATATTTATAAAATTATTTCTATAATCGTAGTTTATTTATCTACAAATAAAAATTCTCTTACAATAAAGTTTTTTCTTTTTTAAATTTTCAGTGTGATCATGCAACATGGCCAAAGCTCAAGCTCAATAGTGATATCATTTCCTCTCAATAAAACTCGATTTAAATTATAAAAATAATAACGACAAAAATAATACATAAATATTTAATGTGATCACTGATAACGAAACAATGTACTATCAAGATAAATTGTGGCGAATGTGAATGAGATAAAAGTAATGTAAAATAAATGAATTTTTTATCGCACGTGAATGGTTGGCGGCACACAGAAGGCGAAGAAATATTTCGATAAAAGTTTTCCCATGCTTTATTATTTTTTTTATTTATTTATTTATTATTCTGTATTTTCTTTTCCTGAATTAAATCAGAGATGAAAAAAATCATTATACCAGTTCGAATGAAAATACTGTAAAATAAAATTGTGTTGAATAATCCAAATAATGAAACTGTTATATGAAATAAAAAAATTCTAAAAATGATACTGAAAGAAATTCATGCTAGGTAAAAAGCAATGAATAATATGATGAAAATAAATGAAATAATTCCAATGGAGCCATGCGTGTTTGTATCATTGGTTTGATGCGTTTTTTCTTTTTTAAATATTTAAGATTCAATCTCTCATCTTGTCCTTACATGGCGGTATGTTTGACCAACTTAATGGTATTCTTTCCACTACTTGAGTCTTGGATGGCCGTCACTCCGGCAACATTGGCCATTTTTTGGTCGCAATACGGCAATGGAAACCGCCAACCGTAAAGACTATAACGGTGAGAAAAAGACAAATGGAAAGATGACAGAAATGTAAAATATAAAAAATTCTAGATATTCTGGATTAAAGAATTTCAATATTTTTTTTACTTCATACTCTAAGAATATTCATTTTATCAATTAATCAACATAAATATGATGATTTATAGTTATCACAAAACCAAATGAAAATGTTTGAAATAGGGAAAATTAATTTTTGCGAATTTCAATAATATGATATAGCGCCAGACTTGCCAAAGCACGATGTGTAGTGTTTTGTGTAAATGTTAATGATGATTAAATGAAAAATATCTGTAATATGCTTAAAAATTTGATCATTCTAATTTTATGATTATGATAATTTTAATATACTTGTAAATGTAGCAAATTTTTTGAATTAATCCAAAAGACATCATTAATTTAACATAATTATTTTTATAAAAAAAATTGATGATTACCTGCCCAATTTGGCATCTTCTTCATCTACAGGTTTCCTTTTTGATCTTTCACATAAATAAAATATAATACCTGGAAAATAAGAAAAAAATATTTTAAAACCAAGTACTAGTGAATTTATTGGAATTTTGTTGAATTTAAATGACTCATTTATGCTCGAGGCAATAAATTATTGAATTACTCACCAGTTTTATGAGCACAACAGCAGATTATGTCAATGATGACAATTATCAACAACAGAATTGCAATTACGATGCCAATGATTGCAGCACTTGATATTAAAGGCCCTTGATGAAGTACTGGACCATGGAGAGCTTGAAAATTAGAAAAAAATTATTTGATAAATTATCATAATAAAAAAATTCGTTTTTTGCATTCTGTTAGTGCAAAAAGCAACATTAAAAACGTTTGGTGATATTCAATAAATTTGTGTTACAAAAAAGAAAAAGACAGAGTCGAGAATATTTGCTCCTGAACCGAGTAAACTAATTTATAACGTACTGGTACATTTATTTTAAAATATTAGTGAATATTTTAGTAAAGAAAAACACTGAAAAGAAGAATAAAAATGTAGTAAATAGGAACACCACCAAACGTGCTTCACACTGTTTATTCAGAAAAACATATCCTAGAAAGAAAAAAAAAAAGATTATGCCAAAACTCATTATCATTCAAGCCTAGAAAAGTCTAGAAAAGTCATAAAAAATAACTGTTTAAAATAATAGCAAAAAAAGAATGTTAGAAAAATAAAGTAAAGTTAACCAAAAGATTATAAAGTATGTCTAATGATAATGCAGCAACGACAAAAAGATTCTAAGTAGCTTAAGAAAAAATAGAAAAGTAAGAGAACAAAAAAAGTAATTGAAACAGCACCATTTCCTCTCGATATTACTGTTAGTCTATCCAGCTACTATTCTAGCAACAAACTTTTGTTATCAATGTTATCATCTACCCATACTTTCTCTCTCTTTCTCTCTATCACTTTGAATCCCTTCAGCATCCTTTTCCAAGACATTTATTTCCTCACCCGATGCCATTCCATTTTTAACAACCAACTACATCTTCAAGCAGCCTTTCCTCTTGTTTTAAAATATATTTACCATTCGAATTGTTCTGTTTCTTTCCCTCTCTATTGCGTTGTGCTTTCTGATTTTTCCCCGGCTGATAAAAAAATACGGGCAAGCAGAAATATAAGAAGCGACAGCCTCCAAAGAAACCATTTCAAATTGAATTTACATTGGCTTCATGGCAAATTGTTGACAGATAAAATTCTATTTTAGTGTGTGCAATTGTTTTCTTTGTTTTTCTTGACAAGAAATTTGTTGGTTTTATTTGAACAATTTGATTGTGGTTTCTCCTTTAGCAAATCGTGCAATATTTTTTTTTTAAACACTCATTTATATTTTCTCCGTTGTTTATGTACAGTTTATTCCACAAAACTAATTTAATCCCTCATTCTTATAAATACAAGACGTTAAACACTGTATGCATACGTACATTTTAATATTATCGAAAAATGTATACATATGAAAAGTTAATATAGAAAAAAAAAGAATTCCATATGAACGATTTGCAACTCAATGTACGTTGATTGTGTACGTATTTATTTAATCTAGATAAGAGTGGAAAGGTTGAGAGATATTTGACTCCTTTGACATCTTTTTTTCTTGTAAGATACGCAATGTTTAGCAAGTATAATGGATCAAAGGATCTTGTGAACGTGTACTAGCAATACCGACGTCCTTACACCACGTTTTAGATATTACACGACGAGGCAGTAATGTAGATTAATGGGAGACACCATTAAGAGATCTCAAGATACCTCCACTGAACACTTGAAGGAGCATTTATGAAATTGGATAGGTTAACATCCAGAATAAAAACTTTCTCGTTATTTTCTTCAACTTTTCAACTATTTACTTGGCATGTTAAACTCTCAAATAATTTACAGGATCAGATGTCAAAGATGATGGGAAAACAATCAAAAGGAAAATGGATCTAGAGGTATTCGAATGTAGAGAAACCCGGAAGCAAAGAATGCTAATGACATTTTTTGAAAAATATTTCTTAGTTCTTCCATTCTCTTGTTCATCATCATTAACGGGTAAAACACTATTGTCAAATATTTCCGGTGAACGGTCTATTGCCAACCCCTCTCAAACCTTTCCTCTCTTACATTTACTCACTCATTCATTCCTCGTCATTTTCACTCACTACTTCTATTCCATATTTGACTGTAATTGCGTGAAATGCCGCAAAAAACAATCCCCTATGACTATAAAATATATCTACTGCTTTTACAAGTCTTATATTTTTTGCAAACTTTTATTGTTTATTTTTGCCTGTTTTTAACTTTTATTATTATTATTTTTTTTAAACTTGTTTATTGTCACCGGACACGCAACTCGAGTATTGTCACGACAATAAATAGAAGATGAACAAAAGTGTTTTAAAGTAGGTCAAGGAACTTAAGTTCGTTGTTCTGGTTTCATAAATTATAAAATTAGATAAAGTGTAATGTTTTAATTATTTCACGTTTTCAAATTTAATCATTAACAAGTTAAAAAATATAATAAAATAATTCATAAACAATTATAAATAATTATCATTAACTGAAAATTTTTTTACAAAGTTAAATTTTATAAAAGTAATAATGATGAAGAGATTCAAAAGAAAATGATTTTATAATAGGAGAAAGCTTCCAATTAAAATCAAGAGATTCATCAAATTTGGCTTTAACAAAATTGGTGACAATAATACAATAATAATTATGGTAAATTATAATAACTAACAAAATAATTATTTTCATGTTAATAAACAATAATTGTTACTGATAATTATTACTCAATAATTATTATAGATGTATTTAAACATGCTCACTAAAATAATGCATTTTTTTCCAATAGTAGTAAAGCAAACAAAAAAAAAAACATTCAAAAGAAAAACGACTAAAAAACAAATGCAATATTTGGAATATTTATGCATTTTCAACTACTGTTTCTATTTAAAATATAATGCAAGTTTAATTATTTTTATCCACCCACAGAAAAAATGTAGAAAGATACTTTCACGGAATACTTTGGCATTAGCACCAAAAAGAAAGAATATTCTCAAAATTAACAGTCAATTTTAATAATCATTAGAAGGATAGTAGTTTGAAAAAATGAATTTTCATGCTAAAAAAAATATATATATAACATAAAATATGTATATATTTTAAATAGAAAATAAGAACAATAGTTCCTATCTAATACCTAAACCTAATCATTGAATGCTGTATTAATACTCTTAAACAATTCGCGTTGCCAAATTTAAAAACAAAATCAATAATTAAATTATTGATTTATTTGGATATTTATTTACTTTTTATAAAAGATTACTTTAGATTATTACATTGAACAGCATGAACACCTAGGTAATTGTATCAAGCTCCTATTTCAAAAGTGTATACTTCAATTGAAATTGTACGAGTACACGTATACAATCAAGCGTTTTATTTTTTTTTGGCAATGCAAGGCATTAAGTATCCTAATATTGATGGAAAATGAACGTACCAGTACGTTTATAATAATGAGCATTCAATAATACCTAATAATATCTATAAATACATTATTGTATAGTATCGTTGAATATTTTACATGTTTACTCGATCCTAGATTATATAATCTAAATTTTATCAGATTATATTTTTACGCTTTTTATGCATTTTCATTAATTTTAATTACTGCTTGGAGCTCTCGGAAGGAGATCTTATGATTTCTATAGAACTCCTACACACCTCGGAATGTATTAATTAGCATACCACCTAATTAATCCTACTTTACATTATCTTTAGTGTCGTTGTGAGTACGGTAATGAGAAAGTCTGTCTTTAAAATTCCATCCGTTCGTTATCACTCATTCCACCGTATAAAAAAGAGTAAAAAAAGCCAAAAGAGATATCTATCTCCTAGTATGACTTTTTGTACTCAAAAAATAAAAAAAAAAATTATATAAAAAAACTTTTTTTTCAGCTCTTCAAAGGGGACATTTAAATAAAAATGTATATATGTATGATAAATAGCGGGGTGATGTATCCCCGATAATTAATGGCGACTCTAAATGGCTAAGGAGAGAATTACTAAAGCTGTGACAATCGCATGAACGATGGGCTTGAGCTTGGACGAATCTCCAGTAGATAGTATCGAGTAGTCCACAGTGCTGCTTGATTCTAAATATAAAAAAAGTGACTCTTTGTAAAGGGGTAGAATGAAATGTTTTTAATCATGACACGCGTGCGGGAGTTACATTCGGAGCTAACATTCCTAAATTATTATCAAATTTATCTAAGTGTTTCCTTGAGTATCTAAAATATTGAGGAAGTCAAGATTAAAACTAAAATGTTCTTTATAAAACTTGAGCTTCTGTTTATACAAAATTATAATCGACAATTTCCTTGGCTAGAATAAGTTAATCTGAATGTTAGAATTTTACTTTCCCTACTAATTCAAATTAATAACATTCATTTGATTCTCAAGAAAACGAATTCACTAAAGCAATCAAAAAAGACTAAAATTTTTCAAAAAAATAAAATCAAACAAAATCTAAACTAAAGAACATTAATGAAAAAAAAATGCTAGCTGAGTTTAATTCATTGATTATCAATTTTTTAAAAAGTCGATTAAAGAATTTAATTTACTGAAAATCTTACCTTTGGCAGTTCTGAATTGTAAAATTCCAGCTTCTGAATAACCTATAGAGTTATGTGCTTTGAGTTGAGCAGAATAGTATCTATCAGGAGTAAGATCTTTGACGTAATGCTCGTCTCTTTGTCCCTTGATTTCATCGACGCGACACGTTCTCTCCTGAAGTTGCCAATCGCCTTCAACTCGTTTTATTTCGCAAATTCGAAGTTCATATTTATCAATGGGATCTCCATTATCTAAAGGCGCCAGCCATTTGACTTTGTATTGATTGCTATACATAGATGTATCGTACTCAACATTTTCCTTATTCATTAGCATCTTTGGAGTCTGTGGCACGGATCTCACAGGCATCATTTGTTGGAGAATAGAGCCCCAGGGTCCATCACCAACATCATTTGTAGCATGAAATCTAAACTCGTAACCAACTTGAGGGAGTAAATTTTCAAGAACATATGGAGAGTTTAAACTCCAAGTCTTATTTTTTGCGGTGGTCCAAAATTCATTTTCTGTTTTATATTGAACGGTAATTGTTTTGATTGGTAGTTCTGGATGCATTGGAGGTGGAACGATATCGAAAGAAATAGTTGTAGCTGTTATTGTACTGATACGAGCTTGAGGAATAGCTTTGGGCTTTTCTCCCATATTTAATTGGATTGTATGAGTGCTTTCTCCATGTATATTACTTGCTTTACATTTGTAAAATCCATAATATCTAGCATCACTTGGAATAATGTTTAATGTGCTGTTAGGCCCTTTACCAAACTGCTTATACACAATCGTATCATCAACATGAACATTTTGTTGGAATAGTGGTCGATCTCCATGGAACCATTGAATTGTTGCATTCGGAATACTCTCAGCAATACAAGTGAGATTGACAGGACGACGATCCCAGGACCAAACAGTTTGATTTATCATCGATGCAAATGATGGAGGAAATTCGACTGTCAAGTGTCCATTTTTGCGAGCTTCTTCTACTTTATTTTTAGCTATACACTCGTAGAGCCCATCGTCTTCACGTAAAACATTAGAAATAGTGAGAACAGCAGTAGTTTTTCCGGTAGTATTATCATCATAAGTTCTCAATACGATTCTATCATCGTTTGGCTGATTTCCCAATACAAATGATTTAGAAGCCGTTTGTTTTCTAAATGTAACACCAGGTGCTGGCTTTCCGTAGACTTTACATTCTAATTTTACTTCTTTTCCTACAACTACTGTTTTGTTTTGGAACTCCATTATCTTCGGTTTCTTAAGAACATTCACACGAATAGGCAACATCGCTGATCCAGCAACGTTTTCAGCAATACATTGATATTCTCCTTCATCATCATCTTGAACGTTAGTAATTTGTAAAATTCCAGTATCGCGATCTACGTAAAAACGATCAGCTTCCGAAAGATTCACCTTTCTTATTGTATTTAACCAAGAATATTTGGGAGCAGGTTTTCCAGTCGCATTACAAATATCAATTTTCTGCGCTCTACCTTCTATAATTTCTATTTCCGATGAGACTTCATTTATCTTTGGCTTTTCTTGCACTTCCAAAGTAATTAAACGTTCTTGAAGCTCTCCAGTTTGTAGAACAGCAGCGTGACAAGTGTAAACGCCTTTATCATCATCTCTCACTTGATTAATTTTTAACGCGTGTGTTTCTACAATGTAGTGATCACCAGTTATAAGACGTTCATTATCTTTGAACCAATCTACTGTTGGTGCTGGACGAGCCTTAACTTCACACCTTATTTTATATTCCTCTCCCAATGTAGCGTATTGATATTCTGGAGCATTTTTGAACGTTATGGTTTCTGTAAATTGAATTAGTTTATTATTATTTATTCTTCTAAAATTACAGAAGTTAGTTCATACAAGACGTGTTAACTCTTATATGGGCTAATTAATAATTAAAAATTAGAGTATAATTTTAACAATTGAATTAATTTCTTACCAATAGTTTCAATATCCAAAGATTTATTTATTTTTTCAGCTCCAGCATAAGAACCAACGCACGTATACCTTCCACTCAATTCTTCCTTAAGTGGATTAAACACCAGCGAAAGACTATTATCTTGATGTTTCTCGGTGTACAAATGGATATTGGCTAAATTCGATGTGTAGGAGCTGTTAATGAAATTACTTGAATTAGTTAATAAGTTAATTATACTATTCTAAATTAATTCACACATATTTGCATGGCATTGTTGAGCATCTAATGATATTCAATGAGTATTGAAAATTATTACAATGAAGATGATTCTATTTAGATTAAGATTCGGAGAAATAGGTTTAATAATTTTAATCTTAATGTGAGACATGAAACAGTCTATGTGGCGTCTTTTGTTCGCATTTGTACGGAATGGCAATTTGACTGTGGCAAATGAGAAAACAGTGGTGACTCAAATCGTCTCGTTTCTCTATACATACATGAAAGTGCTTTTTAGAATAGCTAGCATGAACGTGAAAGGACTCTGTAATTTATGCAACATATAAGAGAGAGCAAAGGAGTAAGAGAGTGAAGAATATACTATTGTTTCATTTCTTTCGTTGAAAAAGAATATTTCTCTGACGTGGCAAGTGAATGAATGATAAGTGAGATGTGAATGGAGAATATGCAGATGAAATAAGAGTAAGAGAAAAAAAATACACATTACGAATGGCTAACACTCGCTGGACTTAGAAACTAAAAGTATAATCATGTGAAGACTGGAAAAAATTGTATATTTCAACAGAAATGAAGATAGATGAAAATAAGCAGTTAAAAAAAACCGAGAATTATTATTTGGCAAATAAAAAATACTCGAAGCGACAGTTTGTGTTGAAATGAACTGTTAATTATATTGAAATCAAATAAGAAGAGAAAATGTTTTTTGTATTATATCTAACGACTATGACAATATTGAGACACGAGAATCGTGTACAAGATACTACAATTGCTGTACGATATATTACTCTTTGTTTTGTATACTCGCCTGTCGAGTGGCAATACGACGAGACTGTGTGCAAAAAACAAGAAATAAAACAGGTATTTGTTAAAAAAAAATAGTGCTGTGCATTATTTGTTTATAGTGTATTCGCAATAATGATGCTTGATTGAATATCATATAATTGGTTAGAAAAAATTGTAAATATTATCAAATACTTTACTTATGCTTTTTATCTGTGATTGAATATGTTTCAATATACCCAATGTGTACAAGGAGAAATATTTATTTTTTGGTACTCATTTACTTGAACTACTAGGTAGTTTAGAACAAATATTTATCAATATCTACTGAGCAAAATTACAGTTATGTTTAAAATTTAATAAACTGTCATGATTTAACATGGTGATACTATTACAAGTTCAAGTATAATTTTATTTTTACGTTAATTAAAAAATTTTTCCATGGATTAAATAAAGATAATTTTTTACTTGATATTTAAAGTAAAAAAACTTACTGTCGAGATTCAATTCTATTCATATTGGGACCCAGCCATTCGATTTCGACTAAATTGGCATCACCACTCGTTGGTAATTTGCAAGTGAAGATTAACCGTACTCCACTTGGTTTAGAGTGTTTGTCCCCAGTAGGTAAAATTTCCAGTGATGTTTGGCCATTAGTCCACGCTGTAATGAAAAAAAAGTTAGATGAATAAATTGGCTCCAGTTGATTGATTATTCAATTTTAGGTGTTTTTTTAAAATGTACAATGTTTGAATGAAGAATTGTTGGGCGTTTTGATAACATTGAAAGCAATACATAATATAGAAATACAGAATGATCCATTTGGTTTAGTCATTCTCTCGCAAAATACCGTCACGACATGTCGCGGAACTGGTAGAAGATTAGTTGAATGCAATGACAAGGGGAGTACGGACATTAGTGTGGACAGAGAGAAATGGGAGGATAGAGAGAATAGAGAGGCGAAGGGTAGGTATGGGTGATGACCGCCAACAGGAAGCAGCAATTAAGCCGATTAACTCTATGCTAGAAGCGAAAGTGCGGAATTTACGCAACGATGGAAACTCAAAACTTGACAAACAAATTCCACGGTCAATAAAATAAATATTCCTGTATATTCCAGTTATTGTAATAACTGTATTTTCATAATTTTTATTCATCCGTCAAAATATTTAACGAATAATATGTTTATTATTTTAAATAATCTATCTATGATAAAAATGATATGATATGATAATTTAAAAAAAACTCAACATAAAAGTAATGACTTTTAATTGAATTAATATCAGAAAATAAATTAATTCACTGGTCTATTTGTATTGCTAGACTAACGTGGGACACTTGTAGCTTATTTTCTCATCGTGGGAATGTTAATAAACATCGTCGAGAATCGACTTTGCTTTTGCTTCCCTCTAGCTGTTATTCTGCTCTTTAGCAAAGAGTAAAGAGTTTAATATATACAGCATCATCAGAGTAATTAATCTAGGGATAAATCGGAACTAACGTTATTGTTTGTCTTGCTTCCTTTCCAAAAGAGATGAGGACCCACAGACGCGTGAAGCCTGCTCGGCAACTTCGCTAATTGCACCTGAGTCAGTCAAAGTTAATTCCTACGATCGACCACATCGGGAAGCGTTAAAGCTACGTCGAGAATTTCCTCAACAATCCTTCTAGCATTCTCGCAGTTATCTCATCTCATTCACTAACCATGAAATATCTTATATATCTCGTGTTTACTTCACTACAGAATTTCCTGAATCAATACTATCCTGCTTACTAATTATCCACACCAGAAATCCTATCATTTATAACAAGACACAAATTGGGACAAAAAGTAAGATAAATGTTTAAGCCTGGGAAAATATTTAGGGTTGTTTAATTGTTTTACGTAGGTGCGTACGTTCTAATTTTTCCAGACAAGGCACAGCACGAACGCATCAATGCTTTTCCTTCCCCACAACACTACTACGTATATAGAGAAAAACACGAGAGAGCAAGATCCAAACTGGTGTTAAGATTTTTCTCTGGATCCGCTTCTCTCTCCAAGGGTGAAAGAAGCCTTGTAATTGGCACCGGAGTTTCATCTTCGTGGCTTCTACGTTAGGGGTATCAACCCCTATACTAGATAGTCAAAGACGGACCTTTATGGTCTTTCTTCGCTTCTTTTCTTCAACATCCCCTCAGACGACTTTTACCACTACTACAGATACACATACAGCTACGATACTACGCCTTTAGGACACATCTTATTTACGTTAGTTGGGGTTTGTTGGCTTGAACTACCCTTCAACTCTCCAAGACCTATTCGCCTTCCGCGTCACGTTCGTCTCTTCCTCTGCTTCATCATCACCGTTACACTCCCTCTGTAATTTTTATCTACTGTATACAGGAATGTTGTCTAAAATGAATCATTATTATTTGTTCATCAAGATGGTGGTGAGAAATAAATCAGAATATGGGAAACTATAGATAGAAATATTTTCCATGATTTATAGGAAATTTAGGAAAGAAATATTTTGTTGCCACAACAGATCGGAGATTAGATCTTCATTAGTGTGCTCAAGTCTTGCTATCATAGTTTGAATTAAAGCACTTTCACCCTTATGGTGCACCTGAATTTACGTACATGAGGGTCATGTTCCGCCTTCTTGCAACACCCGTATGTATATAACGACCGTGTGGTATTAAAGGGAGTGCCGTGAAGGTACATCAGAGACTCGCGTAAAGCAACCCCATGAGGCTTTTCCTTTTGCCTGTTCCATAACAGTATTCGTCAGGGGTGAGAGGGTAAACTCGACGACATGTCATTCGAGCCGGAAGAATTCTATCCAGAGGGTTGCAAAAGGAATAAGGTGATAGAGGATTTGATCGAATTCCAATATCAAATTGGCTTTAGAGAGTTAATATGCTATGGCTTCAAGAATTTTTGAAACTAAAGTTTGTTGATTAGAAAAAAAAAAATATTTTTGTGGATTAAACATGATGAATAGCAGAGAAAAGAGGATAAAAAGTTGATTAAAGAACTTATTTGAGACTCTATGTGGCTTGACTTTTAAAAGTTTATAGGCAGAGGTGAAATCTTTTAATTTTATTTGAGAAACTTAATCAAAATTATGCGAAGTGAATCATCGAGTTATTCAGAAGGGTAAGGAAATTCCGATGAAAAGAAAAATAGAGAAATAGTTTGGAGAGTTATTCGACTCACTCAATTATTACTAATCCAATTTGAGAACATTATTAGAAAGTCGTTTGGAACTTTTGTGATTAGATACCCTGGGGGCATCTTCTTTCACATCTCTCGGATGTTTCTCAAGTGTTCGAGGCAATTAAGATTTTCGTTAGCGAACAAATCGAAGAAAGTAAAACGTCCACAGATAAAAGCATTGATCTTAAAGACTAATAGTGGGACTTGGCAAACTCTAAGACAAACTCAACTTCAAATAAATCTGTTGTGCTTGTTGAAAACATCGGTGGAAAGAGATTATAACACCTGAGTGACTAGTTTGTAAGGATCAACAATGATAGGAAGCTTATCATTTTTTCCAGTTATAATCACCGATCAGAAAGTTTTCAAAATTTATTCTTCTGTATAATAATAATAATTCAATTGAAAATAAATATTTCAAGTAAGAAGAAATATTTTTAAATGCTCTAACAAAGCTATTTTATTCAACTCAATTTTAAGCAAAAAACAATGCTATTAAAAGAACGTGGTTTTTTATTGTGCATGAAATTGCTCATTAACTCGAATTGGATTCTTTTATCTACCAAGTTTTTTGGGGGAGAACAAAAAGTAGATTGAGCACTTTAATTCACATTTTTAAATAATAATCAAATGAATTCTGTAACATCATAATAACTGACAAAAATAAATAAAACAAAAATAAATTACATTTATTTTCCTAAGAACTTTCACATATATTTTCTACAGATCTATTTTTTGCAAAACTCTCACAACAATTTATTATTATAAAAATGAATATGAATTTTTTCATAAAAATTTTATTAAGCTTAATTAATGAGAGAAATGTAGACAATTATAGATAAATCATTTCGTGAGTAGTAATTTTATTACACACTCGTGGTCAAGTTCGTGTTCTTTTATTTCATCAATTTCCTTAACTTCCATCAATTTACTTATCTATCATCTGTCTTGATCACCGCCAACACCATTCATCTCACTAATTCTTAATTTAATCCAATCCACTCGAAAACATGTATGCATCCATTTATTACCGACACATCTTATTTTGGAGCCAGCTGGAGGGCAAAATCAACCACCCAAAATAATCTGAAGATGAGCTTTCAGATTAGCAAAAAATGAAGGTAATAAGCTGAAGAATAATGAGCTAAAGCAGATTATACTTGGATGAAAAATCTAAAACCTAGATAATCTCGTTTTAAGAGACACTTGGAATAAATAGCAACTAGATAAAATGGTGAGCGTGAAAAAATAATGGCGAATTATTAGCAAAAGAAAAAGGTAATGTATGTGAATAGCTATAACCTTTAAAAGTGAATGGTTTTCTACTGGTAACTAGTAGGCAGATAAAAATAGTTGGGATTTTATATACATCGAAAAAAGGATAGGAAGAGTAGTTGGAGCACGACGGGAGATAAGCCGGCCTAATTAAATGCTTGCAGGCGCAGTATCTCTCATGGTGTAGTGGAGGGCGTTCGTTAAGTACGAAAAGCTGGTTGCAAAAGGGGGAGAGGCGCAAAAGGGACTGAAGGGATCTCCGACAGATTGCGGTCCCCGCTTGGGATGACTCGGACAAATAAACAGGAAGGAATATATGCGAGTGAGAGAATAGCTATCAAGTGAGACAACATATGCGATTGGATTCATATACGTGATGTCTCGCAGATTCACTTGATTTTCTTTGCTGAGGGATCAAATAAACTAGAGGGATCAGAGGGATACACAATAGTAACACAAATATTGCTAATAATTTTCCCTTATTATTAAATTTTCTCAAAGCTTATAATAAATTACATCATTATTTTTTATTATTTCTTCTTGCTATTCCATATCAATTCTAGGAACGTAAATACTCATTTCTGACAAGGATTATGATAATAAAAAGTATCAAGTGAATAAAATAAGTTATCATATTTATTATTGAGAAGTTTGATGACACAAGAATCTCATGCAGGAGAATAACTTGGTTAAGTTCTCTTTCTATTTTTACAGTAAAAATAGTTGAGTTAAATTTAATCTTTTGATTAAACTTTAAAATACAAACTTATAAAAATAAGAATATCGTGAGTTGAATATATTGTAGAATTACAGTAAACTTTAAACTCTGAATTGCATACAAATGTATTGCCACCAAACGATAAAAAAAAATTTATGAATAACAGAGGGAAAATTCCTAGAATGGGATAAACTGTGCAATATCATCAGGGTCTATTGATATAGAGTAATAAAAAAGAATTTGCTCTTCACTTCAAAGTACACTAGAAATATTATTTTCAAATGAATAAAATCAACGATACATCAAGTATATAAGTAATTAAAGCTAATTAAACTCTGCATTTTTTATAAAATATTTTTATCTTAGTTTCGTATTGGCTTTATCAGGCTTCGTAAAAGTATACTCTACGTAGAATATCGATTCTCCAAATGTCCTCTCCAGGCGATGTCATGTCGAAGAGCATTATAAATATAGGCGGAGAGAAATGAGTATCATAACTTTATCGATGCACTTATGGTGGAACTCTAGAGCTTTAATTTAATCGTAAAGTTATAGAGGAAAGTTTGAAAGTAGAGTTCAATCGAATCATAAGAAATTGTTGATAATTGGGGCGTTTCATTTAATTCAGACATTTTTTTTTTATATCTAATCGATTTTTCATTCAACGAATAAATAAAGCATTACTCATATTTCAATTGATTTAATCAACTTGTTAGTTTTAGTCTATCTAAAAATAATAAATTTAAGTATGAAGATAAATAGAGTAGAGTTGTTTAAAAATAAATTTTCCACTTACTTATTTTTATCAAGTCAGAAAAAGAATAAATATAAATTGTTTGATTAATCGTGTTTCAAAAGCTATCATAGATATTTGAAAATGTCCTCTTGAGATGCATTAAATCGCCAGGAGTATGCACAGCTGCAGTTAAGCTTTTTATTCACAGTTAAAAGTGACTGTCGGTTTGTAGCAAGTAACGTGGAGTGGCTTTTACGAAACACACACGTGATATGAACGCCTTGTAAACTCTACTGACTTCCTTTCTACCTTATGTGTTAATGCGTTAGTGTGTATACATCTCAAGAGTGCAGCAGAAAGATATAGAATTTATATATTTATATTATATCAAAAGTACCGACACTTGGTGTATTCTTTAACTAGAGCGAATCGATGATGAAATGAAATAACTCGTAAACGTATATCACTATCGTAAGAGCTAAACAAGTCATCTACGACTTCCTTGTAAAAGTGTCTCTGTAATAAATTTCATCATAAACAGTCGTCGCGAAATAATAAATAAGACTGTATAGAAGAGAAAATGCATTGGCAGAAAAGTAATAAAGTATTACTGATAGTCAGAGCAAAAACTTAGGGGGGTGCAAAAGGACTCAACTGGGAAAAACGGTCAACTTTTATGTTTTTCACGTGGTACGAAAGAAAAGTAATATTTTTTTCTTCTCCCTGAGGTATTAAAAAGTTTCTTTTACATTACTATTTCTACTTTCTTTCTCGCTTTGTTTAAAAGAAGAAAAAAAAAATTGGTAATTTATTCAAGAAAATAAACTAATATAATGTAATTAGGTGAATTTTCATTATTCTATGTTGATGTAATGATGAAAAAAAATAAATGTTTACATTGTCATTGAATAGTAAGATGAAGGGTTTCATTTGTCTCTTAAGGTTTGACTGAAGTACACATAGTGTCTCTGGTAGTTAGTCTGCATACTTGAGAATGATCAAGTAATTTCAGTAAAAGGGTTTCGTCATATCGATCTTGCTAAAATGCCCACAGTGCACCAGGTGAAACTGTCGAGTACATGAACGTGAATAAGTTCTTTAGAGGGAATGGAGTGAGGGCTAAAAGCCGATTTTCCTTGATTTACGAGACATCCAATATGCTCCAACACTTTTGATCAACATTCTCATGTGGCAAAAATTTAGCTTGACATATATGGATATAAATAATCAATTGAAAATAAAAACAAAATGAAAATAGAATAAATGAAGCAGATAAAATGAAGATAAATGGATGAGAAAGACTTTCAAATATAATATCAGCTTTGAAATTTAATCTACTATCATGTATCGCAATATTTTTAACTGGCTTTAAATTAAATACGAAATAGATATGATTTAAGTCTTCAAAAATAAAAGCAGCAAATAAAATAAAAGGAGTTTTGATGTAGAGTGAGTTAGTATTTTTATCACAATTAAAACATTTTCTTGATTTGCCCAGCACTCTCCAGGGATGATTCGAAGTCTCATGGCCCTCCTGATGTGGCTTCTCGGGAAATTAAATTCCCTTTAGGAGACAGAGAATGAAACATAAAGGAAGACTTTTGAGTGTTTTTCGACGAATGTAAGTAGGGTTGGACTCTAAGGAGATGCAAGAGGGTGAGAGTTAAATAATTCAGTCGTTGAGAGCTGTTTTTCCACTACTCTCAAGGCCTACTACTACTTGGAAATAATGTTTCTCTTCCTCTTGATCCTCATTTCGTTACATTCCCTTGTCATTTCGCATTCTGGCTGCTTTCCACAATTCCTCTTCCTTTCTTACTAACGACAACCTTCGTCGTTTTGTGCGGTTGGGAAATCTCACCGGTTTCTGTCGATATTTTCTCGCACGCATCGTCCCCATGACGACCCAACTGTACACGATGACGCACTAACGCAAAATAAGCAAAAAGACCATCATGAGTAAGTGAAAATTCTATTTTTTTCTGCCTTCAGAAGCTTCTATTATCCCCTTCGATATTTTCTATTCAAAATAAAATCATTTTATGATGACTCACTTCATTTATCATTCTAATAAAAGACGTCACTCCATTGCAATTGTGCACATTTTTCCAGTAATTCTGATTTATTGGAAATTGAAAATATACTAGAATGTAAATATTACATATTCTATTATTATTGTGATCAAATCGAATAGTTAAGTCATCTTCCATCTGGAAATGTCTTTGAAATTATTTTCAATTCATCTTTTTACATATTTTTTTCGCTTCAATAATTTAATTCAATGAGTATTTTATAATTATTGCAATTATATTTAAAGTAACAAAAACCATCATTTTAGGTCAGACCATGTTTGATACCATCACAAGCACAATTCAACCATGAAAGATAAATTTTTTTCCTCCAAACCTTTTGTTGAAATTTAAATGTTAATAAAATAATACAATGTTTGAAAAAATGATGGTAATTTCCGGTTTGTAATTTTTTTTGTAATAGCAGACAGAAGGGTGAGATTGTAACAGACGTAACGAAATCGAGCTTTATTGAAAAAAAATTTCCATATTATATTAAATTGATTTTGGTTAGCAATATTGCGATATTGACGATTATCAATTATATACACTTCTGAGTTACAATTAACTGTAGTAAAAATTCGATAAATCACGTGTTCACATAAACGTAGGGGAGAATGTTTTGGGGACCGCGTGAGGACAGAAAAATTGAAACGAGTGAAATTTTTTACAAAACGAAATATTGCAGATTGACGACAGACGACGACCGGAGGGCGAATTTCCGAAGAATTGACGCAGTTGAAGAGGGTGCGAGATACATGGTTTTTCCAGACTACAATCTGCCGATGAGTATATAACGTAACAAATATGACAACCCCTTATGTGTCTGATGTTCCTTACAATTCCCTATCAGCAAAAATCAAGGGGACTAAGAAGGCATATAGGAAGCGACGTAAATTGAGTACCACGTGAATTCGATTTCCACCGGTAATCTAAGCTTCCGGTTTAAAATTTAGGGTAGGTAAAGTGGAACCTCGTTTTGATTAGTACTCGAAACATCCTTTGTTCTCCTTTTTCTTTCTCTTCTCCATTTGATGCTCATCTTTATTAATCCACTCACTTTTCCCCTCTACATTTTTTTCATCAATTTCAAAGGATCTCGTCGCAAAAATATCATTAGAGAAAACGAAAGGCAAATTATATATTTAAAATTCAATTTAAATTTTTTTTAAATGATAATACCAGTCACTGGTATTTTTAAGATGATTTTAAAGTTTATTCAATTAATTGTTAATAAGTAATATTATTAATAATCTGTACTTTTGATGCGTTTCCAAGTGTGTAAAAAGCGACTACAATGTTAATCAATTGGGAGACGTTATTTTTAACACGTTTGAATGTATAACAAGAATGCACTTGGATTTGCAGTGTAGCTACTTAATAATATTGCATTTTGTAAAATAATATTGTTTATAAAGATTAATACAAAATGAGGATAAAATTATAGAAGTTGAAAAATAATAAACGATAAATTTAAAGTTAATGAATATTACTGTACGTAAATCAGAGTTTATCTTTCATAAATTTTCTAGACTGTGAAGTAAAGCTGGAAAAGCACCAAATAAGAGTAAAAGGAGGCGGATAAAACGGACAAGAATGAGAAAGCACAAAAAAAGGTGGTTCCAGAAGCTCTGTAGAAGGCGGCGTAAATCGAGCACAAAACAAACTCGATTTCTTTGGTTCAGATAATCTTATTTTACTCCTTTTTGTTACTTATTCAAAGTCTTCAGCAGCAAATAGGAGAATTAACTACCTAATGTTCTTTTATTTATCTTATTTCGTATCATAAATTAAATTAAAATTGCCAATTCATTAAATTTACATATTGATTGAAAAAAAAAAAATTTTTTCTCTGTGATCAAAGCGAAAATAATTAAATGAAAACACAATTTTTGTTGGTTTTTCGTCATAAATTATGTAAAACGGACAGAAAGCAGATGGAGATTTATGCAAATATTAGTATAATATTGTTTTGCATGTTTAACAGTATAATTAATTAAATTAACTAATGTAAATATTAAATTTTTATTAAACAAAACAACACACTAAGTCTGTACTCTGTTATAAAAGAAAAATCTGTGTTACACAGAGAGAATTTTTTTACTCCATGTAAGTACAAAAAATAACAAGTATACGTATGAAAATTTAGAAGTAACAACATTTCCATCCAACAGTAAACTTTGAGTTCTCGTAAGTGAACTTGATACTGAAAAGTTATCTTGGCAAAATGATTACTTATGATAACCCAAAATTCACTGTTGAATAGAAATATTTTTACTTCTAAATTTTGAAACGTGCACTTGTTATTTTTTATTTACAGTTAGTGCAAAAATTCTCTCTGTGTATACTTTATATACAATCTAAAACATACTTGCTCCGTGTACTTGAATAAATATTTCCAAGAAACTTTATTTCTCTTACAATGCTACAAATATAACCAGACAATGATGTAAAAATTCTCAGAGTATTATTCATATTTTATCAGACCATCAACTGAAAATTTAGAATAATAACTCAAGTGGTATTAGAGAGTTTCAAGAACATTTTAAAATATTCGGAATCTTTATAATAATTTTGTTTCCATAATCTTTCTTCTGAACAATTACTCTTTTATTTTAGCACTATTTGGTTCTACTTCTAATTCTGAAAACGTCGAAAAGGTAATAAAAGAGTGAAGAAAAAAAGAGGAAGGATGTAATCGACGTAGTCCGGAAACATTTTGAATCTCGCTCTACTTCTTCGGTTAATCGGTTCTGTCGATTAAAGGGGACTTTCTACTAATACCTGAAGAAGTACTAGAGTTAGTGTAGAATGGAGATGAAGCTTTTATAGAGACTGAGAACTACTACCCAACACACTAGTACTGTGTATTTCTCCCTTGACACACAGTACCAAAGTGGTTCTATATAACACACCGTGTCATTAAAGCATCCCCTGGCGCGTGAATAATTTCTTCGTTGACACGCCGGCGTGGCGCTAAGCCAGAAGGTTAATAATTTGGTAAGAAACATTGAGGGTAAAACTTAAAAGCTCATACCACACTGGCGTATACACCTTGGATATAGCAAAAAGATCAAAAAGCCACCAGAAAAGGAATTTCAAAACCATAAAACAAATGCTTGATTTTATTTTCAAAGAAATATTATGCCACTTTGCAGGGTCATGTAACATACTATTTAAACTATTTTAAGTTACTCCCAGACCACAAATGACAGCCTAACTATTTTTCAAAGATAATCCGACAATAAAATACCACAAAATAAATCGAAAAGCAATACGAAGTTTGCAAGCGCGGTCAACTGTTAAATGAAACTTTTAGAGTGCTCGATTTTGGAGGGAATAAAACGAGTGAAAGCAGTAGAGGGCGACAACACGTACGAGAGCGAAAAAAAAAATATTTTTTTTAAATCTAATCGAGGGGACTCGTTGACTTCTGTCAAAATTGTTGGTGACGTTACGCGACGGCGGCCACCACTCTGCTGAAAATGGGAATGAAATCGAAAGTTCTATTCATTTTGCTCGTATATATATATATAATCTACGTGAAACGATTGTTAAAAGAGGTACGAAGAATTGATCTGAATGTTGAGTGCAGCTTAATCGAAATAGGACAGCGTGACTGTAAGCTCCATTAATCTCGCACGCGGGAATAGAAAGTAATACAAAGAAAAAAAGACCTTGACCATCAGTTTACTATTCTTCTCTATTATAATTTATACATTGAATACAATACAATCAATGTTTGTTAACGAGTATGTGTGAAATAGATTTTTCATTCACTTAGTAAACCTACTAACGGGTCACTTTGTGGACGATGAAATTTATTTAACAATCACTTCATTATTTTTGTATGAAACGAAAATGAGCATTCTGTTTAATCTCTTCTCCAACTGTGATATCATTAAGTTCCACAGAGATTGAATAATTGAATCAGTAATATATTGGAGTATTTGTAAGGATTCATTCAGACAAATTGATTTCGAAAATTCGTGGCTGGTTTTGATCCTTTAAGCCCCTTTTTCAGAGAGAGAAAAAAATTGCTAGATTGGCAAAAGCAGATTTGTATCATTGTCTACCCCTTGATCATCACGTTAAACTCGTTTTTCCTTTTTTTCTTTCAATCGGAGAACGAAATCTAAACTCGAAGGATTTGATTGTTCATTTTGAAAAATATAGCATTGAACAAAACCTACTGAATTTAATGATCTTTCATTATTATTATTATTCAATAAATTTTTTATATAATCATCTTTATTGACAAACTTTGGTAAATTTTTTTGTTTTAACCGGATAAATTAAATGATTGTTGGAACAAAAATTTTCAAGATATTTTAACGTTGACTTTTCAACAAAGCGGAAGTCCAATCGCACCAGAAATTTCTATCACGTTGTGAAGGGGATTCCTCAGTAGATGCTTCCACTAGCAGAATGTATAGACTTGGCGAAACCTAGAGCTGTAAGAGAGAAAGAGAGAGAAAGAGAATGGGATGAGGCCGAAATTAACTGTCAATCTCAATTTCTCCCTCGTCCTGAGTTCGCTCTCACCGCACGTATACATTGCAACCCCTCAGCTGGGTGTCAATTATAAACCTGGATGCCCCTTCCATCACCCTCATACACTGCCACTACTTTGACCCCATAATGTATGTACGTGCGCCAATGCCCCCAACGCACCACTTCCCAAATATTCGACTTCATTCTCGGCCCCGTTATTCAATTCATCGCAGCTAATCTTGCAATCCTACGTGACATACACGTGACGACTCGTTTCATTGTCTCCTATGCCGCTCATATTGCATTGTGACAAAGTACGTATGCCAGGACAATGAGGTCAGGAATGACGAGAGAATGTTACACCCAAAGCTCCAGCTTACAGGATAAGAGAAAGATTTGTTAAAGGGAGACACACGTTAAAGCCTAACTGTCATATCAAAAAAGATTAAAACACATTGAAATGTTGTATCAATGACATATTTCGTTAACCATAAATGTCACGTGTTTACTAACATTGTCATTCAGCCTAAAGAAAATATTAGTTTTCGTCACATATGACATCTCTATTTTTTTTGGCTATTATATTATGTATTTTTTCATATTCAAGGTGATGTACATGAAGGATAGGTTGTTATAAGAATTTTTATCTGAATTCTTTAAGGTAGTTTGGTATCCACAGATTGGTAGTCAAAATTTGATTTTTTTTTTTAATTCATCAAACAACTTATTACATAATAGGTGTACACGAATTGTAATGATAATGTATGAGTTGAATGCAATAGCTGTTAGTAAGAAATAAAAAAAAAAACTTTAATTTATATAAAATTGTTATAATTAATATCGCCGCCATTTTTTCTAACAAATATTGTGGAGAAACAAAGACAAACACCGAGCTACAATGTTGAAACATAAATTTAAAAAAAATTGGGTTGTGAATAATGCTAAAATTTGACTTGAATGCATTTCAATAAATCATCAAAATTGAATAAAAATAGTTGTAAAAGCTCATATATATTGAAAAAAAATATATATTCAAGTATCTATTGTGTATAATAAATATTCAAAAAATTATTACTGATAAAATATAACCAATTATTCGAGTTACCAGTATTTAATAATAACTATTTATTAATATTTTTATTACAGAAAAATGTTTTTTATTAAAATGAAGCAAAAAAAAAAAGAAAAGAATAGTTGGTGAGATTTAAAAATAAAATGTTCATACTCCGTTAAATTAGTGTCATGACAAATAGATAAACGTCCAACACGTGTGCATGGGATGGAATAAGCTTTTTACGATATAATATCGAAGAAAAATGGTAATACGAGCAAAAATATCTCATAGCTACGGTATAAATAATTCGAGAAAACTTCTTGTTGCAGTATAAATATCATAAATAATAGAAAATCGTAACGAATTGTTTATGACTTAAGGAAATATGTCAGAATTATGGATTCACCCTTCTCAAATGGTTACTTTTATATCCAATAGACTCTTTTTCGTAGTCAAAATCTGATTTTCCTCTATCTATTCGCCCTGAAAAGACAGAAGGTTGTGCACGACACGAACTAGATGAGGAACAAAATTAACGTTGCGTAAAGATCGATGAGGTAAGGGGAAAAAAAAAGAGAAACAAGGGTCAGTTTGGTTAACTCTGACCTTTGCTAGATGTCAGAGGAGATACTTTTTTTATTTTTATCCATATTGAACTATATAATCACATTCGATTTGAATGAGTGAATCATAACAAATAAAATACTAGTCATTTTCGAGAGGCTTTGTTCAATAAAACTGACAGTCAAATTTAAATTGAGAGGGATAGAAAAGATATCAAGATAGAGATAAGAATCCAAGAACTACAATGGATACTAGTACTGGAAGATTTTTATTTAAATCATCGTGAGATTTGGAACTTTAATGATGCTATTGTTCTTGGTTTCAATTCAATAAAGATAATAAACAGTTATTTTAGTAAATTAAAATTTTTAAATAATAAATTAAATTTAAAAAACTAAATAAAAGATTATTGTAAATATCTTGAAAATAATTTATATTTCAATTGAATTAATTGAATAAGAAAAAATTATTTAATCACCATTGAATTCACTTGAACAAATTTTACCACATGAAAAAATGTGAATTTAAAAATGTAATTATTTTATTCCCAATTAAGAACTGGAATGGAATCCCTGAATTGGCAAAATCATTGTCTATTCAGTGTAGCCGATAGCCGTGACTCGGACCGTGAAAGCCCGCGGAATTATCGAGGGAGAGTTGAACAATGTACTGGCAAGTAAAATGCCCGAGGGTGTGAGTTAACACACGAGTGAGGAGGAACGAACGGAACAAGTATGTTGACGCATTTCGCGAGAATTAGTCAAGGGAGAGAAATCTATCGATGACCATTTTAGCTAAGGATTTGTTGATTACATTGGATGTATGTATTGGATATGTATTGGATGTTATATCGTACGAGAGATTCTCCATCTTCAAGCCTATATACCATTAAAGGCATTATAGTAAATGCATTAACGTCGTTCCATTCTCTGGTTATATTCACTAATCGTGACGTCACTCTTATGCTGTTTGTTCTGGAACAATTCCGTCAACACCGGATACGAGATCGATTTGGCGTGTAAACACATAGCCTATTTACTGTGATATCGAGTGGTCTCTGTTGTGGTTCTTGGATCCAAGCCATATACCATATCCAATGAGTCCGTCTATTCACACTAAATATCTTGGCACTGTGGGAGCTGTACTAACTGCTCCAAAATGTCTTTTATTTCGTACATTCCCTCGCCAGATGCCTTTTCAAATTCACCAATAAAATTTACGCTGATTCTTTTTAAATATTGACAAATTTTCAGCGTAAATAGAAACAGATACAAAAGAAGCCATTTAAAAATGAGGCATTATTTCCGGAAAAGCTAAAAGTAATTTTAGGATAGTAGGAGAGTAGTGTATTGACACTAAAATAGCCGTAATTTCCGTTCAATATCCCACCAGATTCTACTCAACAATGTGAACACTCTTTTTTTTCTCTCTCTTGGTCCCCCCTGCTATTAGTTGTATCTGCCAATCTTCAAAGCGATAAACAGAGGTTTATTTATCCAACGGGAATAAACGAAAACGAAATAAGCGAATGCAACAGAGCGAGATAGCACGAGAAAGGTATGAACATTAAGGCCATGGACCAAACCACGCCCTTACATAAACAGCGTAATTGTGGAGGCGTTCAGATTGGGGTGTGTACTTGGCTTTTATCACTATTGTGACAAAATGACTTTACCTTGGGGTTTCCGAGTTATGAACCCGGCGTCAGAGAGTATATCCTCATTTCCTCCTATTCTTCTTCTTCCTCTTCATACCACCATCCTATTCTCACATCTTACCAACAGCATAGGTATATCAACCCCTGAACTAGTGCACGTGCCATACAATTCTCACTAGAATACAAATATTTTCTATCACCCTAAGTTTGTTTATGTCTATGTAGAAAATTTGTTCATTTGCTTGTATATGTAAATCTCTTACTCCCATCCTTCACAATATGCATCTTCATTTATTTTCATTTCATCTGAAATAAATGATATTTCAAGCAAAATCACAGCAATTTTTTTTCATTTCACTCAAAAATTGTTGTTTCACTAAAATTATAAATTTTCACTAATATTTGAAAAATAAGTTTCAGCTGATAATTATCTTAACGAGGATTAAATTTAAGCCCATATTAACAAGTCTCAAATCTAATTAATGTATAATCTGTTTTACATTATAGAATAAATTTAACTTTTAATGGTGAAGCTTGTTATCAAATGAAAGCTTATTATGTACAAACAAATGAGTAAATTATAAATAAAATCATTTAAATAATTTATATTTTATAAAAAAAAAAATATTTGAATAATAAACTAAGGAATAAATAAAAGATGAATATATTCTAAAATTAATTTATATAACTAGAGATTAATTACATTTCGTCAAAAATAATAAAAGGTAGGTATATTATCTGCGAGCAGTTTAATTGAGTTAAAAAATAGCAAGGACACTAAGAATGGCCTTAGTTGAGAGCCCAGTTTAATTAAACTTATATAGCGGTATTTCGAACCCCGTAGTGTGGTTAATTGAGAGAAACGTAAGCTCGAAGTGAAGATTAATAAAAAAATAAAAAATACGTTTAATAAAATAATGAGAGAAGCATAAAAAAGTTAACGAAGTGTGTGCTCTAGTAATAGTGAAGATATCATAAAAACGTTGATTGTCGGTGTGACCTGGCCGAGGTTAAATTTAACTCAATTTCCATCGTTCTGTTGCTTTAGTCCTTTGAGTCACCTAAACGAATATAATACGAAAGATTCAATTACTCTGCAACTACCACGCTTACGAGATTTCTCAAGTTGACTTTTTAGTCTCTATTTTTCTTTTTCTACTTCTTTTATCAAATATTCCCTCCTTTTTTTTTTTACTATAATTCGTAGTGGACGAGGAGTCGTCGTATTAAAAGTCTTTGAGTCTGACTTTGAGAATTAATAGAATAGAATATTTGAGACCTTTTTAAAGGTCAAAACGAGCTTGGTTAATATGCTTCTCTTGAGAAGATGCTGCAAAAGAAAAAGGAAGTATGCTGAAGAAAAAAGATAGTGAAGTGGAAATGTAATATAGAGCCTTTGTCTACCCATGAACACTTCAGACGGTCTCTTAACACAACAATGACACCGCGAACGGAAGTGGAGGATCCTACAGAGGATAGATTGATAAAACGGGAGCGAAAGAGTGGAAAAAAGCTACTGGACACAATGAACAAGTGTATAGGTGGGGTGGAGAAAAAAGGGGTGAGATATATACCTCCTCTCTTGTTTGCGACTACTAGACCAAATCGATTCCCTCTGCAACAGCTACGTATAACCACTGTCGATCTCTCCTCTCTTCCGTCACTCGAGCCTCCGGGGGTTTCACCTTTGATTCAGCGAAATTTGAGACGTCTTTCTAACGGCCATTGTTTCATGTGGGAAGCTAGAGGGTAGTTTTGCTACGCCAGGAAACTCGAGAGGGAGACGTTCAAGTTTTTCTCTATCGTCCCTTGAGCAGTTTAGTCCTAGCATTTTTTTTATTTATACCTTTCTTTTGTTTTTTCATTCTTTTCTCATCATCATCATCATTATTTTACTGAAGCCTCTATTTCTCTTCATCGATTCCGCTGGCTTATTTCCGAGGAAGTGGGCCGGTCAGATTGAATTTCTCAATTGATCCTTCGAGAATTCATTTTACTTTTTTTATTTTCTTTTATTTCTTCACCAATTGTCATTTATTTAATCTTTTAAAGCAAAAATTGTGAGGTAGAATTTTTGACACAAGAAATTGTAATTGGGATATCGAATTTTTTTCATCTTTTGAAATAGGAGAATTTTTACAAGTCTTATTGAATTACTTCTCGTCATTTTTGTCGACATTTTCAATTGAAAGTTTTGTGTAGCGAAAAAAAATGTCAATAAAGATGGTGATTTAATAAATTTTATTTTCTGTAACAACTAATTTTCGATTTTATTTTCAAAGGAAATATTTTCTTTTAAAATTACAAAGAAGTTTGATCTAATAAATGTCACGCTGTCAAAAGGCAAGTTAATTTTATCTGCAATCTGCCGGTTTGATCTGTCCATCATTCACAGTATTGATGCTACAAGATGGAACTCTAGATCAGGAGGCTGATCGTGAAAGAGATTTTATCAAAATGAAAGAGACTTTGTAGTAAGTACAATTTCAGCTCTTTCACTATTGTCAAAGAACTATCAACAAAAAAAAGTCTCAGTCAAATATAGATAGAGTTATTTTTACGACTAGTTGTAAATAAAGATTCTCTGTTTCACCATTAACCACACAAATCACCACCACTCAAATAGAAATCAAAGGATACAAACACATGCAATAGTTCAATGTATTTTAATTCATTAAACCTAACCATAAAGTTTTCATTTCCGTCATTCAAAAGAAAATTCAGTAATTTTGTGCTAGTAATGAGTTTGAAAAAAAAAAAAATTTATTCATCAAAAAATATTAACATCAATTCATTTATTGATACACTCTGTATCTATTTATTAAATTGCTCGTTTATCTAGTGAATAGAAATTTAGTTTTATAAATTTTAAAAATGTTGATGGAAAATAAAAAAAAAATTGACATGAAAGAATTATGAGAGTGGCTTTTAAAAATTAAATCACGACTCATAATTGATTTTATAAAAAAAAGTGTCTAAATATTCTCTTGAACTGAATCAGTAAATATTCACTGATATTCAGTGCCAATCTAATGATTGATTCATTCAGTTATAAGGTTGGCACTGGCCAATATTCACTGATTAAGTTTAAGAGAATATGAATTTTTTATAAAGTTTAAATGTTAGTGTTTTATATAAAGTATATTTATTTCATGTTTGGCCACTTTCCGATTACTGAATGCAAATTCATATTTCATGTCATGGATTGAAGGATTTAAGATCTTGAAAGATACATAAAGTATCATGAAAATACACTGATCTTTGTTGGAAGTCACTCACTCATCTTTTAACTCTCTCGTGTCAGTATTGATCCTATTTGGACAGCGCGTGATTTTAGTATTCCACGGATAAACTTTCCCCGCGAATACGTGCTAGGAATTTTCGACAAATACTCAGTCTCTCTTCTTCTTCTCTCATTCTCTTTTATTCTCATCTCTCATTCCCCGTAATTGTAGATTCAAAGGATATAATTCTGGACGCATACGCAGGGATCGACGTAGGTCGATCCTAAGGGAATACCACAGGAGACAGTTCACGAATGAAAAGAGAAAAAAAAAATAACTTGAATATCAAAGTATCTAAATTTTTTCCCATTTTATTTTAACGAACTAAAATTATTGTAATTTTCAACTCAGAATATTTGTTTAATTTTCTTTGAGTTCCGAATTCCCAAACCTAAAAAAACTTTGCTTTGCAAACTCTACTGAATTTTTTTTTATTTGTCAACCCCTATCGACAGATGTCCCTAGACCAAGAAACGTTTGTGATCGTCTTGGATCACATTGGAGACAGGCACTTTTTATTCTCCCACCCTCAATAGTTTCTCTGAACCTTCCTATTCCTAATTTGGGCGTGATCGTTGAGTTTCCCTTTTGCCTTGTCACCTGCTGCGACAAATTATCTTTCATAATGTAGACAGAACAGAACATCTTCATCTTTGAAAGTGTTTTGAAACTTTAGGGATTCAATAATTGATTGCAGGGTACGCTAAAACTGTCAAAAAAATTTTTCTTCAGAAAAAAAAGTACAATTTATGTCAGCGGATATCTTTGAAATTATTTTGAAAAACTGCTGATTTAATGACATAAATTTTCATGAAGACGACATCTTTACAACTAAATATTCTGATGTAATTAATACAAATGTCTGGTACATCTTTTACGTCTTCATTTTTTTATCTCGTGTGATATAACTCTTGCTGCGAGTGTGATATATTCTACAAGCTCTGAATAATTTATATTTTTCCGTTATTTTGAGAGAAAAAAAAATTTTCAACGGTCTCACTAGAATAGTTATTCACAAAATGAGTAACTGAAAAAAAGTGAGAAAAGTAGCAGTAATAGCAGTGGAAGGACACAATTGAGAGAAGTAATCTGAGAACTCCCGTTATAGCCACGGTCAACTTAATCATTAACTCGGATAGTAATTGCTGGTTTCAATACTATTCATTAGTTGACGGTACTTTAGACGTTAGAGAGCTTATAAGAATTAGTTCCCAATTGAAACTCATGTCTCATTGCATAGATTTTAAGCAAGGATTACTGTTAATACGCCTGAGTAATTGATTCTATGAAAAAAATTAATCATTACTTGTCTTCATGTTCAATACAAAGAAATAATCCCGTTTGTGACAATAAAGTGTATAGAAATCTCGAGGTATTGTACTCATTTTTCCAATCTGATTGGCCCTTGTGTGACGACTTGATGTATTGATTCTTGAGATGAAATGGACAAATGTTTGCATTGGCGTGATATTTTATTAATAAAATATTAATATTTTATTTTCATGATAAAAAACAACAAAATCTAACGATAATTATGATGAGTCAACAAAAAAAAAATATACTATAATTAAAAATTATGTGCATAAATGAACCCAACCTAATCTTTAACAAAAGGAAACTGGAAAAAAATAAAAGTCATTTCCGCATAAATTAAATTTTCATCTTGATTTTTAATCATGAAACCTATAATTTTTCCATGAATTTTAAATGAAAAACTTTCGAGAACGATAAAAAATAAAAATGTGACATAATTCAGTCAAGAATAATTTTTCTCCTAGGAAGTACCGCTGAATTAAAAATAAAAAAAATATATCCTAGATAAATATTCTAGATCTTTGTTATTAATCCGTCTCGAGAGTGAATTTATTATGTAGAACGATGATTCTATCATTTCAAAACCTAGATTTAAGATTCAAGTCATAACCCATATTTCACATTGTTTTTTTTTAATAAAAAAAAATGAATTAATCAAAGGCAAAAGAATTCTTAAAATTGTATGACTTCTAGGGAAAGTAGTAGTTTTATAAAGATAGATGTCGAGGAAGAAATATAAGTCGTTAGACGAAAGACAAGAGGTTGTATAGAATGAAGGTAAGAAGAAACCTGTACTCAAGTCACTTGCGATAAAATGCTCGTTGTACACGTTTTCTTAGTAGCAAAACGGCATATCGCGTGCTTTTGCCAGTCTACACAACACACTCTAGGGTACAACAACTTAAGAATGCTGCATGCTGTTACCTCAGGGGACGAGAAAACGAGACCTTTAGTTCAGGGTAAAAGTTCCAAGGTACTGCGATTGCAACACATTTCCCAGGATTCACATTACAGCTTCGTGGCTTTTATTCCACTACTAATCCAACAGCTATTTCATTTAGTAGAACTTTAAGTGACTTTTATAATTACAAAGTCCGTTAAATTTTTTTCTATTTATCATCATCAACATTTTTGTGTTTTAGTTTTATTATTATCGCTGTTTTTATTCGCTTGTTCTTTAATGACTGCAAAGTGTTGCATGATACACTTGTAGAGGGTTGCGTGTGTTCTTAATTTCGATCGTCGACCCTTCATATGCTGACCCACAACCCTCTTGAATCATTTCCATATTTATGCGAACGATGTTTGCGAACACAATTGCAATATGATTCGGTTGACATCATTCATAAAACGATCGTTTAACATATTTATGATAGATTAATGTTTTAGCTGTCAAATTTTACTCGAAATTTCTTTTAATAGAAATTTTCTTGAATATAAATTGAAAACTAGGGTATTATTGATTGAAATTCTGCATTAATAAATGAAAGTAGAACATAAAAAAAATTCCATTTAACCATAAATAAAATGTTTTAAATCATTTCCTTTTTTAAAAAAATGTAGATTTAATTGATGAATGGAAGAAAAAATGAACAATCTATAAAACAAAATTAAATTAATCAGATAAAAACGTTTGTGAATTAATGAGTTAATTAATCAACTGAAAGAAATGCCATCTTTTGGATTCCACAATTTATCGTATAAACTCCATAGTCATTCTTTGACTTGCATGAAATATCACCCATGAAATATCGTCTCACAAGAACCCCCTCAACAGAAATAACGAACTCGTCGGTCTTGTATTAATCGTCTGTGGCGTAAGGCATATCAAGTTCTTCATCCCTCCATACCCTCTACCTCAGACCTTGATGAATTATATCGGCTATCATATCGTTACTGTACCTACTTTGTTCCTTGCAAAACGAGCACGAGGGAATTCTTCCTTCCTCCAGGTCTTTCCGCATTCTCAATCTTTAGACGGAAGTACTTAACTACCGAGGGAGTAACAACGGATCCAGAAGAGAATCGAACGGGATCATGAGTAGACAAAGTTCTTTGAGGCTAAATTCTTTAGTGATTTTATTTTTATTTTCGAAGATTAATGGATATAAATATTTGAAGAAAGATCTAATTATTTAAACCTTTTTTTGTTCGAAAGAGAAAAAGGGTAATTAACTTTTAACTTCTGTTTGTAATATCTTGATCTAATAGATAGTTGAAATAGTTTGTGAAGTAAGAAGAAAATATTTCCCAAGCTACATTATTCATTAAAGTTAAATTGTGTCAAGTAAATTCATTAGATAAGAGCAGATTGAAGTCGTCCCGTCCGCAAGACTCAATTTCTTGATCCAATAAGCGTGGAAATTGAAACGAGAGAGTAAGCGCTAACTTGAAAACTTGCTAGCAAGAGCAGTGATGTTGAGATGATGTAAAGAGATTCTTCAATTTGCTCATTAAGAGAAGAAGGAGGCAAGGGAGGTAGAATTTATAAACTCTAGACGCGTTGGCTGAATGATGAAAAACACTTTCCGTTATGCTGTGCGCACTGTTGACATTTTATTTGAGTATTTTGCATAATGTGTGCCTTCACTCTTCATTGCTGATGCTTCAAGTGCAACGACAGACAAAAGTAAAAGATGTTAAGAGTGATAAAGGCTTGGATAACATTTACATAGTGGCTAGAATTTGAAATGAACGCCATTGTTGAGTCACTGGCGAAGACTTTCAAGGGCTGAAAGGGTGAAAAGAACGTGATGCTAAAGCGAAGCCTCAAAAGTCAATAAAAACTATTTGATTGCAAAATATCATGTTATCATTTGTTAGTCAATGAATATAAATCTATTTCTCATGAATCAAAATAAAAAGTTGTATGTTTACAACCATTTTCAATTTATGTTCACTTGTTGGTAATATCACATTCAAGTACTTATGAAATATTAATTAATCATTTAATCTCATATCTAACTAGAATGTATTTAATATATTCAAATGAATTGAATTGGATGTAATTAATATCATTCGTATTTATTTGATTCAATAATAAATAAATTCATTAATATCAAACGTGGCGATAAATCTATCATTTAAAATCTTTAATTAAATATTATCTCCTTTTGTTTTATTTCCTAAAATAAATCGAAATAGAAATAATGAAATACATACTTGAATAAAATTCGCACGCTTTCGCTACCTATCCAAGCAATAATCAACTGTCCTAAGAGTCGTGTAATTAACTTTCAAACTTTCCCCGATTATTCATTGATGAAAAAGAATGATTCTTTGAACTCTATGACACCTTTTCTGGAGTCTGGAGTTAGGCGTGGCACAATTATTGGCAAATTAACGTAAACTTAAGAGTAGAAAACTACAATCTAGATAGAAAGCTTCCTTCAAACTAGTTATCTAGTGCATAAATAAGGTAATACTTTTGTTCAAAACAGGATATAAATAATAAACAGTATCTATCTAATCATACGAGAAATGGTTAAGTGAGGATAAGTGTTCCTTGGATACATAGTAATTGTAAGCAATCTATCAAAATCATCCCCCGGAATTCATAAGAATGACATGGAATTGTATATGCTGAATGTTGGTCCAGAGAAATAATGACGAATTGGTTATTCAACTATAATCCATCATTCAATCAGGAAAATTAGGAAGTTGGTGAGTGACTATCAAACAGATTCATACTATTATAGTACATTGAGAACAACAAAAAAATCATTATCTTTGTTTGGTGTCTCTTTAAAGAGCAGTGAAACGCAAAAATTAAATGTAGATTCATATCTATTATCAAGTCGTTAAAGTATCATTTCTAAAAGAGCCACGTGCCGACCGGAAGTTCTAATGGAGAAGATTAAAAGCTCGTGCGTGTAATTTCAGGTGAAAGATAAATGATGAAAGTCAACTGATGTAAATGATAGGGAAGTGAACTCGAATGTAGATGCATCTGTAAGGGGGAGGTGTGACATTCTCAGAAGACGTAAGGGGTGATGTCATGCGTCATGAGAGCACACGAATTAAGGTTCTATTCACAAGGAGGCTGGTCTTCTCCACCTGAATTATGACCTATTCAACTAAATGACTAGCGAGCTTCTGCTTTTGGATGACAGCTATTAATTATAATAAGTCACCCTTTCCTATATTTTTATTGCTCTCTTTTTATTTCGTCTCTTCGTCTACATTTTGTACTTTCAACCCTCTCAATAAACCCTTTTGCCAAGTAAATATTTGTGGCTGAGTATAAATAAATCATCGGGATCGAACGAGTCTGTGGACTATCATTAATTATGGATTCGGCCATGTGTTTCTTTCATCTCAGCGAGGGTTTACCAGAAGAAAAAAATTTTTAGGACATCAGTTGTATGATTAATTGCGTTGACAAAATGTTAGATCGCAAATTCAATGGATAATAAATTCAAAAGAGAAATTGTACTTTCAAAGAGAATAAATCTTTAGGATATAATAAGAAAATTTCATTTAATCATCATTATTGATTTTTAAATTGAATAAAAATGGCTGAAACTTTTTGTTAGTAATGAAATTCAATTTTAATTATTTTGATATTCGATAAAAGCAAATTTTGAGCTCATTAGGACGATTAAACTTACTGAGAATATCATAAAAGAGTTTATTGATTTATAAATCAATAAATATAATCTACTTTTTCATTTTATTTTCGTCTTTGTATTTTACACATTTAAAATCAACCTTCTTTATCACTCAGGCATATAAATCTTCTAACATTGGGATTTTTCTTATGGTCGAACAGAATAACGCTAACTTGGCAATTTTTCACGGATTTCCCTACAGCTATTTCGCATCTTCATGAGTTTCCAGAGCCAAGGAATGTTAAATCGCTTTCAGACTAAAGTTGATAGATATTTTTTTAAGGAAAAAAAAAAATGGTAGTTTTTAATAAATAAAATTCAGGAAAAATTTTCCGTCTTTATAAGCAAAATATTTTTAAAGTTCCAGGTGCTTTAAAAATATTTTCAGAATGAATAAATAATCGTTTTCCTCTACCAACTACTAGCCTCTTAGAGTACTTATTCTTTAAACCAGACGTCCTTTTCAAACCTCTCGAGCATTTTTGGTATCTCTGCTCTCAAGAACGACGATCCATTCCGTTGAAAATCGCTCAGAAACAGCAGGAAGCTGTTGCATGCCGACGTAAACATCATTCGCATTGTTCTTCATACTTTATTCATATTATCATTCACTAAAATGTTTATTAAATGCTTAAAATATTTTTAAAAAATTTTTTATCGGAATATTCTCGACCTTTTTATTAGAAAAATTTATCGATAAATAATTTATCTCAATATCTTAAATGTCCAACTTAATTACCCATCAATAAATAATTAATTTTCTCCAATCTATATTGAATCAATGAATATCACTAATGACATAAAATTAGTACCTCTCATGGAGCTACGGGATTTAAATCAAGAAATATATACATACCGAGGGAAAAGATCGATAATAATCCGAATGTTCCGTACATTGTTGGCGAATCTGATGACCGTTAATCGGTTTTAATCGTGAAATTCGCGGTTGCCAACGAAACAGAGGTGAAATTTACACGATGTACATAATACAAAATATAATGACTATACTGATGGCGTT
The DNA here is from genome assembly GCF_013357705.1 of Chelonus insularis. Classification (NCBI taxonomy): domain Eukaryota; kingdom Metazoa; phylum Arthropoda; class Insecta; order Hymenoptera; family Braconidae; genus Chelonus; species Chelonus insularis. The sequence continues at coordinate 2,720,899 of NW_023276776.1, forward strand.
GAGACAAAGATAGAATTTCTATTTGCAAACTCCAAAGGTATCGCGAATCATTGTGTTATGCGCGGTTAGCCGCAATTTTCACGTCTGTTATCTCACGTTGAAAATACCAAGTAGACGAGACAACCGTATAATACATCGATGTAAATTCAACAAACAATCATCTAGTAAATTAATTAGATTGGGTAATTAACACAAATACGAGCGTGAGTAATCAAAAGATGAGTATAATGATATATAATATCGATATGAATCTTTTTATTTCGTCGTTTATTATTCGGTGATAAGAGAATTACGAAATCACTCAACCATTTATCATCATTTGTACATTGCATATTAATATTTTATGTGTTGATTCAAGTTCACAAATATTTACGGTTATTTGAGGATAAATTATATATTTAAATATTTCTTCAAGTACATGTTACGTAATAGTGTTATCTTTTATTACGATTTTTTATAAATGTTTTTTTTTCTTGTAACATAAAAGAAAAATTATTGTTATCATGAAACTGAATTTTTTTTTATCTGAAATAATTATTTTGATAATCTAAATGTATTTATTTATGAAGCTTGAATAATAATTTAGAATATAAAAGATGTTTTGAACTATGACCAACTTAAGAAAATATAAACGAGTGAAAAAATGATTAATATAGAAATATGATAATGTAACAAGTATTCTTAACTTTACAACTTAACGTTACGGTTATTAAATAACACGGAAGTCACGAAGAATTCCGTTGGCAGAAATAATCTACTTTGGAGCAATGCTCGATTATTATTAAATTAAAATTTAATCATATTCTATCGTTTGCGTGCACGCTTACAAGTTTTAGTAATAATTTCTCTTAAAGTCAAGATTAACAAGTTGAGTGGAATCCCAAGTAATTATAAAAGAGAAGTATAAAAAAAAAAAAATTATATTTTAAATTTCCATTTATTTCTAGTTCATTTCCATTCTTGACGAGAATTATTTAATGGTTTGGACAAAAATAATTATAAATTCAAGTGTTTTGTAGTAATTAATCAGAAGAAATTGTAAATTAGTCAGAACTAAGGGAATAACTGAAAATCAATATGAGCAAATTAAACTTTTAACGAGCTCACGGTTGGATGCACCTTTGTAACGAAGAAAATAAAATAAAGAATGGCGTATATATAACTCGTACAAAAAAAGACTAGCAATAGTTGGTAAGTTTTTTTCAAGAGAATTTATATATAGAAAACTCGACGTAACTTTTTACAACATTTATATTACCTACGTTCTCACGAGTAAATCAGTGAAAGTCGTATTCTAGAGGACGATGAAAATAAAAATGTCAATTGAGGTTGTAATCTAGTTGGCGCGAAGCTAACGGAAGTGTGGTTACTTATTTGGAAGGTGGAGCCTCTAAGTAAGGAGGGAAGTGAGACACACAGCTGACCTCGCAATTTAACTGAAAGACTCCAGGGGCTTGTCCATGACTTTCAACGTACTCTCAAGATGACGTCGACGACTAACAGAGAAGACTGTCGAAGAGACCGAAAGAGAAATAAGAGTAAAAAAAAAAAAGCAAAAGGGTGAGGCGTCAACGGTCCGAGCAGTCTTTCATCCAAGGTAAAGGTTGAAGACGTTGAGGAACAAGTCAAGTATGAAATTTGCTGGAATATTCAATAACAGAGTCACAACTCAATGAACTCGTTACGCCTGAGAAATGAAGTTTTTCACTTTCTTCTAAGAAAAATAAATTTTTTAAAGTCTGCGAAATATCTTTCATGGAATCCGCCAGAACACCCACGGCAATAATCGCGCTAGTTTATGCTCCAGCTTGATTATCCTTTTCGTTTCGGGTGTAGAGCATGTGGTGGGCCGTTGAAAAGCCCCGAAGAAATAGGTCTTTGTCCGTTGGCACACACAGGTGCAGAATAACGTCAGACAGGCGGATATACAGGTACTCTTTTAGGACAAGGAACAGGTTCTACAAAACCACCACACATCGACCCCTCAACTTGTCCCTCTTTCTCTCTCTTTTCCTTCTAGTCCCACTGTTACCTTCTTCTTAACTCGTCGTCTTTTTTTATTATTCGGACTTGACTGATGTTTTATTCTTATTTATTTCCAAATGTATTTTTAAACTTTTATGCGCTCCTTTTGGTTGCTTTTATTAGCTTGCCCCACATGTCCCTTTCGCCATTCAAATTATTTCGAGAGCCATAACGAGGATTCAAAGGAATATGCATATAAAAAATTCTCAAGAGATTCTTCGTACCAATTGAATAAAATTAATAAAAAAAAAAAATCTTAATGTGATTACATATCATATTGCATTTTTTTCGATAGCGAAATTTAAAAAAATAATCATCATTTTTTCAAGTTATTTATTTACTTGGCTTCATTTGTTCATTGATTGACTCTGAATGGATTATATCAAGAGTAAAAGAATTCAAAGTACCTTTTTCAGGAATAAATAGATGAAAAAAAATTATTTTAAGCTTATTAATCCACATGTCTATATGACCATTTTAATATTTTTGAGAGACATGAGGATTAAAAAGAATGAGCGAGTACTGAAATGAAAAAATACACAAAGAGTCAAATTGAAGAATGAATATTTTTTATTCGACCAATTCGCAAAGGCTTTTGAGTGCAGTGAAAAATATACAAGAGTCTCTAAAAACTTCAAACGTTATATTCCGTGCACATTGATGATGCAGCCCAGAATGAATGATTCTTCGAGACTACTCTTGAGATTCACGATTAATGCAAGAGAGAACACTATAGAGAGAAGAATTATAGAAAGAAACAAGCGGGTGTTATTTTAGTAATTCAAGTGGTCCCGAACCCTTCGATGAATCTGTGGGTGGGCGTGGGCTTAATTCGCTTCAAGAGCAAAACGAGATACAGACAGAACGAAAAAAAATGAGATCAGAAGTGAGAGAAAAAGATACCGTAGAGGATCTAGTTAGTGTCAAATATGAACTGACGTCATTAACTCTGACAGGCTGTGATCTATACATTTATAATGACGATAAAAAATGTTCATGATTTTTTCAGAGTGAACGAAATTGTTATTTTTTTTTTTACGTTAATAGCCTCATTATGACGATAATGACGAGAACGTTGCTGTAGTTTTATGTTAACGCGTTGACACCTGCTTGGGAAAATATGGAAATATTCATAATATTATGCAATAAAAAAAGCGAAATGATGATGAATAGTAATCACTAAACACCATTATAACCATGATCATCACTGTTACTACTGGAAAATAATATGATAAATAAATGCATGAGAATATAATGAAAATAATTCACGGTTATGAATTAACGTAAACACTGAGTGAACGTGAGAGTACAGAGTAATCCTATATCTTCGTATTATACTAGTATTTCTCTCAGTCATTGATCAGTTTGCAATATTGTATACTACTGATGTGCTTTGATAACGGGATCCTGATAAGATAAAACCGGATTTACTCACGGAAATCCGTGTCAATGACTCAGTAATTATTTTTGTACTTTTATTTCGATTATTGTGAGTAAGAGTAACTTGTTAGAGATCTACAAAAAATTTATTTCTTTCACACTAGTTCTCTTGAAGCGATTCAATTCATTCATCGTAAACATATGATGAGTTGGTAAAAAAAAAATATCTTCTCTGAAGCGAGAAAGAAATTTTTTTAAATAGGTTACAATCATGACCTGCAGATTTAATTCATAAAGTATTTTTAGTTCAACTATTTTCTTTTAAACAACTTCATCTTTAGAAAAAAGAAAGTTGAATAAAATTCAGATGAAATCATTTGTTATTCGTTGGTCCTTAAATTGCGAAGATTTCAAACTCTTTAAGTTGAGGCTCATAAAAATTTGCGGTTCAGTTGTTTAAAGGATGAAGTGGAGAAGCTTGTGGTCACATAGTCACGACTTGAGAGGATTTGAAAGTTACGACTAGACTCTTTGGAAGATATCGTACATATATACATTGAGATGAGAAAAAGAAAGAAAAACAACAAAATCAAAAACTAACCAAGCGAAACTTTGCTGAAATATTTTTTAGGTATTGTGGATGGTGGGCAGTGGAGAGAGGTGAAAAGCTAAACAAGTTAAACATCCGGGCGTCTATACCTGAACAAAACCGTGAGTATTACATTCGTATTCATAGTCATTTTCTCGAAGCAGCCACAGATCCACAAATTAAAAAAAATGTAAAAAATAAAAATTGACGTGAAAGGAAATAAATAGTTAACTGAAGAATAAAACGATTATCAGTATGGTTGATAGCAACAGAATTCAGTTGAATAATTGCTTTGTTATATCAACGTCAATATTCTGATTACAAATTGTTTGCATAAAAACAAAGTCAAAAATAAACAGCAAATGAAAATTGCATTCCATTTCATTTAAAAGCTTTTTGCGCTTTCTCGATAAATCTCCCTCGTCGTGAATGAAGTATTGAGAACCTTTCGACCTTTCCTTTTTTACTGTTATCAATTAATTTCAACCATAAATAACAGAAAAAATATGACAAAGGATTTCCTTTTTTTACTTCAACTAGTAATATTTTTGCAACTTCTTCTTAGGTCGATTCGACTTTATTTTATTTATGCTTCTGGTGATAAAGCAACGATGCCAACTTTTGGAAACTATATCACTTTACTTTGACGCAAAAACATAAAATGAAACAAAAAATGCAGTTGTTACGGCTCATTAAACGGCGCCACCGCGTGGCTTTACTATACTACACATAATTTGACCCTACATACTAACGTATTTCTCTTCTCTCAGTGCTCCAACAATAACCCTCTCATTATCGTCTCTCTTGCCATGCAATTATGCTACAAATTATTATTCACTCATATCCATACACCGATCGATTTTACATTCTCACGCTCTCTTGCTTCCTTCTTCATCATCACACCCACTATTTTTACACTCATTGGCTCACTGCCCCCATAAAAAACCATGTAAAAAATCACACTTTGGCATTTAGTTGATATCCTTGTGTATTAAGCGGAAAATTATCTCCCATGAGATGCATTAAATATTCTGTTAGACATTTATTTCAAGTTGAATGACTTTTTCATCAGAAAATATTCTATGTATTTCAGACTATGTTTTTTTTCCTATTGCGTTGGAGTGATTTTTTTTTTTGCAAAGTTAAAAGAAAAATCATTTTAACAATATTTCCAGGGATACTTCATGAATTTTTATTTGAATTTTTTCGTTATGACTTTGAGCCCCTTTCAAGTGTATATACGACTTCTTCGTCTTCTTTGTGACCACAACAGTCGGGTGGTCACAGAAAAACGTTTCTAACACACGAAGTAACTCGGAACAATGTAACATGAGTATCTGAAGGTCCTTGCATGCCTTTTACGTCTTCCTTTATACTCAATTCATCCGACGACATCTTTTCTTTCCTATACTTTCTCACTATATACTCCTTTTTTCATTCTTTTCTCCGCTTATTTCCTGATCTTTTCATACCCTTTACATGTTATTATATTGCTTAAATACTCAAGCCTTCGAAATATAAACCACACAACGTGTCACTAAAATTCACTTTCGACATACATCACTTCCCTAACAAAGTTTCAATCTTTGAAAATTATTCCTTCAAAAGCATCAGTCAATTTTAGCAACACAAATGCCTCTATCACAACAATGACTTTCTGTTATCTTAATATTGTTCAGTAAATCTATTGTTAAAAGAATTTTAAACTTCTAAAATTCAAAACATCGTCCATTAGAATGGAAAAAAAATTCGTTATTTATACAACTGCTTTGGTAATTGAATAAATCAATAAAACAAATGTTTTCATTCATTTTTTTATTTTGTTAATCTTAACACGTGCTGTACGTACAAATTTTCAACACTACTTTAGTTTTACTGCCTGACAAGTAGGTCATTAAAAAAGGCGTGGAGTGTTGAAAATAATAAATTCAAAATTTTTGTTTATTTGAAAACATTAATCTTTCATTGAGTCATCTTTTTGAATAGATACTAACAGAAAAATATTTTGTTTTTCATTTAAACGATGATTTATGATATTATGCATTTTCTATTACATGACAATTAACTAATAGTATTACTGAAGATCCTTAAATTATTTATAGACCCTAGTAGATCTAGGCAATATTTGTTATTATACGTTTCATGAAAAACTAATAAATCCTTATCTACTTGGGGACATTTAATTAGATAAATTTATTACAGTTCTTTTTAATTTGTTATTTCCGCAGTTGTTTATCAATTATTCTACTGTCCATCTGGTTATCTAATTATATTTTTCCCTCAAATTATCAAACACGAAAAACGAATAATTAATATCCGGAAATATTTATTTCTCAGAATTAAGCCAAAATTAATTAGAATAATCAAACATTGAGACATCAAATGAAAACAAATATCGCATAATTTAAAAATAAAAAATATTTTACGTAAGATATTTTTTGATATTATATTTATATATACAAACATCTAAAATGAAAAAATAAATCTTTCTTTCATAAATACTAAATATAAATAAAGATATTAAATGTATTTACTATTCAAAATATTTTTAAAAGATAACTAATGAACGTGAGCAAAATGAATGAAATATTTTTTCCAGCAAAAAGATGCTGTAATTCAGTCGTTGTTGAAAAGATGTAGAGGATTTTGAAGGTTTTAAAATAAGAAAAATGTGAGAAATAATCAGATGTTGAAAACACCAAATAAAGTGTCTAAAGGAGAGACAGTAATTTTTGAAGTTAGCCTGGAATCCGATAAAACGGTTCGTCCTCGAAAGTGAAACCGTCTCGTCCAACGGTACACACACTCTCTTTATATTATTCCTCACTCGTGTTCTCTCATTGGTAGACGCGTGAGGATACATAGTTATCTGAGTGTGTCTCGTTTATAAATCAGGCTCAAGAGACTACAAACAGGGAACAGTTTGTTGCAGTTTCCAGCGGCGTGAGTTTTAGTGTAAGAAAAAGAAATGAAAATGCCAAGGGCAACGCCAACGATACAAACCGGTGGATCTTTTGCTATAGAAGCTGAGAGACGTCAATCGAGAGTATACAAGCCATTGCCAAAGGCCAACAGAAAAAGAAAGGTAGAGATGGAATGAACGAGAGAAAAACATGGAGAAAAAGAAAGGTTAGAGCAATGATAAGACAAAAAGTGACAGAAGAAAAGTCTTAACGAGCTACACGCACGGGGTTAAAGCAATCTTTGAAAACGGTTCATTCGAGATTTAGTTGGAAAAACTACGCACGATGAAGTTTTACATGATGGTGATTCAAGATATTGTGTATAACATGAGGTAGAAGGTTCATCGGACTCGCAAGTGCGCGTTGCAGATGACGTGCCTGGACGGCATTTCATGCATCTGCCAGATGCACTTGCAAATAGAAACCATGAATTTTTCATAAACAGACATTTCTTAAAGCTCTTTACCTATTTGCTTTCATTTTAGAGGATAATAACTAACGCATCATCATCTTCGAAGATTTTAAATATATTCGTTTTCCTTTACCTTTGTAGGGATACAGCTAAGAGTTCGTAAAAGCAGTTTTACATGAAAATGCCCTAAAGGTCGAAGGAGGACTAAAAGGAATGTGAAAATTATACCAAGTATTTAAAAGTTTTGCTTATACAAAAATCGCAATATTCTAATGTAGTATGTAAATTTTTTTTAAACGAATAAAATATGTAGTAAATTCCTATACAAATTAAACATTAATTTGTTGATTTTACTAAAATAATAATCATAACACTGAAATTATATATCATGACTATTCAAAAAACAAGAAAAAGGTATTTTTTTATCATTAAAAATCTTGATAAAGATTTTTCTGAACCAACCTGCTGCTGTCAAATTGGACATAAATTTTTCCTAAAACATTTTCTTTTTCATTTCTACTGAAGATGTTGCCAGATAAAAATTTTAAACGCTACTGGTTTAGAAATGTTACCGTACCACTGTTACAGTTATGTACATGCACCAGAGGAGATACAAAAAAAACTTTTACATTTTTCAGGTAAGACTTAATTGCCCATAAAAAAGGTCTCAAATGAAAATGTCCCTACGGTCAAAGGCTTCTCAAAAGAAATGGTAAAAAATTACGTACGATGTTTAAAAATGTCTCTCTCAAGACCAGGTAAATTATCTAAAAACATGAAGGATCCTTTGTAGATCAGATTCGCAGATTATTTAACCGTCTCGGACGCGGATGAATGAACTTCAAGAGGATCTTAAAGTCACTTTTTCTCCTTATTTCTATGTTGATATAACTTTTCGTAATTTTCTTAACGACTCTTGCAGATTACAAGAGTCTGTCTTTTCCCTTTCCACCTTTTATTGTTGACCCTGGACCTATAAGAAGAAGTAGAGGTAGAGTACTTTTATCCGGCGCCACACAGCAGGTGCTCTCTCACGACCAGTAACACCGTTTGTTCAGGTGACGATGATTTGATATTTAATACACAAGATTTTATACTTTTCAACTCTTATCAAGACAGAAAAAAAAAACCAAGAGTACTTGTAACTTTGTTTCAACAAGTTAACAACGTTGAATAGAATGAAAAAGTATGAAGAATTTTTTTCGCTGTCATTAAAACCGGTAATATCGTAGAACAATCATTAAAAATATGATAGAGATAGGCAGAAAAGTCTATTGAAAAATGTATGAAGCAGTGCAAGAGGAAATTCTACTGCCAACACGACTAGCTGCTAATTGTCATGGGAAGAAAAGGGGAGATTTTAACTTCCTTCCGCAAATTTTTCTAATCAAATCACTTTCTCACGCGCAAGTGCATAAATATCAGTACACTTAAAAAAAAACCAATCTATCATGTAAATTATTATCAGCACGTTAACACATGTGATGTGTTTACAACTTTTATTGCTCATTACTTATTACATTACTTCATCACTTTCAGATGTTCGAAGCCTCACCAGTGGAATGTTGACGCGGCCGACGGTTAAATTCAAACCGGCGCCGGCCAACGAACTCGTGGACGCGCCGCGCGAAATCAAGCAGTTTGAAAATTCAACCGTCGTAACTGTTTTTTGCACGATCATTCATTAATTTATAATCACTTTATCTCAACTAAAACACGAAAAAGTACCTAAAAAGTACTCTAATGATATAATAAACACCATTCAATGATTATCAATCACGAAAAACTTGCTTTGATCTCTGACAATTCTCTACTTAACCAATTAAATATTATTTTCCAACATATTTTAAACATCGTATAGTTAATGGTAATTTTATACAGGAAAACAATGTTAGGTCATTTCAGTGGAATCTGAAACGCGCGTATGTATCATCATGATATAAAACGCACAAGCATAAGTATCTTAACAATGCGATTGCACTCACGATCTCTTCTCTTTTAATATACTATATAGAGTTCGCGATAAAAATCGATCGTTATCGATACATCGAATGGAATCCGGTTTTACGGGCGCAGTAAAGAGGGATAGAGTGTGACAAAGGATAAGAAAATGAAGAAAAAAATAATCATGGACGCCATCACTCACCTAGATGCAGCAGCACGAGAATTGTAATAAAGACAGATCGCCCACTCGCCATCGCGATAGATCGCTGGCTTCTCTTGTCCTCGTAAAACAATGTATAAGATGATTTTCTTGAATTAGTTTCTACTAAACAACGTGATAAACTGCTTTATAACTTTCTATAGTTCTAATAACAATTGTTAAAAACACTGACACACGCGACGAACCACGTTAAATTAAGAATTGTCTTCACTAGGTGTGACAATACATGGATAAGAGAGAGGGAAAGTTAAGTTGATTGTACACGATACGTAGCTCGCCACTATCTGGGCTCTACTATGCGCAATCGTTCACGTCGTGTTGTCGTCACGCTGGCCGATTTCCGACTGTAGTTGTTGGGGAACGCGCACAGTCTAAGCACAACAGCGCCGCACAGGAGAAGCCTTGACGGTGTTCGGTTGAAACTATAGATAAAGTGCAGGCTCTTCACAGGTAAACATTAAATTATATCAAATGAATTGCAGGTGTTTTCAATTTTAACCACGTTCTGAAGAGATAGAAAAATATTCACTCTTTTTTTCAATTTACTGGGAATTTTTTCTTAGGATTAAAAAGTGATATTCTATTGGCATTTTTTTTTTAGTGAAGAAAAAAAATAACTAGTGGTAAAAGTTTTCATGGGTATTGTTGTATTAGGGATTGATAAAAATTAACATTCAGTGAACGATGTAAATAAAACGATTTAATTGTACGCCATCTATTGATGTTGAATTTCGATATTTTATTTTTATCATTAGATATTTGAATCACGGGATTACTTCGCACTATCATGCCGCATCTAGTTTTAAAATTACATAAACTTGTTTCTTTAATAAATTATGCATTCTAGTGAATTTAATGTGAACTTTAGTTTAAAAAAAAAACTCATAAAAATTTTGCAATTCACGTTATTAAAAAATTTTAAAGTTATAATTATTTTATTAATTATGACACAATGGCCATCTCTGATATTAGTTTCGAAAAAATATATTCAAATTTAATTAAAAATTTTATAATGTATCATAATTAAATTTTATCAATAAAGGTTGTTTTTTTGTTACACTTTAACGCTCATTTTATTGACCAAATAATTTCGTAAAAATTTTTATGATCTTACTTGAAAGAGTCCACACAAATTCTTTTCATTTGTAAATATCCCGGAATTTATTCTCTCCACCTTTCCTCTTCATTATCATTAATATTCATGATTCTATTTTCTTTATTAAATCATAGGAAAATGGTTTGTGTTATTTTTTTTTTTTGTCATAATATCAAAAAAATTGTTTTGAGAAAAAACACTAAGCCTCTAATTCAACTTAAAAATATCCATGTTAAAAATAGCAGACAAACATGAATATTTTTTACATGCAAAATTATTTTAAAAAAAGCTAGTATTATTTATTTCATACGTTAATTCTAACACAAGGATTATTTTTCAACCACCCTAAAGCATGACATGAGTAAGCAAAGCCCACGAAAATACATAAAAACAAAATTTTTTTTTTTTACGTTTATGACTCTGTTTCGTCGAAAATTTAATACGCAAACTTTACTCCAAGCATTTTTTATGGATACCTTTTGCTTTTATGTCTGTTTTATAATTTTTGTTTTATACACGCATCACTGAGCAATTTTTTCCCAATCGTCGCGTTTATTAGAAAAGTTTCCAATAACTCCAACATTCATGATCTCAGTTATTGGGAAACGTCGTTTTATTTTTGTCATATACCTAGTTACTATTTTCAACTCTTGTTACTGTCATTTCCCATCTAAGGGGTTTTTAATGAGCTTGTGCGAACCATGAGAGATCATTACGTCGGTTCCTTATCAAGCCACAAATATGCGTCTTCGTAAGTTGCCCTTAGGATTACCTTTCCTCCTCATGCAGCAGAAAGTAATTTCAAGAATTTCCCATCACCCGAATATTTTTTCCATTTTGCATATATATAATATTTCGAGAGATGCAAATGCATTCGAGAATTACTCAAGAAGGAATATTTTTAATCTCCCAGACTATTTTCTCTTTCCCTTCACATACCTAGGAATCATCTTAGCTGCATCATCTCCAAGATTGATAGTTGGAGAAGATAGTTTGATGCTCGAGGTAAATATTGCTACGAGAGATCAGAGGGATATAGAAAGCTCAATAAAAACCAACACCGAGTCAACAACATAGCATCGTAGCCGTGTAATATATCAAACAAGCACATTTGTTTAACACCTGAAACGTCATCCCCATGTTCTCTATTTGCGACTTAGCTGTCTTCACATTCAAATTCTTGATAACGTCAATGAGATTCCTTCACACTCAAGCTGTGTTCTACGTAAAAGCATATTAATCATTTGCTATTTAATTTATTCAGAAATCTGTTGACATTTATGTTTCACAAGAACTAGAGTAATAAATCGTTGAAGCTCCGAAAACATAACTATTTGATGATAAAAAAATTGATAGTATTGATTATGATTGATTAATTTTTCTTTCTATGAAATAATCAAAAAATTTTTATTATTCCAATACTTGAATGATATGATAGAGGACACAATATTTACACTTCAATTTGATCCCTGAAGAAAATGAGTATTTCTTTTCTATAAGAAACATGTACACAAGTATTCTTCAAGATATGACAATGTCATATTATCGTGATAGTTATCAAACAAAATTCCTTCCCCAACTTATGAACGCTTTACTCTACGTGCCACGTCTTTTATACAAAAATGTTATCATCGAGATTCTAGAACACTTGCGAAACTCCAGAGTCCCGTCCGACGATCCATCTCGCTTGTCCAAACAAACGACAAATCCCCTCTAGATGGTTGGTGGGAATGGCAAAGAGGTGAACGAAAAGGTGCCAGAGGAAAACTGTCTGCGGCTGAGAACAAGAGAGTTCGAAATATCCGTCAACTATCTTTCTTTTTTTTGTTTACTGTTTGTCAACCCTTGTTTACACCCGATCGTGAACTTCTAAGACGACGAGCCGGCTTCTTTTTTTTTGATACTTCATCCATCTACTCTCCTTGCACGTAAGTTCCAAGGGACTATAAGACATGCGGCTTTAGCCGTGTCCATTTCTATATGTCACGTTTTTTCACCAGAAACGAAAAATCAGACCTTTTTTTTGTAATAAAAAGTCGATAGGAAATAAAACTTACTTTGTAAAGCTTTACTTTTCGATGATTTATCCGGAAATTTTATGTCCAACGCATAAAAGAAAATGTATTAAAGAAAAAAAGCAAAAAATAAATTGTTTAAAATTTAAGTCCTTTTATTTGCTAAAATATGAAATTCATGATTAAAAACCCAACCCATTGACTTTCATGTGACGCTTAAACTCAACTTTTATTCATAAAGACTTTTAGGAAATGGTGCGTTTACTTAGATGAGAAAATAATCGGAATAAAAGAAAAAAGGATGCCTCTTCTGTGCAGTCATTTTTCCTTTTCCTTGTTAAATTTCCGCGGCATCGTAACGCCTCAACGAAAAAATTGCTATGATTAATAAACGGATGACTAATATCCGGTTATTTACACAAAAGGAGCAATGTAAAAGATGGTGGAGTTGCATCACAAAGAATATCCTCGAGATTTCTTCAAGTAATGAGGATCAGAGAGTTGGAAAGCTTATCCCAAAGAGACTGAAAAATTCGCATGAGCTTATCAAGACAATTTTATCTCCTTAATTTATCATAAAATTACTCAACAGTAATCTGATAATAATAATTATTTATAATAAAAAAAACATAAATATAAAATAGTAATAAATAAATATTTATCCATTACTCTAGATTCTGTACATTAAATTAAACATTACGGTAGCTAATAAAATTAAAACTTGATTGTATTGACCTTTTTTTTGGGTCACACTGATGAAATAGATGCGATGAATATGAATAAATGAAATCAAGCTGCATTGAAACGATTATATTAAAGTAAGAAAAAAGCCTCAATCTTGAAGGATAGTTAGAAACAAGTAAGCTCGATTGTCGTCGTTGGTGGAAAATGGAGTAATGGACGATGCCAGCAATTGTGTGTGTGTGTATATTGAGGGGCAGGTTTACTGGCGCCGAGACGACAGTCAGACGGGCGCCAATTCTGCAAGCTAGGATTCGCGTTGCGGTGGGTGGATAACGACAAGGAGAAACAGCATCTGCAAAAGTTTGCAAAAGACAAGGAAACCAAGGATGCAGGAGAAGTGAGAGGAATCACGACACGATGGCGACAGAATACTCTGGCCTCAAAAGAGATGTGAAAATGCTGCAATTGCTGGTGTTGGTCCTACGTCAGTTGGGAGTTTTCCTCAAGTCCAGTCAAGTAGAAGTTGAATTATTGGGGATACCCAGGATGCACTGTCGTCGTATCCAATCAAATCATCACCATTTACGTGTGTTTGGTAACTTTAGCTTTGTATGGTTTAATCATTCATGAAAATTATTCATCAACTTTATAATTAATTTTAAGTGCTTTCTAAAAGCTGTTATTTTCTGATAAACTGAATATTAATTAATTGATGGAAGCAATATGTTCGACAAATGACTTAATTAAATTTTTTTTTCTCCTAATAAAAAAGTTTAGACAATAAATTGAAATGTCTTGTTAATGTAAATATTGATGTATGATTTTTTATCTTTTTTTGTAAATTTTTTGTCGAGAGCAATTATCTGGAATATGAATATATTTAAATAAATATGTATGTGACATAAAATTAATTAAAAATATTGATTATGAATAGCTAAATATAATCTTGAAAAACATGCGTCCCACTCACACTTTTTTTTTTATTTATAAACTGCTTATTTAATTCATCACCACTCAATGTAAAAAAATCAATTTAATAAATAACTTTTTTTCTTAATAAAAATAGATTACTTTACTTTGAATTTGTTTAATAAAGTAAGAATATAAATATTTTTAGTAAATATACAGATCTTCTATTTGCACATTAAAACCATTATCCCTAACAAATTTATTCTCGATAAAAGCTCTCAAACTACAAAAATATTATTCTTATATGCATAAGTACCTGTATGTTTATATTTCTGAGTTCAAATAACTTGAGTACTTGGCGTACAAGCATCGGTCCAGACTGATGTTTGCAATAAAATGTCAGAGAGAGAAAGAGAAAGGAAGAATAAAAAAAAATAATATCAAAGTGAAACGCGAAATACTGGAACAATACAATACGTTTGGAAGAGCAAATCGATAGTGCGACGATAGCACAAGCTGGGTTAAAGGTGGAGAGAAGCTGGAGCCAATGTGACTTACCTCCCAACGACGAGGGTTAAAAGCAGCAGCAGCTACAGAGAGTTACTGAGAAGATTCGATGTGAAAAGAAAAGACGAATAAAACATTGCTATTGTGGATATATTTAAAGTCTTACTAGTTTACAGAAAGGATATCTAGCTTTCTATACCAAAGAGAATAACGTGGAGAAATGAGAAAAGAGTGAAAAAAAATATTTGAAGAGTAACTATATCTTTCAGATAAGGAAAACTTTCAAGAGATCGGACAGTAATGCTTTTTACTGTAAAAGGGCTGCCTATTGTTCTGTTCTGAATTTACTCTTTTATCTTTCGCATCTCTCTCTCTTCTGACTTTTCTGCGTCTCTTTCAGCCTTTCCATTACGAGTATATAGAAAGCGTGAACACCGGAAGCAGGAAGTTTCATTCATGGCCATGGGTCAATGTAATTACATTCGTTTTTTTTTATTGAGTAAATTTTTTTCTCTCTATCTCCTAGCGATTGTTATCGGCCTTTCCATTTAATTAAATCGTCTGTATTTCTAGAGCTCAAATGAAAATAGCAATAGTTGATAGGAAAAAACAATTTCGGTGGTCCTCTCTATTGGTGCTGATATCAACACATGTACAACTCAATAATTTCACTATTAATTAGAAAATTAAAATGGATGTACCATCATATTGATTTTTTTTAAATAGAATTTCAACTGAAGAAAAAGAATTTAATTCAGAGTTTCTTCTTGATAAGACCAATCAGAATATAAATAAAAAGGTATCAGTGAATGTTACATCTACTCTAGCAGATAAAGAATTTCAAGTAAATTTAATCCATGTGTATTCAGAGAAATCCTTAGAAGAGGCAGTTCATAATGACAACGAGTGGATGAAATCAATATCATCTAATCGGATCACGAGGACAGGAAGTATCCTCTTCATAGCCTGTGGCTGGACATATGGATGTTTTCGCATTTTCTTTTCTTTTCCCCTCTTTTTATGTTCTTAGCTATTACCAGATGGATTTAGCTCAGAATAGTTACACAACTATGCATTCTTTAGTTGCAATTCATTGTACGCAGCCGTACCTAATCCGATTATACAGCCCATTGAAGCTAGAAGTGCGATCTTTTTAAAGAGGGAGGACGACCCTGTGTCGATTCCTGTATACATGGAGACCTTGTTACGTATGTCACTGAGTCCTTAGGTAATACGCTTGTTAAATACTACAATCGATTATATCGATAGACATTTTTTGCAACTGTTAAATAGATACTCTCTCACTAAAGATCTGTCTCTTTGTCAAAATATTTATAATGTCTAAAGATTATTGTGTCACTGAAATACATGAAAATTATCTGTATTAATGATGATGAAATTTGCCAGACTAATTTACCGAAAATTGTTATGTTTCATGCGTACTCACATGTGGAGTATATGCGAATTCATGTGTATTTACTTAAACATCCAAGTACATTTATGTGAATGTCCCCATGTATATTCCCGTACAGTCGTCAGTTTCGGCCGATGGAGCGACAGATAATCTCGCGGGAAGCTCGTTACCACCCCTTCCTCTTACACTCTCAGTTTCTATGGCCTACAGAATGTGGAATTATACATACCGCACCCTCGGAATTTGTATTGCAAATCTCTAAGGAATTAACGTGTTCCTGTTCTATTTCTCTCTCCCTTCTTATTGTTATCTTTAGCTTCATTGCATTTCCATCTTCCTCTGTATTAACTTATTACCACTACCCTGAATGAAAAAAATCCAAGTTTAGTTAGCTTTTAATAAACTCCATCAAATCAATTTCAAGTGTAAAACAAATAGAAAATTTCTACTTAATATAATTATTAGGAAGGTATGGAGGACTTGTTAAAAATCATTTTGAACTTTTTAATATTAATTCTACATTGTGGATATCACTCTAGTATTCAATTTTATCGATATTAAATTTTCATAAAGTTATGAACATTGACGATGTTACAGTAATTTAACTCATATTAATATTCTATACTTATATAGTGAAATATTAATGTTTCAATTAATAGCAATAAATTGGGGACATTACGCAATTAATTGTCATCAAGATTTTTTAAGAAATTAATTAGTTTTTTAATAATTTATGTTGAAATTATTTTCAATGAAAATCGATAATGAACTGGTGGGTTTATGTTATATTTGAGTTTGATAAAAATTTATTCAACTAAATAACTATTCTTTATATCATTTTATTGGAAATATTATAAAAATGATTTCAATGCAAATTTCATCACACATGAATTCTTCAAAATTTGTATAAAGTATTGTTAGTAATAATTTAAAATAATAAAACAATTCTAAAAATGAGATGAATAAAAAATAACGCTGCTGTTTGATTGTTTGCGTATATTTTTTTGTGAAGAGAATGGTCCCGTTGGGAGTGTCGCAATATTTCTACCGAGGACGAAAAAATTTTCCGAGCACAGGATAGGTGCAAATGCAATTTTTTTTTTTTACATATATCCTACTATTTCGCGTGGTGTTCACCGCGTTAGTGTGATATTCTCGATTGGCTCGATTTTTTCTGTTTCTGTTCAAGAGAGCAAAAAAGTATACAAAAAATGGAATGAGGGGAAGGAGAGTTAAATTCAGCGATAACGTACGGGAACGTTGTGGAAAAGGAGGGTAGTGAAGTACTTTGCAAAGTTAGGGGGTCGTACTTTTACCCGTGAAGAATAGATGGTTTGTATGGGTTCCTAAATTATATCCAAATCGACATCGCGTAACTCTCTAATGCAATTACTTCTCACTCTTCTCTGTCTCACATCCTGCGGGTACATCGCATCCATTTATATATTAAACTTTAATTTGATTTGCAAAATCGATTAGACAGATTTTCATTCGCAGAAGATATTATTATTTTTTTCAATGTAAACTCTGCAAGTGAGTTTCTCTTTTCAAACAAAAACCACTCATAATGAATAGAAGAGAGAACCTATTTTATTTTATTATCAACTGGTTAAATTGAAAGAAGAAAAAACTATTTTCAAAATAATTTTGTCAATGAACTGATTTCAATCAAATTAATTAATTTTTTTTCTGAATAATTCATACCAAATAAATAGATAAATTTTCCGTCAATAATATCGCAGATTAAATTTGATTGAAAATGATAGTATGGAAAATCACAACATCATTTCAATCAAATAATTTATTTTCACTGGAAGCTAGTAATAAAAAATATACGAGACAGATAAATTTCTTCTACCAATGCAGAGGATATCAAATCAAAAATTAATATTTCCATGCAGATTCATACAGTAGATCGAAACGAAAAATATGGGCGAAAACTTACATTTGTTAGCATCTGGCAAAAGCACAATTTGGACTGTTACCAAAGGAACAAAGATTTAGGTTAAAGTTGGAGAATTGTGTCGAGTTGAAGGTAGTAGTATTTTGCTGACAAAAAAAAAGAAAACGGAACTGAGAAAATGGGCATCTGAAATGTAGTGCAATCGATGCATCTATTGTTTTACATACATGTATTCAGTGTTTACAAAAAAATTGTGACACTTGGCAAGCACTTGGAGGTCTTTCTTTATTGTTTCTCACCCATGACCATAATCTACATGTCCTATAGACTTATTTCAAATAATTATGGCTCCTAGTAACTCTATATGTTTCACCTACTTTTTAAATAAACTGAACTATCAAAACATCTCATGTTGAGGAAAATTTCTCTAGAGAGAAATAATGAGTATAAACCCATTGAAAGTTAAATGGGTACAAAAGATTTTATCTCTAGACACAATGACTGTATTAATATAGGATTTTGTCATACAACCCAACAGTCAGTGAAAAAATCGGCTATTATTCATGGTTCAATGTGACGATAAACGCAGCTCGATGTAGCGTGATAATTTGTTATATGTGGCAATATGGTCCAGTCATTGTTTGGTACATTGGCCAGAGTGACATTCGAGTAATAGAAGAGTCGCGAGTGGGGTAATAAAAGTGCGATACACACTCATATATATGCAACCTCGGTCCGAGAGACAGGAAAATTTCATAGAGCGATGTAGAAATCGTGAAAGGGTAAATTTGACAGATGCACCACGAATATCAATCGATCGAAAGGGGATGCACGCCTGAGGGAGGTGTACCCTGAGAGTGGCAGACGCATGTGAGGCTGTAGAGATAGAACTTCTATCAAATAAACCGACGTATATTAACGAACGTGGTGTGTAATTTTCTGAATTATATAGTATGAATTCATCGATAACACATACATCATGAGTTTCACTTTTATTCCAATTAGTGTTTCTGTTTCAAAGACTATTAATTAAATAATTATTGTGATTAACATCAAAAACTTTCTATAGAAATAATGTTATAACTATATTTATGAACAGACTGAAATTTTAGATGCATTTTTATCAGATGAATCTGTCATAAGGGATTGGAGGCTTAAATTGAAGTAAAAAATAACAAAATGATACAAGGAAAAAGCAAATAAAATAAAACACAGGCATAAGAAGTTTGAGAAAAGTTTACTTTCAGTCTGACTTGAATTGTACTCAAATCTGATCGAAAATGAACCTGAACTTTTGATTATTTAGAAGACTCGAGACTAAATTTAAAGTTCAATTTCAACTTCGAAATTTTCAATTCCTTCGCTGTTACAATTGCCGCCTATACTTTGATATTATTTTGGGAATCATGAACCTCATTGGAGATGTAGAGGTCTTAGATTGATCTAAAGAGCCTTATTTTGGTCATCAGTGTCTTCATAAATTTTTATAACATTGTTTATACGGCATTGATACATTTTGAGGGTCAAAATGAATTTTACAAGATCCATTTTCAACCTCAACTTTGTTAAAGCCGATGAAACAATAACATTGAAGTCAAAAATGGGCTTGTAATTCGAATTTCAATTTCAAAGTTGTAATAGAACACTCTGAAGTTAAAAAAAAAATATTTTAAATTCTATCTCGAGGAGAAAGACCAAAATAGGAATAAAAATGGAGGTTGAAATACAAAATTGGATAAGTTGCTAGTAACTATAAGTGTCTTTTGAATTTTATACAAAAAGTTGAATTTGATTCAACGTTTTAAATTCCCAGATAGCAATCTAAATCTAGCTTTAATTTAAATTCCAGAACATGGCTTACTTAATTTTTAAGACGTCTAGACTGATATGAAACTTATAGGAGATAATCAGCTCTATGTATGTTTATATTTTATTGTCATATGTCCAGGTTATTTTTAAATAAACTTTTCAAGTATTAATAGTCAGCCAACTGCTTCCAATAATTTTCTATCACATGAAGAATAACCGATAAATGAGTTCCGGTCCTGATCATGTCCAATGAAATATCTACTTTTCCATGTAATAAAAATTATATATTATTGTTCCAGATTAAACATATCTTCTTTGCGACATTATAGGAAAAATTTTTTCAGATTTATTTTTCGGATTAGATAATATATATGTCGATGCAATAAAATCGCTACGTATCTCTGATTCATCCCTTTTTTCTCATCATGCCTATTACTTTACTGCTTTACATCCCCTATCCGAAAAACCGATCTGCAATAATTCACACTTTACGCTTATTGGCTGACGATATTCAGAAAAATATAGGAAGTCGCGTGTTAAGCGTATGAACACGTGTATACATAAAAATACAAGCAATAATTTTTGAAATATTGACATTTTTTTTTCTCTTTTAATATTTTTATCTCTCTATTAACTTCATAATATTATATTATAATTATTATAGCCGAAAAATAAATAAACGGATTTATATTCTAGCACTCGTATCTATCAAAAACCTCAGACCCTTGTTTACTCCATTACAATTTTATACTCTCATGTTTTTTAAATTCAGCCGTAAAAAATTTCAAACAACGAAACTGTTTGTATTGTGATATGCAAATAAAAAAAATCCTAAATTCCGTTAAAAAATTTTAACTTGTGTTTTATTGACAAAAAGTTTTTTTTTCTGCATTTCATGTGAATATTGTGGGTGTGTACGTGGTGTCTGGTGAAATTTAATGACGAGTGTGAGAGGACTTGGTTCATAAAATAAAGAATTAATCCGTCGAATTGGAGCTCATATTTTTACGTGGTTGTTTTTTATTTTTATGAGTTCGTTGTCCCAGAAGTGTTCTGGAATTTTTCTGTTTTAATTTACAACCCGTCAAGTTAACGCACACCCCTATCACTCAGACACTCATATCGTGGAAAATATGCATAATTCATAAGAATAAGGTTCTTCGATTGGGTGCGCAAGTGCGTGATGATGTTTCATGAAACCCTCGTAACTCAAATCTATGATCAATGTGTTTAGAAATTACATACATTTTATCTTACTTCTTTTTTATGGATAAAAATATACGAATATTTGATAAGAAAACTGCGATTGGTATTTCAAGGGAAATTGTTTTATTATTGATTTTTCCTACAATTTTCACTCATAACAATCGTCCAGCCGTCATTCTGGCGCCATAACCTCGTTAGGGTCAGCAAATTTCTGAACGTTTTACGCCTCAGGAGGGATGAATTGAATCAAGAGAGGAGTTGACTGTATAGCACGAGTTGAAGAGACATGTCACCGCAAGATGATGGTTCAATATACACTGGGAAGTTGCATCGTTTCCACTGTCATATAAAAGGAATTCAAGGCGAAATAGAGCACTTCAAAAATTCATTCTGTATCTATTTATAAAAAAATAAATTCAATCCATTCTTACCGGCGTTTTTTTTATCAATTATTTTAATAGCTATAAAAAATAAAATTGTTTACATTAAGTTCCCATAAAATTGTTACTTTGAATAACAAAATAGCTAAATTAAAAAGCTTAATTATATTTATATCTTTGAATATTAAAATAAGTTTTTTCAAAGAAAAATAATAAGACACATGGTTTTAAATATTTTTAACAAAAAATATGACATGTTAATTTTCCAGAATTTTGCATGTACCTTGTTTCGTCTTTATGCAAAGATAGCAAGGGTTCTTGTATGCATGTATATAAATCCACTTAAGGTTCTTATTCCTTTTTCATGATTATTTATATTCATATTTTTCATAGATATAAGTACAGAAGAAGGGAAATGAAAGATGACAAAACACTATAACTTCAGTAATTGCTCTTCTATCATCTTTGTTTGTCAAGTCTCAACTTCACAACAACAGTAAAATAGTCTAGAGAATTAAATTGAAAAAACTTCGTTATATTTTTATTAATGAATCAAGTTAAGAGATATTTTCTCATTTGAAATGTACATTAATTCAAAAATTGTGTCATAAATAAATTTAATGGTTTTCGAATATCATTTTATGCTTATGTAAATTTTTATCTAACTATCTTTAAATTAAAAATATTTTAATTTTAAAAGACCTCATTAGTAAAAGTATGGTATAATTAATAACACAAAATATTTTTATTTGTGTTAATGAGTAATAGACTACCACTGGTAGCTGATCAATCAGCTATCAGTTTATAATTACATGCATAATGAAAATACTTAATAATTTAAAATAATGTACTGTGATAAAATAAATATAATTATATAATAATCCATGAATATTCAAGTACATTATTATCATAATGATCATTACAATTTTACCGATAATGCTGTGATCATTTTTAGATTATTATTAATGTCTTTAATTACTGAACGACATGAAATTAAATCCTTGATTATTAACATATTTTTATTTATATATAAATACTAAGAAATTTCCTATATTGATTTGTCGAACATCATTTGTTACATGGAAAAGAATTGTCTGTGGCACCAACAGATCGAAAATCTGTGGGTGTCAGAGATTTTTCTTGATAGCCTTAACAGAAAGATTCGTGGGTGTTACAATCTGAGTTTATAAATACAACAAGAACAATTTTTCTCGTTTAAATCATATATAAATAATCTTGATTTTTTCTGATTAATTAATATCTAGATCATTACTCAAAAAATTTCAAATTTCAAAGTAGATTTAGAGTAGTTCCATCGTAAACCGTAATAACAGTGTTTAAATTTTATTAAAAACATCTAATTGTTAATAAGAATTTTTTTTAATTCATCTTAGCACAGTCAACAATGTCCTTCTAATGCTGACAAAAGTTTAGTATTGTGAGAATAATTTTCTCTCTTCATAATTAATCATTTTTTTAGGTGCAACACCTCAAATCCTTTCTGGTTCAGCAACCAAAAAAATCTCCAACACTAGCAGATCGAATATTTGTCGTTGCTACAATAAATTATTTTTCTCATATTATCAATTCTACACCTACATGTACTTTAAATGTACTAACTCAAAATAAGTACTGAACTTTTTCCATTTAACCCAAACAACTTTAATTTTATCACGAAAAAAATAAGTATAACTACTAATTAAGATAAATGGATTAATACTAAGGAAATGATGATTTGTATATTTGTGTTAATTGGGTTTCTGATCCTAAGAGAGAGAACTCGGGTTTCCCGTGTGTGAGGTATTAACGTGAGGCTGGATTTAACGAGACTGCGAACACTGTAACCCAAGCACGAATAGAAAGGCATATATACTAGTAAGATGGAAACCGGTAGAATTCTGAACAGGGCAAATCGAGCGCATAATTTAGGAAGAGCTAGAAAACTGATGTGCCATGCAGCGAATATAATTCGACGCATCAATCTGTGGTCGAGGGTTTGTTGCCCGTTATGTCCACTACACTTTGCGTTTCTCTTTCACCTCGTTCGATGCACGACAACCCTTCTCTCATCCCATTTATGCACACTACTCTAGAGAGAATGTAGTTCCCCATGGGTAGAATTCTCGAAAACTAACGGTGTGCGGTCGCATTTCAACCGGAAATGATACGTACAAGTTTGCCAGTACTCATGTTCTAGCAAAAAACGTGACAGGATTATATCACGAACAAATATAAAATCCGATTTATCATCTAGGTACCTACCCTTTGAATGCTTTAAAACCGCGGCTTGAATGAAAATAACATTTTTGTTTGCCAGATTTACGTGGAAATAAAAGTTTCTCTGGCTAACATAATGCTTTTCAAAGTATATTGAAAGATAGAACTTTTTTTCCAACAAAAGAATCGAAATCAACTTATGTTTGTGATAATTAGAATAGAAGAGACATAGAGAAGATATATTTCAAAAGAATAAACCAATATTAAAAACTCTCGTGATCTGTCCATAGTTAATTAACTGAACAAACTTGGAATCATTGCTAAATCATTTATTTGATCAACACTTTAACAACACAACACACAGTGTTATTCCACTGGTCCTTCACACCTTTTTATCGTTAGAAAAATTGTATCTCCACCCTCTCACTTAACATTCAGAATCACCAATAAGACACACCAAGATGCAATTAATAGTCATTCAATAGATGTCCGACTTGTCGTCACAACATAGGAAGAAATGATCGTCCCCTTGAGATCATTTCGAAGGGTAGAAAAGAGAGAATATGGGGTCTTTGTGAGTGACAAAAGCATTCTTAAAGAGGGAAGTTCATTGCATCGATTATACAGATAGAAATACAAATGAATAAAAGAAGTAGAAGCGAGTTGACGAAAAAAAAAAATAACAAGTAAGTTTGATCATTTTTAAACGTAAAATAGTTTCTATTTCAGTAGCCATAACAGTGACGTGTTCATGTACGTGCGTCATATTTTATCAATACCTCGAAAGAAAATTGAATAACAAACATCTGGTGACACATCAACCAAGTGTAAAATAAGTTGAAATTATTTTTATTTTCCATTAGCTTAATTTACGTGTAGTTACACTTATTTCAACAGATGATTTAATATTTCATTTCCAACATCAATTTATCATCCATCTTACATTCTATTCGATTTTATCTACCCTAGAGTGCTTGATTTAATTTGCACTCCCTTGTTCCTCTTTTATTTCCTTTGATTTCTCGAGTATTTCTTCAGTATTATGTATACCTGCACCAATCGAATTCAAATGTTTCTAGAAGAGAAGAAACAAGGTACTCACGAGTCGTCAGGGAGTTTAGTTCAGTGAGGTTTATACTGAAAACTCATAGGCAACATAAGGGAATAGTCTCTCGGGAGACATCGAACTCAAGAGGTTCTCAATGTTACCAGAATCTTCAATAATTGTGCAAACCAACTTTGTCTTCCTTCTCTATATATATCAAAGATGTATATGCTTCCTCTATGGCTTTATATCATATCTGATGTATACACTCAACCACTTGTTTTTGTTTCCTTCATGTCTCCTATTTGCGTGAGTTCTAAATTAACCAGTTTACCATGCAAATATTCTACAAGGAGTGAAATACATTACGTTTTCCTTTCATGACTTTAGTAATAGTTAATAAGACCTTTGATATGGTTAACAAGAAAGACAATCATTCAACTTTTATTTAAATATTTCCATTTTAATTGAAATATTTCAGTTGAGTTATTTCTAAAGAATTATTATAAATAAATAATTATTATTAATTGGAAATAAATATTACAAATAATTTGTTACTGCTGATAAATAAATTTCAGTCAAATGGAAATTTTTTTTTTAACCTATAATTAATTTAAATTCATTAAGTTAGCTAGAAAAATTTGATCAATAAATAATTTTATTAGAGAAAAAAAAATTGTTTTCCATTTTCAATTAATCAACTAGCAATTAATTACTATTTTTTTTTTATTTTCTATAACATACGTGAACAAGTGCAGATTAATTAAGCGTAAAATATCAGCTTTTTTTTCGCATGTGCATTCGAGCAAAAAATATCAAAATTCTTCACCTCGATAAAACATCAAGCGTAGAAAAAAACATAGAAAATTATAAGTTAAAGTGTCTCCATGAAGCTTTTTTCCTAGTAAGTTTCTCTCAACTTATTATCTGATCTAGTATAAAAATAGTTAACAGCATGTTTGCTCTGTGAACTCTGAACTTTCTGTACTGCGTATAGTCTTCAGTAATCCATAATTCTTTACCAGTGTATAGTCGTGATTCAGAAATAGCTTTAAAAAACACTTTAGTGCGTATTGAATATCTATTCTCCGTGAGCTTATCGTTACAACGCAATGATTGAAAAGTCGATTATTCGATTATATCTATACACCGACGTATGTACAACAAGAATAAAATATAATACGATGTCTATTCGTACATAATATAATAATACGTCAGTTTTCTATAGCTACCACATTATTTCATTTTGCTGACTCGAGTTCCATATGCGGCATATATTTGTTTTCTTCGTGAATATGACAAAAATTTCAATAATACGAACAACCCTCTCTAGTTCTTTGCAAGAAAAGAAGAAAAAGAAGAAAAGTCTGTAGGTCATAACTGTAGGAATGGTAAAATAAAAAAGATGAATAATATCGGAGTAACTGAAAATATATTTACTAAAAAACTAAAAGTGAAGAAAAATATTTTATTTGATTTATAGAGATTAGTTGAAACCAATTTATTATAAACGGCAATCAGTTTATCGAAGTCTCGTTAATTTAGCTGCATTTCATTTGATTTTATTTTTAATTTACAAAAATGAGAGGGTCTTTTGGTCGATCGAGGTACGCTCGAGTGGCTCTCAGAGGAAAGGGGACTGGAGAGGGATGTTGAGGCGCTTGGTTGCTCTGTAGAGAAAGAGCGAGAGTCCTGGGGGGCTTTGTACTCGATTTCTAGAGAGAGGGCCCTTAATTTCTCAATAAATAGCTTAATTATCTTAATTAAAATTGCGAATGTCAGGGAGTCTCGGTCGTGTTGACCGAAAAAGAAAGGTCGGCCCCCTATTTCTATCTCAGTTTCTCAGTCTCTCATACTCTTTATTACTCTTTAGAATAACTTTACAGTCGAACTGCTCGTTTCCTGCGACTAAGAGTACCACCCGGTGAAAGCGAATTAGTCTCATTCTATCACAAGATTCTATTAGTAACGATAACAATTGTTACTTTCAATTTATTTCAAGTCTCTCAAGTAAAGATAAAACTTTCAATGTCTGAGATCTATTAGTTAGTAACTAAAGTTTTTTTTACCTTCCAACCATAGATTTTTGTATTTTTATAATTATCAGCAATTGTAATTTATCACGTTGATAGTAATGATCTTGAAGAAATATATCCAATGAAATTACTTTTCTAATTACTTTAATTCATTCATTCAAATGGCGAAGTTTATTTCTTGGATTTATTGTTGATGAAAAATTTTCTTTGATGATAAGTAAAAAATAAATAATTATTCTGATGATTCAAAAAATTAATCATCATGTATTACTAGTGTAAGTTAGTGTAATCATGACTAATATGTGTTTTCAAATAGCTACCATTAATTGTTCTCCAATTATTATCAAGTTATCAGGCAATCACAACAGATAATTGCTATTGCAATCGATTGCAATATTTCCTTTGTAACAACATTTTGACTTACTATTCATTTGAAAATAACTTGATAAAATTAAGTTGGAATAACGTGAAAAAATTTGAAATAAAATGAATTTTTTCAAGCATTTTAATGCATCAAAATGTCAGACAAAAAAACATCAGCTCTATTTTTTTTTTATTACATATATACTTTTCATCCTCACAATTCTCTAAAAATCAAGCATATTTCAAACTTCTACAGTACGTCAGCACTTTTCCCTAACGAATTGATGGTTTTTTCCTCATATTTTACTGAAAAAAGTTGACGACTGTAAGCTAATGAGAAGTTGGTAATTAGGGAGCAACAGTAACTTCAGAGAGTTACGAAAGATAGTACAAAAAATATTTCCTCTAAAGATAAACCAAGTGAGAAGAAAATAATAAAGCTCACTATCTGTGTTTTTTCCTTCTAATTTAGAACTTGATGACCGCAATGAATTTTCAAGTACTATACATTGTATTTTACGCATCGATATGCTGAATTGGAAGGTCTGCCAGTAAGAGCATAATAGAATTCCCGTGTTATCCTTAATTGGTCGGATTAATGGAAGGGTCTCGCTAATTGGCTGCGGCCGGTAGAGGACACGTGCTATGGTCCAGTGGACTGTACCCTCGAGTACTTGGCCTATCTGGTCGCTGTACCGCTCTTGATGCTACTGCCGGTAACCACCATCATATATACATCCCTTTGGGCACTTCTAGGTCGCTTATGCATCCAGTTTCATCAGCATCCCCTTAAATTGTGCTATTTACTGCACCTCATAACAACCTTAAAATATAGATTATCGATTGAAGCTTGAGATCATATATAGACTGTTATCCCTCCAATAACCCAATTACTATTCGCAACACTTCATTACATTCCCAAAAGGTTCATCGATCAATTTTTAGTGGCCCAGAAACGGAAAGTGTGATAGGAGGAGATCCATCGCAAATCCATAAGACACGTTAAGACGATAATAGAATTTTCATGTAATCCTTAGGTAATTCCCCTGCGGTTGCAAAGGAGCCACGAAGCACTCCGGGGATACTAAAGGGTACACACCCCCGCGGAGAAATAACGATAGGGGCTGATGTCGTGGTACCCGCTCTCTAAAATCCCCTGGGGTTAATTGTTCGATGTTTTGACGCAAAAGAGCTCTTTTATGCTTCATCTTTGATAACAATTCTATTCCTCATGTCTATTGACGAATTGCAACTTCTGTCGTGCTATTCGCTCTGTTCTCACCAAGATAAACATACGATTATACTAATGGGATTCGTGCAAATCGTGTGGCCGATCGCTGGCCAGGCACGTTAAAGGGTTTATCAGACGGATTATGAGCTGATTATTATGTGAATGTAAAAGAGGGTGCCAATGTTTGATACGCACCGTGAATTTTATGGCTCCATGTATGATAATGGAGCTGTTATGAAAATATAAGTAGGCTTTTTATATACACACCGAATAGAATTTAATAGTAGAGAATAAATTGATTTGTTTAAAACTTTTCTTCTCTCAAATTTGTACGTTTTTAAACTAAGTTAAAATTATTATTTCACTTTTTTAACAGTTAATATACAATTTCGTGTAAACAACTAACTCTACTTTTTTTTTTTTTTTGTTTCAAAGTCATTTTTTGTCTCAGTGTAAATGAACATATTTATTAAATAATATTCTATTTAAGTTAAGTACTCAACATTTCTCTTAAAATATGATTACGAAAAAGTACCATTAATTTTGTGCTTGTGAAAAATTGCATTATCATTAAGCAGAACAAGAGAAGAAAGTTTATGAAAATTCAGAGAGAGATCTGAATATTTTTTTTAGCAGTTTTGAAAGAGAATCATTTGTTACTTTCTACTGAGTACAAGTCCAAGAGAAAATGCGTTAAATTACTCTGTGAAAAGGAATATTCGTCATTCCAGTTGAAGGGAACTACAGTGTAGAAAAAAAAAAACAGATAACGATAATAACGTGTTTCACCCTTGTATATGATAATAAAAACCTCTGGTGAAAGAAAGATCTGAAAAGAAGCTTTTGCTTACCATATAGAACTCCATCGTATGATTTCTGACTTCACGTGGCACTTTTCTCACCGCTTGGCAATCTGTTTGAGACCAGGAGACAAGGGAGAATTCCCTTGATGGGGCTCAGAAAATGTATAGACTTTGAGTGAAATTTTTCAGCCGCCAAATACACTGAAGCTCACTATATCCATTATCCTACATAAAGAAAAAATATTCAATTAATAAATCTAGCAAAGTTTATTTATAAAATAACTGAATAAAAACATTGGGAAATAATTCTTAGTTTTATTTCAATTAAAACTTTGATTATAAAACTGTCTATTTGTTGAGAGGAAAAGGGTGTGGAATACCATGGAGAATGACATTTCATAGATAAAAAAATATGAAACATGCAAATGCATTCGATCTCTCATATCATAACAGTTTCGATCGTATCCGAGTTTAATTCCATAAGGACACATGGATTCGAAAATATACCAACACATTAGCAAGTGTCCTAAACACGTATACATATATTTAGATAAAACCATCACAAGTGCAGAATATCCCAGAGGACGTAAAGAGGATCTCTCTGTTCCTCCTTTCTTCTCGCTCACTCACGCATCATGATCCTCTGGTATACAAGGGCGTGCCGATATTAGTCGCGCGTGCGTAACTGAGGATACCAAAGGATGATATTTAATTCCCATAAACCGTAAACAGGATCAAGCACGAAGGAAATACACCTGGTGTTCATGATTATAAAAGAAAAAGCGTGAAAACGAAGGCGGAAGAATTGTTGTAGTAAAGAAAACCAGGTTTTTGACATTTTTTCGAGATAAATGCACTTTCCAAAGAGTCTCCTGACTCCTGGGGTCTATGGGGCTCCCTCGCAGGTTGCCTTGGCAACCCCGTAACGCCATTAAGCACGACGCGAGTACAGGGTTTCTCGCGAGAGAAGCGAGGCAAGAGGAATCAGCGAAAACTCGGTTTCACGGCAGTATCTGGACGACGTAAAAAGAGAAACCCCATAAAAATAAATAACACTGTGAGACCAGCCCTTTTATAGATCTTGAAAACGAAGTAGTCAAGGGAATATAGGTGACAGAGAGGTAATACAGTAGGGTGTTGCAGTCATGAAAGTCTGAGAAAACCTACTCAACTTGTTAGTAACGCGAACCCGATAACGACTATGAAGAATAAAATGGAAATGATACTTTGGGGTCATCCTATACGATATCCCTCTAAGATGAACTTCTACTGAGGGGGGATTGTGATGGATTTTGATACTGTCTAGATCCTGAAATGAAAAGCATTCCAGGCTTTAGGTATATAATACCAAAATCAAGCTAGAAAAATTTTTTCGAGATAAATGATCCCTTCGATTCATTGAATAGAAAGCCATTAGACGGATTAATTACATTATTCCAAATAATTCGACAAAAGGAACCGATCACGAAAGTAAACCTAAAATATTGATAAATTCTTTGTTAAAGGAAATGAAAATAAAAATGTTTTATTAATCCTTCGACCTTTTGGAGTTAATAATTACTCAATCAGAATATAAATGTAATGGAAAGAAATATTAAAGTTTATTAAAAAAGTGATTAATGGCTTTTCTAGTATATAGTTTAATTGATTGATTATGTTCAGATCTTTTATATTTTTATACTGTATGAAATGAAATGTTTGGTTGGGTCATGGGGAAAAAATGATTTTGTGATTTAACATTGAAAGATTTATTTTCAAAATATTTAATATTTTTATTGATATGGGCAGATTTTATTCTATTATATTGAAGTAATTTTTTTAATATTTTCTTTAAAACCCGTCTGTAAGAAATCACTTTAAGTAATAACAATCATCATCATACCTACAAAACTCCAACCCTAACTTTTTTATTTTATTCCTTCAAACGTGATGTAATATAGATGGTAAAATTGTAGAATGGGAGAAAAGTTTTTAAACTTCTGTCCATATGCCCCCATTTAATTTCAAGTTGTTGAAGAAATCTAGCTGCTTTCCTTTGGCATGGGTGCTGTTCAAGGAGCTAAAGCATTAGGAGATAAAAAAAAAGGTTGCAAAAGAGAAGGTTAAAGGAGACAGCTTCACAAGTATAGAACAATTACAAAAGTTTTGCCACCGTGGAGTGAGCTAAGTAGGTCGATAGGTGATAAATTCGACCCTCTAGAGTCCACCCTCTCATTTTCACTTGCCTCTTTACTTCGCTGAACTCCCAGGTTTATCTGGCTACCATTCTCTACATTCTCCTCTTTCCTGTCTCCATTTTATCTCGCAGATAATCGTGAACCTGCATAAATTGAGTCCAGTCTGCGCCTAATGGGGAGTTTTGCGTTGGCATGTACACACCCCCTGGGGTAGAAATTAAACTCACCCTGACAGCAGACGAGGCAGTGGATACGATTGCTAGCAACTATACTGACACATGGTCAAGACTTGCTTGTCTGACATAATTCACAATTTATGAAATTGCCTTTTTCCAGATGATAGGAATGACTAAGGGGCAAAAAGTCCATTGATTAGGAGCGAATGTTTCTACTATCAACCATTCCTGCATGCTAGTGAAATCTTATGGAGTTAATCTAGATTTTTTCCATCTGAATTTTTTTGATCCCCCATGCTAAATTATTATTACCAAAGTTTGGAATACCTGATGGCCATTAACGAAATCCCAACTTGCACTTGGTGTCCCCCCTAGGATTAAAAGGATCTATTTTAGCTAGAAAATAATCCTAAGATCTAGATATACAGGGACATTTTCATCTAGTAATTTGCTATGGAGTTATGTATTTATACTTTGAGAAACCTCTGTTTTATTTAATCATCAAGAAGACACTAAGAGAGAATGGGTTGGACGAGATATCAAATTTGACTGAGACTTCTGAGCTCTTTATTAAAATGATATTCTACTTAATAGGAAATGAAAGGCAAGCAATAAATTAAAAATTTCAATTCAAGCTTTAACTTATAGGTATATCATTTTGAACTCAATGAACTTGAAGATAATTATAATAAAGAAAAAACTAATAAAAATTTTTTATGACGTCAAATGTACATCATTGATATTGGTTACCTAATATGAAAGTAAAAAAAAAGAATAATAGCAGCAGCTCAATTTTCATCGTAAATTTCAAGTGTTTCTTTTTCGTACTTGAGCTTCAACGGCGTTGTCGTTTCTAAATGCAAAAACTCAGCACAATATCACGATTACCCATCCAAGAGAACTTCTTCCTTTTCTTGAGCCATTTTCCAGGCTACACGATCTTTCTTATTTTTTTTTTTTTTCATTTCTGTGTCTTCTTGTAGAATCATTGCTGAATGTAGTCGAGTATATACACAAAAGGCTTCTTTCTTACTTCTTTAACATCCATTTCTATGCCGAGAATCGTTTCGAGTCGTGATACAAAAGTCCAGGCTGGCACTCAAAGCAAAAAGTAAATTACAATCGATGAAAAACAAGTGGCAAAAGATGCTACCGGAAGTGTGAGAGAACATCAAGTGAAAAGAGGGTGCAGAACTCTCAGAAATGAAGAGAAAACATTTTATTGGATGTCGATAACGGTGTCTTGCATATCGAAGATTTAATTAGAATAAATCAATCCAAGTGTCTGCAGACTAATTATCTAATCGACATTATTTCCTTCTTCGCTTTTCTCTTCCTTTACACTTTAATCTGTGTTTTTATTTATCGAGAAAGCTTAATTTATCTTTCCATTTCCAGAAATGTTTTTTTAATAATAAAAAGTCGAAAATAATTGCATCTATAACTAGATGTACTCTATTGGAAAATTTCATAGACTAAGAGGTGTCTTCCTTCTTGACATTTTTTTTTACTCGACCTACAACTGAAATGAAAGTTGATTGAAGTGAATCTACTAAAGTGTTCACCCGCAGTTCAAGCAATTACTTCATCATATGCGATCATTTAGCTCTTATTTCATTCTCTATCTATTCTATTCTCATGGCTTATGTACACTTCCAAACGCTTTCACCCTCTCAAATATACTCGAGGGCTGATCTAATTATTGTCACGCAAACCCTCGGTACACAACTTCCCACCGCGGTCTCGAGAACATGCCTTTGTGTTAGACGAGAATACTCTGACTTAAAGGAAAACAACTTTTCGTAAAAAGAAACCACATGGAGCGAGGGAAAAGCTAACACAATGAATGAAAATTTGATGATGTGAAGAAAAGTGACACATCGCTGTAGACAGAAAAGAGATAAATTTTTTTCTCAAGTCAAATCAACAATTTGGTGATAAATTAATATATCTATGATAACGAAAATGACGTAACTTGTCTTATGTTCAATGAATTTTACCAATGCCTTCAGCAATATTGAATGTCATTAGAAAGAGAAGTGAAATGTATGATGAATTAACGCTGTGCCACAAAGTGTTTTCAACCCCCAAGCTGAAGCATTCATGCTTTTCTACACTGCTCGTCTACACCACAGGGCGTGAACTCATCGTTTTGTGTTGGTCTTCCAGCCTATTCATGTTCCATCAACGACTCCATCTATACAGGAACTAATTTTCGAATGATGCATTGATGAGTGAATTGTTCATATTAACAATTTTATTTCAAACCCTCGAAACAAATAATACCTTTATTATGGGCTATTTATTTTTATCAACAATTATTTATTCTAGTGAATATTCTACACCATCTTCTACTATATTATATTTTTGATTTATGAATGAATGAGATTAAATTTTCCGAGACATCATTGGCATATATATGAAGAAAAAATTCAAAGCAATATAATTCTGTTTGAGTTATATCGTAATTTAAAAGTGAAGAAAATCTCTACATTAAGATAAAGATTTCTTTTACATTAAATGAACATTACTTATAGTTTTTAAGTATTACGATTAAACACGACACAATAAATTCATCACTCCTAATTAACAAATGATTTGAAACGATTTTTTGTTGGAATATAAACTCGAAAATATATGTTCCATCATGGATGAATTACGGGCATCACATTTATGACCAATAATTTTTCATGATCGGCTTTTAGATCAGAAATAAAACCAGAACGATAAAATGATTATACTTTTATCACAAATCTAGATTTATGTTATTATATTTTGAAGACAAATACTAATAAATTGTGTAAAATACTAGCTTTAAACTTTTCGTCAAATTTATGAACTTGTAAATACACTGAATGCATAATTATTAATTAAATTAGAGAGCTTAGTATCACATGATGTTTTCCACACTTTAAATCATATTGGTAGCATCCAAGTTATAAAATTAATTACCGAATAAATTATAGCGAAAGCGTGAAATTCGCTTTCCTGAGTTCAGTAATACTTGAGACATTTTCCCCAATCCAGTGAGGGGTTGATAGTATATATACAGTGAAAGCGACAGCACAGTGTGCGATATATAAGTTTTTCGGAGGTTCCCTAGGACTCTCAGAAACATTCCCGAGGGAAAAGCCACCACGACAGTGAATGGACGACGTGCGACAGAGGGAAAGCGTCTCTGGATACAAAGACACTTACTATATACACATAGAATGTCTTTTCTGTTCAGAATTTTTTTTCTTCAAAAGATACCAGGACTAGGATATTCGAATTAAATTCTCGTCACTCTGTCTTTTAGCCGTGGAAAAATCTGTCACGTTAGAACTCATAAGTTTGATATCCAGAGATTATTTTTAATCTTCCTAAGAGAAAAAAACCTAGATGAAAAAAATTAAAAATCAAACTTTTACACCAGCAATAAATTCATTGATTGACTGAATATAAATTGAATAGAATTATTTGTATACCTTCCCTATAGACGCATGTAGATCCAAATATAATTTGTATAGATAATACTTTGAATCGATTTTGCCAATTCCAAGTTGGAAACGTTTGATTGCACATTGAAAATCGACTGATAGAATTAATTATACATACACGGATGTACTTGTCTATATCAACACACAACAGAACAGTTGTCTACTGATAAAACAACTCTTCATGTATTGTGTACCGATAACAATTAGTAAATAACTTGAATATTGATTCTCATTATGATATAATCAGTATAGTAATCGAGTTTAATTAACAAGGAAGCAGGAAATAAAATTGTTTCGTGAACTGAAAATTTCTGTTTGGTAATTTGGCAGTATCCTGATCACCCTTTTCTCTTCGATTCTATCGTGTCAGCCTTCAACTCTCAACGGACTGAATCACCCTCAATTCGCAACTTTCTCTCCTCATTCCTCTGAACGTTGGAAAGAGCTGCTGGTCCCTCTCGATAAGAGATCGGATGTGGGGTCCCAATACAGAGTACGCAGGGAGGTCGACTCGTAATCCGTATCACATCCCTCTCCGTCGGGAGGCCAAGATTCTCTGGCACATCTCCCCTTAGCATCTTCATCCCCTCTTCGTCTTTCCAAAATCGATTTTGCTCCGGGCCGCGCCCAGCGGCTGTAGCTCCAGTTCGAGTTAGCCTCATTTAACCGAGAAGCTTTGCGTCACTCCTTCCTTTTCTCGCTGCGTCGACGTCGTGCGTACGTCGATTCCTTTCTATTCCTCCAAGTATATATCCCCTTTTATTATTCTGTTCTACTCTTATACTCTCCTGAACCACAACCAAAATCGCTTCTCGACTTGACTTGAACTGGAAAGCTCAAATGGAATTCTACCACCCTCGATCTTCTCTGTACTACTTTCATCCTTTCTACTCTTCTCTGTTTCGTTGTGCTTTTTCGAGTCTCCACCGAGAAACAATACACATTCGCGTTGAACCGTTGGTGCATATATACACCATACGTATATCGCATTACGTACTTTCCCACGTGGAAAAAAACGAGGGATGTATGTACGCGAGGATATTTTGTGAGGGCGGAAAAGAAAGAATAATTGCTCTCTGAGACTTAGTCGTCGGTTGTTAAATTGTTAATTGAGTTGAATATTTTTTACTACTATTACATAATATAAAATATCTTGAATAAAAATAAAATTAAATATAACTCTTACGTAATTGTAATTGAATGCAAGTGACATTAACTTGAACAACGACTTGAAATAATTTATCGTTGCATTGATCGACAGTGTGGATAAAGTTAGAGAGAGACTGACGAATAAATAATTAAAACTCAGTCGTAAACGGGTTTATATTGCTGTCCGAGGAGATGTCTCATGGTTCGTCGCAAGAGATCAGTAATACAACCCTCTGTAGTAGCGTAAAGGTCTGCCAAGTATGCTTGGGAGTATACATACTGTAAAAGTTCCCAAACAGACATACAGATATACATATTTAGCTACATCTTTCTCAGTATAATCCACCCGTTCAACATTTCTACTTCGTCCCCATATTAATACCCACATGACCGCCCCCGCGGCTGTTTCACGAGTCAATGACTGTGAAATCCGGCGTGCCTCTTTTTCCCTTTTCATTTTTTTCTCTGCTTGCCATACTGTATACTCGCTGTTACGTCTTTGAATTGCTTTAGTGTTGGCAAGCCCACAAGATTTTTATATTTCATAATGGCTTTAATGATGGCCACAATGTTATTATATGTAGTAAGCACTGATTCCAAGAGACAATATACCTTGTTTCTATACCTTGATCTTGCTCCATCCTCAGTCCCTCTTGCTTGCTATTTGTAGATCATTTGATATGGTGCGCTGAACACTTTACCGAACCATTTGGCCGCATCAAATAAACGGTTCCTTTGTGGGGTATCGGCCAGTTTGGACGCTTCGATGCTTCGGCAATTATCAATTAATATCAAGAGGGGTGGCCAGTCGATAATTTATGCACGAAAGCCTTTTGGCTGAAAAAAAAAACAAATGAACAAAAAAACAATAAAATATATTAGTGATCAGTATGAAGGTAAATGTTCAAACTTTATATGAAAAGACTAATCAGAAATACTTTCCAACTAAAGCACTTTACTGTAAGAAAATCGTGAAAGTTATCGGCTCGGTAAAATATTGATGGATATTTTAAGAAACTTTGCTCTTTTGCTGAGAAAGAATGAAGATAGCGTAAGGAAGTCGTAAGGACTTTATAAGTCGGGCGTGATGGTTTTGCATCACTCTTTTAATTTCTTATTCTTCCGACCAAGAAACTTTAAATTTTCATGTTTCGATAGAGATTTATTTTTGAAAGTTTATTTATGAAATAAAATTTCTGTTCGCGAAGGAATTTATAAAGATAATAAAAATTTCTCCATTTCTATTTTTGATGATAAAGTATCTTTGTCTTGTATAAATTATTGTTCTCATAAATCTGATGCAATAAAATTGTACAAGAAAAGAAGACGGAATAGAATTTCATGACTACAAAACTAGAGAGCAAAAGTAAAAGGGAATGCGTGGGAAATATGTCCCAGTTATCAACGGATTAGCGAGGATTAACGCGAAAGATTTAAAATGAGTTCTAACAAAACTAAACTTTCGGTATACTTATTCACACTTATATGAGTAAATTCTTTAATATCATTATTTTTATGATTCAATTAATTATGATTATTGGAAAATCATATTAATAAATTGAATGTTTAAATAAATTAGTTCAAGCCGATATTTCACGCATTTGTTATCGTAATATAAATGAAAAATAGTGATAAAGTTTTATAGCAAAAAAAAGAAAATTTTTATAATGAATTAATTTGTAATATGATCTCGATAATAACTTTTTATGCAGATGAGAAAGGTTGAAAAGCACTTTAACGTAGTGCTGACAGCGTACATTGAGCAATAGATGTAGTTATCAGTAATAGTCTCATTTCCGCGTCCAGTAATGAAGAGGTCCTTTACCCAAGGCTGGTGCTGATATCATCTCTACACGAAGTAGTTGAAACTTTCCGGTTACTACGGGCTAGGATATCGTCCCAACAAAATGAACGTACTGAAAAGACAAAAACAACTATGAGTACAGAGATTGTAGGAAGTAAGTACGTAAGAAGTAAAGCTTTACCGATTTAGACAAAGAACTGCAAGTGCTTACTCGAGATTTTCCCTTTGAAGAGAAGATTTCCACCAGATGCAACTACCGTAGAAGACTGTACTTAACGATCCGCTGTCTCACTATTAGTTTACTGTTCCCAAGGGCACCCAGAGGGTTGGAATGTTTATGGAGGTTCGAAATAACGCAAGGGGTTACAACAACCTCATGTGGTTCATGTATACTGAGGCAGGAAGGTTGAGTATCAAAAGTTATAATTACTCTATATGTTAGTCAACATGTAGAAAAATTTCAAATTTTTCCCTTCATTATACTCTTATTTACATTTACTTTTTTCAGCTTAATTAATGAAATTATTGTTAATTTATTCAAAAAATTTATATTATATTTTTAATGTTTTTTAAATTGATTGATATGTGTAAGATTATCAAAAACTCAAATTTTCACTTCTTATGTAAAAGTACATAGTCGCCATGTAACAGTCAAAAACTGTTTGCGTAACACCTTTCTAAATTTTCACGGAAAATTGGTATACTTGAGAAGCAAGTTTCCCTCTTAAGATTCTGGCGTGTCGCTAAGCAGATGTTAACAATGATTTGCTGTTCTAACGGGAAATTTAATATTTTCAAGGTAAACGGTATAGTGCAATATGCTTGTGCAAGAATTACTTGGAGATGAATTACAAACTTCGGGTGGATTTCATTAAATAATATTTTTCAAGTCGTTTCAACCATTCTTTCCAATAGAACTGTAGCTTTTCTTCGGAAAACTCAAACACAGAAGGAGGTTGGCCACCAGAGTAAGCAATTGCTAATACAGCCATTTTTACCTAGAAAAAACCGATTTCCTCCTTTAAATTCATTTATTGTAATTTAGACGTTTTTACCTGATGTTTTATTCAACTAAAGAAATTTCCATGATCTATTACTTTGAATGGATAATTCGGATCACTATTTAAAGCTCCCACGTAAGCACTTAGCTGCAGAGGCAAATCGTAAGTAGTACTCAGCGTCTTTATTTTATCGGACTTTTTCCAATCGATAAGGCATAAATTTCCCCTACAATGAATATCTTTTTTTATATAATTTATTTATATTACTAGAAGTCGATGACAGTCAGTAATAAATAGAATAACAACCACAGAGAGGTTTAATGAGCCGGTTTATTTGTGAGAAGAGAAAAGAATAGAATAATGATTGACAAAGTGACGCGCTTCTAGCGAATACATAGCGCCACCTAGGAGTTTAAAAATTCAATAAATAATCTGGCTCATTATCGACATATGATAAATTTGTTCTTACCGATAGTGGGCTACACAGTCGATGATTCCTCGGTAACGAAGATCTGAGTGGATAACGTGTGATTCGAGAGATCTGACATTATCGACATTTTGCAAAATTAAATTCATACTGCGAAATGTGTCATTTAAATGATCAGGTATATCAATAGGTTTTTTATACAAAAAATCCGCAATTAAAGAATGCATTAATTTACTATTCTCTAGTTGATCTACGTGAAAAAATAAAATAATAAATTCACTATGCTGTAAATTATTAAACCGAATTAAATAAATATTCAAACAATACCTTTCATATATTTTTCAAAGCCGATTTCACCCAATTGTAAGATCATTTTCTGTTTCCACTTTTCCAGAATTAATTTTGTTTCTTCTGAAGCAGTTTCATTTAAAATTTTGGTGACACCAGGTAGAAAAAAATTCTTTTGATCTGTTATGGGTGTAGAAATAATTTTTGTGTCTTTCCACTGGTCTTGATCTTCCTTGGTTGTATCAATAAGAGGAAAATTTGAAGAAATAGAGTTGTCTCCCAAATTTGTAGGAATTTTTGTTGTATCATTAATTTCAGATGTAAAATTAGACGTTTTCATTTGATCATTTAATTCTTCAGAAATAAATGAAGTTACACTGTCACTTTCCAAAATTGGAATATTTGTCTCACGTGGAGATATTTGATTATCAATTTTATCGACTGTTATATCATTGGAATGCGGCGTATCTGACATGTTGAATGAAGAAATTGATTCCTTTTCTGTCGAAAACTGGTTTGCATGAGCATATTTGACAATTTGAATTCTTTTGATTTTCGATTTTTTTCCATCCCAACATAGTTCTGATAAGGCGTAATTATTATCATCTTTGTTGTTATCATTCGTAATATTCACTTTGTTTTCTGTATTTACAGAAGTAATTGTATTTTTAACATTTTTTTTGGTCTTTCTTTTTTTTCCTTTTTTCTCTAAAAGTGGTCCAAAAAGCTCTTTATCGTTTAACCATTTATGAACAACTGGAATTTGGTCAATTTTTTTCTTTTTAGTTCTAACAGGTATTCGTAATAAACTCGAACAATAACAAAGCACTGTGGGTCGAATGTTTGAAAGTTTGATCATGTTGATGTCACGTTCAACTTAACCTCCAAACAACTCAAAGCTATTATAATTTTAACAGCAATTAACAAAACTTTATATTGAAGTATAAAAATTATGAAATTGTGACTATTTAAATAATATTGTCATAATTAAGTAAGTGAAATTCAATTAATTATTTCAGTAAATTTTATCACTAATAACGTGATATGGATTTATCCCGGTTTATTTGTACCACATTGTCTCGTTCGATATCTCGACAATCGAATCTTCATGCTACGCTTATTCAAATAACATGTGATGTACTTCCTATTCTCAAGTTTCATAAATGAGTTCGTTATGTACTGTAACTGACATTTTCTCACAGTTTTCAGTTTAATCCTTGATTAGAAAGCGATGAGTTATAAAAATATTCCCAATAATTGCATAATAGATATCAAATTTATTTATAAAAGATATATTT
Source organism: Chelonus insularis (assembly GCF_013357705.1). NCBI lineage: Eukaryota > Metazoa > Arthropoda > Insecta > Hymenoptera > Braconidae > Chelonus > Chelonus insularis. The sequence continues at coordinate 2,761,849 of NW_023276776.1, forward strand.
TATAACTCAAGAATTTGTTGATTATTTCTAGATTAATGTTAAAAGAAAAAAAAAATTCAAACAAGAGATACCTTTATTAGTCAATAAAAATGAATTGTTCAGTCTATCAATTCATATTGATATTTGAACAATGCTATTGTATAAAAAGACATGATAAGAGCTATTAAATAATACTGTGATTAGAGTTATTGTTTTTTATATCAAATCTATTTGTTACGTGTTCTTAATAATTGTGAAAGTAAAAAATTAAATGTCTTTAAAAAATTTCATCACATAAAGTAGAACTTTACCTAACAAAAATACAAAATATCCCAGAAAGATCACTTAACATTTCACACCTGTTTCCTTTACAGTGCAAAATGGACAAGAACTTAGAACTCTTCGAATGTGTATCTTAATTATACCAATTATACTTCAAGTATTTAAGCGTTTTTATTCCAAGGCTTCATTTACTGTAAGTATCTACCATTTATTTTTATTACCTAAGAAATAATAAAAATATCAATCCTCGATTATTTATCCTTTTTTATAAATTCAATTCAGTGTTCTCAATAATACATTTATTTACAGCATGCTCCAAGGTATTTATGGTTAGGAGTGAGTAAAAACAATCATAGATCTTTGCCACTAAGTCAGACGTAAACATGATCGTAATTCAGGTGGATGGATAGTGGACTAGTGATTGTTAAGTTTATCACGTAGCCTCTGGCTACAGAAATCTTTGTACTTTAGCTTACATGGAATTGTATGACATTCTATAATCTAATTCTAAGAAAGAAAAAATAGTTTTCTATATTTTTTTACCACCGTTAGTAAATTATTTAATGTAAATAAAGCCCTGGAGTTCTTATCCAACGAGTCTCCCATGACATGACTTCTGTCTATTGTAATTGGCTGGACTGACAAGACTGAAGGAAATGTTTTGTTACTTCGAAAATAAGAGATAAGTCGCCCCCAAGGAAGTATCTCTGGCGTAATACTTAAAAAATCATGATTACAATATGTAACCAGAAAATAAAATAAACTATAAATTATATACATATGTACATATAGATTCATGTCGTTTACGTAACTATGATATCTGTAACAGTGAAAGTACATTTGGAGACATGAAATTCAAGATGCATACTAAGACGGTTTATGCATTGTTTTGGGTATAATAAATACTGAAGGTAGAAAATACTTTTATGAAATAATTTATTTTTTATATCAAGTCGTTTTCTTGGAGAACATATTACAGAACAATACATGTCTTACTTAATCTAATAACTTTGGTTATTTTTCAATTGATAAAATAGAATAGAGTAATTATGATGAGATTTGATGAATTAAAAAAAATATTGATTTAGAAAGGCACATGGCCCAGGTCAATATGAAATTTTCTATTTATAAAATTACTTTTTACTTTTTAGATCTAAGTGTAAGTGCACTTTGTGCTGTCGTCTCGATCCTGTCAGTATGGCACACGCTTATTTCATCATATGTTCAATCTGTCTCCTGCTAACTGAAGAAAAGGACTAGACTTGAGTTTAGTATAAAAGGGGTGTGTCTTAACTACTTCTGCATCAGTTCTACTGTAGCGATCAGTTCTGTAGACACATCTATTCACAACTCTTCCATAATCATCATGAATACTTTGGTAAGTATGATAGAAAATATATTCAAATTGTTTACCAAAGTTTAATTAATTTTTTCTAATTAAACACTAGATAATTGTCATGCTTTTTGCTCTTGCCTCACCTATTTTCTGTGAGGACCAAGCTCTGGAGCCTAAAAAACAAGAAAAAAGAGGTCTAGCTGGTCTTGGATATGGATCCTATCTTGGTGCTCATGGTTATGGATATAATGGTAATAGTATTGTTTAAATTTAATTGAAAAGTAAAAATCAATTGAGTAATAGAATTTTTGGGATCAATCTTATAGCTGATCTCAAAGATTGTAGTTAAGAAAAATCTTATACATCTCATGATTAGTGATTTACTTTATTTTATCTTCTTTAAGGATTAGGACATGGATATGTAGGTACTCCTTATTACTCAAGCTTAGGTCACGGAGTTGCTACTCCAGTTCTAAGTCATTCTTACTCAGCACCTTTAGCTTATTCCCACGGATACTCTGGATATCACGGATATAACTCACCTCACTACAGTGCTCCACTTCGTGTCGGATACGGTGGTCTCGGCCATGGCTTAGGACACTACAATTATTGGTGAAAGATCGAAATCAGGAAGATCATTTATTTCATTACATTTCTGTGGAAATGTCTTTCAAATATTAACATGTCTTGTTTCATTTTTATGATTTCATCACTTTTTTATGTTCATTAATTGACCAAACTAAAACAAAAAATTTCATTTGGTTTTCTATGTAATTTGTTCATCATACTTTTCAAATAAAATTTTTCAACATTACAAAAAACAGTTATTATTTAAATCCATGTCATTTTTTTAAAATAAATCATTTGAAATTTATAACAATTTCAAATACTGCTGGTAAAAAAAAATACAATAGATTTTATCTACTGTCGGTAAAATACCATCAGTTGATTTGAGTGAATAGTTCATAAAAGTGACACTGCGAGCGCATGTAATTGCAATGGTAAAAAAAACTTGTTTACCACAATTGTAAACCATCAGTGAATTCTATATTTATTTCAATATATTTGAAAAATTAGAATTTGATTGGGCATGAGTATCATTGCAAGAGGATTCATAAATTTATTTAAATCTAATATAACAAAATGTGTCGAGCAAGGTATTCTAATATCATTATTAACTTGATTTAATTGTATCGTTAAAAAACTAACCTCTTTTTTCCCTTATCTGTTCCAAATATTCAATTAGTATTTCAATGTCAATGAATTTGAATAGTATTACAATAGATTATAAGTATCGTCTCGTCACGTGTCACTCTTGGGTCATTGAACTGAGTATAACAATCCATAATTATGTTTCAGCAAAGTCGTGGAGTCTTACGAAATCATGTGTCGAGAATGGATTTTCAGGTAAAATATTCAAATTTACTCTCATTAAATAAGTAACACGATAGCTTATCATTACATATCTGGAAACAAATCTATTTCAAATCATCATAGCCTCGGGTTTGAAAAAGTTGATACTGCTGTTACTGAATATATAAAACACTTACAAAATAACATCTAATATTCAACTAATCAGACAACAACCTATTTTATCTGATTTTATACTAAATTTAATTTCTATTTGAATTTATCTTCATTAAATGCCTGGTTATTAGACACGTATTTCTATATATCTATCGCATACACAACAATTGAAATTGATTCATCGAAGTAAAGGATGACATTAGATCTTGGAAGAATTTTTTGAAGATAAAAATTTCACGAATAAAATAATCAATGGCTCCAAAGTAAGAAAGATATGTAAAACTACAAGATAATTTATATAATTATAATTTTATACAATTATTAATATTACATACAAAGTATTTCAAATCTTATGTAAATAAATTGTTTATTAGATCCTATATAGTCATGGTACATTCGTGAAAGATATTTTTCGTTTCAAGTTAACAGTAAAAGCAAAGAAAAGATTGAATGCTTGAAAAGGAGTAGTGTGGAGAAAAATACTCACGACCGATGACCGAATCGATGAAAATTGGAAGGGGTGACATGTCCATTTGCGGTTGACCAGTTGTCAGAAGAAAACTCTACATTAAAAGAATCCCAGGCAAACTGAGATCTTCGTATTATTTCTTTTCTATTCATCTATTTTTGAATATTTTTTTGTGAAATTCTCACACTAACATTAATTTCGTTCCAAGCTTACTGAAATTGGTTCTAAAAGACACTCGTTGCAGAATATAACAGACTCTAATCTCCTTTTTCTTACGTTATATAGATTTAAAAAGAATTTATTTTTTAGAGTAATAATGCAATGGTCAGTAATAGAATCATCGAATTGAAAAAGAGACTCATAATTTTTCTCAGAAATGACCATTGGTATATTTGAAAGCGGCAAATAAACATGAATACATCAAAAGAGACGCAATACAAGTGTGACGTTGTGAAAATTTTCGCAATGTAATCTCACACATTGATCTAAATGAAAAGGGTTGGCTTTAAGAGTTCCCTCATGCAGTGGATAATAGAGTTTGTGCTGGTCTCTTGCCTTATTTAAGTCCAAGTTAGGCCGGATTAGCTAGTCCTGGATAATGGTAGAGATTCTGTACATCTGTCGTATTGACGGACGATGGTCATCGACGAAACTCTAAATGAACAACAATGGTGTATCGTCCAGTTGAATTTTCTCGTCCGTCATCGTTGTGTCGAATATGACAGCTTTACCGCGACGTATTGGATGCTCCAAAAAATAATTCAGCTTCCTTTTCAATACTTTTAATCATCAATCTCGAAGAAAAATTTTAAAAATGTCTACTAATAATGTTCTATTCACTATAATTAAAAAGGAAAAGGATAACAAAGAAAAGTCTTAAGACTTCAATGAATGTGGTCAATATTTTTCTTTGATAAAATTATTGAATAATCGTTAAGAATAATAATATGATGCATTTAGCAAATAATCTCTAGCTTTGATTTGCATCTCTTAGACACGTACAATCCACCAAGTTCCCGCCCAAGAACTCATCTAAAGAAAAAAGCCAGATTTACAAAAGAGTTGTCCACTTTCCTAGACTTCGCATAAGGAATTGAGTGACCACCAACTGTGCGTCATCCTCTCTCTCTTCGTAACAATGTTACTTAATAAGCTTACGAATGCACCAGCAGAAAGAAAGCAGGCTGAACGAAGGAAGAAAATTTTAGGGGGTTGGACACACCAGTCTTTACATGTCAAACTCGTCATATTCCATGCTCCTTCAGCCAAATGGGGCTTTCTTCGACGGGTGTGTAAGCGTATTTGCGAAAGAGTTTTCCAATTCTTGGTACCGTTACCAAACTAAAGATTGCTTCATAGTGAACACACCAAAATACTTTTGTTCACTTTTCTATATTCTTCTCGAACAAATAAAATCAAAATTTGACATATAATATTTTAAATATAATTTCATTTCTATTAGTCACATTTAACATCTACATTATCACAATACTTGATCTCGTTTATTTAATGAATATTCATTTTTTTGAAATTGTCTTATCGGGTCGTTAGTAATTCATGCCTTCAAGCATAATATCATTGAAAATATTGCGAAACATATTAATAGTTTCGAAAAAAAATTCAAATGCTAGATACCTAATGATGTAATTGAAATACAATTTGTAATCTATTTATTTTATTACAAATTTAAATTTATGTATTGTTTACAGAGGTCATTAAAACGCTATCAATTAAATTATGTATTCTGTTATTACACTATTTTTTTTTTTTTACCATATTAATGACAATAATTTTTCTACAAAAGATCTAGAAAAAATAAAATATTAAAAAAAAATGATTTTATTTTCCAGGTTTTACTCAATTTAGGAATATGTCGTTCAATTTATTATATTATTTACATAAAAAAGGACCACCCAGAAAGAGACGACGATATTACGCTAATCCTTTAGGTAGAGCACCACAAGCTAAAGGAGTTGTTCTAAAAACTTTGATCAAAAAACCAAAAAAACCCAATTCAGCTAATAGAAAATGTGTTCTTGTCAGATTATCTAACGGAAAAGAATTAGTAGCTTATGTACCAGGTAAATATACTTATTTTTATTTATTTGTACGTTCCAAAGTTCAAAAAATACGACGATTACGTCGAATTGTGTTTTCTTATCTTTTAATTTAAAGCTGAACTATTTTTTATTTTAATTTTCAATTAATTAAAACCTTAGGTATTGGACACAATCTTCAAGAACATAACATCGTTCTTGTTCGAGTGGGAAGATTGCAAGATACGCCTGGAGTAAAATTGAAATGCGTTCGAGGAAAATATGATCTACCTCATGTCATTAAACCTGGACAATAAAACAATTGATGTGTTTATGTTGAATCATTTATTAGTTATTTAATTCTAATAAAAATTAAATAGTAACTCAATAAAATCGATGATCGATGATAAATATTTTTTGAATACACAAAGGCTCAAGGTCAGTATTGAAAACTTTACTGTTAGATCGAGGGATAATTTGACATGTCAGCGTGCGATGATGAATTCATGTGTGTCACGCTGTTCAAATTCGCTGCGAATCAGCGGTTCTTTGACACATATTTTAGAAGCCACAGATGGACTAGAACTAGGCGACAGATCACTTGAACCCTTGTACTTTACCGTTAGTTGGACCACGCGCACGTCCTTCCACATCACGATGCATAATACGTTTTTCCATCGGGTGGCACTAAAGATACAATAGAGAAAGGGCTTTGAGCACGGGCCTCCTGTTTTCAGAACATTGCGGAAGGGTTGCCTATGGCCTGCTATGTCTACATCTGCACTTAGGTCCACCCACGCGACCACTGGCCATTGACCATATGACATGCTGACCAATATCTTTGGATTTTCCTCTAAATTCTGGTTCTCAACTGAAAGATCTTTCATTCTTCTAATCTTTCAAAATTTTTTTTTCGAAGAATTGACAAATGTGAAACTGTCGTATTATCTTGATAACATCGCTAAGATTGATCAGTCATTTTTATTAAATTTATTGCTATTATCGTCTAGGTATTGTAACAAAAAAATCAATAGATTTCGATCAAAAGATAGGATATTTGTTGAAAAAAAAACGACTATGTAATACAATCAGCTCATTATATGCGACAAATATATGAATATTAGTCATTTTGAAACTATGAAATGGAGGTGTGACAATAATGAGTTTGATAAATATTAAATAACTGTAAAATTTGAGAACCTCGGACAACATAGATAATAAAGAAGAGGGGAAGTGGACGATGACAAAGCTCTTTCGTACGCGCACACGTCAGATCTCATCACCAACTGATGGCCGGATAGCATATCGATAAGTAATTTTAACCAAGTTAACTACTCATTCATGGGCGTGATGGCCGAACTTAATAATTATTGGATAGGTCGTTAAAATTTTTTAATGAGAATTCGTAGACATATGTAGGCCATAGCAATTAAAAATAATATCATTAAAATATCTAATAACTTTAAACCGATAAAAGAAATACAATTAAATCCAATGACCGTAAGTTAGATACAGATAAATATTTGAGGTTCCATAACATTCTATTTAAATCCATTAAATCAATTTACATTTTTAAACAATTTTTCTATCTTTAGATACTTAATTTTAAAAGCCTGGAAACAGTAGAAAATTTGGTTTTTTCCCAGTTTCATGATTTAAGTCGTATTTTTTATACTTTCTATGAAGTTTACAAACAGCAATATACATAATCCCCTGCACCAATGTTATAGAAATGTATTTTTAGAAATTTTTTGTTGTCATTAGCTCATTTAAGCCGTTTTCAAAGTCAAAAGGAAGTTAATCCAAGGACTATAATCGAGTTTTCGTTAATCCTAAACATAAAATTGCTTGCAAACTAAAAATTTTAGAATACATTTTCAAGTACCTGCATTATCAGAAATGGTTCTGGTATCTTCTTCAAGTGCTATGACAGTTTGGCTGTTATGTGGGAACATACAAGGAAAATATTTTCAGAATAAATGAATGATATATGGGTACCATTAAACAATAAGAACATTGTATAAATGTTTTAGCTATCAAACACGTCTTACAAACGACATCACTAAATAGAATCTACCCAAAGGCCGCACTTTTATGACAGCCCTGGAGCTACCTCCTTGAACTGACCTCGGACAGCAATTTAAACGTTTTGTATTTGGTTGCAACGTAACAAAACCTGCTACTTCACAATTACGGGCTTCACTCAAATTATCCAATCCTTGTTGTTCAACTACTATACTTGCGAAATAATATTTTAAGATTACAATCTGCATTGATAATTAGCAAGCACAAATAGTGGTTCAATTTTAAAACATAGGTATACTGAGACAAAAATTTATGATGAATATTTTTTCCATTAAAATATTGCTTTCGATGATTTTCTATTTTTCTAGTAAAAACAGAAAGCCGACTGTAAAAATATATGTACTCAAACCATAAAAAGCAAAAGACCCGAAAGTAGACTCATATTATGTTTAGTAGGCCAGAAAATATTCTCAAGTTCAGTGTGTATCTCTTCAAACAAACGTATAAGTGCACTTCTTTGCCAGGACACAACTCTTTACCAGAAGGCTTAGTAACCAAACACCATGTCGATCTTCTGCGCCACAGAAGTTTTTGTTGACAAGTCTGAATAGCGGTTTTCCCCTTTAAGGTCTTCGAAATAAGGTCTACGATTTCATTTTTCATTTGCCTGCTGCCCTAGATTTTCCACAGATGCAAATAGGACTACATAACAGGAAGTATTTCCTGTCCAACAACCATCTTGATTAGTAGGATTAGATGAAACTCGAACAGGATTACAAACATGATGAACATTTTTTCTATTTTTTTTGTTATACAAGGAAAATTGAATATGAAGAAAGGTAAAACGTTTCAGTGTTCTCGTTATTTCCTTGGAGATTTGAACGATAGATGAGGAGAGAGAAGAAGAGATCTTGACTGCGATTTTACATTGAAAGAAATGGACTCATGACCACACCAATTCATATATTTATTATAGTACGCAGTCGACAAATATATGAATGAAAAAATATGAAATAGGGAAGAAGAATGAAAAGTATTCTCGTCAAAGAAATGGGCGTGAAAGAGGCCGGAAGTATGCAAATCCACAGAATATCTGTTGGCAAAACTAAGTCGGTGGTCTAACACTTGATAAATTGAAAAATAATTACTTCAAAACTGACCAATGCTTCAACATAGACATCTACCAATCACTTTCGGATTACATCCTACTGTGTTAAACATCTTAATGTTTTTTCCTGTCTATTTTGATGGTCCATCACTGAAAAGAAGGTGATGCTCTTTCGTCATTTTTCCCGTTGAGATGCTGTTTGAAAAAAAAAAATGTTGAATGGTCAACCACATTGACAGAATGAAAATATCCTAATAGTTCTAACCAACATGTACAACTTTCTTTGACCTCCCTTGAATAGATCATCTTTCTTTTTTGGCATTAAAAAAAAAAAAAAAAAGTTCTGTCAAATAATACTATCAGAAGAAAATTAGTTTGGAAATACCCACAATTGAGTAAAAAAATTTGCTAGAGCAGGACAATGAACTTATGTAAATATCTATTAATCTTTGTGGAACCCAAAGGTTCATTTGTGTTTAAGGGAAAGAGTATCATAAAATTGTCAATCCATACAATCGGACAAGGACGAAATGTATACAAGATATGATTCTAATAGCTTCCTTACCTGTAAGATTACCTCACTACTTTTGTTGTTATAATTTAGTTTCGTAAATGAGTTGCTTGACAGAAGGGTCGGACATTGGAGTTAAAGTGATATGCTCCGGTCAAATGTAAGTTGTACGAACAAAACAATAGAGACTTCAACTCATTCATCAGTAAAGGAAACATACTTATAAATTGTGTACCTTATGGTAATAACTAGATTTATGATATTTGTTACGAATAAAAGTCTTTCGTTCTAGATTTATTATTCATCAAAATAAATCCATCAAAAGTTATTTGTTCTTGGAAATTTGTGTTCTATCAGGTATAACGTTTCCTACAAACTTTTGATATCAACAATATTTCAATCCATTAGGTTATATTACTATTATTATATTGCTAATAATGCAGTAATTTTCACGTTTCATTTGTTTAATTGAAGAAATTCATACGTCTATTAGCTCTTTGAGTTCAAAATTAATAAGCAAATAGATATGGAGTATTTAGAATTGAATTTGATATTAAGAGATAACAAGAGATGTGCTTTCAACTTTCTCATCAGTTTGAAATTATCAAGACACACCTCCTTGAACTTGATAACTTTGAAATACATTTGTAGGGAAATCCTTAACAGTGATATGAAGTATAGATCATTATAATTTAATCATTACCTTTTGTTCGAGCATTCACCTGATATGACGAATACTTGAGTACACTTTAGGTAAATAAGCGGTAATTATCATTGGCATCGTTAAGTACATATACAGATAACGATTACAGGTTATTCAAAAATTTGATTGCATTGAAAAGCCTGAGGCACATTGTTGTAACGCCAAAAATCACGTACACACTATTTTCATTCCTATAGAATACATTATAAGAAACTGAATAAATCGAATGCAGTCTAGAAACGATATGATAATTTATTCATTATCAAATGTAATGGGAATATTGTTTCAACTAAAATTGAATATGATCATTAGCTTATTATCAATGATTGAGGAATAAAATAAAATTATTTTCAAGATTATAGAAATATTCAAAATTGCATTAATATTTTATCATACTTATTAAAATAATCAATATTATCATAACTTATCGTTGAATATTTTTATAACATTAAATATTTAAATATTTTTTCTAGACGCTGAAATAAAGATGATGACATGAAATAAATGATTTTCTTGTCAAACCTCGTTTGATAGAATATTGATTATTCTTGTATAACAATTTTCCTACGATGATGAAGACATTTATGAGTTGCATGAAATTTTTGGAAAAAATCGCAAATCTACCGTATATTAGGACCGTTATATCTGTGAAAAAAAGAAAAGGGGACCTTTAGATGGGGTCAAAAAGCGTGCACAGAAGCTTATTCTTCCAATACTTCAAATCATCATCGAGAGAAAAATTGAAAAAAATAACGGGTTGGTCGTGCACTATTCAAATCTGGGTTATATGGCTAAAAGAGCAAAAATTTGTATACATGGGAAACAGCCAGTAGGTTCTTTCAGTGAATAGGATGGTATTGAAATGTTTGAAATGGACAACGGATAGAAAAAGAATACATTTTTCTTTATTGCAATGGTCTTGTGCACCTTGGTTTTGGAAGACTAAATTTACCATGATTATTGGGTTGACAATATATAATAAGACGTATTCCAACGGTTCTAATTTTTCTTCTTTCAATTTTATTTATATCATTACTTGTGTTGAAATTTTCTCACGCAATGTTGCTAAGTTGGGAATTTCCATTGACCTTGCAAAACGATTTTTTGTTAATTTCCTTGGATTCCTTGAATAATAATTGAAACTAGCAAAACAGTAAATAGAACCAAGGCAATAAATAAGGATTAATAAATAAAACATCACAGTAACAAGCGTTATATTCATTACTCTCATGCATCGTTTGACCGGAGAATTGGAATGGTGAAGGGTTAAGGGACTAGAGGTACTGCATCGCATAACTAGACTTGAGTTACTAAAATAAGAAAATATGCCAGCAGGAAACCTGATGGATACCCTCAAGCCTTTTACTGTCCTTCTTAACCCTTTCCTATTCCTATTTGTTTCGCAAATTCTACTCATACTATAATTTATGACTCTCTTTACGCAAATTCGTGATTGGAATCGCCTAGCAGACAAATGGGTGGAAATGTTCATAAAGGTATGGATGTAGGTAAAGGACTTTGACACAAGTCATAAATTTCAGGTTGAACGAAAACAAAGGACCTTTTGAATTATTGCAGAAGAGTTACTGCAGTAAAAGGGTTAACGTGTACGCTACTTTCAACAGTACCTCCCTCCGACTCATTTTCTTCAAGGGCTGCAGAGTTGATCGTCTTCCTGTAGCTACTGAAGTGACTCTAATGCACAAATGACCTGCTGCTCATATCTACTTCTTACACGTCTAGGTTTTAGGTAAAGAATTTATGAAAAGGATTTAGTGCATTAAAGTAACTGGATTTCAAAGAACTTACGTCTCTCAAAGGGGTACTACCAAGATGATGAATTAATTTTTACAAAAATCATCAGTAAAGGTGAAGGTCAACGTACTACCTCTACCTAATTTTCATGTGCTACACTACGTGTACCCGGCTATGGGTACGCGTTTTTCAACATGGAAATTTTCATCATAATTTAGAGTAAGCAAATGCTTTTTTAAAAACTAACATAGTTTTCCGCTTGTATAATTTTCCCAACTCTCTGACTAGTCGTAAAAATATTGAGGGATTAAAAAGGTGCAGAAAAGGTCTGGTTCTTTTATTATAAACAAGTCAAAACTTGACGAGAGTCTCTGAATTACGACAGTATTTTTCAGTTATAATTTTTGCTTTCTTCTTTTTACAATTTTTTGCTCCAACTTGTAAAAATTTCAGTTTAAAAATTCTAGTACCTTTGTAACCCTTAAAAATGTAAAAAAGTAATAAAATTTGAAAGCAAAATTTCCCAGGAGCAAGGCAAATTATTTTCTAGTATTTTCTATAAAATTTCAATCAAGTGGAAAAAAAATTCCAAATTTAAGTTAATATTATACATGTTACCAATCATCAAAAAATTAATAATTAGTCAGTAGAGTACTGTATACACTTGGAAATATTATGAGTCAGGTATAAACATTTCCAAAATTCAAGCCGACACGTGCCACCTCTACCACTATCATCCAATGGTCAGTTTGTGTACTCCCACTCTTTTCTACGGTTCTTTTTTCCCTAAATTCAGTTTCTGTGAGTCGTCGAAGGAAATCCCTCCTACCCTACTATTTGGTCACAAAGCTTGCCGCGTATATAACTGAAGAACATCCCTCTTCAGATCTTAAACGATTTTGACCTAGTGTAGAGTGAGCATCAAGTTGTTCAGCCAGTATTTCAGTCATTGGAAATGTATTTCAATCTTTTTTAAAATTTGGTGATATCAAGAGATATACGTCTACAATAAATTATAATTTATTGAAGAATAAAAATAAGAAAATATCGGTAGTGTTGTGGAATTGAGTGAAATTGTAAATTTGGATTAACAATTAGGTAAGAAGGAAATTTTTATCCCAATAATATTAAATATTAGCTTTTATCGGTATTATAAAACTGTTTTGAGGTCTTAGTACATAATTATTTTTTGGATAATATTCTAACTATTGTAACTTAATGATATGTCTATCATTTATTCTATGACGTAGAGTCAAGTTTTACGTATAATGAGCTAATAATTGAAAATATTTTCAATATTGATTCTTATCTCACAAGTGTTTATTTTTCATTTACAGCCAATTCAAATACACTCATCACAATGGAAGTCTACTCCCGCTTTCCTGTGGAAAGTGCTGAAGCCCTTGATTTTTCGGTAGCTCCGAAATCGGATTCATTTCCAAAATCAGCAGATTTTCCAGTTCTGGATCTTTCTTGTAAAAAAGAGACTTTACAGGATCATCAGATTGGATCATATAGTTTAAGTCCAGTATCATTAGAAAACCATTCATTATCACCAACTAGTCATGAAGCTCATAACAATAATCAGCCTAAAACTTCATCAGAAGAAGAAAGAAAAAGTCCCGTCGAAGAAAGAACGTATATGGTAACACCTCCGTCGGAATCAGAATCACCATCAAAGAAGTTCCCGCCAATTTATCCACAGCTGTGTTCATCGCCGACGGATATTGCCTATAGGTATCCTCTTATTTTGCCCGTGAACGAATCTCAAACGCCGTCTCCACTTCCTCCATTATCTTTATCTACGTCTAGTGAAAATGTAAGTCAGATTCCATCATTTTCATTAACACCAACTACTCCAGTACCTTCAAATGTAAGTCCAAAACCCGACAACAGTGCTTCTGATGCATCGAAGAAAGCACCAAGGCCTTTCAAAGCCTACCCCAAAGATCCACTAGCTTTAACCGTTGGTCCAGCAGAATTTATATATGATCCAACATCTAAGGAAGCTTATAGTGAATTCCGTAAGCGAATGCTCGAATCTGTAAGGAAAACAAATGAAGGTACTAATATCAAAATGAGAAGAGTTAGTAAAAATTCTAATTTACCAACGAGCACAATGGACGACAAAGATGCTGCTTATTGGGAAAGGAGAAGAAAGAACAATGAAGCTGCTAAACGGTCTAGAGATGCAAGAAGGGCCAAAGAAGATGAGATTGCAATTAGAGCAGCCTTTTTGGAGCAGGAAAATATGAAACTTAAATATGAAATAGTTGCATTAAGAAATGAAACTGCCAGATTGCGGTGTTTGGTTTATTCAACATAATTAATTTAAGTCTAATATTACTAATAAATTATAGCTTCTGTAAATACTTCGGTTTAAGTTTCATACTTAATAAGAATAAAATCAAATGAGATAATTAATACAAGGCCGTACATTAAATATCTTTTTCAGTTATATCTGATGTAAGGAATATATTAGTAGCTAATGTAGGCGATTATTTTTTTTTATGTCGATTTTCATTATGATTTTAATTAAATTTCGTCAAATTATAGATACAAAAATTAAACGACATAAATAATGTGTTATGAACTATCTAATAACAGCTTAATCCAAAGTTGAATGTCAATACAACCGTTGTTAAGAAACTTATTTTCGATAAGTGATAATTCTATAAAGACTTTATTGTACTTTGTCAATATTTAGCTAAAATTGTAGCTAATATATAATTATTGAAATAAGAATGTATGGGAGAAAGAAAGATATGATATTAGAATAAAACTTCTTGTAAATAATTGCGATGACTAAATAATATACAATTATTGGTCAGTTTATAATATGAATGATCTCTACCTTAATTCTCATGTATATAAATGAAACTGTTGCAATAAGATGTATTTATAGAGAAAAATTTAAAGATTAAAAACCTATTCCTCTTGATAATTATTGACGTATTTTTATTGTTTTATGCATGCTTAAATTATAAAATTATTATTAATATTTACCATAATTATTACCTCATGCTTGCTATTGCATGATTTAGTTTTTCATTAAGACGGCAAAGCTTCACTCAACTCCATCATTACATTCTCTGAATCTAGATTTCTTTTCTCAACTATTTTATTCTGAGTAAGAATTTTCGAATATGACTTGTGGGTCAATTGACGGGGAATAAATTGCAATGCTGATGAAGTTATCGACTTTTGTTCTGGGGATGAACACGATTTATCCTCAGATGCTGCTACTTGACCAGTGGTTTTCATGTTAGATATAAATGTTCTTGTTTTTTGATTTTTATTCAATTTAATATTAGGTTTTTTCTTGTTTTGCATATTTTTTACTGGTTGATCAATTTCCATTGATAGCTCTGATACATCATTTTCTTTGGTATTTTTATCAGATTTAATTTGAGATTTTTCCTTGTACTTGAAATGTTTAGGGAACTTATGAACTATGATACAATGATGTTTTCTTTCTGTTGCATCTTTAAATTTCACATTACAGTCCGAAACAAAGCATTGGTACTGAAACATAAAACATTGAATTATTTTTATTGAATATTTTCAAATTTTTATTAGATATATTTATTAATTGGAAACTTTACCATTGGTTCTTTTTCAGCAAGAATTTTGAAGAAACTATCATGAACTTCTTGTATATGAATTTCTAGTAACCTAGGGTTAGGTTTAATTGTCTTACATTCAGAACAAGTAAATCTATGGACACTATTATAATGAACTTCAAAGTCTATGAGAGTTCGAAACCTTGCTTGGCATCCTGGAGCATTGCAACTGAATTCATTCATCCTGTAATAAATATCTATTAACATTTGAATTCAATACATAAAAATAAATCTTAAATTATTAGAATAATAAAAAGTAAATTATTAATACTGACATTTGATGACATAATTGCTCTTTATCTTCAATAGTGATTCCAGTTCGTTGAAACACTTTACAAACACGATAAGATTCGTCAAAAAATGGATCATTTAAATGTCTTACTCCTGTTCCAATTTTTTTCAAAAATATTTCAATATTTTCTGATGAATTAAACATATTTTTCGTTTTGACTAAACAATATTTTCTAACCTATTTTTAACACTAGTTAGATCAATTACCAACTATTTAAGAAGTAAGGCCGTTTTCCACATAATCAATACTACTTGTTAAATATAACTTTTGATGAATTCATTAATTTGTTAATTAACTTAGTCGTAAATTAATTTATTGTCAATTAATACATTATTTTACATTATAAATATAAACATACACTGTTTGTATGTTGGGTGACATTCTCGCAATGACATGAAATATCGTTCTCTTCTATACCGACAATAAATAACAGATTACGAAAAACATTTTTAACCTATCGTCGATAAAGTATACCACTACAAATAAATATTATCGACTACAAAACAAATGGCTGTTTTGTGTATATAGTTCCAAAAACCACCACTAGTCAATCAAAATATTTTACAATTCTGAAAGTTTTTTAATAAAAATGTTAAACAAATGTTGCATTTTTAACGTGTTAACATATTCAAAACGATTCAACTTTTATAATTTGATTTTTAACCATATATCAGGTTTTATATAAAATAGTTATACTAAGAATTTTATATATGTATATGCTATTATTGTGCTTATGAAAATTGAAACCTAAAAGACGTCACTACTCTCGCAAGTCTATCGGTTCTGCATGAGTCGTTCAGCACGTTCAATAATTACTGACCAGTCACATTGGAATGCGATTTATTTTATGGAATAAACCAAGTTACGATATTTGTGGTCCAGAAATTTGTTCATCATCAAAGTGGCTTCGAAGAAGATTCGAGTATTATTGTCCACTGTTTTCCATGTAAGTAAACATTAGATACATGAAAATCTATTGATATATTCACTAGGGTAATCTAAATATTGAGAACAACAAATTCCTTTATAATAATAATAAAAAACAAAGAACAATCTAAAATTAGAAAGTAAATGATGATTCTAAGCAATCATTTTCTGTAATTAATTCAAAAAACTAAACAAAAATTATTTTGCATAATTGATTTCTTTGTATTTAAACGAGTTAAATGTTCAAGACAATAGTTGAATTGTGTGAGTACACACATAATTTAATTAGCAATGTAATGTGCCATTGTTTATATACATAAACTTGGATTTTCTTCTGTTCAGTGGGTCTGATATGTCAAATCCTGCAGACCGTTTGAATTATCTTCAAGACAGCAGTAGTGATACAGAGACTGACTGTAAAGAGACAGATGGACGTGGACGATTTCGTGTTTGCAAGAATAATTTAAGGTGAGATTAGTAATCACTTATTAAATAAAAAACTGATCAATAAGTAAATTAGTTATTTAGTATTGAATTAGTCCATGACCAAGAAAAACCATTCTTTCAATACAGTGATCGACGAAAAGTTTGTACCTTCCTGTAATTTTATAAAAACAATTAGCTAGAACATGAATAGCTTAATTGATCGATGAACTAATGCTGATTCGTCCAACTACTATGCTTAAAGCATGCTATTGTAATTTTTTTTTCAACAAGTTACTTTGCATGACACTCTAAATGCTTCTATAATAAATTATTTGTTAATTTTACTCAATTACATTATCATTTTTTTCTAGTCCGGGAATTTTCATTGATTATTTTATCATAGCACGTAAGAATGGTAGTAATGCGATGTTTAAATAGTATAATTAAATGTGATATATAGACAGATAGCATCTGATAAAAATAGAAACACTAGATATTCGATAATGCTTGCGCCATACTAGCAAATTAGTAAGGAAATGTGGTTATCTGCACGTAGTAATTCTGGCTCATCAACTCCAAAACCTTGTCTGGTACAAAAGGATGGAAGTCATCCTCGAAGATGTCATTCATTTGATTCTAGTGGACAGAGATCAATAAATCATCAGTTCAGGTAAAAATAAGTAGAATAAGAGTACATGTAAATAGAGATAGCCATACAATGAGAAAACAAATTGTTCAAACAATACTGCTTAATGCAACACGTAGTTATCATGAGAATATCGAAAATTTATTTCGTAATAAATCTGATCTCCATTATCAATCTTAGTAACAAGTTAGTTATTTGCAATAAATGAATCCTAGTAAAAGTGAAAGGATCAAGTGATTAAATAAAACTAGAGAAACAAAAGCTTAGAATTGTTGGAGAAGATTGAAATGTAAAGTTTATTATAGATAACTAAATATAATGTAGTCTAATAGTTATCAGTAGTTTATTATCAGTATTTGAAGTAAGTTAATAGAGTTTGTTAAATCAAAATATCGAATCAAATTCTAATATTATGGAAATTGATGATTTTTATGTTTCTACTAATATTTAATGGAGTTTTATCATTTCTAAATACTTGTAATTATAGATTATTTTTCATTTTGCATGTGTTATTGCTTGAAGCGTTAAATAGAAATTGTTTTTCAATCTAAAATCAAAGAAATGTTTAAAACGTGATCTATTTATAGCAAAAAGTTGATGAAATTTTGTTATTTTACTTTCAGAATGCGCCCAGGAATTGGAGTGAACAAAACTCAACAGAATCAAAGTCGTGAAAGTCATCAGACTAGTAACATGTCTTCAGCTGCTAGCAATCAAATTAGTGACGATAGAATTACATTAATTGTTGATAAAACTAGATTTATTCTTGATCCTACTCTTTTCACTGCACATCCAAATACTATGTTGGGCCGGATGTTTAGTTCAGGCATTGACTTTGCACAACCAAATGAACGTGGCGAGTATGAAGTAGCTGACGGCATATCTGCTATGGTGTTCAGAGCTATTTTAGAGTATTACAAAGGTGGTGTCATTCGTTGTCCACCTACAGTATCTGTTCAAGAACTTCGAGAAGCTTGTGATTATTTACTTGTACCTTTTGATGCAAATACTGTTAAATGCCAAAATCTTCGTAAGTACAATTCAGTTTTTCTTTTCAAAATATCACTAATATTTATTAAATAAATTTTGAAATAAAATGATTCTTTAGGAGGATTATTACATGAATTATCTAATGAAGGAGCCCGATGCCAATTCGAGGTTTTTCTCGAAGAATTAATTTTACCGTTAATGGTAAATAGAGCAAAAAAGGGGGATCGTGAATGTCATATTGTAGTACTTCTTGAAGATGATGTTGTTGATTGGGATGAAGAGTATCCACCTCAGATGGGGGAAGAATATTCTGAAAGTAAGTTTTTTTTCTAAAAATAATTTTATCAACTTTATTTTTAGATGAACTCTCTATTTCTGATTCACACATTATTATTATCATGATTATTCTATATTAAAGATAAAACACTACATCGTCTTCACTTAACCAATGTTTTTTTTTTTAATTTTTTAGTAAATGACAGTATAAACTACTTATTCGAAATGTGTGACATAAATTCATGATTAAACTTATTTATTTTCTTACAGCTATCAATAGTACAGCAATGTATCGTTTTTTTAAATACATCGAAAATCGCGACGTTGCAAAACAAGTTATGAAAGAGCGAGGTTTAAAAAAAATTCGCTTAGGTATTGAAGGGTATCCTACCTATAAAGAGAAGGTGAAAAAACGAGCTGGTGGTAGGGCCGAAGTGATTTATAATTATGTTCAAAGACCCTTTTTACACATGTCTTGGGAAAAAGAAGAAGCTAAAAGTCGTCATGTTGATTTTCAATGTGTAAAATCGAAATCGGTGACAAATCTTGCAGAAGCAACTGCTGATCCAGCACTTGATGCGGGTGGAAATCCAATCAATGCAATTGCATTACTTCAGGCAGCTATTCCAGCTCCTACACCAGAGCTTGCACTTCCGGCTGGATCCGATCTCGATGGAGAAGGTGCTGCTATGGCTTTACTTGCTGATGATCTTGGTCGTTTAGTTACTGATGATGCAATGTGACTCTACGTATCATAAAATCTTGGCCAATTTTTTCGAGAACCAATTAAATATTAAATTTTAAACTATTGTAAATAATTTTTATATTTTTTCTCATTAGTCATTAATTACATATCCGGTTCAAATATCAGTATTTGTTCCAGCATTGTGATTTATCTTGTAATGCGCTTTTTCATTTTATACCGTGATTTAAATAAATGTTGGAATAAATTTCTTCATGCTGTTCTTATTTATTAAGTCATTTAATTTTAATTCTTTATTCAAATCAAGTTTTTTAATAGACGATACAATTCATTTTATGAACTTGAAATGGTTCTGTTATATATCAACTATTTTCCAACAAAAAACCAAAATTCCAACAAATACTATAAGTAATTTCATTTAATAAGATTCACAAATTTATATCAAGTCACTCTTTATTCAATAAAACAATCAAAGTTATGTTGACATAACTTCCCTTCTTCCATACAAAGCTGAATGTCATAATTTTTATAAGTGGATCATAAATAATAACATTTCAAGAGTATGAAAGAACCAAATCAGTGTAATGTTTCATACTGAAAATTTGAGTTACAATAGCATCACATCTATGATCTCAGCTATTAATAAAACTGTCAGATTAATCAAAACATACAACTTTAGAAAACTCTTTTATATTGTTGTAGTAAAATAAGTTGTCAACATATATAGAAATAGTTAAAGTACATACGATTATATTTAGGCAGTCAATGTTTTTTTTTTAAAATACGATGCCATCAACCCGTTTTCTTTGTTTGCGTTACTTCAAACAGAATTGTTGTTACATTTTGATTAGATTACGTGATACACCCATCCCCAGAGAACAATGACAAGCGTTTTAAATTATAGTAGTTAACAATTACAGATCGTGTGAACTAGAATTATTTTCATCCCTCATAAAGTCGTGGGTGGAAAGTCCTGTCACGCGGCACATGCGTACCCTCCCACGAATTTAAACGACGTACGTCTTTGAAGAAAACGCAGGCGCCAGGACGATCAATAAATACTCAAAGTTGAGGGCAAGAGGCCAGTAGCATACAGACTCGCGTCGGGTTAACAGCGTATAATTTTTCATCAAGAAAAACGGGTTAAAGTGGTGAGGCTTGCCGAGCCGCTGGTCGATCATGCAACCACCACCGAGGAAAGTAAGTTATTATTTTCTTGCTTCCTCAACAGCAAAAAAAAATGTCTCCCAAGTTGATAATAAACATTGAATGATAATTTTTTTTTTTTGCCAATATTTATATCTTTAATTGCCACAATTTTTTGAATCAGTTCAGTTGTTGATAAAATCGGACTTTGTGATGAGTTTATTTTTATTTGAAATCAATGGAGTAGTAGTAAACGGATTATTCACATTAGAGCTATTTCAAGTATGTTTAATTAAATTATATTGATTAGTTATGATTTATAATGAATAACCAGACCGGAACGTAAGCGATTCCGCAATCGTTATGTGGCCACTCACATAATACTCCTCGAATCGCCTGGGAAAATCGATGCACATTCACCGCCCGCCTAAGGATCGAATCTATGTCATTAAATTTTCACCCCAAACTTTATACTCTGAATATTTCCAAAGGATTTTCTCGATCATCAATAAATGATATGACTAATAATTTTTTATTCATTTTACCATTTTTCTTCAGGGAAATTATGCCAAATTTTTGAAGAATGTACATTCAGAGCAAGTAGCAAAGTTACAGGCTAAGAATCAACATGAGTGTGACCTTTTAGAAGATATTCGGTGAGTTTATTACATGACATTTACTATTATTAATGGCACTAAATAAAATTTTACTATTTCAATTATTTTTTTTTTTAGAAATTTTACGATTAAAAAATCAGCCATCGAAAAATCTTATTCAGAGGTAAATTTTATTTTAAAATATTATTCTATTTTTTTATTTTAGAATTAATTATTATTAAATAATTTTTTCAGGCATTACTTAAAATATCATCTGTATATTTGAACAAAAAAATCCCGAATATTCCTGATATAAAAATTGATAATGCCGACGAAAAATGGTAATAATTCGAAATGATTGATTAATTATGGTAGAAAAAAATGTTCTTTATTTGATTCTTTTTTTATAATTTTTTATCATCAAATTTATGAATGAAATATTTAACGTATTAATTACTCATATAATAAACTCATTATTTCTTCAATTGAATAATCATCACACAAAATTAATTAAAAATTTTTTGGTCTTGATCCAGTATTAAAGTAGAAAAAAATAAATTGAATTGAATGCATGATATTTCACTTTTAAACATTGATTTTACTTTTAGATATTCACCAAACAATATTTATTAATCAGTTAATTCTTTCAATAATTTAATTGATGTTTTTTTAGGAATATGTGGAACGTTTGGAGAACGGTTTTAGAAGAAAATGAGAAACTTGCACGAGCGAGATTAGCTGCAGTAGAAGTTTTTCAACAACAAATTGCTGATGATGCCAAAGTTTTGAGAGCACACAAAATGCAGATATCGAAAAAGGTATTATTTATAAAAGTATAAATTAATGAATATTATTTAAACTTTTAAAAAGAATTTAAAAAGTTTTATTAAACATCGATTTGCTGGTGAACATGAATTATGTGCTCAATCTGGCAATATAAATCAAATTTAAGTTAAAAATTTTAAAATAAAAGTAACATCAATCCCCCAACTAGATAAATATCTCTATTTGATTTTTATCAAACATTTAAATCATTGAAGATATTTTTTAACTGTGTATTATTTAGTTGGGTGTAGTAAAGTGGACTACTTACTGGTGTCATTTTGTAGGCGATCGATCAACTGATGATAGTACAAAAGGAACTGCAGTTGTGTGTCCAGGATGTTGATAAGACGAAGAAGTTATATTTCGATGAAGAGCACAGTGCTCATGATGTTCGTGATAAAGCCAAAGATATTGAAGAAAAATTGAAAAAGAAAAAAGGTTCATTCTTTCAGTCAATAACTTCCCTACAGAAAAACAGCGCCAAGGTAACGAAAGTTCAATCTAAAGCTTGTTTGCGTGTTTAAAGATATTTTGAACAACAATAACTGCAGTTATTTCATTATGTCATTGACCTGATGATGTTGTGTATCACGGCAGGTTACATCAAAACGAGACGCTCTGGAAGAAAAGTCGACAGGAGCACGTAATGATTACTTGTTGAGCCTTGCTGCTGCCAACGCCCATCAGAATCGTTATTTTGCTGTTGATCTACAGAACGCAATGCATATTCTGGAACAAGGAGTTTATGATAAAGTTCAGGAATACTTAACACTCATGGGTAGAACTGAACTGCTTACCTGTATGGCTACTCAAAACAGTTTTGGAAAAATTCGAGATCAAGCTCAACAAGTTAGTAAAATTAATTCGTATAAAATATTTTAATCAATGCTCATCAACATCAGTTAAAAATGACCTAGAATTATTTTCGTTGTCCCTTATATCTTTGGGAACATATTCATTTTTTTTTTACTATTGATTTGTGTATTGGTCAATACAGTATTCAATATATTATTGTGATAAAAAAACTTTTACAGCTTACCAGAGAGTACAATATTCAATGCTGCAATTTATATTACCCAGTATTAAAACAACACATACAATATGATTTTGAACCGTGTGATAACGATCCAGTAGATAGGTGAGGGAAAAGTTAAAAGCTTACATGCATGCAAAATGTTTTCTTAGAATTCTTGACTGAAAATAGTATAATTTATTTTTTGAACATTAAATTGTAACACTCTAAAATAATATATTATTAATAATTCTCTGATTTACTTAGGGTAACTGCGGATCATTCTGCTGCAACGACGCTAGGAAAAGAAGCCCGACGATGGTCTGCTAAAATTGCTCGAGAAATTAATAATATTAGAGAGAGTACACGAAAATTACAAGCCCTTCAGCAACTAAAAGAGTCGGGACAGAAGGTACTGTGTTATTTATTTGTATACAATGAAACTTTTTTACAAAAAAACATTTCAATAAAGTGTCAATTAATTATTCTTCATTTATTCATTCAGACCGAACCAAATGATCCAAACGGACCGGATATAGATACAAAAATGGACGAATTAAAGCAAGCAATAAGACAAGCTGAGGTATAAAGACATTTAATTAAGTTGACATAAGAATTTCATTAAGCTTTATTTTAACTTGGATATTTTTAAATTAAATTTTATTATTTACAGACTGCTAAATTGAAAGCTGAAGCGAGAATTGAGTGTTTACGCGCTGGTGGAGGTTGGTAGAGTTAAACAAAATTTAATTTTATAAACTAAAGGAGAACGAAAGACTTATTTATTAGTTAACAATTCGATCTAGACTAATCGAACAATTAGTTATAAAAATTATATTTTTTAATTTTATCCTGAAATAAAAAAGAAATTTTTGATTTGTAATTTAATTACAATATTTCATTTTTGTTCAGTAAACGTAGACGAGTTCCTACAGGAAGTTGAAACTTTAAGTGTCCAGGATATGCCCCGCTCAGCAAGCTCTTTGTCTGTTAGAACTGATGCATCTGGAGTAGCGGTAATTACATGAAAACTTATGCAATTTTAACATCAAAGGAGTTTAATCAATGATTTATAATGAATTTATCGATTAATTCATAAACATACAGGAACATCCATCGTCAGATTCGTTTTATGATAGTGACAATGATGGTGGTAGTGACTTAACGACAGTAGAAAGGCCTGGAAGTGGACGGACGACCTCTCAACAGCATGATGAAGATGTCTACAATGAACGAGAAAGGCATGATAGTGCTGAAGTTGATGGTAAATTATTCATAAAATTATTTTAATCATCATAAGGAAATGCAATTGTCAATCATTTTTTCTATGGTTTTGTCAATTCTTTCAGCCCTACTTGAAGAAGAAAAACAACGAATGGAGCAAATGGCAGCAGACTGGGACGATCCAACATCTATTGATTGGGGTACGACGGATGAAAAAGAAGAGGTTGCAGGGGAGAGTGTAGAAGCTACTGATTCTAATGTAGATAATCAAATCTATAAATGTACTGCGCTTTATTCTTACACGGTAAAATTTTTTCCATTCTTTATCATCTAATTTAAAATACTTTTTTTTGTGCTACAATATTCTTTTTTGTAATTTCTTGATTATTTTTATCAAAGAACAAAGTTTTTTAATTAACTATTTTCTTCGTATAAAGGCCCAAAACCCTGATGAGCTGTCAATTGTTGAGAGTGAACAATTAGAAGTTGTCGGTGAAGGTGATGGAGATGGTTGGTTGAGAGCGAGAAATTATCGTGGAGAAGAAGGATTTGTGCCACAAAACTATCTAGATGTTGAACGAGAAGTTCCAGCTGTTTCTGGTGGACTTAGTTCTCATGGCCCTGGTCTTACAACGCAAATTTCATTTTCATCTGTAGACTATACTGTTGATGATCATGATGCAGTTGATCCAGATGCTCATGTTATAGCTGCAGAACCAGTTCAAATGATGCCTGAAGATGAGCCTGTTGTTGATCACAAGTCTGAAAATTATTGTATTGCTCTTTACGATTATGATGCAACTTGTGATGAAGAACTCACTTTTATGGAAGGCGATGTACTTAGAGTTATAAGAACTGAACCTCACGATGTAGATGATGGCTGGTGGGAAGGTGAAATTCATGGTAAAATAGGACTTTTCCCTTCACTAGTTGTTGAACCATGTGCTCCTGATGGTTCTCCGTTAACACCACAGGTCAGTGATGTGTGATTTTGATTTTATTTTTATCGTTAAATTTCGAATCAATTTTTAGAATTATAAGTATCTATAAATATTTTTTAAGAATTACATATTTCCTAATTTTTGGTATTTTATTGTGATAATTTTTTTAACAGGAGAATGTAACACCGCCAAGTTCAGCGCCACCAGTATTTACTCCTCCAGATGTTCCAGAGTTTGTTTTAGCAGATGAAATTACTCGTGCAATGTTTAATGGTAAAAATCAATTCTGAGAATAATTGAAAATCTTTTGTTTTCATAAATTTGCAAAGAAAAAATTATTTTTCAGTAGATTCCGGTGAAGAAAAACCTACTATAGTTAATGGCGAGTCAGATGGATTCTCTATGATTTTGCCTAAAGATCAGAAAGATCATTATGGAAGTCAATTTGAAGATGATGAAAAAGACAATGAAGGTCCGGGTATAATAGGTAATGTTTTATTACATACTAATTTTCAAAATTCAATGATTATAAAAAGATTTCTAAAAACATATTATTGTGCAGTCGTTCAAGTTACGGATGAAACTAGTATCCAGGTAAACATTAATAACTATTTTTAATAAATTTAATTAATTTTTAAAGAACTTTTTTACAAGTTTTGAATTATATAAGATATTTTTTTGAGTAATAATTTGTAGTTAGTAAATCAATTACTTAGATCATTTCCATGACGTTAATGAAGTAGTTAATTATTATTCATTATTAGCAGGAAGATGAGCAAGATAGAGAAAAAGTGGGAGAAAGGCCTAAGACAATATCCGATAAAATACCTGATAATCAAGATAATGACTCAGGTCTTGGAGTAGCTCAAATTGTCATCACAGCTGCCACACCAATGGAAGAAATAGATCGTCCATTTCCAGGAGAGCCTGAAATGACAGAAGAAACAAAAAAAGAAGATGTTGATACTGAAGTGGTTGAAAATGATGAACAACCTCCTGAAGTTATTCAAGATGAAACTAAAGACACCAAAGATTGCAAAGGAGGTAAAGAAAAAAAAATTTCTGAACGAACAGACACTGAAGAAACTGAAGAAAAATCAACTGTTGACGATCAACCGGCAGATTCTGCTCCATTTCCTATAAGTAGCAGCTCTGGAAGCGAAGCTGATTCAACTTCTGGGCCTAGTACAGCTGAAAATTCTGCTTCACTGCCTTCGCGAGGTACTGTTATTGAAATGCAAATAGAAAATGAAACAAGCGACGAACAACCCGAAATTATTCCTGAGAAAATGTTAGTTGGTGGACGGGCTAGTATTCCAGATGAACTTCAGCCTGATCAGCTGGAGAAATTACAAAATTTAAAAGAATCGAACGCCTAGGATTGACTAGACCTCGGAGATGAGAATTATCCTGCCTTAAATAACAAACTGGCTCTTCCGAAAAATCATCAAAATAAATTTCAGAATTTATTGGAATTCTGGAGTTCTCCAGAGGTCATTGGGAGTAAAGACTAACGCATTTACCTTGCCCATATGTCGCGAACATCCCATCGTTCCCTTTCTAATTGATTGAATATTTTTATGTTGATATTATTATGTACACAACTCTTTTCTAGGCAATACTCTAGTGACTTATTGTACGTTGCGATTTTTGCAGCGGATTAAAACGCTATGACAAACCGAATCATGAAATAAATACAAATATTAATTGTACAGTCATTAAAGTAAATAATAAATAATATTGTCAATATATGTGTATTAGAACGACTGAATTTTGAAATATTTATGTAGCTATTAGACAATAACAAGTTTGGCTTCTATAAAAGTTTTTTTTAATTAGTCACTATCACTATTTTACAAGCATCAAAGATCTGTTAAAGGTTTTGTTATAATTTTTATCCAATAGAGTATTTCAGGATTATTTATATTTATTTCTTAACGTCATAAAGATAGAAAAAACTTTCCATTAATATAACAAAAAAAACTTTGGTGCACTGATAAAAATTTATTATATACAGTTTAACAAGGTATTCAAAACAATTTCATTGATTCGTAAAAAAATATTTTTAATTCAAGAATGATGGTTCAATTAAAAATGATCCAGTTGTTTTTGAAAATTCGTCATTTATTTAAGGCATCATACGAAGAGCCCCATCAAGACGAATAACCTCTCCATTTAAAAGAGGATTTTCAACAATAGCTTGAGCCAATTGAGCATATTCGTCAGGATGACCAAGTCTCTGTGGGAACGGTATAGAATTTGCTAGAAAATCACGGACTTTAGGAGGCAGACTTTGCAACAGAGGTGTATCGAATAATCCAGGTGCAATAGTGCAGACTCTTATGCCTTGAGATGCTAAATCACGAGCCAATGGCAAAGTCATTCCTACAATTCCTCCTTTACTTGCTGAGTAAGCTGCTTGACCCATTTGGCCATCAAAAGCTGCTACGCTAGCGGTATTTATCACAACTCCACGTTGTCCATCATTATTAGGTGTATTTTTCCCTATTAAGCCTACTGCTAATCGAATCACATTAAAAGTTCCACAAGTATTGACATCAATAATCTGTTTAAAAGTATCGTAAGAATGGGGCCTCTCTTTGTTAAAGTTGTAGACTTTGAAAGCCGCTGCTATACCCGCACAATTCACAAGTACATCGAGCTTACCGAATTCATTTTTGGTTAATTCTAAAGCTTTCGTTACGTCTTCTTCTGAAGTTACCTGTGCAAAAAAAAACAGGTAATTCAAATTTGACAATTCACAAACTCAGATTTAAAAATGTAAGTAGAAATTATTTACATCCATAGGAGTAAAAACAGCATTGGATCCCAATGATGTAGCAAGCTCCTTTCCTTTTTCAGATGCTAATTGAAGGTCAGTAATTACTACTTGTGCTCCTTGTTTGACAAACCTTTCAACTGTACCACGTCCTAATCCAGAAACGCCTCCAGTTACTAAAGCTGTAAATCCCTAAAATTTTTAAAATAAATAAAAGTTAATAATAATGTAATTTATTCTAAAGTGAATGAATGTAATTCTTTTTTTATCTGTATTATCATTGGTTATGATAATTCTTACAGTAACCTTTGGACCATCGAATCATTGAATGTACTGCAAATTATGCACGATTAAAAATGCAAAAAAACAAGATAAAAATGTTTTTATTTTAATTTACTATGATTTACCAATAAGAAAGAGAATAACAAATTTAACAATTACTATGTCGTTAATTACCGTTTGATTAATTTAAATAAGAAAAAAAAGTCTTAAAAATATTTTTTTTTTTTGCAAATGAAAGGAAATCTAAGTAAGAAGTACATATATTTACAAATAAATAAAGAAAAGTTGACAAAAATTGATTCAATTCGTTAATAAAATTGGTTAGATATTTTTAAATACTTTACCTTCAACATTTTTATGATTTAAATATAACTGTGTATCAAAAAGGATCAGAACTTAAGTTTATTGCACTCGGCTGAATGAACAAATGGTGCACCGGCAAGTTAAATCGAAGTATAATTTATAATAATAATTATAATAACACGAGTGCAGAAAATATACAGATGAATTCTACGAAGTGAAAAAACTGAGGTTTGTAGCAGTTCAGAAAAGGAACGCAAGATGGCGCAGCCGAAACTGCGTGGGTTATGCCAAGGTGTTTGACTTCTAGAAGTTACAGTTTTCAGGTGAAGCCGAATTTTGATTATAATACAAAGTGACATGGCTAAAGTTTAGAATACGGTTTTTTTATTTAAAAATAACAGCTATTGATGATTTTGTTCAAGATTTTTTTATTAACATTACACAACTTACAGCATTATTGCCATGAATTTAAAGACTCCTTGAATAACAACATACTTGGTATTATAAATAGAAGACATTTAACAACTGGCTGATGAATTGATTTCTGCTAAAAAAGCTTTTCAACTTTTCAATGTTTTTATTGTTGAAATGAAACTTGAAATTCGTTGTTTTCAAGCGTAAAAAAATTTTTATCTAGCAGTGAAAGGTTTGTTCTTCCATGTTTAAAAAAACATAATATAAATTTTGATTTTTCACGGTTATTATAATTATCCTTAGGTTTATATTTAAACTATAAATAATATGACGAGAACAATTTATTTATTATATACAAAACACAAAATATATATTTTTTTCTCTTCATTTTAGTATATATCTTTTGTATATAACTATTAATTATTTTAAATTTTTAATTCATACTTTTACACGATGATTGAAAAACGGCATGAAGTTAATTTTTGATTTTAACTGTGGCCCTGAATGATCAGTATCTGTTACATTTTGTAAAAATGCGTAGGGTGAATTCCAATCACGAAGAAAAATTTCTTCCAGTTGTTGTCGAAGGCTTCCATTGTTTTTATGACCAACATCTTCAATGACAACACCTATCCCTTAAAAAAGAAAAAATATCAAATATACCAGTTGTCAGATATGATGAGACAGAAAATTAATTCAATTTCTTGAATTATTTATTTTTGTCTTAAA
Source organism: Chelonus insularis (assembly GCF_013357705.1). Taxonomy (NCBI): domain Eukaryota; kingdom Metazoa; phylum Arthropoda; class Insecta; order Hymenoptera; family Braconidae; genus Chelonus; species Chelonus insularis. Next base: position 2,791,714 of record NW_023276776.1, read on the forward strand.
TTTTTTTATTGACTTACCAGCAGTATCAATAAAATAATCCCCAGACCAATTGCTGGTTCCAATGTAAGCAGCTATATCAGTAACCATGTACTTATTATGATTAACTCTTGAGTATGGTATTTTATCTAAATCTGGATTTGTAGGAACTATAAATCTTTTAACTTCAATCTTCACATTTTTATAACTATTTGTTAAATCCATTAAAGACCGTAAGAAATGATCTTCAGATGTTCTTGAGTGTTTCCACCAAGATATCAGTAGTCGTACGGTTATTCGACTGTCTATGGCTGCAGACCTTAAGGCATTATCGATCATAGGCCAAAACTTGACCTTTGGAGAATAGATCGTTAGAGGCACGAAATCCATAACGGATATGTAAATAAATTTTTCTGCTCTATCTATGCAATAAAGAATTGCATCTAAATCATTTGTTCGACCTTGAGGAGATAATGGCGGTGGTGAACTCGCGATAAAGAGTTGATATTGATTATTTTCTAATGTAAAATTTAAAGTATTATTTATATTTATTTTTGTTTTCAAAGTATCTGGCCATGAAGAAGGAATTCTCCCTTCTTCTCCGAGTTGCCAGTAAACCTAAAACATTATTTCAATTTATGCAAATTGTTTTTTATGCTTAGCTTATTCGATTCTAAGTTTTTATTAGTTATAATAATTGAATCGAATTAAAAAATCTGTCAATTCAATATTTGATACTTACATCAAATATCTTGGCAAAATCATTAACTAAACAGGAACAGTTCATTGCAACTAGTCCAAGTTCCTTGACTTGTGTTAATGATCTCCAATCCATATTAGCAGAACCAACATATACATGAGTTCTGTCAATAAGCCATAACTTGGTATGAAGTACACCACCACCAAGAAGAGCAGCAAAATTTAAACTCCGAACCTGTGGAATTTATTTGTTTTTAATTTGAATAAAAATTTTCATAATATTTTTATTGAATATCAAAATTATTTTTAGATGTGAAAACTTGAATAGAATAATTTATAATTCAATTGATTAGAGATTACTTTCAACTGTAAATCCTGCCTTTCTTCAGTATTTAAATAACTAAATGAGTAGATAATTGATGGATTACCTCCGCATGTGCTTTCTTCATTAAATATTCAGTATCAAAGTTTGGACTTAGTTGTGAAGGCGCATTTTGTGCTATTTTTATAGCAATATTTCTGTCCCTTCCGGCTTCCAAAAGAGCTTCGAATACATCTTCTCCCTATGTGAATGAATAAACATATAAAGAGGTCAATTATTAAATCATAGAGATATTAAATTAGTTAATAATCAAAAGCTTTACTTCTCGTGCACTATCATCCGGATATACATCTTGTCTCGTCATCGTCCAGTACAATGAAGCTATTTCAATAGTACTTTGAGCAGATTCTATAAGTTCTATCCATGTAGAATAAGTGCTTTTGTGGACAACTGAATTATTATAATATTTCAAGCCGATTGGTATTGATTCGACCAGTGAAATTTTGCAGCTGTCCATGCACATGAATTCAGATTCATTTCCAAAGAGACTAGAATTACCCAAGTGCTTGTGTTCCGCGTGGTCCAGTAATGGTAGCAGAACAACCAGAACGATTAGGATGAGGATTATGCTAATGGGGATACAGCTGGGTCGGCACCAGCCTTGTGCTCCCCACCTGAAATAATAATTTATCTTTTAGCTTCTTAGTTTTACTTGTGTCTCATCCAATCAATTTATTCATTAGTTAACCATCAATTAATTTATTACTCTGTTTTCTCTGTAAAATTCATGAAAGTTATCAGCAATTCTTGTATTAAATATTTTAATACTTTTTGTTGATTAATGAAAGAATATTTATCTGGTAAATGAATAATTAATTGCTGTTTCAAAGTTGATTTAAAATGATGATTAATTTTAGAGAACTTAGCTTACTTTGAGTGCCCAAGGTGGTCGTCAATATCGCCCCTCAGCATGAAACCAGATTGGTCCCACAACTCCAAGTCGTCATCGACTGGATGTGAGTTAATGTCCAATCTTGCATTTTCAGAAACCGTCTAAAACATTTATATTATCAATGATTTTATTAATTTATTTATATTAAATTTCATTATTAAATTTTGATTATAATGTAGAACTTTTCTTATATTTTTAGAAACATAAAGATATTCATTTGTACCTTAATTTTTTTGTTAGATTGTTTAGATTTATAATTATACTCAGAGAACGGAAAAGCTACCATTTTTATTTTTTATAATAAAATTTAATGATTAATATTCCATAGTTTCTCCTCATAATATATAAATTAGTTCAGTTCTTTGTTTGTTTATTGTTTACGAGTATCAAGAGAGCGGTATCAACAGCGAATTATTCAACTGTAATTTCAAATCTATTCCCTTATCTTTTTCTCTCTGTTTCCAAGTAAAGTTCGATAACATCAATGCTACAGGTGCTCCAATCGAATATGTATCGCTGCCAAGAATGCATTGTATCGATAAAATAAACACACAGTTCTCCCGTTACATTCAACAACTTTATGTTAGATTATATGCACTTAAATAATTATTACGAATATCAGTTTCGCATTACAAAGATAAAGGCAATTTGTAGTTACTTTCTTATGCATATCATTTATTATACAATTCATTGTATACGATAACCCATAATGTTATTCACTTAAATGCACTCTTGTGAATAATAAAAGATCACTTAAATTATTTTTAAACTACATGAAACTATTTAATATAGTTATTCATAAAATATTGATAAATAAAAGACTCTAAAGTTCTTTAATTTTAAAAGTTTTATTTACTTCATAGAACTGAGATTTTTTTATGAAAAACTACTTTTACATATGTCAGCAGAAATGTAGCTACCGACCGGAGAATGTAAAATATTTCTCCTAGAAGCTCAGCTGATAGTCAACAGATGTCTGTTCTATTCAGAAATGAAATGATATTTCAACATAAATTTCAAAACTGCGGATAAAAATAATTTTTTTATCATTTTTAAAAGTAACTTTTGATTAAAAAATATTCCAACAAATAATTTACATAAATTAAATAAAAAAATAAATATTTGTAAACGTCTTTATAATTGAAGAAAAGGAGTCTTAACTGAATAACTTGATCAAATCATTTTAATTTATTTTAAAAATTTATTATTAACAGTAATAATGAGTAAATAAAAAAAAAGACAAAATCGTCAGAGTTGAAACGACAAGCAGTGAAATGTAGTTTTAGCCTTTGTCATGTATCTATAGGCTATAGTAATGGTGGTGGAATAGCTTCGATATCTCCTAATTCTATTTCTAATCTTATTACCCAAGCTTTCACGTCGTCCTTTGGGCAGGTGTAGGAGAAAAGGGAGTAGACTCAAACGTAGCAGTTACAAGCTCTCATGATGATTAACGTTTCATCGATCAAAGTGGCGTCCGGTGAAATTAGTACATTGGCTCTTTTCCCTTCTCCTAGGAATGTCTGGTGTTCTCCATCAACTCAAAGTTCACTGCTCGGGAGCGGCATCCCGGTTGGGGGATCCATCGGTTGAGTCAATATTGACCATGGGCAAGCCTTGGAAATGTCTGTGAGGAGACGCTTATCGACGCTCAAGCGCGTGAAAGCATCAAATTCACACTAGTGCTGATCCTCGACGTCCCGGGTGACACACGTACGCGACATTTTCAACGCCAAGACGAAGAATTTAGCGCGGACTACGTCTAAAAGTTTGTCTTGGCGTCAGGGAGCAAGAAGGAAGTGTCTAGATGACGTTTCCGTGCCGTCAGAATGATGACAAGCGGTTTATTAGAGTTAGAGAAGAGAACTTATTCTCAAGAGAACACGAGGTTTCGCGTGGTACTGCTTTCCTGAGGTGCTTTGCGACTGAACGCTTGACTTGACCCTCCAACGTTGACCTGGGGAGGGAGACTTCCGTGAGTACTACGCGAAACTCCGCAGCGGTTGCCGCAGAGGTTATGAAAAAAACTTTTTTTGCAACATCTATATGAGCGCTTCATCGTCTCGCTGATGCCTGAATAGGGAGAAGTCTGATTAATCACTCCCCAGCTTCATTGCATGGTAAATGAGCCAACACGAGAACTACAAATATTGTAAACTCGCTACAGAAGCTACACTCTTCTGTGGAAACTAGGTCGACTGTTAAAACCTCGTGATTAAGCTCATTAACTTGTACTATTCACGGTTCACGTCACGCATTCTCATTCGCTCAATATTCTTCGATTATTCGTTTTAATTGACCCTGAAACCACTCGTCTCAATAATCGATCGGGCTTTTTTGTCATCGTGACTTTTATCAATTTATTCAATTTTTTTTTTTTTTTAGTTTGACGTTGTTTTTTACCTTTGGTTTTTTTATTTAAATTATTTATTTAGTTTTTATTAAATAATTCATGCTATTAAATTGAAATTATTCAATGGTAACGAGGTTGAATTTCAGAAGAAAAATTAACACGACTGTATCAGACTAACTCGAAACACACACTGAGTCCTCAGTACTGTTGAGAAAGGCGTGCATACTCTGAATCGTGATAATAACACTAGCATGAGCACACGATATCTTCGCATGTCACTCCCTGGTACGACTTTTGAACACGGGAGGAAAATTATCCTGCGAAATCTGTTTACTCCTAATCATGATTATACATTTTATTCACCAGTAATAGTTATTAAAAAAACATATTTAAAAGTAGATGCATTGTGTTTAATTAAATAAGAAAAAATAATTAAGCAAAAATTATACTTTAATTTCAATGTTCAGTTGAAAAAAAAATTCAATTCATTTTTATTTAATATTTTTGCTGACATCAAAACATATTTATTCATAATAAACAATTTAACGATCTGATTTCAAATAAAGTAATAGCTGTAAATAAAAATACTTCTTTATTAACACTTTCAAAATCAATAATCTCAAAGAATTTTATATTCAAAAAATGAGCTAATTTGCACTTAAATAAACATTTCCATACTTAAGTACCATGCAAGAAATATAAGTCGAGTTTCATCACGTGATCAATTGAATTATTTATTTTGTTTTCATAAATTATTAGTATAAAATTTTCATAAGCTAAATCTATTAAAAGACTTATTAAATTAATTAATCATTATCTTTATCAGCTATCCGAAGATTATTGAGACTTGATCAATTCAAAGTATATTTTTAGTTAAAATAAATATCACCTTTCTATTGGATGTATTTTTCAAGATCATTAAGTGTTTAAAAACAAAAACAAAATAACGCAACATTTTTTCTTTCATTTTTAGATGCTCCAGATGCTGATGGTCGATCAATTGCAGCTGCTGCAACACGTTTTCTTCTGGTTTCTTGTACGCGAGCTGACCTTTTCTCTTAGATAATGGGCCGGCAGAATAGGAGAGAGTGCAGAAAACGATAGGTAATAGAAGTCAGTTACAAATGTCCGTGGTTAGAGACTTTGTTCAATATGGCACCTCATCAGAAAAGATAGAAAGAGAAAATGGCTCTTTTTCTAATGGATTCTCTTCTCATAAGATTGCTTTGGGAATCGACTACAGCAAGCATTGGTAGTAAAAGCTTTACGAAAACATTGGTTTAACATTTGTTCTAATGAACGCTTGACAACGATCAACAGCAAACAACGATCAACATACTCTGTTGTCTGTAATTTTCGAAGCTTTGATTGTCCCACGAGACAGATGAAAGTGACTCATTGTTCTTTGTCATGCATTCAAGAGACTCTATGCAGGTATATAATGACAATGTAGCGGATTACGTTGTCATAGTGACCAATATCATGCGGTAATAAAAGTGTTTGAGGCCATAGAAAAAAGAAAAAAGCACTAATAACATTTTTATCATACAAGTTTAGTTAATTTAACAGATTAATTTCTTTTCGGTATAAAATCTGGTTTTTAATTCAATTTTCATGTACTTTTGGAGCTTTATCTAGCGAGAAAAATGATTTTTAATAAGAAAAAAATTTCAAGTTGGGAATTTTAAGCTCAGACATTATCCAAACGACTTTAAAGTTTTTTTATCAAGTGAACTAATCATAGTAAAAACTTTCCTGGGTGTTCTCTAAAAAGGATTAGGAGGATAATCTTCCGGATGCCTTCAATTTTAGTTATCAATATAAATTAAAAAATAAATTTATCTCTTTTTTTTATTCTACTTTGCTGTTTAATTTTAAAATTCACTTGATAAATGTATTGTTAATTCAACATGATTATAGTTTAGTTTGTTAAGTGCAAATAAAAATACAGCTCATAGGTATAATTATTTAAATAGAGGTTTAAATGGAACTTATTATTAGACAAGTTGTTTGTCTAATTCAGATATATTACAATTCGAATCTAAACAGAATAATCCAGTATTGAAAGACTCATAGCAGCTGACTAGACCGTGAGAGTGAATTTAAGAGGGTTTTCTTGTGGCGTCTATTGAGAAAGGGAGCGATAAAAAATGATAAAAAAAATACGGCGTAAGTGAAATGTGGTTTAATGAGACCTCAGAGTCCAATTGTTTACAGATTCCTTGCTAAATGAGAAATGAGAAGGGAGAGGTTGGTTGAGTAAACACGTGTAAGCAATTAATTTAACAACTCCCATGAGAATTTGGTGGTTTTCCATTGGTTGGAACAGCGACCGTGATTTTCCTACTCATTGCTCTGTTGCTGTGTTCGCGAACACGCTCGATAAAAGGGAACAGACTGCCAAAAGGGTCGGAGAAAGTAGGTTTAGTAGAAGAAAGGTATTTGGTAGGTAATTCCTAGGGTCAGTCCAAGATTTTCAGGAGTTACAGTTACTTCCATTAGGACAAATTCACTGGTTTATCCATTGGTATCAGAAATAAACGAAAAGTTTGATTTTTATTCAATCCCCACGTGTTTAAGCTTCTTATGCTTGACTGGATCAAGTTCACCAGATGAAAGAATGTTATTAAATATCTTCCAAATATTTTTTCCATACTTTCTCTCTGTTTTTCAATTATTTTCTCATTTTCTAAATGTGCTTTTGACAGCTGAATTTATTTCTATTAATTCATTAATAGACTAATGGAGGATGGATAATTTTTATTACTTACTCGAATAGTTTATAGCTTAATACATCATACATTTAATGACTTATACTTTTTATCATAATTTTTTCTCTTTTTATCTAGCTTATTACATAATTGTAAATATAGCTGGATTTAGCATCTAAATAAAAATGAAAAATGTATGATACCTACAAAGCAACGAACTCGTACACTTATTCAATATAAATACAGTAGTCTAGAAACAATAGTTTATTCTTAATGACTTTGAAATATTCCTCTATTTCAATTATTTCCCTCCAAAATTTTGTTCACGATCAAATCGATTTTCATTTCTACTCTGTCTGGTTGAAAAAATAATCAACCTTGAATGTTGATCATATTGTAAAGTATTATTAGACTTTGATGTATGCAGTTTAATGTTTCTTTTAAAGTATAATATTTGATTTATATATTTTAATCGAATAAACAATTTCAGACGGATTAATGAAAAAATAACTTGAAAGTATCGACATAAAATTAACAAAATTGTCGTACATTCGTGTTTTTGACAGTTAGATGAAAGTCTAAATTGACTGTTTTAAATAAATTGATATAAAAATGGATGATATTACCTAGTCTCTCAGTGGTATTATTGATCGTGGTACACCGTCGAAGGTTGTGCCAACGTCGAGGGCGATATTCGTCCCAGAAGTTCGTGTACGCTAATGCTTCCTGGAGAATATATTAATCTAACGATCAATATGCCATCGAGGTCGAAAGTTGATGAGCCAGTAGGACTTGTAGGGGATGGAGAAAGAAACTTTTCAACTTTCCATTTGGAGTTTGTTCTAGCTTCAGCCATTTGTTACCCTCATTTTCGTGTCAGATAGTCTTCATAAAAATTTCCAGGACTTTGTGGTACTCGATAGGCTTGGACGACGAGGGTAGTAACATAAGAAAGTCTTTGCTAAATTGAAAGCCGAATCCACTATGTAAAATTTAAAATAAGAATCTTCTCTCTTTGTCAATTGGTGGGTTTGGGGTGATACTTGAAATCTCGCTGATGAGGGTGAAAAAAGGGGAACACGATTGCATACTCTGAAGTAGCAGGAAAATTAAAATGAACGTGGCCATAATCACTTGTAATAAGTACTTAGGGGCTGCTTCGTGTTGTGGTATACTTAGAAATTTTGGCTCGAATAAAAAAAAGATGTTGGAGTAAAAAAAATTCATTTTTGTGGTAAATTGCTTTTATTAATAACAGCCATCATTGATTTCATTATACTCAATTAAATTTATTTTATCTTTGAAGATTATAACTTTGGATTAACTTGAAATTTTTCGTAAATTATTTTTTAATTGAAGTTACAGTTATTTTTTTTGGAATTATTTTAAATTGGATGATGTATTAATGAACGAATGTTGGCAATAGCTCTGGATATGATCGATTGAGTAGTGATGTTTTTAGATGAAAATATTTTCCACTGAGTGCAGAAGGAGTTGAGAAATGGTAAGGGGAAGGAAGAGAGTCGAAGAAGTTGTGTAATTTCCGAAATTTAATCTCAAACTCCCTCGACGAAAGAGACTCTTGGAGATTCTTAGTATCCTTCTGGTAATCTCCTGGCGTGTGAATAACATCTCTTGGTTTTTTTTCGGTTATGTCTCTCGGGCACGCGAGAGACGAGATTAAAGGGGTTGTCCCTGAGGGTTGTCTGAGGAGAAGGACAGCAAATGTCTTAGTGAAATTGTAATAATTTCCTGTCATGTCTAGGAGTTAGTAAATTATGACTTTTTCCTTAGACTACTCATTTATTAATGTTTACACGTGAAATGATGCGATAAGCAAGTTAACAATGGAATTTTCCTTTGTTCATGTCTGTTAATGGGCGATCAACACGCCCGATTAATTTCTCATTCAGTGTATATTACGCGAAAACAGGTCTTGCTGGTGTTCACACGCTCGGACGCCATTGGCTGATGCGTTTGAACGTAAAGACAATATAATAACATTCAGCCGAATGGACAGTGGGTAGAGAAGAGTGAACGGAAGTGAAGTGACAGCGCAAGAGAACCTTTTGTTTTGACTATGACACGATGTAATGGGAATAATTACTCGTATACATTCATTCGATATTCTGTTTAGCTGGCTCAAGAGCTTTAATAAATGATTATTCAACCGTTAAATTATCTGGCACTGATGGGTCCACGCTAAATGACCACTCAATCCCTCAAATGTATTTTCATTCCATTTATTTCAATCAAACAATTCACTAGAATTGATAATATTATTATTTTTTTTTAATCCTTTTATCCAAAAGGATGTTCCGTTAACGCAGCAATTAACAACTAAATTTACGACTGAATAATTGTTTACTCTTTGTATTCTCTATAACTCGCTCTCTCTGCTCTGTGTACCTTCACGAAATAATTATTTTTGAAATACCACTAAAAATAATTCATCTGTTAATTAATATGTATGTACACTTTCATTGATAGAAGGTTAACTTTATTATCTTAAAATTGTATTTCAGAATAATTAACTCGGTAAAGCTCCTTTTTTTCTACAGATGATTAATTTTTTACGAATAAAAAAAAATTAAATTTGCATATGAAAAAGAGACGGAAATTAACTGATATTTATCTATAGATGTGCAATTTTTTTCCTTCTTCTCTAATGGATGTATATTTTCGCACGAATCCAAAGTAACATTGAATATCCCTGAATCACGCAACAAGGAGACACTCCTTTCATTTTGTGTTTGGATACATCACGAGTATTTTTCATATAAATTTTTTGATGTGATATACATTACATCTTTATTGAAACTTGTATCAGAAATAAATCTCAATTCTATTGGGGACTCGAAAAAATTGATTCGCCATGAGATGAAGAATGCTTTGTGTTCTGTCATACAAAAGCTGAAGAAAAGTGAATTTCAAATGTTAGAATAAAATAAAAATACATGGTCTGAGACACTAAATGGGACGCGAAGAAGTTGAAAATCTTGGCAGAGTCCCTTCCAATGGTTGCTTTAGTCTATTACTCTCATCACGAAACGCTAAGCAATTTTGGACAATGCTGCTTGGTAATATCCTCAAGCAAAGTCTGATCTAATTTAGGTTACCTCAAAAAACATTACCATTTTCTTTCTCTCTCATATCATATGAACAGACAATCTTGCTTTATGTGATGTCTTAAAATATACGGAAACAGGATAAAGTGCACTGTTGATGTATGCAAAGGAGTATTTTCATTTGAAAGCATGAAATTCAAATGTTATTTTTTTTAATTAAAAAATAATAATCCATCAACTTAACATTCACTGTCATTTGTCACAACATTTTATTATATTATATAAATTTTTCAACTCCACCACTATTTTCTCTCGAGTCAAAATTTTTCTCTAATTTTGCTGCTGAATCCTCTGAACATCAGGAGCATCAGCAAGAACTAATTATTTTCTCCTATAGGAAAAGCATTAGCATGGCATTAAGAACAACTGAATACTCTCAAAAATAATTCATCACCACAATTTTCATGGATAGTAACTAGACGATTGTATTAAATAAATCGACACGAAACATTTAACGTTTAACTTACCTAAAAATTTTGAATTTTTAGTGTCAAATTCACCAGATCGAATTGATATTCCTGACATATTTTCATAATATCCACACCATTTTTAATCAAAATAATTCATCTCATTGTGAAAGGTATTTATTTCTAACAGACAAGAAATGAAATCGTAGAAACAATAAATGTTTTGACAGTCAATTTTGATAATTTTTTTCGAAATAATAAAGAATTAAGAATAAGTGTGATGGACGTAAAAATCGATGTAAATATTTCTGACATCTTGTAGAAAATTCTTGATGAAAATCGTTATTAATGCTCGAATACTGTTTCATGCAAGTTAAATGTAAAAGACCTATACTATGATGTTAAATCTGAAAGGAACGATTTAATATTCTTGATAACAATAAAATATGGTTATAAGATGTCTAGGATGATAAAAAATCGATTAATTGATTGATCAGTTTGATAGTGAACATACGTAATAATCTTGTAAACAATAATTTTAATAAAAACTCTATTTATAACCATGTGAAATAATAAAGAATTATACATTTGAATTAAATATTATTAAAAATTAAAATTTTGCAAGTGAATTCAGTTGCAAAAATAAAGTTCGTCAGCAAGGTCAGCAGCCAATTAAATTATTTCAGGAGATTCAATGTCAATTGATACAGTGGCAAATTAAATTTTTTCAGAAGATTTAGCAGTAAAATAACAGAAAAATTCTGACTCGAGCTTTTTCAAAGTTTCGTACTACTTTTTTGTTAGATGACTTATAAGAATGAAAATTATTTCTTAAATAATAAAAATAATATAATGGTTGGAAAGAGCAAGTTGTCTTCCTGTCAGAATTTCAGGAAATACTCTTTTCTATGAATAATTGCTCTGAGTAGTCGTTTGGAGATGCAATAAAATTGTTTTAAAATTAATAAATAAACAAATAATCTTATTAATTATTTGTAGGTAATATTTTTCATGTCAAAATAATGAAAAAAAAAACAAAAAATAAGAGATGTAAAAGTAAACAGATAAAAAATGATCAGCGTCAAGAAAGACTAATTTTATCGAGGAAATAAATATTCCATTTGGAGGTTTCAATAAAATAATTTCCCGTTAAAGAATGTTCATTCCTTCTAAAAATTATTTTCCTACTCAATGTAAGCACGGAATTTTCTCCATCTCTCTCAATCGTATTCTTATTTTCTTTTGCTCGTTTTTTATTTTTTCGTTTCCGTACTTTATAGCTCACTAGCTCAGGCACATCTCGTGTTCTGTCGCGATAAAATTCTCACGATACGACGTCGATTCCAATAGCACGTGATTTAATAGACGCTTCCAACCCTGACCTTACCGATGCTATTCGAATTGGCTCTTAAGACTATTCAAATTCTGACCTAAATCGTACTGCAGGGACTATAGAATAATTTCATTCGTTGCACACCGCAGCTGTTTCAAAGTGCGGTTTTTTTTTTATCATCTTATGTGTTTTTGCAGAAATAAAGTCACTCACCGAAAGTTTGTGCTTGAACCGAGGTGTCCTGCTTTTACGATGAGGTAGCAGAACTACAACATCTTGATCCTTTGCACGAGCGTTTGTCGAGTGGTTGGTAAATGATTTGGAACTGGAAGCACCAGAGGATGATGGAACTGCTGTGTTGTCAGAGGACGGATATTTCGAATATGCGACATTTGTTACAGTGTTACTGCCTCCATACGAGACGTTGTGAGTATTGTTGACCTACAATTTTTTTTTTATCAATTTCAATAATCATTTAACATTGTTTTATTTATTTTTTATTATTCTATCTTGTTTCAAATCGCCCTCTTTCTCTCGAAGATTATCTTAATTTTTATCAATTAAAATGAAATATACTTCATTAACTTTTAATTTATGGTTCTTATAAAAATGAAATCATAGTAATCGAAACGAAGTCATTGTGACGACTATAAAATTTTTATGAGCTTCCAACTTTATTACACTATTTAAAAAATAATAAGCCATTTTATTTTTAAATTTATGTTTTATTTTTTTGTGGATGTGATGGTAAACAAAAAAAAAAAAAGTGGCTATAATTAACATTTTTTTTTGGAGGAGAATTAAAAGTGCTGTTTGGTTGTATAAAGCAATCACTAATGATACAAAGCTCTTCTTTTAATTAAAGCAAGACTTTTATACCTGCACAAGTATGTGACAAGCCTGGGATGCTATTTGAAAAAGGCCATCCTGTAAATTGCGTCCCGAATGTTCTGCGCTTTCTCTTCCACTCTTTCCCCAACTGAAGAAAGACATTTCGACGGAGCGAGACTTTCTGCGCGTCCGTCGCTCGTGACTTCTACTTGCTAGCGATCTTCACATTTTGAAGAATAGAAGAAAGTAACGCCCTTCTCATCTAACTCTTGTCTCTGCTTCTTTTTCCATTATTTCCAAATCCCACTTAAACTGTTGAAAGTCCATTTTTATTGCTGAAACGATATTTATTACAATTGATTGCTTATTTGCAATTAAACTATCTCAATATTTAATATGATTTTTAAGTTAAAAAAATATTCAATAATTTTCATCTTTAAATAATAATATTTTTTTTCAAATAACTCTGGTATATTTTTTAAATAAATTCGAATAATATATTAAGTTATTAAAGATTAATAAAAATTTTTTTATCTAATAATAATCTTTTGATAATTGATCTTAAAAAAATAAAGCTCGAGGAAATGTTTTTTTTATTCAAGTTATTATATTAGAGTAATTATATATATATATATATATATATTTCTGTTTATATAGCAGAGAATAAAAATACTCGATTATAATTACTATCTTTGCTTTCATGTTTCATCCAATTTATGGATGTTAATGACAATAAAAAATTCCCATATTAAGCGTCCATGTATTTATTCAACATCGGAAATGTTGATGGCCCTGAGACACGCACATTAAGTGTCTACATGTTTCATTCATTGAGGGAATAATGTTCAATACATGAATTTTTCAAATAATCACTAATATTGAATCTCATTTCAACTCACGTGTTTGTCACATTGTGCGTGATCATGTTATGGCCCGATGTAAAAAGATCATTTATAACGATGATCGAAAGCTTTTTTATCTTCCCTACTCTATGTACTAGTCATATATGGACTATAATTAAATATTTGTCATATGGATGTTGACTAAAACTTTAGATTAGAACTTTGAATCGATCGATATAACTTCTATGAATATTTTAGCTCTGGGACCTTTCAGAAACCTATTGGATGGTTGTGCAATAAAATAAAGCTGAAGCTAGATTGGTCTGGTCGCTTTAAACGATTTTACAAAGTAAATAATTGAAGTTGGTAAAGAAATTGTGTTCAATAAGTAAAGATATTGATTCTGGAATAGTTTAAAACAAGTTATAATGTAATTGTAATGATTCAAAGTACTCTTAAAATGTCAAATGATTCATTTAAAAATGATAAAGTTATACATTGTTATCAGCACATGCTGATTATTAAAAAGAAGTTGATGGAATATGAGATGAATTTTTAATGTGCCAATTATATGGTATCTAATGTTGATTGTCTGTCAACAATGACATCAAAGAACAATAAAGCTCAACTGTAAACGAAGATAAACGAAAACAGTTATTCTTAGTGGATTCTATATCGTTGAAAATTGATTAGAAATTAATTTGATTGTAGTTTGTTTATTCATGAGTAATGCATATTTTGCAAGTTCGGAGGATCGTTAGTAAAACAACAAACTGGTTGGTAGTGGTCGTTTATCGCAGAATTCGACAGTGTAAACATTTAAACAATTACTGGGGTCACAACAATGAGCAATAACGTCCACTACTGACGTTGTGTCACAATTAGTCGTTGGACTATCGAAACTTTCGAGTGATATATACAGCTTTGTAGATTCTACATTGTCCATTGTAAAGTATACTTGATAGTTTTGTCATGGAAATGCTTTATACATTTGTTGTTATCTCTAGTAATTAATTGTCCATCAATACATAAATGTATATGTATATTTTTTTATTTTTATTTACTTTTTCTCTGCTACTGACATTCTACTGAAGTGCTCTACTCGAAAATATGATTTTAAAAACATAGATACACTTTTAATTATTTCGCCAATACTTGAAGTTCTCTCTATCGTCAATTTTCTCTGACCCATTTTTTCCTCGTTTATTCATTTTTCAAAAATTAACTCGAGTTGGGAATACTTATTAATCTAGTTCGTTGAATTTTATAATTGATTTGCAAGATAGAAATGAAATCCATTGAAATAATTGCCTGTTACATTACATTTCATGTAAATTTTAATATAAGTGTAATTAAAATTCATCCTCGCAGATAATTAGATAAGACATTATTTTGAAATCGTCTTGTTTCATTGTGAGGAGAGAAATTATTATTTTTTTTTGTAATGACTTTAACCTATAATTTTGTAATTTTTAGAAATTATCAATCTATTAACTAATTAATAATAATTATATTAGTTACTTAGCCAGTGTTTTAATCAACTCTTTAATTAGAGTACTCAATTCGTGGTACTTTTTAATTTTGAAATTCTATAAATTAATAAATAGGTTTATTTAACAAAAACTACCAACTTTCAATCAACAAATGTCTTTATTCACAAACATTCTTATTTTTAAAAAAAATAATATCTCTTTCCTCACTCTAATATATAAAAAGATGTTTCTACGCGTACTATTTTATTTAATTTACTTCAATACCTTTGAGATTCACATTTTCAGAACCACTCACAGGAAACTTTACGAAAAACGGAAGAGCGAACGAAATAAAATAAAGACAAAAAAAAGAAAATAATAATAAGTAAAGAAGGAAATAAAAAGTAAAGTACAGTAAAACAAATATCACAAGATAGAGTCAACAAGTAAAACTTTAAAATCCACAACTGTCGCCAAGTTTGTCTTTTGTTCTAACAGCTGATTATCGATCACAAGCTTTAATCCGGCAGGTTGAACAACTGTAAGAGTCCGAAGGAACCGCGAACGTGCGTTGTGGGGGGATGAGGGTGAAAAGTAGCCTGTACGAACGTGTATACAAGAGTTAAGCGAATGTAACGGACGTTCTTAAAGTCGTAGGTTCGAACCTGCCAAGTGTCTAGGTGGTTTGCTCTTAGGTTAGCCAGGCTAGGAGCTTTCGTTTGATGGTTGGAAGGGCAACAGAAATGAGAGGGGCGTACGAGGGTTAAAGTGAAGGCTTCAGGGGGTTGTACTCCTCCATATCATCAGACCTGCGCTCAAAAGCTTTGCGTGACCTCGATACACCTACCTGTAAACACGAGAGAATAGTGGAACACACAGGTAAATGTATTTCATCGTTTCTACAATCGGACTGACGTCCTTGTTTCTCGTCTTGGCACAATGTCTACTTGTATATACATTCATGAATGCTATTATTCAAGCTCAAATGTGTGCGAAAGCACATTCTGTGATGAATACCAGAACCATATAAGACGCGGTTGTAGATTTCAACGAGCAAATAGACGAATTATACGCGCGTTTGCGTAACTAGGGGACACTCAAAAGCAAATAAGGTTGCTCTAACGTTTTGGAAGTGACTGATAAATATTTCAATCATACATTTCAATATTTCACTTGAGTTTTACGTCTCCATTTGACCTACATTTATCACTAAATTTTTTTTTATCCTTTTTGATTTATTTGTTTCTATTCTTCAATAAATTGTTACTATTTTTGTCTTTTACGGTTATTTAAAATAATTTTTTATAATTAAATGAATATCGAAAACCATTTGAGAAATCAAACATTTATAATCAATTTATAAATTGATTTAATTTATTTATAAACTTTTTTATTTAAAAATCATTTTTATTTCCATTCGTCTGATTATTGTCAGTATAATCATTATTATTCATAATTTTTCTAAAAATAGATTGAATTGTCAATAAGAATTATTAATTGATATAATAAGTGAGGTAGATGATACTTTCAATAAAATGTCACGTGGGAAAATAACTAGTCATTCAGCTGAGAACTAAAAAAAAGTTTATGTAACATTTACGTTGAAAGTATTTATCTTTATTTAAAAAAAGAATAAAAAATAATATCATGAATAAATAAGGAAAATGTGTTTTTTTTTTATTTGCTTCTAAATGATGATAAATATTAAATGAAAATAAAATTTATATAATACTTAATAACTAATATTTTTAATCATAAATTTTTAAAGCACATCACTCTTTTCATACATAATGCAATATTTAATAAGTAGAGTCTAGACAATTGAGTTTGACCTCTTACATTTACTCCTTTTTAAATTTCATAAGACTTTTCATGAACTTCAAACAGACGTCAGTCTTGGAAGTGATTTTGTAGAAAAAAATAAGATAAAATAAATAGAGAAGAAGAAGACGAAGAAAAATTAATTCTATAGTATAAGTATATATACATTTATATATTTTTTCATTTATATATGTATACTTGAAATACATCTATATATCTAAATGTCTGTGACAATAACGATATTTCAGCGTTAATATCTCGCGAAGCCTTTGAACGTAATGTCGATGAGTGAAACGAAAAAAGTTACTAGTAGAGTGTGAGGTGACAAAGGATGAGTCGGTGCAAATATTGCTGATTGTTTGGCTGGACTATCTCTTTCCTTCTTGCTCAAGAAGCCCCAGGCATTACGTAGGAAAATTCTGCACGCTTTCATAGCATCCTGGTACACGATCCCTCCTCTTTTTCACTGCCTTTTCTATACAGATACGATATATATCCTAAGCTTTTCGTTCTGACGCAAAGATTGCTTTCATGTTTCTCTCCCTCCTCGCCTTTTTGTCGGTAAGTCAAATAAAAGCCAAGCGCTTTAATGAAAGTTACGCCCGTGGCAAAAGTGACGATTACCTTTCCACGTGTATTTAGAGAACCCGGGCAATTTTTTTATCTTCCTCAGACCCGGGTCTGATCATTGTATATCGTACATAAAGGAAACTGCATTTTGTCGTAATAAGTTACCAGAAAAAAATTATACTATTATTTAACCAGACTATTTTTTTACTGCTTTGACCTCGTTAATGTTAAGATCGCGTGACTGGTATTCCAGGTCTCAAATGTATGAAAAATTATGCTTTAACTGCTGAAGAATAATCAAACTACTTTTCTTATCTTTTATTTATTAATATATCGAGAATATTAATTTTTATTATTTCTTTTTTTAAAACTAGATGATGTTTATTTACTCTTTATTAACTTTATTTACACATCGACAAGTGTTTTGTATCTCTTTCCAAATAAAACAAGAAAAATTATTTAGCATCTATTTTTAGTACGTCATTCTTATTTTTTATTATCAAGTATTCATATCATTCGACATACTTTAAATCGTATTTTTACATTAAAAACTTGAACGATGTAACTAGAATTTGTATCATCATAGCATTATTTTTTGTCTTACACAATGTACTCTTCAATGTATTTTCCCCTACAACAGAATACGTTCATTCCGTTTTAATTTAAAAACCATTAAACTTCGTTTGATAAATAAAAAATCGTTTGTTTCCTTTCAAAATCGTTTGCATTTGATTTTAATTGAAACAACTTTTTTAAACATTTTGTATTTTTTTCGTCAAACTTCTCTCTTTTCCTTATTGCTCTTTGTTTTGATAAACATATAATAATTGTTTTTTTTTCGTCTTTGTCACGTAGTTGTAATTAAATTTCTCCAAATATTACACGGTTTATCCTTTTAATTAATCACAATACGTTTTATCTTTTTGTTATTCCAATGTTTTTCATTGACCTTTGTGTACAAACTAATCAACTGATGTGTATTTTCGATAAGAGTGCAAAATTAATTGTTAAAAAAATATCCCATCAAATTTTTATTCAATTTGTTTTACAATTCATAAATGATCTTTGAGAAACATGGATGGATGTTAGTTGGCTTGTTTCATCAAATTTGATATCCATCTGTTATGAAGAAAGAGAGGATTATTAAGCATCAGCCAACAAGTTAATTGATGTGGAAAATCAGTTGGACGTCTGGTGAATATGCAAATGGAGATAAAATTAATCGAGGGAGTTTAAAAATACTTAGAATAAGTCTTGAAGTTTCTTCAAAATTGGCTGGGATCGACGTATCGATTGTCCGTTACATTGTAACAGCAGGAGTCTTGACTTCCGACGAGGGAGCAACTATTACCCTCTTTCCCTCTTTACTATGCTCCCTTTACTCTGAACCAACGATGTATATCGAATAGTGACGTCACTTGAGGAAATGGGTCTCTTTTACTTGAACAAACCCATAAGAAAAAACTCGCATTTTTTTCCTGCAAATGTCACTCGCTAATTGCTACTAATTTATTATTTAATACTATATTCAACTATTAAAGTCGTAACGTAAACGAAATGAATTACTGAGGACATGAATCAAGAAAATGTTTTCATCTCGACTCTTTTACGACGCATTTCGACCCTCGAATAATTTTTTAATAATTAATAAACCCAATTACGATGCATTAAGTCAACTTTAAAAGGGACGACGCTACGTCAATAATTGTATGAAATCATGAATAATTAATGTTAATATTTATTCCTAATTTTTAGTCGTGTGTTGACTGTCTAAAATCAGAATTTATTATCGCTATTTTCGCCTACGGGTTTTTTCTTCATTGCCAAGTCTGAAATAAATTTGTTTAATAAAGATTTATTTTATTTTCAGATCCTTTAATAAATTACCATCTTTGCTAACGTGAAAATAACCCAGTTATTCTAAACGTACGTTGATACAATTGGATGTTCATTATTTTATAGTTGAAGACAAACATCTGATCAGCTTGATTTCCTATGATATACCTTAATATTACTACCATAGAGCTAATCATCACATAAATCATTATTAAATCATCTTTTTTTTTTCAAAAATAAAGTAGGCCATGTTTAGGACTTTAAATTAAGGCTGAATTTAAATTTCTACTCAGGCAATTATTATCGTATTATTAAATTCTCTTGTAATTATATGTTTAAAAATTCTAACTATAATTAATAATCGATTAATAAATTTTTCAACATTATTTGAATTTATTTATCGGTGTATACATCATTACTAGGCACTTAATAAAAATGCTGTCATTATGACAAAAAGTAAAAAGGGTTCTATTAATATGTGCAATACAATATTTACAATTTTTTTTTATCACGATGTTTATACGAATAACAAAATTTATGAGGGCGTGAGGTGGATCTTCTCAAAGTGTTTCTACTTTTTATGCACCCACGCATCTCACACAATCGTTAAATTATTTATGTGCTCGTCCTCTGTGTCTTTCTCGTTTAGATCTATACACGCTGTGATACACAGTCAGGGAACATTTTTTACTATTAAAAGGTTGGAATATTCATAATCCAACGATACGTTTCCTCTTTTCTCTTTTTACTTTTGCAATATATATATATATATTCTATACTTTGCGTTCGCTTCGCTTATCCCGATTACACGGCCGACCGGGCCTTCAAGGCTTTATTCAGATTTTGAATGCAGCTAGAGAACGCTCACGCGTATCTACGGATTTTTCATGCACTATGCGAGTAGGACGATGGAGTTCAGCAAAATATTTTTCTCTTTTATTTACAAAAATTCAATTTTTCCGGTATAAAGATTATTTTATTATTTTGAATTCAGTAGCGATTTTTCTACTCTAAAAATATTTCTAGTATGTACAGAAATGTTTTATCTCCATTGCATACTGATAATCACTAATATCAGTATCATTAGGTTGATAATAAGCTAGTAGATTTAGGGGGATGATAATTATTTGTGAGGATAATCTACAGAAAATGAATATAAGTTATATGAAAGCAATTACAAAATGTCCATTTGAAAGAGATTGAATCAAGCTCACTGCTTCATTCATCCATCAGTGTAAGACTACATTCTATTATATATGAGGGCTTATGTATAGTCTAGAGGAACTCTCGAAGGGGACAAGCGAGAGTCTCTGTAACTTGGAAACCATCTGCTACACCCAAGAAACCTCTTGATAGATACACTGTATTACACTCAACCATGCTTTGACAGTTTCCGTATCGACGAATGACAAGTGCTCCGATTCATCTTCCACCTGTCTTGAAGTTTATCATAAATTTATTTCTTTCTTTTATTAATTAAATTTCCTCTTCACAAAAGCCTTCAGCCTTCATAAATCTGTCAGTTATTCTAATACTTGTACAAGCTATATTATCTTACATAGCATGTTGCAAAGCTTAATTACTATTTTATTTGATAAAAATCAATTCATAATTCTGTTGAGAATTGTTTGAAAATTTTCATAATCAGTAAAATTTAATTATGATGGTTTTTTTTTTCAACAAAAAGATTTTCATTAAGACGATACAGGATAAAAATGATGATGATGATAATAATAATAATGAGTCTATGGTAGAGTAAATCGACTTTAGAGAAATAAAACTGTAGTAATAACATTGAACAGTAGCCAGAGCAAAGACGAGAACGAAATGTTAGGATGAGAAGCAAGAGATGAGCTAGGAAAATGGCCTGTGGCATGGCTTTGTGCTACCGACGGCTTTCGAACCCTCTCGTCGTTCTCTACACATTCTACACCACTCTCTTAACTCTCTTTTACTCTAATGTACTCTCTCTCGAGGTTCATCTCAAACGAAGCATGCTTCCGGTCTCTCTGCAATTAACGAATTATTGATAGTACTCGACTCCGTTATGCAATTTTCGTTCTTGCTTGGGGAATTAAAAAAAAAATTATTTCTACGATCTAGTGTTTTTTTTTTTACTTGTTCTTGTCTTCTTTTGATGTCAATTAAAATATTCATTTGTATTTTACATTGCAAAAAATGAGCTTGGGAATAAGAAATTTCTGTTCGTTTCATCATCAGAATAACTCAACACTTTTCATTCTTGCCTCGCGCGTAATTTTTATTATTCCTACTGGACAGACCTTGGAGCTCTTCTTTTAACATTGCAGGGATGCTGTTTTTCAGTCGGGATTACGTATTCAAACGGTTCCTACGTGCTGCTACTTCGTCACATAAACATCCAGGTGGTGTGTAAACCCTAAAAAAAAACAAAAAATGAAATAAAACATGAAATGACTGAAGATCATATAAATAAAACCATAAAAATCATGTAAATGTATGTCTATAGCTGAGTAAAATCCAAAAAAAAAAGAAGTTATCTCATTGTAGCAATTATATGCAGATGTTACGACTATTAAGCGTGACGTGTAAGATACAGAGAGCTGATAAAAAAAATTTTTCAACTAGATAAATGATGTTTTGTTGGCGAATAAATTGTTTCAAGACGAATTTAAAAATTAAATATTATCCTTCATATTCGACTGAAATAAGCTACATATTAAAAAATTATAATTGCTCTAATGCTTTTTGCAAAAATGAAAATTTGTTTCGAGAGTTAATTAAATATTTTTTTTTGTTAAAATGTAATTTAATAAAAGTTAAATAATTATAAAAGAAGCAATAATAATAATAAAATTTCAATTACAGTGTGATGAGTGAGAAAATATTTGCTTAAGGACATTGAAGGGTGCGGCACGTTCTAAGTCATTATAACGTGACTACTTAAGTGATTTTGGTGTAATTAATTACTTCGTCCTTATTCATTGTCGGTTATACTAAAATTTTCTTTTATACACATATCTGTATATACCAATACATTTATTCTAATTTACATCTACCTTGATATGCATAAATACATGAGTAGTTCTCTTTCCGATAATTAAAATAAAACGAACATGAAAGAGAAGATATAAAAATGTGGGAGAGGCGGAAAAAGCCGGATAATCGTAATATCTATCGACACACATGCATCCCTGCTTGCTCTTCCTGTCCTCGTTCTCTACTTTGACGTACCTTGTCGTGCAAAATTTTTTTACACTCTCGTATGTATATCTAGGGTAAATGAAAATAAAATATATCGATCGTTGAACAGGTTAACGAAGCATGTGAATAACGGGCACACTTACCGACAAATTCACACGAGTCTTCATCATCATCATCATCACTATCATGATTTTACCTGGTGGATTAGTAATATTCTCATGTATTTCATTCTGTTCCATAGATTCTAGTAGTCGCCAGGGACAAATATAAGACCGTTACGTCGATCGGTGCTTCACTGAGCGAGAGGAGATGCTCGAGAAAATCCGAATAATCCTTGTCATTCGGATCCATTAGCCATTTCGTGGATCTCTATTTACGATGCCGTGCTATTGAGAACGGTAAATTGAACCCTTACACTATTTCGTTGCTAACCTGCCAGTGGATACATTTTCCAAGTCTTTGGCAATAGAATTTATAGTGATTTAATGCATTTTAAATCCACTCGTTAGATTTCATCTATTATTATCACTTTTATTATTAGACTCTGAGGATTCTAAATGTTTAAAAAAATACATTCTATCGTTATTAACGTTTTCTTTAAAATACCATCAAATGTCTACTGATTTTTAATGTCGGAGTTTTCCTAATGAAAAATAATAAAGTAATTTATTATTTATAAATAAATATAATATTATTGTTTTTTTTTCTCTTAATCATTGAACTCATTATTTATATGAGTATGTATATTAAACATTAATTTTAATATTTAGTATTACTATTCATATATTTAGATTATTCATTAATCAAATGGAAACTCATCATATCAATCCAAAATATTACTGTTTATTGAATCATAAAAAAATATTGTATTATCAATATGTATGCGTATGTTTAATTAAATGTTGCATTACTTAATTAATTGCTATCAATTCATGAATAACAATAGTATTAGTTTGATTTGTGTACAAATTCAAATTGATCGATAATCACAGAAGCGTCCGCGAGATGGCGTAGTTTACAACATGGCGTGGGGTGTGGAACGCTAATGTTTACAATTCAGACGCTAGTATTGTTAATATCATTTTATTATGTATAAAACGATTGTTATTGTGTAATTATATATCAAATCATATATTTAATTTATATAGAAACAATTCACATAAAAATTATCATGAGATATATTGTATTACATACGATTTTATACGAACTAAATCAATCAACTTTTTGCCGGTAGACGTAAATGAAAACTTGTAAACCATTTCAGTATGATTTTATACAAAAAGTTATTATTAATTATTTATATTACGGTTATTAGGAATTTATATTATAGAGAAGTGTAGCATAAAATGAGGTTCATAATTGTGATGAAACTTTTCTTATTTAAGAGCGCAAGTTCATGTCTAAACATATCGAAAAATCGATTAATCGGTCAATGTTGTCGCTTGCTATGTTTACATTCCCCAGCTAATGAAAATGCTAACATTTCGCATGTTTTACGTACGAAATAAAAACAAAAGTGAAAGTATGCGGTTGTGTATAAACGACACAAGAGTACAATAAAAGTCAAACAATAAGACCACTTCAGAAGCAGTCAATGTTAATTTCAATGTCATCAATTTTGTCTAAAAATTAATGGACACGAAGATGTATATTTTATGTGCTCGAATTTTCTAGTACTTTTCATCTTTTAGTAAGTAATATTTAATCATAATTTTTAAATTTACATAACTAATTTATTGAAAATAGAAAAAGTATATATTGTAAGTATGTCCTAACTTTTAGTTTTGATCCATCAATTCGAATGGTATTTAAATAAAATATTTTTACAGGTTCAATGTTAAATCGTTAAAATAGTAAGGACAAAAACTTATTGACAAGTTTAAATTTATAATTGTTTATTTGCCGTTCATTTTTATCAGACAAAAATTAATTCGTTCATATTCAGATTGATAAAAAGAATTACTGGAATAAACGGCTTTCAGTAATCCTGTTGAACATAAAAAAAAATGATAGACATGATTTCTTGAAAAGAATGCACAATTTAAAAAGTCAGAGGAAAAAAGGGTCGAAATGTCAGATTCAGTTTTAGCAAGATTTCCAAATGGAATTGTTGGCGTTCCATGTCCAGCCAATGCTCGTCCATCGTTCCGTTCTCTGTTCGTTCACTTCTACTAGGCTGTAATATCGTGAAATATTTGGTTTCGCGAGCAGGAATTGCACTGATGGAGTGGAGTGAGAAATGACAAGGATAGAAAGAGGCTACGAAGGATAGAATGACATGAGAAAATAGAACTAGATTATTGTATATGTATATTTAGCTTGTACAGATGATCCCTCATATTTCTGTTTGATATCGTGTTGTAGAAACTGTGAAATTCGAGAATTTCTTGTTTACGTATAAACATTAGCCATTTCATTTTGAAATGCTATATCGTAGTTTACTGATGACAAGCAATCAAATTGATTTTGTCATATACTACTCATTTATAACAGTACTTTTAATATTATTTTATCAATTTTTAATTGGTTAATCTCCAAAAATTTTTAATCTCTCATTTATTAATAAAGAATATCATAATTCTTGTTCAATGAGTATTGCATGGATAATAATCGATTAAATGTATTCAATGATAAATTTCATTAATTTTTAATTCATCAAATGAATATTGACAACTGAATTAACAAATGAGTTTTATTAAATGTTTCATCAGTGAAAATTTTAAAAATGATTAAAAATTAATTGAGTTTAATTCTCAATAGACAAGATAATACATGTATTCAGTATAGTTAATTTGACAAAAATAGTTGTACTGTTGAAGAAAAAATGAATTGGCTTCTTCAAATTCATTCGTTACGTCAGTTTTATATACATTTTCTTCAACTTTACATACTCTTCAGCATAAAAGCGGGTCGCTGGGAACGTATAGTCGTGATTACCGAGCCACTTATCATAATTTCGTTGTTCGTCTTCTTGGGTTTTCTCATTCACGTATGTCCTCCTCTAGTTTAAGCTGAAAACGTCGTATTTTCGCAGTTCGAAAGACATTTTTCTCATCCCTCTTATACATTTACCGAACTCACTCAATTTTTCAAAAAATGGAATTTAAATATTTAAACCTTGTGACTTCTAAAATGCTGCGGGGGATGTCAGCGTCGCGCAAACAAGGGAAACGCAAATATTACCAACGCGGCTACCTAGATTGCTCTCGGGTACCGTTATTTCTATGGTTCTGCAAAATCCTCGGATATTTGAGTCAAGAAGAAAAAAAATGAATTAAAGCCAGACCAAGAGTTACTTATTACCACCCAAGTCATTCAGTAGATTCAATAAAAAAAAATGTAAAAATTAAAAAAGCAGAACAAGTGAGAATAAAAAAATATAAAAGAAGAGATTTTTTATGCAAAATTACTTCTTTGACTCTTTGAAAATATACTCGAGGGTAAATCTGAAGATGCAAGAGGTGTATTTAGAGGCGGACGAGTACCTCCAAAAGCTATACTAACTATACACGTAGTAAAGTGTAGAGGATATGTGTGATGTTACAGAGTGTAAAGCACTCGGTTTGATGCGAAGAGAGATAGCAGGCACTTAATTTAACATGGGTATAGAGAAGCGTCGAAGCACTTTGCGAACGCGTTTAATGTGCGTAATAACTGCGGCACAGGCAAAATAACCGGCCGTAAGTGGCGATTTTTGTAGGCGCATCATGCGAGATAATTAAACCGTCACTGCTGCATAATGTAGCCTTCAAATTGTCCATAAGAACGTGTTTCCTTTTATTACAATCATTCATCAAAATGCATGTATAATTTTCTGTAATTATTCTTGCTTAATTGCATATAATACTTATCACTTTTCTGGATTAATTTTTGACATTATTTATTGTCTTTTATGACATCAATTTTATCACATTTTGTGTTAGAAAATATTCAGTAATTAGATTATGATAATAATTGATTGGTTTTATTTATTAATATCAATAAGGAGTTTATTTCATTATCATCAGGTAATCAATCCGACTAAAGTAAATTTTATTATAATGGAATTGAGTATAATTTGATAACAATAATTTATGTATTTAATAGATAAATGGGTATATTATTAATTATAATTGATTCTGTCGGATTAATTAATTAGCATATATTTATTTTTTTAATTATTTCTTTCAATTTATTATTGGATCAAAAATACTGTTCTAAAATGATGATATGAACTCTTAAGAGGTCATTCTTTAAATGTTTTTTTTTGCATATTTCACCTTATTTTTGTCGCAAAACATCTAAAGAAAAAAATTTAGTAGGGGTGGGAAAATAGCAAGCAAGTTCTTGACTCTGCCAATTATAGTTTGGCCGTGCGAAGTCTTCTTGATAGATATACGGGCCTCTAAAACACTTGGCGGTATTTTTTGGTCTTAGGGTGACAGTTTCACGGGTATATAGAAGAGGATAGAGAGTGGGTGTTACGCCTGAAGGAGAGACGCATCAGGCGCGACGCTCGTCGCCTTTAATGAGGCGCAGTCTGATTCGTTGCTTCTATTTACACTGCGAGTGTTCACCTCATCTTCTTTCTTTCTCATACTCTACCTTGTTCCTTCGACTTTTTTCCCTACGCTTCAATTATCGTCGCGAGATTCTGAATTTAAGATTCAGCGGTGATTGCACGACCAATTGAATAGTAAACCACAGTTTAATGACTTTCCTGCATGTTCTCTTATAGTATAGGTTGAAAATCATTTCTCTATTTTTCTTCATTATTATTTATTGGTTTTATTTTATTTTAAAATCTATAATAAACCGTTTTACGATGGAGTATATTTTATATGTATATATTTTTATATATATAAAATATGGGATTTTTTTATTTAAAAAAAATTTATTATTAGTGGTCTCAAGTATTCATAAAGATGACTGCATTCATTTTTATGCCAGTCTGTCTGTCTGTCATAGACTGTTAATTTTAAAACTGCTTGACAAAATAACTTGAAATTTAGTATGAAATTAAAAGTAATTATTCTAAATATAATTCTGTAGACATTAAGAAAAAAAAACTTTCATTCGTATTAAAGGTTTTTAAAGAAAGAGAGCTTTTTAAAATTTATTTATATTAATTACCAGATTTACCAGGAAAAAAGAGAAAAGTATATTTTATATTCACTTAGAAAATGTATTAGGTTATGAAATAAAAAAAATAATGTATTCACTTGAGGGATCATATACTCTTAGCTTCTTCAAAAGGTACTTATGAAAGTTTCGAGGATGATTAGTTGACTTGTTATGAGAGCTTAGAGTTGTTAGGATATTTTTGAACATAGCAATATCGACTTTTATATTATGTATGAAAAGGATTAATCTGCATTTTCATTTACTTTTTTTCCTGCATCTCATATTTTTTTTTCTATCTTATATTTTTATTTTTTGTCTTTTTCACTCGACCAAGCATTTCTTGGTGGTTTCGCTTGATCGCTTTTTTCCACCCGTTGCATCTTTGCAAATAACCTTCATTCGGATCACACGTGAGAAACCATTTCCAACGGTTTTACTTTTCTTTCATATCAATTTTTTATATTTTATTATATCTTTCCTACTACCCTGTTTTCTATCGTAATTTCATTCATCTGTATTTTGATCTCTCATTTTATACTGCTGTACATTTTTATTCGTGCACATCTTGTTGAAAAAAAAAAAAATTACTTGCTATTTGCATAAAAATTGTTTCTCCCCCAACCCTTTTTTTCTTCTATTGCATCCGTCGTCCCTCGTGCTCTTGTGTTCCAATCCAATACCATTCATCGACTACGTAGACGAACGTAAATTGAACAGGAGTTGTTGCCGTGCTTTCACAATGTAGCCGTTAGATAGCAGCAGCTCTACCACATCGCACGTGCCTACTTTGGATTTCCCCACTTTCCCTAATATACCTGCCGACTTGTCCGAATGTTTCCGGGAACGCCCGAAGCATTTTGCGGCAGCGATCGAGCGACGTCTCTCTCCTCTCTTGCTTTCCCCGCCATACTACTATTGCCCCCTCTACTGTTTCATTTACTCAATTCTCCAAGTTAATTTTCTTGTCTCTGTCATTATATTTTTCAAATGAATTGTTTAAATTTTTTTCCCACTGACCAAATAAAAGCTTATGCATTACTGGTATGAAAAAGAAAATATTATTGTTCAATAAATATTGGCCAAAAATTGATCTGCCGGTTCGAATAATTCCATCTCTGTCGGAGCAGCACAGTAGTAGAGGTTCTCTTTATCATGCTTTCCCCACTATAGTTAGTGGAGTTGCTTGCTCCCTCCAGCGGCATCCTCGCCCCATAGTGGTAAGACCAGAGTCTCCATACGCTTCAGAGTCGAATGTATGCTTGTGCGATAAGCACGCATCGTGTTGTGCTCTAGCCGGCACGTTTTTCGTTTCCCTATATCCCACCAATCGACGCCATTATTATCAACGACAACCACTAACACGGATTGTTGCGAAAAAAGTGCGCGTTAAAGTCAAAACAACGACAATAAAGCATTTAAACGGGTTATTTTGTAAGAAGAAAATAACATCCTTAGTAACGTGAAGGAAGCTGACCAACACTGTCTCATGCTCTGTGCGCACGCCAATACTCTGTGGTTATGTTGAAGAAAAGTGTCTGACGTGAAGCTATTGAAGCTCGTGTCTCAAAATCGAGAAAATCATTTTTTATTTTTTGTTCAATTACAAAGTTCGCTTTGACAGCTGACTTTGACATCAGTCGAGTCATAAATAATCAAGTTGACCACAAGAGCTTCTTGAGTTTATCACGTCTATAATTTTTTCTCACACTCTTGTCTTTTATAGTCGTCAGATTAAGTACTGAATATTTAGATATTCAGCTATCGGCGTCCTTTTAACGAGAATAAAAAATTCAAACTTCTACGTAACGTGAATGTCTTCATAGTGTGTTTACCAGTGAAGTGTTATGTGAATTATGTGATTCGTGCCAACATTTGTTCGTCTGGAAGAGTCTTATTATTTAGCCATAAAACCGGGAATTCGCGGATATTGTGTGAAGGTTAGTAAACTCTACTTTCCCTCTATATATATATATAGATGTATAAAAATTTTTTTGCCTTTTGCTTTCTTCCTTCGGGAGTTTTTTTCCGTGTACGAGCTTGAAACGAGGAGGTTTGATCGATCGGTGAATTGTTTTTTTTTCTTTTTCATGTCGAGACTTGCCGAACGATTTTCTTAGCGGAATGTTGGAGATCTGTACGGTAAAAGAGTGAATGTTCTGAAATTTCAGGGATTTCCGGATAGTGGTTTTTCGGGTATCCTTTTACTCCTTTTTTTTCTCCTCGTATGCTTTATTTCTATCCTATCTTCCACAATTCTTTGTTCGTGGATTGTAGGAAATGAGAGGGAAATGTTGACGGGGGCGTTGCGCGCCAGGGATTCGGGTTTATGCTAAAACGATGTGCAATGTTGCGTGATTAGAATCTCTTGTCGGGTTAATGATCTCACGGGATGTAAGCGGGGCTTTAGCCAAGCTGATTGCTATCTCGACTGGTGTTACTGCCAGCTGCTCCGGAAAATTCTCGCCCCTCTCAAATTATTTTGGAACTTTCCTCTTTATACTCAGTAGATAGTCTTTGATATTAAAAAAATCATCACTAAAACACTTTTTTAAATAATATTAACCATCATCTATGTTATGAATGCTCATATTCGTAGTTGGAAAAATCTTTTTTAACATTCAAAGAATTATTTGAAATTTATTTTTAAAACACTCCAATGATAAAAACATCCAAAATTTCAGTAAAAACGAAAGAATCCTTATTGAAGAATTTTTAATTAATTCTTTTAATAAATCTCAGTAGGGGGTCTTTTGTAATATAATTTTTAAAATTATGCTTAAATTAAATTCCCCTGTATCATGAAAAATGAAATTGAATTCATAATCTAGATGTTGATAAGATTATTAAAATACTAAAATAAATATTTCTATGAAAATTCACATACATTTTTAATATTTAAGAGAAACTTGATTTAAAAGAATCAATGTTTAATGTCAATAAGTAGCCACTGAAGGTAGAAATTCCTCGAATTCAACCAATAGATGAATAATAATAATTACTAACATGCCGAAAAGATATAGTCGAGTGAAAATATCAAAAAGTCAAAGCATAAAATCTTGCATTTTATCACAGTAGTAATATTAATGTGTGCTAACAAGGGATAGGTATGCGCAGCAAGAATGGCACGTTCGTGTCCTCGGTGCAGTTTTCTTATCAGCTAAAATGTGCGGTGTGTTAAGCAATTTGTGTCTTTTAACCTTTTTACCTTTTTCTCTTCTTATTCTTTAGTAAACTCTGCGTTAGAAATCTTTTGTCAGCGAACAATATTTCGTATAATTCATAGCGGAAAGACTTTTAGATGAGATACACGTGACAATCTTGAATTGAAACAGGTTTTTTTTTGAGGTCATTTGCTTTATTCCATCGTAGCATGGGGACGATTACGCGTGATTCGATAAGTATCTACAAGAAGGTCAATGTCTTGTTCTGGATAATTTCGTTAATCCACTGACTTGTCAGCAGATAAATTACAGCAGTCGTCAAAAATAATACAATGAGTCTATTTCTTTTATAAAGTTAACACCTCGAGAGTTATTTCCTTTATTAACACTTCAACACTATTCATAAATTATCAATGCTCAAAGTAGTTTTGCGTTTCTACAAATACATACAATTTTATTCGAAAAAAAATCATTAAATATAATTTTTTTATAATTATTCATAAAAATATTTATTTAAAAGGAAAAATTTCTTTTACAGTACAAATATCAGAAATAATTATTTTCTTTCTCGTTTATTTTTTTTTTTTTTTCATCATAGTAAAATATTTTCTTTTTAAAAAAAAAAAAAAAAAAATATCAAAGTTATCATTTGAATTATTCTGTTATTTTTCAAAGTAAAGATGAGAAGTACTGCTGCAGTATTATCTTGCTGTTTATAGTCATTATACACATTACATTTTTAATTTCACATTAATTGAATTTAGATTATTCATAAGTTTATCAAAGAATATTTACAGCGAAATAATGAATATTTACTTTTTTAAAATAGTCATTAATATTACTGTCAGAAGTATACACACGTTTTTTCTTAATTTAACTTTTTAGCCTTTGATGTAAAATTTCTTTTGCTGAGTTATTTATTAACAAAGAAAAATTTTATACTCTTCTTGAAAGTTCAAAACTCTCAAATAAATCATCAATAAGTGTATAGAAATGTTAGGAGTAATATTTGAAATTGAATAAAGGAGGATTTTTCACGTGGAATAATAGTGACTCGATGGATTAGATTTTAACAAAAAAGATTCGAATGTCAATGTAAAATATTGAAGCAGATATATCAATAATTCAGTGTATATAAATTAGTTTAATAAGATGGAATGAATTCATTTAAATGTTAGATCCATTTTTCGTTAGAAGGCGTTAAAGTCATCCACATTGATCTTTGTTACAATTGTCTTTTTGTTTTAATTTCACTAGTCCAATTTTATTTATTAGATAAGCTTGGCGGATTTAAGCTTGCGAGATTTATGAAGCTGTATATTTATTGGATATAAATTTAATACGATTACTCATTGTTAAATCTAACGAGAAGAGTCCTTGAATAAATAAAATCGGTTATCGTAAGAGTATATGTACTATGTATCTATATAATATAATCCCTCAGCATATCAGTAGCTTATCTTGTAAACACAGAATGTCAAGATAAATATTTAAACAATTAATTGTCAAGCAATAGTAATGTAAATTCATTTTTAACTGATTGTTAATTATTTTACCGGAAATTTCATATTTTTTCTGTATGATGTATTTTCATTTCTCATTATTACGTTGGTTTCTTTCTTATTGTTGATAAAAGACTGTGTTTAGTGCGGTTGTAGAAATTTCTCAGATAATTGGCTAAGAAGAATAGAACTGTTCAACTAAACTGAAGTTGAAAATACCTACTTATAATAGAGTCGTTTCGCTATTTCTTTCACACAAAGTCCTTAAAAGTAAACCTGAAAATTGAGACGAACCAAAAAATCTGGCGGTCGCAGGTCAAAGTGAGTCTTTGTGTATGTTTTGTGTCTATGAAGAAGAAAGACAGCTGTCCCAGATGGAAGAAGAATATTTCTAAATCTACGTATTTAGAAATTTGAGGTAAATCTTTGAAATTGGAAACGCAATTACAATGACAATTTCGGATTTACAGTAAAAAAAAAATATTCTTTCTTCCAACGATAATTAGAATAGATGTTTTAAATACTCAACAATTGTAATAATTTTTTTTTTAATTAAAAATATATCTAATTTGCTGTTCATTTCTTTGATGCTATTGATTTATTGTTCTGTTGATATCGATATTAATTTTGTGAAATATTTAAAATGAATTTTAGTGTGAGAAAGCGATATCATTTGTGATGTGTAAATATTTGTTTAAAAAAAAAATAGTCAAAATGAAGAATAAAATAGTGATGTTTGCTTTGATATTGACTTTAGGATTTTAGTTGGTAGTTAAAAAAGTAGAGAGTATTAATTTTCAATCAGTTTTCGACCCTTTGACGTTTGTCGGAGCAAAGCAATTGCTCTCATGATATTCGAGTCCATATCCCGCGGCTCGACGACCACTCGGCATTGACGCGAAGAGAAATTGACGTTGCAGGCGAATTAAACGACATTCGATAGATCAGAGAGAGAATAGACACTTGAAAGCCGACGGGACGCCTCACTATTCGAGGGTTAGGGTGCATAAAGTCGATTTGGTTAGTTAAACTCAAAGTAAAAGCTGGAATATATTCAGTATATAACTCTCATAGACTAACCATTAGTTTCTCGTTCGTTTTCTATCCATCTCATTTTCTCTCTTGTGTTTAAATACTTGGATTTGAACCTTTAGATGAAATTCCAACTGATTCGCGGCCAAATACGTTCGCGAGGTACAACCTCTAGGGCGTTTTCGAACACTAACAAAGCACGCTAGAGGGGTGGAAACAACACGAGAACTCGAGAGGCCATGAAACCGTTGATAGGAATTTCCGTAATTCCGTGGTAACATAATCGAATATTACCGCAACGCTGTGCATTAGTATACGAGATCGCCAACCGACGGATTGAAACAGAATGGGATATTTGAATTATTAACGTTCACTACATGGATAATCGTACATTTCTCCTTTTCAAATATGTTTTAAAAAAAAATCGTTCATTCATCTATTATTTTTCCATTTCAAATTTCAACCATCAATCATTCGTGAAATAAATTAAATAGTCCGTTCGATACATTCAAATTTTTCGCAACTTTTCACTTTAAATCATATTTTAGTTAATAAATTTTATATAATCTTTAATTAATTATTTCTTTGATTGAAATTTCAATACAATATTAATATCATTATATGCCAACTTTTTTCGCATTTTTCTCATTTCAAATACATTTCTCTGTCTATTTTTAGTTATCTAATTATCAATAATTTTGATTGATGGTTTTTATAAAACAAAGAAAAAAAAATCATTTGTCATTTTAAAATATTAATTTAATAATTGAATACTTTTTTTACTAATTCAATTGTCTAGTGTCAATAGAAGTTTTTTTTTGTTACTTTTAATTTTATGATTATTTTTATAGATACCCTACTGATCAATTAATTTTATCTGAAAAAATTATTTTTAAATTCATTAACGTATTTAAATGATTTATCACTTGATTTTAAAAAAAAGTAATTAGATTTTAAAATAAAAATGAGATGAAAAAGTTAGGAAATGTTTAAATATTTAATTCCTTCAATGGAAGTTGCTTTTGAAAAAATTTCAATACTAAACTTTATTTGATGAAAAGTACAGGAAACTTATAGTACTACATACTACCTTGTAGTTAAGTTTTGCTTTGATTATTAACATTCGTACGTAATGAGTGTGAAAAAAATGCTAACAAGTGTTTTACCAAATATACGTTCATATCCATATATATATCTTTCTATTATTTTAATTGTGTTAAAAACAGTGAGGAAAAAAGGCTGAAAAGTATATTCATAGTAACAACAAAAAAAAAGAATAAAATGCGGCGATTCTAAAACGTAACCACGCTGTGCACTTCGCCAAGCAGGGTGAGACACGTGTACTCCAATAAATAATGCAACCACCTACTCGTTTTCCTCCCTATCCGCGTATAGTTACGCTTACGTGGATGTGGTCTTTGCACTTCTACTTTTTCTCCCTTTTGCTGACGGCGTTCTTTACATTCTCCCTGACGCTCTTCCTGCGAAGCACAGTCTCTAAAAGGGTGAAAAACATCCCTTCAATCGACATTCCAAGATTAAAACTGTTCCAAATATAACTTCCAAATTTTTATTTTAAGAATGCATTTTTTTTCTCTTAAAATTTTTTTTTTCCCTACATCGGGACATTTTTTTAATTGAAACGTCAAGAATAATAATTAAAAATATTTAAAAAAAAAAAAAGGAAATATTCTATTTTATCGAGTACTGTAAAATAGAAAATTATTTTCTATTTGCTTTAGAAAAAAAGCTATTTGAAAAGTTAATGGTAAATTTTTTATTAGATCCTTGTGAAACAAATGTAAAAATATACATTGAAACAGAGGAAAAGGTATGGTAATGTAGCAATTTTAAAATGAAAATAGCTTTAAATATATCATTATTTACTTAAATTATTTAAATACTACTGTGGTAATAATTTTTTATTATTTATTTTAGTCTTGCAAAATGTTCTAGATAAGCTATCGAGGTATAGATCAAGTATAGAATTGAGCATAAAAGAATCATTTGGTCGTGGAAGAATAGCATATGGTTTGTTATCGTTATCTTTTGAAAAAATTTAAAATCGTGATTATTGTAATGTTTCTTCTGTAGTTGCTAATAACCAGTGTTAAGTCTCGCGTGGCATGGCAAAATAGTCACTAAATCTATGATAGGATTGTAAAATAAATGCTGTACTAAAATACTTACTGACAACACGGTTGCCACTAGATTGTCGTCTATAGTCTTCTTGTCATAGGTTTCTCAACTAAACGCCCTTCCCCTCATGACAATACCATGTGATAGACAGTATACGTGGCTCGACCCACTTGCTAACTTAACCCTTCCGATCTATTCCAATGCCCTCTCGACTTATGATGGATAATTTCAATTATTCATGAATTTATTTATTTATTTTTTTCACTTTTATTTTGGTCTCTTCGTGTCGTCTCCTGTGGACATGTCAGTTATTTCTGACACTTGACAATTTATGGGACGATAATATTGCGTGATATCTCAAGTCTTCTTATTCTTTTACTCTTCGTACCTTTGTTTTGTGGGAATCGAACAGTCAAATAGAATTTTTTTTAGTTGGAATATTTGATTTTATGTCATTTATCTGATATCAAAACGAAGAAAAAAAAGTGATGATCATATTTGTGTTATTATTTTTAAATAACTGAATAAAAATTGGATAAGCAATTTCTTCAATGCTAAAAGTAATATCTGATCTTTGAAAAATATTATTTCAATGATAATTTCATCAAATCTATGTACACACATTGTTTGTTATGTAATGGAAAATAGTCAAAAGACTGAAATGTGACACATGAGCTGGCGAGAATTGTGATGTGTACCCAGCGTATTATTGGTGGGATAATATCATACTGATATCAAGATTGGTTATCTTGGCGAGCTTCCAAAGGCGAACATCGGGTCGCGGACCTTTTCTTCAACTCGGTGGCCTCGGCTCTCTTTTATCATGATCATTCGTGCAGGGTGATAACGTGGAATCGAGAACGACTATCGACATGATGATCTCGTCGCTGCTACTTCTACGTATATCTACTTGACTCAAGTCTCTGCAGCAAGGGATAAACCAGTTGATCCGGTTTTCATAAGTCACAGCTCCTGGACTACCATCGTGTGCGTGAGCATTGGTAATTATTGCCCTTGAGGAATTTCTATAAAAAAAAAAAATTCAAAATAAAATAATAGAAGGGTATGGTATGTAGTTATTCTGAGATCAAAAAAATGAATTTCAAGCTACGTAAAAAAATAATCATTTGATTCAGTCGAGAAATTATGATAATAACCGTAATAATTTGAAGGATGTTCATCAATTACCGTGGACTAAAATCAATTACTATTTTTGTTTGGGCTTTAATTCGTTAAATGAAAAATAGAATCAACCAAGTAATTATTTATCTCCAGAGTTGCAATCTATTTATTTATTTTTTTTTTCAAGTAAATTGTTTTTAATCAGTATAAAATGGATAAAAAAAAGTAGACCAGTTCTTGACTCTAAACCCTCAGAATGCGTTTAACATAGTTTGAATTGACGTTCGAAAGGGAATTATACGATCGTAAGAAGTTTCAAGACGTTTCTCTCGAATTAATTATGGCATTAGGTTCGTTAGGTTAATTTAATGAGCGCTTAATTCTCGCTTCTCCTTTCGTTGAGAGGGTTTTAGATGTGATGTTGAGATCTTCAGTATCTTTCAACCTCTTAGCATCTTATCCAGAAACTCAACTGATGATTGAACCCAGTAGATTCGTTTCCTCTTCCGTTTCAAAATTGCCAATATCCTTGTACGGATTTTTATTTCTATCCGGTCAGCAGTGCAATCTGATATTTTTTGTTAGTAAAACAGGAATAAACTCATCTGAATTAAAATGATTTTCCTTATTTTTATTTTTTTTTCTTTAGCGAAAAAAAAATTATTGCATAAATTTGTTATTATTTTATTTGAAAAAAATTTTTCAATTTACTTAAACTATTAAATTTATCATCAACATCTTAACTGAAAAAATACATTTTCTTTCAACAATAAAAAAGAAGTAGTAAAACAACTTCTATACGTTGTTAAAAAAAAAATTGCACTTGCCTTTAATGAAAACCAAATAAAATAAAATATCTCAACTTCTGTAGAAGATTTTATTTTTATGCAGCTATAAACACCTGCATTAACCTTCTATTAACATTTGCCGTGAAACATTTTTTCATTTCTCTAATTGCTTTATAATGCATTATGATTTATCACCCTTTCACCTACCTCAGAATTTACTCAGTCGTATTAAATCTTTTTATGTTCTTTTTAAATATAAATTTATGAGTAGATAAATATGTCATTGTATAACAGAAGAATATATTGGAAAAATAATTCCTTGAGAGTTTCAACAAGTTAGTTGATAATAAGTTTCCCGGATTTTCCGAGTTTAAAAAGCGAGAATACAGTTAGAATAGAAAATCGAATGATTTTCATTGGAATTTGAATTATAATACTTAGGGGACTTGGATGTATTACGTTGAGTAGAATCTTTGAGATGGAAAGATACGCGTGGTCTTGTGGTCGTTGAAAAGGCAGAGAGTTGGATAAAAGCATACAGGTCTTGGATATAGTACCCTGAGGGCTGTTAGCTATTCCTACCGTCACAATGACAGATATTAAGCTTCCTATTTACGTCCTAAGTCAACGGAGCGTGGAGTTTCACTTTATTGCTTGGCGATTCGTAGTAGATTGTGATTTTTCTCAACATTTGGTGAGTTTTTCTACTGAAGCGTGTGATCACAAGTAGTGTATGTGTACTTAAGCAGTACTAGTCTTCTTCTTGAATACTACTGTTGCCCTTGTGCCTTGGGAAATAGCCGTTGCCAAAATATCTCCTCTGTAACCATTGACCTCTGGCGTTTTAGAGAAGGAAAGATGATTCGAAGAACGTCCAAGCACGTAGATCGCGTGTACACAAGAACCACCGACCACCAACTTTGATATATTTCCCTTTATCGGTTCCTCTCTTACTCTGTTTGCTCATTCCTTCGGGCTTCAATCGATTTCTAGTAATACTACATGCCACCAATGTGCAAATTAGATCTGTTAATAGCTTGGAAATATCGTTTAATTTACTACTCAAAGATATTTCACACATTTCCTCACATACTTGCCAGGTATTTGCTGATCAAGAGAAAGGATTTTCTTACAACATTGTCCTCCATCTTTTTGTACCTATGTACAGTCGTTTTAAAAATTATTTTACTCATTTAAAAGTATTTAATTAATTCAACAATTACTATGATCATTATTAAAATTTGAATTTTCAAAGTGGAGTTAAAACTCAATGTAATTATTTTTAAAATAAAATTAATTAATTTAGAAGAAAAAGTATTGAATGGTAATTTTGAAAGTAAATGAAAAAGTAAGATTATTTTCAAAGAGTACTGTATGTGTAAGGATATGTAAGGATGTATATATCCAACACGGTAGTCTACAATCTCCAAGCTAACTCGTGACTCACCGCCAGAAGATCCGGGAGGATGCTTCTTTCAAGCTAACAATGAGCTTCCATGTTACCTTACCAACATCAACATTAAACTAACTGAAAAAGGAGAAACAGTCGGATGTTAATGTTTATTAGATTTTACTTTTTATCTATTTATTTATTTTTGTTCATTTCAACGATTATATCTATTTTCATTGGAATTAACATTAATTTCACGTTTCGGTTGGTTCACCCACAAAATTATACATAATTACTGGTTATCAGGATGCAGCTGCTACTCTGGAATTTTGCGAGCCACAAAAACTCGAGTCCGTCATCTATACAAAACTTTCCAAAATTATATTCAATCTTTCAAGCCATTATATCTATTAATTTTTCATCGTGTCCTCTATAATTATTGTACAGTAATTTCTGTTTTAAGATTGAGAAAAAAAGTTAACATTCAATTAATATACTTCATGTATTCTTTAAAATAATGAAGAAAGATTAAAATTATAGAAAAAATAATGGGATAGAATAATAATACAAAATTATTCTAAAAAAGATAAATTAAAATTAAGTCAATTGGATGTTGAGATAATAATTATAATTTATAATGCATTTTTAATTTGAATTGTTTATTATTAATCGATTAATAAATATTTATTTAGCTATTACAAGCTTTGTGTAGCTATTTAAGGTAAGAAGACACAGAATAGAATAAAGTTACACGATTTTCGTTGGTGAAATTTATTTGTAATTGGAATATTGTTGTACTCGTGTTTAGTAGTCTTTGGAATGAAGCTCGTCGTGTTACAAGCCGCGTGAATGAAAATGCACGTTTGGAATCCGATACACGAGTTTCCAAGTCATCAAGGTGCCCATTGTTTCGCTCGTGAGGATCTTGATATCCGCGTTGTTGCGTAGGAACACAACAAAACACTCGTCTCGGCCTCATTGCATTCAGAATTGTAATGCGCGTCTCTCAGTGGCCTCTAAACTCATCTTCCCATTTCTCATTCCACGTTGTAATAATAATGTTGTGTTATTTCTTTTCATCTTTCTTTCTCTCTATATATATATATTTTATACAACATATATTTTCTTGTATTATTTTCCTCACGTCTTTCATCTGCTGTTATAAAAATCTTTCACATTATAATCCATCGTATTTTCTCATCACAAATCTATTTCAATAATCTTAGCAATTACTAATCTTGATCTCCTTGAAAAATAATTCCTTGGATACTTGAGCATTTAGTGTATCATTTCGAACATATGTATATTTCATCATTACAGATAATAATTTTAAAATATTTATTACAAATATAAACAATTTATGAAATTGATACATGACACATTGAGATTATTGTTGGATTGAATATATCAATCAGCTTTTAAATAACAAGCCTATCTTCTGATAAAATTTCACTCCACCCAAATATTTTCTACTCATTGATGATCACTTTTGTGTTTATTAAAAGCCAACGAGGGATAGATTACTCTAAAAAGCTTTTATAATGATTTTTGAAAATTAATTGAAATTTTATCTTTGGATCTGATTTAAAAAGGAAGAGTATATCAATAATCACTCTGTAAATAAAAATGGACTATTTATTTTTGATGAATTTTTGTCGTTGACAATAATGGTTAATTTGATCATTAAGAAACAAACAAACGATCTTTTTGATGTTCAATATGGCGTTTAATGGAAATAAAAGAGAATGAGGTAGAAAAAAAGAAGTATAATGGATTGACTTTGCACGTAGACACGAAATGTTTGAGGATGGATAAACAAACACGCCTAGACTGAGTATTATCGTGAAACAGTTATAGATAGTTGCATGGTCTGTTGCCGCGGCAACTGGTATCGTTTAATTAGTCACCTTCTGCTAATTACCCCGGTATGTCTACTCAGGGATAATAACTGCCCAATCGATTTAGCTCCTGTAATTATAAAATTCATTTGTAAATAGCAAGAAATTTTTTCGTATGAAATTAAGTAATGGCTTTGGTAGTGTTATCGATCGTTCAAGTTTTTAATGAGGATTCCGTTAAGGGCGAATGGTAGGGCAAAGTTATGCTATGAAATTTTAATGTGAGATCTTGAAATATTAAAGGAAATTTCTTTGTTGATAATTAATTCTTTTTTGATAGTATAAAATAAAAATGAGAAAAATAATAAAAACACGAGAGAGTGAAAATAATTGATAAAGTAATAATTTAATGTAATTCAAAAGAGAAATGATTGGTACGTTATACGATTGTATTATGAGCATGAGATAGGTAATAAAAGTATGAAAGAACATATATGGGGATGAGAACAAGTGATGGAGGGAAACTTGGACGGGAGATATGAGATTCGATGGAATTTTAACGCATTTGCTACCACCTCGTCGATATTGCGTCCACGTGCTTTGATGATCGATCGACCACTCTCTTGAGAATCCTGGCAATCTTTACGCTGGCCGAGTTTCACAATTTCGATGAAAAATCAAAAAGGTTGTCATCCTGATACAAGCATTTCTTGTTATGTTCTGCAAAAGGGGATCAAATAGGAAAAAAATACGAGAAAGGGAGAGTTGAGATATACGTGACTAAAAAACCGGAGATTCGTCTGAGAATCGAGGACAAGATATGCATCGAGCACACAGTGGACATCCTCCGGGGGAAATATCTGTCTTTGCTGTCCGTAGAGAATGGAAGACTGATGGGTCGAGACTCTGTTGAAAGGGGGATGGAAACTCTGGACGACAGAATAAAAAAAAACGAAGAAATGTAGATGAATAGAAAGAGTTGCGGCATGCAGAAGAAGGCATACGATAACGTCAAGAGGGCCTTTCCTGCGGATGATGAGTATTTTTCAAGCTCAAATAGAGACCATTACCTGGGGGAGTTGGAGCTGCTACACTGCAGAATATTAAATTGCATCAGACCATTTTTTTATTTCTATTCTCACTCGTGTATTCAAGTTTTATTTTTTAAATAATGAAATGGCTTTTGTATATAAAGATTGTTTTGAATTTTTTAAACGGCTATAAACAAAGTCGTGGTGAGAGTTATCTAATTTGAGTCTTCAACACGACTGCATCTAACAGCTTTGCAAAATGCTTTGAATATTTTATACCAAAATTAACAATTTTTTTCTTTTACTTGAGCTATTTTGAATTCTAATACAACAACGTTATTTTTTATTAATTGCTTTTTTATGGTAAAAATATGTTGGTTGTAAAAATTTATTTTTGTTTAAAAAATTAATGGGTATTTGGTAATAAGAAATGTATTGAAATGGTTGAAAAATAAATAAAATTCTCAAGTGATTTTTCAACAATGTGAGAGAATAGAGAATAGAGTAAGATGGAGATTGGGAATGCAAATGATACTCTAGTGATTTGAATCTTCTCGTCAATGGTCAGTGTAAACACCTTGTCCTCTCTCTCTCTCTTTCTCTCTTGTTTTCGCCATTCCGTTCGTTGCTCGCGTAATGGCCGATAACGGATAGTGTCGCTAATACGACTGGGGAATCGAAATAAACGAGGCCACACTGAGAGAACGAAGAGCACCACCAGCAGCCTGCGCTGATAGAGTGTGATGGATACGTCGTAATTAAAGTTTTATCTACGCCTCGATACCAACGCCACAATATCGAGAGTCACAAAATTTCTACTGCATCGAATTTTCATTCTGATAGACACTGCATAAAAATTCTAATTACTTTGCTGTAAAAAATATCGTTAAAAACAGCACGACGAAATATTATTGTTACTATCACATACGAAAGGAACGAATCATTTTTGGAAATAAAAATTTTTTATCTCCTCTACACACATACTCAACCATTAAATAAACAAATAGCTCTATTTGTTGCGAGAAAATAATGGCAACTTCAACCATCGTATTCTAGTCAGTTTTAACTACTTCTTGTTTCGATTACCTAGTTTCATTGAATAGAACACCACAAACAATCATTCAATAATAATTGTAAAAATATTTAAGATACTATTAAATAGATATTTATATTTTTAAAGTTTTATTGAGATAAAAATCTACAGAAAAATTTGAAATTTATTAGAGAAAGAAAAACATTTAATTGAAGATGAAATAAAAATACTTCATAGTGTGAAAAGTATTTTTTTTTTTTCAATGTAAGAAATACTTTTCACAAGTTGTATGAAGAAAAAAAATTTATTGTGAAATGTGAAGAGATTATTTGTCTTGATTACTTGAAAAAGGATATTTTTTTAGTGAATTGCACGTATCAGTTGAAATAATAATTTTTGTATTATTTAACAATTTTTCTTCATTCAAGTAATCTTTTCACCTGACGTTTTCATGAACAAAATTCATCGTGCATCACGCAATGCTTTTCTCTGGTGGTGGTCCTGCCGGGATCACTGCGGGAGTGTAGAGAATTTATATCGCGATTCGTAACAATACAAGACAGGCTGACGTCAAAATACTGTAACGTATTATGAGTGCTTTTCTGTTCTCTTATTTTTCTCCTCGAAAAGTACACTTCCAATATCTGTCTTTCTAACATTTATATGATACGTATGAGGTTATAAATGTGTTGTGTATGTTTTTCAGGATGCAGGGACTGAAATACAGGCTGGGGAGGAGGATCCTGCTGCTCCTGTTACTGGCCGTTTTACCCCTCGCTAACGGTGAGTCACTTTTCGCTGTATAATACTTACGGTGTCTACACCATACCCAAGCATACGTTTGGTATACAGACGAGGGAATGAAGCGAGGCCGCAACCCCTCGCACAATACCGACGCGTACGACCATAGACTCGACGACCACGGGGTAAGAGGCAATACGTGGTCGACGTCTCGCATACATACGTACGAGAATGAAATTTTCGGGGTTGTGGGATACATGAGACGGTGGCAAATATGGCGGCTGTGTCACAGGCCTTTATGCTATCCACGTGGACTAACCCCTCACATTCCGACGGAAATTAGTACTCTGTTGAATTTTAGATTTTCTGTTTATGAGATTTTTCGGTTTGATCTCCGGTAAAGTGTTCATTCTCACAAGCTAAATAGTCACTCTATTCTTCCCTAATGATTATCAACATTTTTTTATTATCTGTAATTGAAAAAATAAATTTACATTATGTTTACGTTTATTACTCAGATCGGTTTCGATAAAACAGTACTATTTTTTTTTATTTCTGCTTTAATTTATTGCAATTATTTCATCGTTTTATACTACTCAGTTATAGTTTTTTAAATAAATATTTTTTTTAATTAAAAAAATTGATCAATTTAAAGCTTGTCAATTTTTGAAAATTTTTTA
Organism: Chelonus insularis; assembly: GCF_013357705.1. Classification (NCBI taxonomy): domain Eukaryota; kingdom Metazoa; phylum Arthropoda; class Insecta; order Hymenoptera; family Braconidae; genus Chelonus; species Chelonus insularis. Next base: position 2,835,710 of record NW_023276776.1, read on the forward strand.
AATCTTTTATTGAAAATAGTTTTTGATAGAAAAAAAAAAAAATTTAAGAGACGTACTTTAAAAATGTTTATTTGTTACTTTTATGGTAGGAAAGTATATCTGATGCATCTTTAAAAATTTCTCTCGAATTATTTGACAGATAGTTGGAGTGCATTTTATAGAATAGCATTCTCAAGCGAGTTTTTACTCTTAGAAAAATATATTTTTTGAATTTTTTTGCTGACTGATGCAAATTATAAAATTAGATTTAGGGAAAAAGAGAACTACTTTCTTTGACAACTTGTAGAATTGTTCTTTTGTATTTATTTTTTTCTTTTTTTTTTTTTTGTATTTGCACTAGTAACTTGAGCGTTTGAAATAAGAGGGGTTGGGTCGACACCGGGTGTTTTGGTCCTGCAACCACAAGAGACACGTGCACCCTCATTCGAACCTCTTATCTCCCATCCCTCGCGTTTCTTTAGACCGCATCCACCGGCGCTTAGTCCAAGATTTCATTCATTTCAATCTCCCATTCACACGTCCATTCATTTCAATGTGCACTTACCTGTCATTTTATTGAATTTTTACTCAAGTATACTTGCTTTCTACTCATTCATTTAGTGAATTACCGATGTTGATGCATCTAAAATTGATATGCTTTTCAACTGATTAAAATTTATTTATCAATTTTTTATTCTTCACAAACTTTAGCAATTCAGTGATAATGAGGTTATTTTTCATATCTATTTTTGCTCAAAAAACTTTTTGCACAAAAAAGTATGAAAAGTTATTTCGATAAACAAAATTTTGATGTAAATAAAATGATGAAAAAATTGATTTACTTATTTTAGGTCATTGAAAATAGTAAAAAATTCATGAATTCAATGTAGTAAATAAATAAAGATCTCATGTAAAATTCAAAAGCTCATTTCATTGATGAAACAAATTTGTTAAAGACACAAAACAAATCGTCGACGTTTATGCTTGACATTGCAGGACGCAAATCGGTTTTTGGGGAATGATTATATGCCTATCTACACCGTACAGTCTTCTTTTTTTTTCTCTTTACTGAAGGGTGACTGATGGTCACCCTCCAGGCTTTCACGCAAATAAGGGCGATCTCTTTGGGATCATGAAACCTCCAACGACTTAGACTACGTTACAAAATGTATATCGGTGTGTGAGAAATTCAAGGTGCTGAGCCGTTTAGTTTTCGATCCAAAGGTTATCCCCCAAATCGATCCTTCAACCCTCGTGCACTTCTCATCCCTTTCTCTCATCCCCTTGTACCTAACGATACCACCGTCTAGCACGATCTACTTATCTCCGTGAAAGGAGAGCACCGATAACTTTAAACGAGAACAAAAACCGGAAACCAATAACGTAAATCTTGAGAGAATGGCTTGGGGTGACCTAGTACTATTGCAGTCGACATGAAAATGTTTCCCGAGATAGTATTCCATCGATTGCTCCTTTACAAACTCACATCTAATGTGATGGATTTTTATTTGCGTCAATTCATTAATCTTCATAAACATTGACCCATCATATCCGTCATAGTAATGAACCATAGTCCACCTTATGGAGATCATTTTCATACGAAAATATGATTGAGTTATTTGCGGAGATTAATTTATCAAATTGAATATTAGTGAGATGAAGCATATCTCTTATAATCACATTTGCTGAGATACTAATAATCAAGTATGAACAAACTTCTATTACGTATCGTCGCGTTGATAATGATAATAATAAATCGTTGCATGTACCAAACTAAATTAATAACAAGTCATATTTTGTCTCATGAACCTGAGTTTTGTTTCAATAAATCGTTTATTGCTGGTGCACACGAAACGCGAAGTTGGGCGTTAGAATCGTGGCAAACAAAACCCCCAAGGGGTACATGGTAGTTTGTGCTACAACGTCTTTGTGCAAGACAATACGATGGGCGATGTCTTTGAAATTTCTATTACCAACTTGAGCAATTAAATATAAATCATTTTAGATGATAAAAAAAATGAAGTCATATAAGTAATGATTATTCTTATTAAATAAATTTAATTTAATTAAAAAGATATATTTTCATCTTTTTATAAATTTACTTTCATGGATTCGTTAAAAATTGCCAGTTGATTGCTTTATCTAGTGATTTTTCCTACCATACTCGAAGTTCTCCGGAAATGAGTGAGGATGAGGGAGAACGAGAAAAATTCTCCCGGGAAATTTGGATCCAACGCTTCCGCCGGAAACTAGAGGATTGGCATGGAAATTGTGATTATCAAAGGATAAAAAATTTTTTGAAAAAATCATAAAAAAAAAAACTTTTCCATTCAATCTTTTCAATTCAGTTCTTTTTTTTTTTCTCCAATTATTAATTAAACTTTTTAAATTTATTACCGATAGATAATTTGCTTGAAATTAGAGCTCCATATAATTATATTTATAGAAGTAAAAAATTAATAGACGACTTCATTTTATTTTTCAATTAGATTATGACATTATTTAATTCGAATCAGAAATTTTAATGATGTATGATTGGAATGAAAATTTTTTATATTACCAATCTAGATTCATGCGTTGATTTATTATTCAAAAAAGTTATCATATCTTCACGGAAACAATTTTCTAGGAATTTTTACTAGTCAATTTAGAGTAAAATTTATTAGCTAAAACATTCATAGTTACTTGTTTTTTCTTAGTAAAAATAGCTATAAATTTTGAAATTTACTTTTTATTTAATATTCAATGTACTAAATAGTATTGTATGAGTATTCTTAATTGATTTATTAAATAGAAAGTGAATTTACAAATTCTTTCCTATAAATATGTACTGGAAAAAACTAGTAATTTTTAATTGTTTTGACTAGTAACTTTTACTCTAAATTGACAAGTAAAAATTCCTATAAATTTTTTTCCATGTTCGATTTAGTATTAAAATGAAATACCAATCTAATTTATTTATCTTCAGAAATGTCTTCAATTGAATTTAAAATGTTCCTCTAAAAAATTCCATTCACTGTTTGTAATGCCAGGATTAAAATTAATATTTCAATGATTCAGTTGTGGATAACACATTGATTAATAACCGAGAATAATGTATGATAATACAGTGGAGACAATAGTAGTATGTATCTGAATCATTTGAGGAAATCCTGTGTAGGTCTAATAATGACGGTCATTTGACAACGAGACAGTTGAGTATGGATTTTAATGGGTTTCACGGTTGACCTTTTACCTCCCTCTATACCATGCATACAACTTAGACACGTGTCGTCAATCGTATATTGTAAGTTTGTATCGAGTGCCTTTAGTAAGTTCATAAAACTTGAACAGTAGCGGAAAGATTGTCATTTTGTCCCCTTTGGAATAAATTACATGTCGTTTGGAGAAATAAATCTGTAGCTATTGCTACTTTCACTTGGTTTACTTTGTCCTCAGAATCTAAAACAGGGTGAATCATCTAGGTAATTTTTCTCCAGACGAATGCACTTTTTGTATCATGTGATATGTAAGGTGTAAAAAAAAAATATAAAAAATAAAAAAAAAGGAGACCGTGAGATGCCTTTGGGATAGACGGATGAGAACGTGGATACGGGAATGGTAGGACGAACACAAGGGCCATGGGGACGTCGACAGAATTACTAATATCGTTCCCTCCCTTCTTCCTTCATTTCTCTCAACTCTGTATGTAGTATGTTCTCTCCGCTTCACGTGTTCCTCTTACTCTCTTTGGTCTCTCTTACCCTCTTACCACTACCATTACTACTACTACTACTACCTTTCATGCTATAGAAATACACCGGGAAACTCGAGCGATCCATGTGGAAATGAGAGACGACTCTGAGATGATGGACAAGACAACGAAAATGCTAATTTCTAACTGAATTTCCAACCAAATTGATTTCCCTCCAATGTGTTATCAAAGCTAAATAATATATACGGAATAGTCAATTGTGTTATCGTTAACTCCTCCTTTTTATTCAAAGTCAACTTGTTTTAAATACATCATGTCAAAGAAATTATTCGAAATTTCATTTATTTCAAAGGATTCATGCGCCACACATTTAATATAAATAGCAAACAAATATACAAATAGTTTTTGATTTATTTAATTAATAAATAATGAAAAAATGATTTCGTGACATGTGAAGTTTTATTTTCTTGATGAAATATTTATTCAGTATTTAACTGTCATTAAATTTTCCAAGTGATTTATCATCTGGATTTCTTTGGGATTAGGATAATTTAATATAGTTTTATTAGTGTACAAAGACTTGAGTTCACGGACCTTTCCCACGCTGTAGTCGCAATCGTATTTATTTGGATGTCAATGAATAACATTTAAAAGGCAGGGGAATGAGAGGGATGGTCAGAGAGACAGAAAGAATAATACATCAGTATAGTTAGATCGAGAAACTGCTCAACTATTGTCGTATCGTTGTCTATGTTGCCATAAATCTCGTAGATTGACGACCATTGACAGGCTACTTTGACTAGAACCCTTTGTGCTTTGAGTGCGCGACGATTTAGTTATGTTAACGGGTATGAAGAGAGAAATAGAGATGAGCAAACTAACAAAATAAAATAAGAGAAAGAAAGAAAGAGAGTAAGACGATTGGCCTGATAGGCGTGTAACCGAATTAGTTGGTCGTTCTTTCAATTCAAGAGGAGAATAAGATGAGGAAGGAGATGAAAAAGAAGAACAGAGAAAAGAGTTAAGATCATCTGTAAAGAACCGCACGCAGAGGGTGGTCTTTGTCTTTTGAAATTGCGAGTAATTATCTCATTAGTGTGGGTATGTTTCTTAGAACATGATGAAAAATACAACCGATTATTTAATGTCAGACAATTTTACGTCACTCAACTTAATTAGAAAACCTTCCCAATCAAAAGTGGACAATAATTAATAAGACACATTTATTACTCGTTCAATGATGTATACTCTTTAGAAATAAAATTGAATGGTTTTGATATAAATTGTCTTTTAGATAAATTCAAATGAGTAATTCAATCTTACGTAATGAATAAGATAAATTGAGTAATTATTGAAATAAATTACTGATGATCATTTTTTCACTTCATCACTTCACTTTATATTATAAAATATTTGTTGTTCAATTATCTATTGACTAAAAATAAATTATATTTTTATTTGCACAGATGGATGATTCTCTAATAAATAAAAAAATAAAGTTGTTGTATGTTTTAAAAATAAATTTATTGATAAGGTAGTTGTAAAAAAGTTGATGCAAGCAGTTGAACTTCAACGATCGATGTAGTTTATATGCAATAAAAGTATCTAACAGTCCATATATAAATACGTATACATATATAATAAATTATATCCTGTGTACATACAAGGGTCCATAGAAGAGAGTAAGTGTACCAATAGAAAAAAAAAAGAAAAAAAGAAGAGGCAAAAGCATCACACCTGGATACTTTTACTACCTAATCGATAAGGCAGCTACAAAGTAATTGAATCGGTTCGTAGAAGCTAGACGTAAATGATAAGCCTCATAAAAATCTTGAACGTATATAGCTCCAAAAGCCATTTTAAGGAAAAGAAAAAATAGTTTCAACGTCATTTTATACTCAGATAAAGCCGCTTGTACTATTGTGTGCAAATATTATTGATAAAAAAATAGCTAATGGCTTTATTTTATATCAGAATTGGAACTGAATAAAATATTTTCGTCTCGTGTGAAAAGCAGGTCGTCGCTGGTATCGATTTTATTTTTGAAATCTCTTAAATATATAATACATAAGAGAAGAGAAGCTAGCTCATATTTGATGTTATCTTAAAACTTATAATGTACTTATTTATTCATATATTTAAATATATAATACTTGAATTAATTAAATCAATTTAAGTTGAAGATGAGATAAATTTAGATTGATCATTTGGATCATTTTATTAAAAAAGTTTATCAAAATTGTCTCTAAAGTTTAAATGAACTGATTAATGCACACAGAAACTTTTTCATTGCCATTATTTTATTTAGTTGATTAAATATTAATTTCTATTCGAATATCACTTAGTGAGTTGAAAGTAATTAATAATATTTCAGGAACACCTCACAAACTATTGATCATCAATAAATTTTTTATTGATTCACTTTAAAACATGCCAAAAAGAGAAATTAAATAAAAAATAAAAGACGTTGTCATAATAAATTTGACAAAAAATTATATTAGTCATTTTTTGATGTCATGAATCTGTCAATAATTCAGTAAATGTTAAAGTCTTTGGAAGTCACATGGTGTAAGCATGTGTGTTTTAATCCTGGCGCGTGGCACATTAAAGTAGAAAAACTTTGTGCTTCTTTTCTTTATTTTTCACCTTCCTCCCAAGCTATTACAATTCTCTACCATTGTTCGTTGTATTTCGAGTCTTTAACTGTCCACGTGGGAATTTAACAATGCGGGCACTTTCTTTTATCACTCAGTCAACGTGATTGATTAATTACATTTTTCACTTTTTATTCACCTAAATATCAACTTTAAATCATTTTAAATCATTTTATTGATTTTTTGACATTATTAGCAGGGGAAAAATTTAAATGATATCAATTATTCACCGTCCAATCTTGAATGGTTTTAAAATAATAAATTCCAATGTGTTTGTCATCGTAACAAATATACACTATCGTTATAATTAAAATTAATTCAATCATTCATTCCCTCATGGATTATTTATCTTAAACGTGCTTTGATTAATAAATATAAGCTAATATCTTTATTAATCATTCTTTACCTCGAGATTTTTTTTATTAATATTTAATAAAAAATAAAATTCTAATCAACATTGAAACTTGATGGGAATTATTTTTATTGGATAACTTTGTCTGTTATTTTTAAAAACAAGTTCTCACGTGATGTGTGATTTCTAGTGATTATTGTCACACGTGTATTACAGAGTAATGCAGAAGCATAAGTTTTATTTACACAGGAAACAGTGTATGCACTTCCGAAAAAAAAATAAAGAAAAAGTACTATTCTATCGACCGCACGAGTTATGTGCCTCATCGAGTGGAATGGTAATTCTTTTTTCCGTCTGTAGTGAAAAAGGAGAAGAGAGAAAGAGAGAGTAGTCGATTCACCGCTAAGTGGATATTCCCCTACCCTCTTTCCCACCCCCTCAATAACGATTTTGCTAGGTTACTTTGGGGCAAAATAATGGAACGTCGAAACTGTCGATCGTTCGTTTCGTTTCGCCACTTTTGTCTCCCTTTTGATTTTTCCCTTTTTCATCTTTGACTAGTGATTGAAGAACGGAAATAGTACAGAAAAATTGTAAGCTTTCTTTTTGAATAATTTTTATGATAATTTCATGAACTATTTCTAATGTAGATTATAATTAATATCGGTAAATCATTAATTACACTTTTTTTCTTCTAATTTATTTGATAATCATTGTTATAACATCATTGTTGTATCAGACAAATAGAGTCTATTCTTTTGATCGTTTTTATTCAGATACATTTACGGAGAACACGCTATTTATATCATCATGTTCAAATATTACTCTAGACACATATATGTATATCCATGCTTGTTATTTTTTTTTTATAAAATTATTCATCCATATACAAATTCGATTACCATAAAATTATTTTTTTACTTGGAAAATATTCTCTTGCACTTCGATCGACTGCGAAAAGAATTGGTCAAATATTTCGAATGAAAATTCGCACATTTTTTTTGGAGTAAACATTTTTTATCCGCATGAGAATAACAAAATAGTGTTGGTTTATATTGGGTATTTTTGGAACAATAGATATATTGAAATTTGTATAAAACAAAAATTTTTTTTTTTTAACTTAAAATCGGTTTTTATTTATCGTTATTTTTAGTTTAGATTATTTATTGTTTTTTTTTCAAGTTCAGATGCACGTACACAAGCCGATTAATACGAGAATTCATTGTAATCCCTAGAATATTTTTCCGTTTGTCTCTTTTGAGTATATAACCACTCAGTTGGACATACATTGAATGTTAGCGTGGGTAGAAACTTATTGAGCATCCACATCACTGCGGAGGAAGCTTCGAATCCTTTTCATCGATTATCCTCGTGGCTCTGTCCTCGCCACAGACCTCTTGTCACCTCATTTCTCATCGAAAAACAAAAGAATGTAATTTATTGTCTCCAACAAACACTTTTGGGGTTCTTCCACCTGGGAATTTGATACTCCACTTAAGTACCGGATAAATCTAAAAATATTCTTAAGAGAAAAAAGTTATTAGAATCTATAAATCAATTTTTTTTTATAATCTTATACATAAATAATTCTTATTTCTTTTATCTTCAGAAAAATATCCCAATGTCTTATTTTCTTTTCTTTCAAAATTTAAACAATCAAGTTCATTTATTATAACAGATATAACAGATATTTATTAATTAAGTAAAACAAATAATCTTTTATTATCGCTTGATGAAATTTCTGAATTTAATTCAATGTTAAAGTAATTGATTCTCTCAATGGAGCGTGATTTTTTTTTGGTACTTAAATAATAAATTTTATTCACATGTCCTATTTCCGAAATTGAATTGGTAGTAAGTTTTTTTGCAATTTCGAAGGGAATGGATTCACTCCAAACTGAAATGCTAATCCATTTGTACTGTCGTCGTTTTTTTTTACCCTCTCATCTCTGGATCTCATCCGAAAGAGACTGCAACTTTGGACGTATTTGGTTCGTTCTACGCTCGACTTCGTTTCCTTCCATATACGGAAAGAGGATTGGTCTCGCCGGTCCTCGTATAAAACTAATGGGCCTCATAAATATCGAAACAAGGCCCTATCTAAGCAGAAAATGTTTCTCTTTTCTCTTTTACGACACCGATTGATTTCTTACGAATAAAAAAAGATCCTCGGAAAAAAAAAAAATTTGATGAAAGAAAATAAAATAAATAGTCGTCATGATTCTTTGGAATAGTAATTTTTGATTCTTTGTCGTTGAAATAAGCCGCTAAATTCAGAGACAAAAAAATTAAAACCTTCAAATAGAAAATGGAACAAAAGATTAACAGAACCGCAAACAGAAACAAATTCTTTTCTCATGGGTTTGAATGATTGATTGCTCAGTCAAAATCTCATGATTGAAATGAGAGGACTTGTCCAGAGAAGAATAAGAAGCAATGGAAGCCGCTTGGAATTTCAGCCGTTGCTTACCAATAAAAAAATTTTTTTTTATTCTATTCTCAATTTTCTACTGGCCTCTCACTCGTTCGTATCTCACTGGAATCGAAGAAGCGCCGTCCGAACATAACAGTCGAGTTCTTCTCGAGTGTTTCTCTAGTGGACTGTCTATCTCTTCACAATCGACGATATACCAAGCGCTCTCACATACTGAGGGTTAGCTTTTATTTTTTTTTTCCATTCTCTTTTATTCTCTCCTTACTCTCCAACTCTACTTGGACGTTAATTTCCGCTTTCCAACCACAACTTCCTGTCCCAGAATTTAAACTTACCAAATACCGTGTCCTATATACTTGCCAAAAAATTTTTCCCTTCATCAAGATAGTAAATTTAGTTCAACTAACCAACTGATAGTGATGTTGATTTAAATTACTACTTTCCTTTTATTTGACTGTTAATTAAAAAAATTTATTCTACTTCTAAAATATTTATTTAATTCTATAAAATGAAATTAATCAAATAAATAATGAAATAATACTGAGATAATTGGAAGTAAATTTCTGTTATTCTGCAATAAATCTATTTGTTACTTTTTTGTCATGTTGGGCTCATTTCTTCAAGTTGAGACTTTAAATGCTCTCTTGAGTATACGATTAATAGTTTTAGATGTGCAATAGTCAAGTATTTACAAGCAACTCTACTAGCCCCGAGAGTAAAACATTTACCAGTACATTCAGGTGCTTCATATCTTCTTCATCTACTTTTCTACTTCCTAAGACGTGTCCAGTAAAGATTGTCCAAGGTTTGTGGTCGTTGTGGAGATCTTGGCCCTGAATTCTCCCTTGAGACGTAATTAATAGCTGAGAGGACACTGTAGTAGTACCTTCCTTGGAGACAAATCGTCCCAGTACACCGAATGCTTTTAACCCTTTAAGACAACCAGTTTGTCGGACTTGTAAAACCACATCCATATATTTTCGCCAATTTATCTTTTTCCAATTCTTTTTTTTTTTTTCCTTTTTACTTACTCATTCAATTTATCGATTGCCAATTAAAGACATCAAGAAAAAATATCTTATTGCTTTAAAAAAAAGTTATATCATAATTAAAAAAAAATAAAAGTAGTATTTTTTTGAAAAAAGTATCATTCGAAGACATGTTTAATGCTAATAATAAATAAATGTTTTGTTATGTGGCTTAAGATGGAAGAAAAATAGGGAGAAAACAAGCGATCATAAAAGACAAACGAGGGTTGTCCAATGACCCGCAATAGAGATGTATCTATTTTCCCAGTCTCTTCTTTTGGCAAAGCGAGTTAAGGGTCAAGAGATTTGAGAGAGAATATAAGGGTGAACAGAACAAGTAATTTTGCGATCCAAAAACAGTTTGGCCGACCACTTCCGGTGTTTACACGAACTCGAGACGGCGTGAGTAACCCAACGGATTAACGACGCTCGTGCGCGCATTCGTACGCGCGAGTAAATTCACCAGGGGGGTTGAATACGAGGCCGAGGAGGATGTGAGGGAAAAAAAAGCATCGGATAACAACGCACGGAAATCACCGGATAAACCAAACGTTGTGATTTACGGAAGCGATTTATATTCTGGACACGAAGCAGTATCGAGAGTAGGGGATGAAAGACAGAGTGAAAGGGGGATCGAAAAATTCTCGTATGATTCCCTAAAATTTCCACGCTCGTTTGGTCTTGATAGCTGGTATTAAATGAAGATAAGAGATATTTTTTCAACATTTGAGAGGTCTTGAATTTACTACAGAGAGGAAAAGTAGCTTTTTAAAAAGTGGAGTCTTGTGTAAAGTGGTAAACAACTTTACAAAAATCTGTTATAGTGAAAAATATGTTTAAAAAAAATCTTTCTTCTTTTCGTTGAATTTAAACATTTCCATGATTTTAATGAAACATTTATTTTTTTTTGTTACAGGTATGTTTTATTAAAGTCCGTAGATAATTTACAAATCAGTGAGTAAACATTTTTTCTTGATTAGTAATACTAGAAGTATTTTTTTTTCAACCATATTGGGATGATATTCTATAGAAAGAATACCAGAGACGATTGCTACGATTTCTTTGTATTAAAATACTGGAATTATTTATTCTTTGATACTCTTCAATCGATACTTGGAACTCTAGAGTGACAAACTCACCTGTTATGCAGAGTAGGTGTGAAAGTAAATACGATTATTGAATTATTAATTCAGTTCGAGGTAATGTCTTTAAGACAATTGAGCTTGCAAGCACTTTTCTGCAAGCGGTCGAATCCCATAGAGACTCTTGAAGAGCCGCATTCTCCTTTTTACGTCCGAGTGGTTTTACAGAAGAGTAAAGAAAAGTATAAGGGGGAGGAAGGCAAAACTGCCCTTTTGGCACTGGTAGTGTAGGGTGTGTTACATGCATGTGACTGTAGTTTAAAAGTAAATGGTGCTCTGTTCCTGAAAGCAATGCCTGTGGGGACACTCTCGGCATGCGTTGCCTTTTCTCTTTTCTTCCGTCGCTTTTCCCCTGTGGACCAATTCGCCAAAGAACAAAGCCTTGGCGTGAGAAAAAAGAGGGAGCCACCAAATTCGCCACCCCAAGTGTAATGGTGTATTACCTCCTTCAGTCTCATTATACATCTTTTTTTTTTTCAACCCTCCGACCTTTGCTCGATCTCATCTTTGATACCCCTTCAACCCCTTTCATTGACTCTGACTCTTTTTTTATTTTTTTTCCGAGCCTTTTCACCCCTCGAAGTGTTTCACCATATAATTCGAGATGTATTTAAAATGCGAATCAATAGCCCAGATAACAGTCTAAAGCTTTCTGTGAAATTCCATTTAAAGTTTGCTTTTATATCAATTTATTTGCAATGTGTTTATTAGAAAAAACAATCCAATGCTTAATCAAACAAAATTATTAATTTATATAGTTAGATAGATAGAAAATTACCCCAAGAATATTTCAAATTCAGTCAAGATAGACACTGAGGTATAAAATGTTTTTACTCAACGAAAAAGCAAAAAAAAAAAATGGGAAATGACGAGATAAAGAGTCCACGAGTAATAGCAGTAGATTTTTTATTTTCCAGTCTTTTGGTGACGTAATGACGCATACTCACTTCTATTTTTTTTCCTTTATTCTCGTTACTCACTCTTGACGCTTCGATACTCTCCTCTCCATCTCCCTTACCCTTGTCACTATCCCCAGTCCTTTGATTTTTATCCTGACTGCACTCGAGGACTCGTGTGTCTCGTGACTCGTGTATTTCCCTCTTGAAATTTGCCTTCATTACCTCTTCCTCTTAGAGACTCCTCACTACATTTCACTCCCTCCTCTTCGTTATATTCCTTTCTTCTTCGCATCTCCATGAGATGCACTCTCTACACGAGTCTGCATGAGTGACGATGCGTCGGAATGAGGGAAAGTGCGCGGGAGGAGAAGAGTGGCCTGGGTCTGTAAGGGTGTGGTACAGGTTCTATATCAGGCGGGGGTGGCAAAGAGATCCGGAGAGCATAAGGGCAAGTTGGAGTTCGCCATGAAGCGGTCGATAGCAAAGTACGCGAGAGAAACGCCACCAAGAGAATCTAGAAGAGGGAAAGAGAGAAATACTTGCGAGGGGATATCGCGTCAGAGTTCTGGCTACATTTCTCTGAGCTATACGATTTTCTAACCACCGTTATTACATTCTACTCGCCATTTTTGTTACTAAACTTATTCGAGACTTTTTATAAAAAGCATTCCCTTTAAAAGAATAAGAAACATCAACTTTATACTCTCATGCATTCATTTCAAGTATTTTAAATAAAGTACATGCTTTATTTGTTTTTCATGAAAATATCGCGACAACTTTTTAGATATATTTAAAAACTTCATTTTCAAGTGTTTAAAAGGAATCGTGTTTATTTTAAATAAATGTCGTGTCATCTTTATTCATGTTGAGTGGAATTTAAATTCGTCCGACAATGTCTTATTTTGAGTTATGACATGATTATCTTATTTCCGCTCGTTTCACTTGAGTCTTCATCAAAAAAATTATTCCAACTACGAAAATAGTTTTTTTCATTCAATTTATATAATTTTTAGATATTCATTTCATTACTTTCAATTTAGAGTCTCATGTGAAAAAAAAAATTCAGCTTAAAACTATTAATTTAAGAGTATTTTTAGTTTAAAGAAAAATTTTTTTAAAATGAAAAATTATGAAAAATAAATTAATCTTATTTACTTGTTTATTTTTTACTGAGGGAAAAGTTATTGAGACACTGGTAATATTTTTAAAAAGTTAATTCTAAAGTATTTAAAACAAATGACACTTAGTTGAAATAAATGTCATGACACTTGATAAATGTTGAGTAAAATTCACATTCATCCAACAATTTCTTATTCCCTGACGTTTGAAACTTTGGTCCCCATCGTTTTGGACTCGTCGTCAAATATATCGCTTCCGTCAGGCCATCGAAAGTCTCCCCATACCTTTTGGAATACCACTGGGAGATACTAGCAAAAGGGGTTGTGTCGGGCATCTTCAGTATGTCCTGGAGAAGTGGAAAGAGCAGAAGAAGAAGACGAAAGCAAAAGGGTCTTTGGTGAAACAGACAGATGTCTTCTCATCGCCTTGACTCGATTGCAAAAGCATAGTACACATCACAGAGTCTCTTTTATTTTCTGTTATTAACTTGGTTTAGCAACTAAATGTCTTTTCTTCATGCTATTTCTTTCAAGTCACTAAATAGTTGAATAGTCTTTGAAAATGGTATCTATCGTGCAGTACTCAGTTTACGAGTACGGTCAAACCGCGTTGAAAACTTTATACTTTCATTTATTTTAGTTAACTGTTCTGTCTTGAAACGCTGACACTTTACGATCTTTCGCTGTCTGACAAGTCCACGAATAAACGTCATGTTGGCGTTTACTGCCACAAAGGATTAAAGGGCTGCCAAGAAGACCTTAGGCTTCTTAATGAGATAATTGTATTTATACAATAAGTCATTGCATTTTTAGTCTGTTTTTCACTCAATAAAACCCCAAGTAGCAATGAAAAATGGCCGTACATGAGTCTGATTATGTTTTCTTACAGAATAGTGTAATATTGCTACCTTATAGCTACTCCATTACTACCTTAGTACTATCTTACTCATAACTACCGTAGAGCTATCTATATAGGGCGAAACATCGTAATAATTAACTGGACCATGTTTTTGACTCCAGGGATATTCGAATATATTTTCTGAATTTATGGAATACATTTCAAATCAATTCATTAAATAAATAACCTATTTTTTACATCAACTGCTTTGGATGTAGGGTTCTTTTTTTTTCGATGAAATAGGAGTAGTGAAATCGATTGAGGAAATGTAGGCAATTTTTATAGCCCCTTTGGTGCTTGAAACAAATAATAAATCAAGTTCTTCCGTCAACCATAAACAGTGAGAAACATAATTTATTGAGTATCAGTAGTTGATCAGTAGACTTTGTCAGACTAATACAGTTAACTATTATCCTTAATTGGCCAGCCATTAATTCATCTACCCTACAATATCCTTGACCTCTATTATTAAATCCCAATAGACATCATTTTGATGTCTGTTCGTAATAAAAGTTCTTACAACTTGAGAGTTTGTTTATAATTCAAGCTGGAAATATGTGAAAATAGTTGAGAAAAATTGGAGCAATTTAAAAAAAGATATATTTTGAAGAGAAAAAAGAAATGGTTGAATAAAATATAGACTACTGTGATTTAAAGTATAAAAATATGGAATAACTCGGGGCGGTAGTAGATTTCATAAAAAATTGGGTCCTCGAAAAACTAAATGTGTCGCATAAAACTCTGTAAGGTTGTTCCCAAGGGACACAGGAGAAGTAGAGAAGAAAAAGTAAGTAGTGAGTATGAGGAGTAGTCTGTCGTGTATGTTGGTGGAAGAAAGGCATCTGTAGAGGGATGGAGGTGTGCGTATAACGCACGTATAAACGACGTAGCCGAAGGACAAGATCGGAATCGAATCGAGTTTGTTTATGCAAATTGATCTCGCACGCGAATGTACGCAGGGACTCGACAATATCCCTTGAAAAGCGTCTGTCTTTCTGGGCGGCGACGCGAGAGGTAAACTCTTGTCGCGTGTTCTCTCGCTCTCTTGTGATATCGATTGTGTCCTCGCGGCCCTGAAGGATGTGGCTGAAAGCGAGCCAGACCTCGAGCTAACAGAGGGAGCAGACAGAGAGATCCTGGCGTGTGATGTTCTATGCGCAGTCTCCGCAACTCTCTCGTCCACGTTTTCTCTTCTCCAGAGCATGTCCACCGAAAGGAATAGGACTCATCCAACTGTTTTCCATTCTACAGACTGTTTATTTTTATCTTACTAACATTTTTCTTACTTCTATGCATTTTATAGTAGGAAATAATTCAATTTATGGCTTCTTATCTACCTTTTTTTTTACTCAATATTTCAACTTTTTAATCGACTTTTCTTCTTATACTTTATTCATCATGTTTCAGTTATTCTTCTGTAATAAAATATTTTATTCTTAAATTTACATTAAAAATTTCTTCCTTTTTATAATACAAAACTTGATTTTACTTTTTATCCGAGCTTTTTTTTTGTTCAAGGTATACAAAGTGAATTAATTTCGCTTCAGAGATTATCGAAAAATAACTTACATTTTTCTAGGTACTGTTAAATGATTGTTAAGTGACTATATTTTTATATATAATTTGTAGCTATGGATTATGTATTTCCTCGTAAAATACTACGATAAATATTGTTTGTTGTATTTATTGGATTTATTTATAAAAGTAACTGTTTACATTCTAGTCAATAAATATTGACTTTGTGTAAATTTATTCAGAGTTATTGGATTAATTTTTTTATTTGGGATAAAGTTTTGTAATTCAATAAAATATGATAAAAATTCCTCTTAAATTAAACAATAAATTAAACTAATAATTCTTGTAACAAAAAAAATGTCTTTAAATTAAATAATTCTTTAAAATTAATTCAAATATAAAAAATCAAACTCAGACAATGGAATAGGGTGAAATAATTGTAACACATATAAAAATTCTTGAAAATATCTCTGTCAAGGCATATCGGTCACGGTTGCCTCGTGGTCGTGTCCTATTGCATTTTTTTCGTGGTGGTGATCGTGGCTTGCATTTGTAATGAAGGAAAGAGTATGTCTAGTGTTTCGTTTTTCTCGCTATCCCTCTTACTCAAGATAATATATATCCGTTAGTGTTGAATGTTTTCGACTCCTTCGAGCCTTTTTTCGTCGTGCACATTTTCTACCCTTATTCGTCGCACTTTCTTGGAAACTACCCTTAGCCCCTGCAACATCAACGATTCTGTCGCCTTCGAACGACGTTGGTTGAAAAGAGGGGAAAAAAATATAAGACGAGTTACGAATAAAAAAATAGTGTAAAAAAAAAAAAGTTCCTTGCAACCCTAATCCGGTTTTTTCGTGTCACTGGTAAGCGTTTCACGTTTTCTACATTCGTACGTGTTTTCCTTTTTTTATTTTACCCTTCGATTGTCTATTCTTCTCGATTCTCTTCTTAGTTTCATACTCAATGTCACCTGGAATATGCAGTCAAGTTATTTGAAACAATTTCCAATATTTGATCTTCAAGGAATTTATAATAATCAGATACAATAACTCTTTTTTATATTTTACTATTCGATAAAGTTTCTTTTCTAATAAAAAAAAAAAATTATAAAAACAATTTAAAAATTATAATGCAGTAATTCAAAATTGATCAAACATCATTTGAGTTTAAAGTTGATTTGACATGTAACAAGTGTAAAATAATTTAACCGTTGATTAATGATTCGTCACTTTGAGCTATTGATAGTGACATGATAATGTTTGCAAAGTGATTCACGACTAGCGGAAACTAGATGGCAGAGAACGTCAACGCAAGTTTAAAGAGAATAAGACAACGAAGAGAGGAGATAGTAGACTATGTGAGTATAAGATACACGTACGTGTTAACGCTAATACCGCAGCTCGTAAATAACGGCCCTGTCGTCGTGAAGGAACACACGAAGGCGACGAAATACACCGACTCCATGAAATATCACGCTTTGAAATCTCAACTCTCTCTCTTTCTTGGGTGCTTTACCATGTGTGACCGCGACGACGAGCAAGAGCCATGTCTTGTTCTTCTTCTCCTCAATGGCTTGTTCTTGTCGGTTAATCTCCTGAATTACATCCAAAATCACCATTATTTTCTTTTAAAAAACATTTTTTTTATATTCAATTCGTACCTTTTGAATCTTTTTTATCCATTTAATTCTTCATTATCCGGTTTATCTTTTAATAAATTGATTTTTTTTTTAAATTTCTTATACTTAATTAAATTTATTTTGGTAATTTTTTATCATCTTTAATCTATTTCATCATAGAGAAGAACACAAAAAATACCCAAATATAATTCAGTCATCTTCATTTAATTAATTTTTTGTAAAGTTTTTTTTTGACAAAACGAAAAAAGTTCTTGCTTTGAACATCAGTTGTTTCGACATTCTTGCACGGCTGCTCTAAATTAAGACGCGTCGAGTCGCGTTAATTCGCGGGGAAGTTGGCGCGTGTGTTACCCAAACGATTTCCTGGAGACGCCTCTTCTCTATAAGCCACAAACTAATAAGAAGAGCAGAAGTAAAAGACTGTGAGGGGTAAAATAGTAGTAGCACACAAGTAGTAGAGTGAAGAATCAGAAGAGGATGTTCTTTGGGCGTTAAAAAACGAGGGCATGCTTGGTTAATTAATGTTTTCAAAACACGAACAGTCGACAATCCATCATTTACATGTGCGGGCGTGGAAATAATTATTCCCCCTTAATCTTTTCTTTTTATAATTAAAAAATATCTTTCAACATGATAATATTTATAAAAATGTTCGTTTAAAACTTTTTAAAAGTTCTTTTGATATCTATTGTTAAAACATTCATGAAATGTTTTCTATTTTAAAAGCACTTTGATTCATTCAAAATATCTTCAAAGTGATTACGATTAAACGAGTTCAATTGAAATTACTGACAATTGCAAAATAAAAAGGAGTCCAAGGTCATTTTTTTTTTTCTACAATTCATGTCTTTCTCTTTATCTCCCTTCACTCAACTTGAGTGGATAAATCTACAGTCCTTATCCCTAGCACGTCGTAAAATAATTAAAGTACGTTCCACGAATACCGGGCTCATTTTGAATTAGTGTCTGCATCGACTCTGATGCTTCTTTTCTTTCTTTGCAGCACCATTTTCCTACTCATAACGAGGTTAAAGAAACGACTTGCCGGCATTTCTCGAGAGGGCGCCTGACTTTCAGTACAGAGATCGTAGCCTAGAGCTTGTGGTTGAAAATAAGAGAAAAAAAGAGAGAGAGAGAGCTTCTTATCTCCAACAACTCTGCTTATCGTCTTAGCTCTCTAGGGAAAAATACTTCCGTAGTCTCTGTCTTTTTTTTCTATTTTTTTTTATTTTACATCGAGACGTGGTTACCTTAATCGACCCTCTAGCAACTTCTTATATTTCTTTCCATTCATATTTCCATCTTCTTGAAATTTTATTCCAAATGTGAGTGTTCATTAAAACCTTTCATCTTCAATACACTTTCTCATGGTCCAAAAAAGTTTTTTTCATTTTATTCTGTAAATTTTTATGGTTTGTTGAATAAGCAAATGGGTGAATGAACACATGTGGTTTAAACTACAATTTATACGTAACTCAAAGCTTTATTAATCAAGTAGGATCATTAATAATGGAAGATACTCTGCTAGAGTACATATAATCGTGGTCAAGTTCTGTGAATTTCTTGTTTATCTATTAATTTTCGTTTACATTGGATGTAATATGAATTAAATAGAAGGGAAAAACTAAATGCTATAAAAATCGATATTATAAAAAATGGAAAGAGTTGACTGTAGATGATGATAATTTTATGATGATTATTCCAGTCAATTAAACTCACGTCAATTGACATCTCAAACCAATTTGACTGCGTTGACTTTGATGAAAGTGTCGATGATCTGTCTAATTCATTCCAACTGATTGAATAATTTCTTCTATTTTATCTTCACGTTTTATTTCAGTTTTTTTTTTTAATACTAATGAAGTTAATTTGAATATTTTTATTGAATTTTTATCAGAAGCTTCATCATATAAAATATCATATTCTTGTTTAATATATTTTTATTGAAGAATTTAGATTAAAATTAATAATAATCTATTTTGATTTTTTTTTTACAAATTATTTGTTACAAGTGCATTTATATTATATAATTTTTTTACGAAAATTTATCGAACCGTTTTTAAATAAAACTTAAAAAATCTAATCTTGTAGTGAATTATCATTAGTTTAAATGGAGAAATGAGTGAACTTTGATTTCGAACAACTCAAGTTCTGAACGGTAAATCGATTTTTCTTATAAAAATAAACGTTTTATTCTTTTGTTTAATAATTTTTAATTTTAATGTAGTAAAAGAAAATCTTAAGAATACATTAATCTTGATCGAAATATCTTAAGCAAATCAGAGGATTAAATTAGCTGATAACAGTATTACTTAAGAATGAAAAAAAATCATTAGAAAATGTGGGTGGTAACTGACTTAAAAGAGCCATCTGTCTGTTTTGTGTCTTATAAGTGTTTCAAGATTCAAGGAAGCTTTCCATTTCCGGTCGGGCGTGAATATTTCCAAGTCATTTGGGCGTAGATTGGCTTGTTAACAAGTTTTTCAGCATCTTCTAAAGGGCCACGATGTTGTCACCAAGTTTTACCACTCTTTTGGTTGCGTGCGTTGGCGGGTTTTCCTTCTTCTTTTTTTCGTCCTTCTATTTCTTTTCTTGGTGCAGCAGTAGGCTTTTACCCACTTCTTGCCATGGCACAACACGTGACGGCTGTCAAGCTTCGGGTCTGAGGGGGTAAAAAGTACGTGATAAACGACGTCTCTACTTCTCTCATTTCTCGTGTACTCATCCTTCTCTTCATTCTCAACTTTCTAAAATTACTACCACTTCGTAGTATCTCATAAACCTTCAATGTCGTTCGATTCACGTTATCCACGCGTCACTGAGCACCAGCTCGTTTTCTTTGATCGTAATACTAAATAGTGTATAAATTAAAAAAGTTTCCAGATCTCCAATTGTATTATTATACCAGCCAACAATGCTTGACATCTTTTTAACATTCATTCATGAAATGAAGAACAATTTTTACATTCTTTTGTCTCCTATTCCATTTTAATCATTTAATTATGTTTTAAAATTCATCAACTGGTTTTCAAACAATATTTGATCATGAAAATAATTTCAGAGAAACTGTAATGTTGAAATATGTAACAGTTCCACAAGTCACTGACGCTTAAGTAACCACGAGTAATTCAATGGCGTCGGTATGATTACCAAAATTTAGTTGGAGCGTACCAACGAGTCGATTAGTGCCTCGTGGATTCGCGTCTGTTTCGTCGGTGGCTTTACATAGCATTTGTGGTCTGAATGCACAGCCCACCAGTTTGTGGCCTGGTTCCGTTAGTCGAGGCGACGTTAGTTAGGCTGATTGTTTATTTACTAATTAGTTGGACCATGTTGCCGCTTGTCGTCTCTTAACCCACCTCTATACCACTTGAGGACGAAAGAGAATATACTCTTCTTGTATGTTTGACGATCCATTTCATTTAAACATTTGAGTCAAGGTGACTCGAGATGTTTACAAATTATCTCCTTCATTTATTTACTAAGGCAAATTACTGAAAATTAAGTAAATAAATTCTTTCTCTCCAAAAGCATGTTAAACTAATGTAGGAATTAGATTTAATAAAGTTTTAGAATAAATTCTTTTAAATGAAATTTATACAGCAACGATTTTATAAAATATTTTTATCCAAGTCCATCAGGATAGAACTCGAATCGATTCAATAACTAGTTAGAGTGTTTTGAAACACATTTCAGCTCAGTAGCAAGAAGAGAAAGAGTGAGTGGTTGTCTTACATGTTCATTCATTTAATTCAAGTATTCGAGTAAAGGTGTTTCGGGTCCATTTCATCTTTCTCATTAATTAAAGTCACAAAATGAGACGGGTAGAGAGGGCCATTAGGTGAACATGAGGCCATTAGCACTGATGGTAACTGGTTGAATGCAGCGGTGTTTCTTTCACGCGGAGCCCTGACGGGCACTTTGTCTTCGATGGGTCCATCATCTCAACTAACAGCTGAAAGACCCTTCAAACTCGCTCTTCTTTTTCTTCATCCTCCTTCACTCTCTCTCTCTCTCTCTCCCACTTTCTCAATATATATTCCTATATAACTGCTTGGTTTCCTTGCCCAGTTTATTTTACACTCTACCACTTTGTCGATGCTATTCCTTCGACATCAATGGGACAGCATTGGGATGGGATCGAAGAAGGAAGTCTAGAGAGTCTAGAATATATAGAGAAAGGACAAAACTTTCTCTGCGGTAATATCTTCAAGAGCTTCCTACAACGTCTGTTCAATCGCAGCGGAACTATTAATGACACTACTGCATGCTTATAGACTGAAACTTGAGCATAGATAGAAAGCCATTAGCGCCTTTGCAATTAAGTGAACACTTTGAGCGTGCACGATACCTTTCGATACCCACATAAACTCTATGAAGATGATTAAAATTAACTAACTCTCATGTACTTTGAAGATTTCAGAAAATACTTTTATTGTTTTAAATGTTATATTACATGTTCTTCATTATTCATTTCTCTTACTGATTAATTATTCTAAGATATGAATTTATAATAAATACTGTCAGTATTTATATTAATGTTCCGGTACTTTGAAAAAAAATTTTTTTTTTCTCACTGAATTATTTTCTACCATCTGACATCTGTAGTCTTGAATTATTCAATTAAATAAAGAAAAAGGTTAGAAAAAGATCCCTAAATAAGAAATTTCTTTAGAATTTTTTTATTTATTTTGTCGAGAAATTTGGGTCAAAACCCACCAATTTTTCCATCTCAAGATGGTCCTTTAGTTCAGAGTTGGTTGTTATAGATGGAAGGGAGAATGAAAGGACAATGGCGAAAAATCAGAGCAGATTCTAGAGCTATTGGTGGACTGACCCTCGAGGCTCTCGTTCCGGAAGAGCACAGCGGAAGATTTTTCTCATTCTCTTACTACCGATCTGTCCCTTGGGTTAAATAACTTCTACGTTTCTCGGACTTGTTGACCTAGGTTGCTCCAGAGAAGGTTGCTTCAAAATTACCTGGCAATTATGGAAGAAATAAAAAAATAATTCGATTGTTATCATTCAGAAGAATGAAAAAAAATCTTTTATCTTACGACTATTTCTAATGAGATGAATTCAATCAAGAAAAGCTTGATTAATCTCCATACGTCGTTATCTTTTAGGTTCTTTTTTTTTTTCATTCCTCTTAATTCTGTTTTCGTCTTCGTTTAACTAACGGTCCTACTCGTTTCCGAGTCCTAATGAAGAAAAAGGTTGGATAATTTCGTCTAACCAAGGCTTTTCTGTATCTAAAAATTAGTTTAATCTCAATCTAAATCACTGGGATTGCTAAGAGACGATGCTAAAAAATTTTTCATTTTTATTTGCTGAAAAATATCCCATTTTTTTACGAAAAAAATTTTAATTCAATTACCCTAGATAAAAAGTTTGCTTTTAAGATTTTCTGAGTAATTCATTTGAGGTTAAAAAAGAAAATGTGAACACTGATTTATCTATTTTTATCTATTTTTATGGTCTTTAGTGAGCAGTATTTTGTTGCTAATGATATCGTGAATCAGAGAACTCGAAGAGTATAAAAATGTATGAGAAAACATTGGATTTTATTTTAAAGATTCAAGACTCGAAGTAGGAAATATAGTTGAAGTAAGCATTTGGTAAAATAGAAGTAGCTTCCGGTCACGTAGTAGAAGCGTGATCTTTTCTGCTGTCCTGCTTGTCTCCTATGGAACAGTAGGAATGCGTAAATGGTCTTCTGTCTGTTCTAGAAACGTTTCAAGACTTTACAAACATGTTTTACGATGGCACAAATATCCTAGAGACTTAGAAAAAAATTGCATGGGCATCAAGTAAAAATCTCATACGAATATCAGTAGAGAGATAGAAGGCAAGATTTATCCATGAAAAGTTGGAAGTGATGCC
The DNA here is from genome assembly GCF_013357705.1 of Chelonus insularis. Lineage (NCBI taxonomy): Eukaryota > Metazoa > Arthropoda > Insecta > Hymenoptera > Braconidae > Chelonus > Chelonus insularis. The sequence goes on from NW_023276776.1 coordinate 2,858,945, forward strand.
AGTCTTGAAGAAACAAGCTTGGTAAAAGTCTTTACCCGACACCTCATAACAGCAAAATCCTCTCTCCTTTCTTCTTCTCATTTTCCCTCACAAAATATCCTCAAGTTTTTGCTTTTCCTTTCCCTCATTGTCTCCTTCTTCTTATTCTGTTTCTTTTGGTCCTAAAGACTCCCAGCAAAGACGACGTTGACATCGTTGCCGAAGAAATCTGACATTTTCCCATTAAAGTATGCCATTTAATGCCCCGAGCTTGCTCAAGGAATGAGAATAGTTTCGCGTGCAGTCTCGCCCTGTCTGTCCAGCTGACAACTAAATTAACTTTACAGTCTTGTGTCTCTTCTTCCTCGCTGTCTTTTCCTTACTCCTTTTATTCGTCTTTTTCACTCGTTGTCATCTTCAAAAATATTTCTGAATTAATTTCGTACCCGCCGCCATATGTTTGCCGTTCTTATTCATCGTCTTTATCATCAGCTCTTTTAAAAATAGCTCTCAAATAATAACTCCATCTTGCCTATTCTTCTTCCTTATGAACAATTAAAATAAGTCCTTGAAATATGTCATAAATTTGAAAATTCCAACTTGTTGAATGTTTAGTATTTTAATGAAAAACTTTTTCAACTCTAATGACTGTACTTTTAAAAAGCATCTTTTCAATGAGTAGAAACTAAATACATTTCTTTCTTTAAAATAAGTATAATTATTCATCCACTTGTTATTATATAAATCAAACAATTATTATTCATAGGAGAAACACCAATATCCGTAGTAATTTATCAGTGATAAGAGAACAATACCTACATAGCGAAACTCTAGACGAATCATCTCAAATAGCGTCTGAGACAAGAATACAATGGCTGCTAATAGAACTAATAGGTTAATGTTACCAACTTGAAGACAGTTAAATCGATTGAGACATCAGCAAGACAAACTTAATAGAATTACTGGAGATAAAAATTTTTCGTATATGACAAAAACATTGTATATAAATTCAGTACTCATTATTTTGGACATGTTCATATCCTAGTAATTTGATGATGGTAATTGGAAAATATTACTCATCATAGTCTGCAGCTGGTACATCATTCCACATTATCCTTAGCCTGAGGCTTTAGGGTCCCCAATTCATACGTTGTTTGCCGCCTTTTTCCTTCTAAACATCATCGCATCCACCCTCGTACGTTTCTAAAACCTTTGGTCCTTTGCTACCAACCAACCGCGAGTAAGAAATGGATCCTCGTATCACCCTCGCGGTTTGTTTTTTCTCTTATGTATATCTTCCCTCTTTGTTCTATTTTCACAAAGTGTATTGCGTGAAATCTCTTGGGTATTGAAGCGTTCTTGTGTCCTCAGGACATGTTGGGAATCTTTCTAGAGATGGGGTCGAGTGGAAAGTCCCGAATCGTAGTCATGGATCGTTTCTTCTATCTTTCATTTATTTTTTTTTCCGTTCGGATTGATAGTGTGGCATTCTACGAGAACTCTTGATTTTCAGTTGATAAAAACAATGATTTATTGGATTGGGTAGAAACCACATTTACACAAAATTTTTTTATATTAATGAATAAATTAATATAAAAACAAATGATGTATTAGAATGAATTATAGAATGTCAATGTAACTTATTATAAAGAATGACTTCTTGAATATTTTTTTTTTTATATAAAATATAAAGATATTTTTAGAGAATCAAATAGTATTATTGAAGGTTGGATCGTATATTTTTATATGTTGAAAAAGATATGAAAAGAAATGGATGGAAAAGGGAATTATTTTAGTATGGATCCATTAAGTCAAAATTTATGATTGATGAGAATGGAAAATACTGATATGAAGATGAAATATTTTTGCTAACATTGGTAAAAGGGTGGATAGAATTTAAACTGCATCAGACAGCAACTGGCATGGTTATATTTTATGCACTAAAGCAAGGGCGAGTAGGGTAAGGGGTAGCGACATATCCGGGTAGTGTCGGTGTGTTGCAACTCACTTTAGAGTGGCGGGACGTGTTGTTCATGGGCATGTCTCCGCCAGTTACTTCGCGGCATAAACTAACGCGCTTGAAGCCGCGTAGGATGTTAACGCGCTCGCTTTAGAGTTGTTACTCTTGCATCCCATGACCGATAAACTTTTTCAACGTCGCGACAACAATCAAGCCACTTTGTCGTAAAACACATCAGTTGTATTTTTATTGTATTCAAAACTTTGCCACTTTTTCATTTAATTTATTTCTAAATCAAAACAATTCTCTTAATTATTATTTTCAACCATTTTAAAACTATTTAATAAAAAACAATAAACAAAATGATGGGCATTTAAATAGATATGTATGAAAAAATCTGTTTGAAGGTAGAAATAAAAAAAATGTTTTAAAAGGACAGGATTTTTTATAGAGTCTAATACACTTTGTCTATTTGAAAACAGTTTGTCTATAGGTAACTGAGATTGGCAAACAGGCGTTCTCTATAAATAAAGTCGTAAAACGTTCTCAGTGAACGAGAAAGGGATGAATACGAGCCATTGCTCTCAGAAAGTTGGACGTGGGTATTGTTGGAAAGTAGGTAGACCGTCTGGCTTCAATTCTCTGTCTTCTATCTTCAGCCTTATTAATGGAACATGATTTTGCTCCCTCCAACACTTTACCCTCTATAATCATCCAATAAAACGGATTGTTCCTCTCAACAGTCAAATCACAACTAATTATTAATATTATAAATAATAATATCAATACTACTTTTCTTTTTTTTTCTTCTTTTAATGAATATTATTTTATTCCTAGAAATTATAATCTCTATTACAACATATCATCGATGCTCAATAAAGAATGATATTTATAGATATTGTCATACATTTTCGATGAAAAAATTTCAATTTTTATCAATTGTATTCGTTCACATTTAAATGAAGTATAATTCACTGGAAATATTTTTTTATTACCAAAACAACCCAAATTCCTGGTTCGTTATTCTCCGATTTTCATGGATCTCTTGTCATGGCACTCCCAGTTACCGCCTTCTCATCATCTTATTCTAGAAATTCTTGTGGCCACCAAGATTTCTCGGTAGACACGACGTTCAGATAAATGTCACGTAATTAACCCGGAGACATTATTAATTTTCACGCTGGCAGAATTGGAATGCATTAACGTTTCTGCACCGCGATTATCTGCTAAAGTTATTTTATTTGACGCGTCTGAGGTTTTTATAATTATTCACTAAGTAAAGGAACGAAAGAAAGAGTGAGAAGATGAGATTGCAAGTAATGAGAAGTAATATTAGATAAGATAAATATAAATACACTGATTGTCAGAAACGGATACATTTTTGTTAAATAGTGATAACCTCATCTAATGATAAAATTGTGACTAATTATGATTGATTGATTTATTATTAAATCATCTTGAGAAATTAATTCGGTCTCGTTTACAGGGTCATTTTATTGTCTCTCTCTCTGAATGATATTTAAAAATAAAAATTCTCTTGAGACTATAAACATCTTGAGTTAAATAAGTTTTAATTGTAATAAATAACAATGGTATTAAGAGAGAGAGAGAGAGAAATGAGAGCAGATATTTTGAAACAGTTAAATGGGATATTTACAACTAAACAATAGATGCATGACCAGGAATAAATTTGACGAAAATAGGTGAATCGATATTCAAGAAAGGGTCGTATATTTGAGGGTAAACAATTGATGTTTCTAAAACTAGATTCGTCTCGACAATCTCGCGGGAGGTGGTACGGCTGTCTCTACAAGCCACTCGATCGTTTCCGGGGATCTTGAGAAAGTTTTGGAGTCTCGCAAGGCAACGTACCCTGAGACAAGATATTTTTGCGACATTCTTTTTTCTCTTTCTTACTTTCTTTCTCTTCTGTAGGACGTCGTAAATGCGGGGAGGAGTCGTACAACGCGACTCGTAAAGTATTATCGCTGAGGAGTGGGTGGTACGGAGGAGGTACGAGAAAGCGGGTCGAAAAGAGAAGGGTGGTAGTAGGAAACAGAAGAGGTCGTGACTATTCCCTTGAGAAGAACCTTCAAGGGGTGGTAAAGGGGTTGGAAAAGAGTCCACTGCACTCTGGCAAATCGCACTACGGATTTTAGATTTTTAACGTGACGCCAAGTGCATATTTACTCTTACTTTATTTTTTCCTCGTACTAGTTTGTCTTTTAACACTGTTTTTTTTTTATTTTAAATTATAAATCGATACATTTTATTTTTTTGTTATGAACTTAGTAATTAACAAGAGATTTCGAATATTATTATCATTGAATTATGAATAATAAACTGAAATTTGTATTTTATGATGTTATGGTCAATAATTTAATATGATAACTGATTTAATATTTTGCAATGCAAAAGAAAAATTAATTAAAATTACATTCAGATTAATAATTAATACATTTTATTACAAATTAATATAAATGTTATTAATAATAACAATATAAAATCAAAGGAAATAATAAATTAAAATTATTTTCAAATAATTTCTTTTCATATTATTCATATTTCAGCTAAATTTTATTAATTAAAAAAACTACTGAATATATTTTGAAAAAATGAATTTAATGGTGAAATGAAACAGTGATAATTCATACACAATACATGGATCAATAAAAAGAATAGTGGGGAATTATTCGAATGAGTTTCTTGTTCCTCTATTAACTTTTTTCATCACGAAGATTTGTTTGAGTGACGAGAGGAGTTAAGGAAAGTGCTTTGAACTGATAGAACTGTCGAGCAAACAATTAACGAAGGCAATCACTATGGACAAAGGGACCACAAAATGGGGGTGGAATGATCCTAGAAGGATGTGCGCTGATAAATATTAACGAGTTGGTGGATTCGCGTCATTGAACGCGAGCAAATCACATTGGCTTGGATACGACAGCCGAGCCTTCTGTGACGCGCTCGTTCGTCTATTATTTAAATTACTCCTTCCTTTTGCTGTCTTCTCTGACTTTGCTCTGCTTACTCTATCTCTTTAACCTTATTTTCTTTTTATCTTGCTAGTGAACTCGGTCCACTTTGCTCGTTGAGTTGCCTATGCCACTGATTGGCCTGGATTGTTACTCAGAATTTCAACATTTTGTATTTTTAATATTCAATTATTATTCATTGAAATATGTTTCTCTTGTTTGAAGTGTATTTTCATATTCTCTCTGATTTATGATTATGTTTACTCTTTTTTTTTCACGTTGAATCTGAAGAAATTATTGAATAAGTAAAAGACATTGGCTGATAATAAAAAAATATTCAAAGTTTTAATTGAAAAGTATTCTAAAAATAGATGGTAATTTAGAGAGAATTTGTATCAATTATTGTCTCTAAAAAACAATTCAATTAGTATTGAATATAAATCAATAGAGTAATTGCAATTGAAAAAAAAGCTTTCTCCACAATAATTAATCAATATTTAATACCTGTATATTCTAATGAATATTTCTTTCATTTCTGTTTCAGGTATGTATAAAACCCAGCAAAGCTTTTATTTAGAGCCAATATCGATTTACGATACTGTAAGTAAACGTTTGAAAGTTTGGCATTAAAATTGTTTTGCAAAAATAATAAAAACAAAACGTATGATTGAAGATGGATGAATAATTGAAAGATATGAAGATATAGAGAGATCGTATATAAACGAAAAACTTTTTTCTATACTCCAAACGTTATAGAGATATCCTTCATCTTTTATTCTAGCGAGTTTTTCAACGTCGAGTGTCGCGAATTGCAAAAACAAAATTCTCTTTGTGAATAGCGAAATTTTTATTTTTCATTCTCGTCGATCGAGCGTATATATCGGTCTTCAAAGGTATCGAATATCTTTCTCATTTTCTCTCTTTCTCTGTGGCCTTTCTATCAAACGGATTCTCTCGAAAGCTCAACGCGCTCGGAACAAAGAACGCGCGTGCCTTGTCACGTTGCAAGCGCGCGCCACGCGCCACATTTTTTTTTTTTTTTCAAAAACTATTATGTTTTGAAGGAATACAATAAACTGGCAAATCTGAGTAAACAATATCCCATCAGATTCCAAATGCTGTGTAAATATTTCTATTTTTTCAATTTAATTTTGTCTTAATTAATTATATATTTCTGATGTTAATATAAACATCAGATAAAAAATTGTTCATTTATCAAGTATATTAATTATTAGCTACTTTTTTAATTTATGGAACGAAATCTCGTCATTACATTAATGAGAAATTTTCAATATAATAAATAAAATAATAACAATAATATTACAAATGAAATTAATGGCGTTTTTATTCAACACCATTTCGTAACAAAAAAAAAGAAGAAGCCTATAATAATTTAAAGTCAAGGATCCACATGTGCACAGCGGGTGAACACACGCTTCTTTCTTGGAGAGCCCATGTTCTCTGGAATTTTTCTTTTCTTTTACTTGTTATTTTTTTTTTTTTGCTTTCTTTATACACGTCTGGAGATTTTGCTTACTGTGCAACGTCGAAAGAATATAGTATCTAAAGTCACGTTCCAAGAGTACATATCCTAAAGAGGATTGGTGGACACAGAGCGTAGGCTTTTTAAAAACTACCAAAGATACGTCCTGAAGATATAAAATGCATATCGGCAAAAAATTTTCTGCGCACTTGCGGAAATGTGAAACGGAAGGTAAAAGCATTGAGCATGCGAATGGCGACATAAAGCTGTGATCGATGCCCGGGCTTTTCTCCCCGTTTTGTCAGGATGAGAGAGAAAGAGAGAATGAGAGAGAGGCAGATTCAGCCTTTCGTACGCGAGTCAGGAGCGTTCTCGAATAATTGATGCGGACCAGTAACCATAATCAAGCCTGCGCGGCCAGTGCGCGCGATACACAACACACTCGTCGTTTTGTACACGTATGATTGTCTCTCTAACACTCAGTAACACTAACACACTTGTAAGGATACGCCTGTGGCGAATTGTGTGTCCGGGGCCACGCGAATCGATTTCATTCGATTATCCAACTGAATCAAGGATTCCCGGAGCAAGCTTGTGCCACCGCGGACACATTATTCAACTGCCCCCACATTTCCCTCGTTAGAATGTAATATTTCAAAGGACAACACCCAATCGTCACGAAGCACAAGCTGCCTTTGTATTTCCTTCCAGGTGTCTACCATAATTATGCTCGATGTTAATCCTCAAATACGTGACCATTTCCTCGCTTCCTTCAGTTATTCTATTTAATAATAGTCATTTGTTCCCTTTTTTTATCCTTCTGTATGTATATTTTATTGTATAGATAATGAGAAAATTGGCCTACCTACTATTTTTCTCTCAACTTCTTTATACTTCCGCAATGAAAATGATAGAGTGTTTTTCTGGTAGTCATTTTAAATCATTAAATCTACTGGCTAATATGTATAGGCGTTTAAAAAATTTTTTTCCTAGTAAAATATTACTGTAAATTATTATTTTCTATCTAAAAAAAAAAAGAGGAATATTAAATTATTTGACGACAATTAATTTATGGTTGAAAAAAATAATTTTAATGGTAGTATAACTGACAATTGTAAATTCAAATTATTACGGCATTATTCTAACCGATTTTCGGAATAAAAATGTTTCCATGTTTTTTTTATTCAAATCACGAATAACTCAACAATTCTTATTTGAAATTTTAATAAAATCGTTTATCATAATATTCTAAAATTTATTTTTTCTCTTCCAAATTCGTTTTCTCCGATCTTTGACAGTAAGATCTGATAAAAAATAAAATATTACAATTTGAAAAATACCAGAGAATTGAAAATACATCATAAAAAATAATTTGCTTGATCAAAAAAAAATATGTGTCAAAAAATTTGAATATTCTCATGAGGAATCGAGCCGTAAATATGCATCGAAGTGAGCTGAAGGTAGAGTGAATAATGGAAAAAAAGTGGGAAGAAACTGCTAATTTACGATCCTGTGCTAGAACAAGACATCGAGATTATTACCATTGGGTGTGAATATCCCTAGGCGCCTCAACGGTTGCTTGAAGGAGGAGGCGGGCCTGAAGAAAACCGATCTTTCTAATTTGAGAGCCACGACGGGATACCTGAACATAGAGACATCCTAAGGATTCTCCAGGGGTCCTCGATGGCATCTCTCGCGTCAAAGCCATTGTGTCAGCCACTGCGGGAGACGTACATGTATCGCAAAAGAGCAAAAAGGACATCCATACAACACCTGAAATATATATATACATATATATGTTGTAGTGCTCATGAAGTCCCAGGCTATGTCCTCTCAACCTACGTATGAAAAAAGAAAAGTCACAGGAAATGGAAGCAAGTAAATCCATGTCCAATGTGAAATTCGATCTCCAGAATAGAAGAAAAAAAAAAGAAATATATATATAAATAAAAATCAGATATTTGTATACAGAATTTATATGGCTGTCAGGTTAGCAAGGGAATAGAATTTTATGTGCTACTTTGTTGCGTTAACTAAATTAATCGAAGAATGATAAATCACGGAGATTTAATAATACTGATGGAAGTAAACATATTAGCAATCATGTGTGATGTACGAAAAAGGGACGAAAACCTATTGTGAAAGTCACAACAGAAATTATTCTAATGCTCACAGTGGTCGTAATGGTCACTGAACCAAGTATTCATTTATTTTTGTTGACAGTATTTTTCTGACAGCAGTCGAAGAAATATATTATTTTTAAACATCAAAATTGTAATTGTATAATAATAATATATATATTAAACTAATTGAAAGTCTCCCTTTAAAAATTTTTTCAAGCTTGATTAATCAACCTCAATAATTTTATTAAATGTAACATGATTTGAATCATATGTTGTTCAGTGGAAAAGGATGATTAATGGCATTTCAGTGGAAAGTGATTAATTGAATTTTTAGAAACAATAACAGGAATTTCGGGTTGAAAATAATTTCTACCTGGTTGAAGAGTTAGACAAAGGCAAACACTTAAAGGAATATTTAAACGAAGCAAATGATTAGATAAACTTGTCCAGTTGTTAATTCACATATTTCTGGTGTTGTCACTTCATCAAGGGCTTTAGCAAACCACCTAACACAACAGCCAGTCATTTGTCTTTTCACTATACTCTCCCTTACTTTAACCGTCTCTCGAGGGTCTTTGCGCGTTTCTACACGAATTATCTCCGCTTTTGCTAACACCATATTGCAACAAAGCCGAGAATTAGCTCGTAACGGTGGATCAGAGACGAACATGTGAATTCGCTACGCTATAATAGTTTTGTATTATAACAATACATTTATTTCTTCATATAAATGTGTAGTGTTCTTATTTAATATGATGTACAAGCACATTTTGTAATGAAATTTGCGGTGAAGAATTGCCGAGGAGTGACCGAGCGAGAATATATACAACATTATGTTCCCTTGGAGAATTCAAACGAAAGCAGCCGAGTCGAACGGTTCCCCTTTGCTCTTTCGTTATTACATTAGAGTTTAGACAACGCGATTAGGACTTTGCGCACTCCCATCACAAACTTTGACTTCTGCCAGCGCGAATTGAACAGAAATATGTTACGTTGTTAAGATACAGCTGTGACTAAAAGTAACTAACATACATTTATTATTACACTTCCTAACTACTACACTAAAACTACTTGAAATTGTTTCTCTAAATAAATCAACAACCATCGCCATATTGATTTATTTGCTAGTTTATTTTAACAAAGATTTTTTCTCTTATTTATAAAAAAAAAAAGAAAGAAATAATTAGTTAGAATTACTATCTATTATAACCAGAGAAAAAGTAGATAATAAATGATCTAGTGAGAAAGATGGTGATGAAGATGTTTATCATTGAGTGGTGTAGGAGCAGTGATGATTTTCTCATTAGCGGCTCTTTTGAGTTCTAAAGTGAAGATCTACCTAGAGTCTCTAGAGTCTTTAGTTGCAAGTTTTCCCAATAGCTATTGGCGTAGTGATCTTATCGTTGTTGTGTAGAAGCAATCGCTTTGTACAGGGCGCGTGCTTTGATTTACACACGTAGACCAACAACCAGTGTACATTCTCATAGTTGGTCTCTCACTCTTTACTTTTACTCTCTCACTTTGAAGGCATAGCGTGACACCAAGCGATCGCATTTCTAAACCACACTATGTTGACAATTCTGTGTGTCATCGTATCCCACTGTGGTTCTTATACCTGTCCAACTAGCCCTTTACTCTTTTTCACTCAGTTGCCTATATAAACGATTCAAACTTGTAATCAGTTTGGATTTTATTCATTTTGTTTTGTTAATTGAAATACTTGGATTAAATAATTCACAGAATATTCTGACAGAATTGCAAATCGGATTACTCTTAATACGCTTAATTTTCTGAGTTAATCAATTAAATATTCGAAATAACTCACAGGCGAGTCGTTCTACTCGTTCGTAATTGCATCATTTGAATACGCATCATTTCATTCTCTTTACTTTTCTCCCTACTATCGTTCATGAAATTTCTCGAATTCACTTTTTACGATCAACGATATTTTTAACGCAACATTTTCATTAGAAACCACCGTTAGTCTTTTCCCCATTTGTCATGCTTCATTATTAGGTTTAAAGAATTACAGCTATATAAATAGATATGTCTAATTTGATGATAAATATTTTAATTGACTAGAAAATAAATTATCCAATTGAAGATAAAGATAATTCTTGTTACTAAAAGGGCAAGTATTATTTAATTTTCATCAAAGCATTTTATTTCTTAAGAAAGACATGAAACTATATATTGCAAAGTCTTTGTTTAACTGAAGCTATTTTGTTTTATTGTTAAGGCAAGACTGAGTAGAGATAAAAATATATAAATAAAATAGTTATTTGCCTGTAATGTTTAGTTGTGTTTTAAGAGTCCTGAAAACTCAGGAATATCTTGAATGAAAAACTCAGTTGTATGCTTTTGCTCTTTTGCCCTTTAACAAAAGTCACAAGAGCAAACGAGATGAACGAATTCACTCTTTGATATCGAGCACGCTCTGGCATTTCTCATTTTCTCTTTCACTTCCTATCTCTCCCGTCGTTCTAACAATTCGCAATGCACTCAGGCGATCGAGAAATCTGGATGAAAATGTATTTCATTTTAATCTTTCAGTTTATTTAAATTTTACTTTGCAGTTTCTAGCGAATCGAAAATGAAATTGGCTTGAAAGAATTTTTTATCGTGAATTTTTTATTAAATTTTTTTCAATAAATTTTTTTTTCTCGGTTTGTCAGTCAAAATGATTGATAAAATTTTAATAGAAATCTTTCGGAAAAAATTCTTTACCAACTTGCTTTATAAACAATAAATGGTTAATTTTTATTGTTCCTTTTTCTACTTTTCGAATAGATTTAGTGTAATTTTTTTTTTAATAACAAATTGTAATGAAAAAAATCAATAACACTCGATAAATTGAATGAAAAATTGTAAAAGAGCATAATTGTAGTGAAAGACTGAACTAATTAAAAAGGTTTTTTTCAAATCAATTTCAATGATTTTTTTTCTATTCAAATAGACATTTAATTTAAATGGTTGGGCAAAATTGATTGGTTTCAGTTTGCAAATTTTTTAGCTGAAGAGAAAAGTAAAAATGATAATGAAATAAAATAAACATAGAGGTGAGTTCGTGATAATTTTTCAGGGACAGCTTTTTCATTTTTTTTTTCTCACTTACTCTCGTGTTCTCTCTAGCACTCATCGATTTTATCGGGGGCCCTCAGCGAAGACAAATGCTTCGTTTTATCATTGATATCGCTGGAAATGCTTTTATCGGTGATAGCTCTCTGCCACGATAGAGAGACAGAAAAAAAATAGAAGAAGAAAGAACATGATGGTCGACGGGGGTCAAGAAGAAGATGAAGAATAAGAAGAAGTAAAAGAGAAAGAAAACATTGGTGGACTCTAAAGAAAAGTGCTCTGTCAGAGATGGTAAATTACGATAGGCTCCTTCAAATGATGAAACAGAGAAATGATGACGAAGTATATCTGGTGAAGGAAGTTGTTCGGTCGTCACTAATATCTCACATCCTTATCAAATGTTCTTTCTCATTTAGTCGTCATAAAAGATTAAGAAAAAAATGTTCCATTAATTTTCCCGAGAAAACAATCATTTTTCTCGGGACAAATTTGTTGTGAGTGAATTGCAGAAATTTTCTTTACTTTACCACACGTTTTTTCGGATTAAACTTTATCGTATTGCAGTGATGATGAAGTATTATGAAACAATTTTATTTTACTTTGATGACTTTCTACGTTACTTTTTCTGTCAGAATTTATTGAAGAAATTATCCATTATATTTATAAATGAATTATGTCAGAAAAGAGAAAAATTCACTTATAATACTAATCATTAATTAATTTATACCTTAAATCAACATCAAAGAAACGATTATAATAATCCTCCTCATTTTAAAATTACACTCACATTATTCTTTCAAGTTAATTAACACGATATATAATTGCATAAATTATGAACCCATTGTTTACGAGAATTAAAATAAAGAAGAATCAGCAGAGTAATATAAAAATGTTTTAAAGATATATTTATCGTGAATGAATAGCAAAAACTTGAGTTCTCATCTCTTGTTTTTCATCATGAAACTTGACATAATTATTTAGTACAAAGAGACGTCTACAAATCCAAGATAATGGATCGACAGTTAATTGCACCATGACGTTAATCCCGTGAGTAATCCCAGTTGGACAATAATTTCAAGCGATTCCTAGCCGGAGAAATGCGGCACGACGCAGAGATTCGCGGCATGTATAGACTGAGTTGAAAGCACCAGGGTGCTGGTAATAAAGCCTACATGTAGACAATAGCAACTTGGAGTTGGCGTAACTAACGAAGTTGCTGTTACGCAGAATGGAAACGTGGGCGCGAATTCATCGGCCGTTCAGCTGTCTACACCATTTCAGTTGCTTCAAAGTTCATTCATATATTTATTGTATATTTTGATTGTGCATCTAAAACATCTCAACTTTTAACAACATAATTCCATTTATTTTATTGTCGTTGAAACTAAATATTATTCCATTAAAATCTTTTAAACATCACAGCATGAATTCTATTATTTTCGATAAACAATAAAAACTTTTGTACTTTATCCACAAAAAAATATTCGGTTTTGTAAATCAATTTTTTAATTGATCGATTGTCAACAATTTTTAAAAAAGTTTTTATTAATTTAATCTGATTTGATATGGATATTCCTCGACTCGAATTTCGAGTTTTTATAAAAGGTTGATTGGTTTAATATTTTTTATAAAAAGATTACATCAATTATTTACTCACAATAAATAAAAAGTGCTGATATTTAATTATTATATTACAACTATTAGATAGATAATAATAGTCAATACGAAATGGAACATTAAATGTTTTTTTTTTTTTAATAATTGACACTTTAAAGCCGATTATGGTTGACTATAATGAAGAAAATGGTCTAAAAATGTTTGGAAAATTCTAACAAAAATAAAATTCTATTTAAAACGATAGAGGAGATTAAACTTATATAAGAAAATCTTGGAAAATGTGAGAAAAAATAGATAATTCCATTCACAGAAGGAAAATATCCGAATCTTACTTTTTACTTTGTGAGGAAAAGTATAAGGTAAAAAAGGAAGTTTTATATCCATTCGAAACATTAATCGGGCTCATCCGCGATCTTTCAACGTCCCTTGAAATCTTCCCCAGGCATTCAATCTTTGGTTTTGAAAACGCTAAAGCAACAATGCCAGGACCAAATGCTTTCCACTTCTTTTCAATGAGTAAACTGGTATCCGCATCAAGAAGACAAGAAAAGTAGTAAGGGAAAAGAGATGAAGAAAATAAAAGAAAAGTATCGCGTGCACCTTCTTCTTTTTTACTCTTAGAAATATCCACCCCCTTGGCTGTATTATAGCTGACCTAACTTTACTGAGACTCTTGAAGGGCGCGGCATTGGTGACGGTGAAGAAGAACAAGGTGGAAAAAGAAGAAAGCACCGACGAGTGGCCTAACCTCTTCCTTGGGTTTTGTGGGACTTGCGCGACGAGTACCACCACGAAGAATGGCTACAGGGTGCTCTCGTTCTAGTGGTAAAGCTACAAGAGACGTGCAACTATTTTTAAGCAGCAAGAAAAATTGAAAAATAACGTAGTTAAACATGAACCACAAACTTTTACATATTTATTTTATTTTATGTCTTTTTTATTCCATTTTTCTTTTCATTATCATGAAACTTACACTACTATTTTTTTACTGAATTACTTTGAAAAGCTTTTACTAGCTTAAAATATAACTAAAAAAATACAATAATGCTTTTAACGTATTTCTAGGAAATAAAATCATTCCATTTTCTTTTTTACTTTAGAAACATGTTATCATTAAATGTCGTTTTTATTGAAAATTTAATCATTATTGATATTTATGAGTATCGTTTACTAAATAATAAAAAAGAAATATTTATGTTATTCACACCAATGATTTTATTTTACACATATTGAACCTATAACACTAAGTGAACAACAAAATTATTGTGATAATAATTTTACTAGCCATCGTAACAAACTTTTTATTTCCTACTATTTATTGGCTATTTTTCATAACATAGTTTTCATCTATTTACTTAAACTAATTTTAAATTGTTAAAGAAATCCTTAAAAGTTAATTTTATTAAATCACTCGGATAAGTGTGTAGCTTATTTAAAGATAAAAAGTAAGATGTTTTTTAGTTAGTTATTTTTTTTTCTTCTTTCCTACTTGTGCAGAAGAGATGAGACAATAGTTCTTGTTAATAAAGACAAGAAACCTCATGAGGATTCTATCGCTACGTTTTGTTCGTTAGAGTAAGAATAATCCCAAGTGAAAAAGCAACGAAAGACGTTGACTGTAACTTGGAGAAGACCAGCAGAAGTCCTTTTTTTTTTCTTTAAGCTAGTAAAGGTTCTTGAGTTGACAAAGCCGCACGAAGGAACGCTGTGACAACGTACCGAGAACTTGCCCGGCTTCGCGTAATATCACGGTTGGAAATTCCACAGCTCCAAGAAATTCCATCTGCCTACTTACACTGTATTCTCTCTCCTGAGTTTCCCCATACTTGACGTTGTCCTCTCCATGTCCTTCTTGTTCCTTTCCATTCCATTCTCAACGTTTTTCTTACACTTTTCAGATTTCGCAAAAAGCTGGAGGGAAAAACTTTCGTTATTCATCAAACAATCAATAAATATAAAGTGTTTAATTTCCCGAATAAAACTGGATAGGGTCAAAAGAAGCCTAAAACATCCCCAAGCTCATTTTCTAAAATCATATTCAACAATGATAACAATAATTATCACAACTGTCAATTCCTAGCACGAAAGTTAATTCAATGATAAATTTTTATGATAATTTCTTATTTTTTTTTAAGTTTTAAAAATATTTTTGGGCCTGATTTGGACGTACTATGGGTCTAATACATGATTTTAAGGTTGAATTGAGTGCGTTGAAAGCCTGAAAAATCATTTGAGCTCGAATTAGGCTTCCTTTGGGTGCACCCAAAAACTGATCATTTTTACTCCGGTTTAAGGAAAACAATTACGAAATATATCAACAGTTGTTGAAGATAAGATAAAAATAAATAATGATTCTTGAGTCGATAAAAGTAATAAAGTTCTGAAAGCCCGATAATGTATTTATTTATATCAAAGTGGTATGAAGGAGCTTGATATAGAATCTTTAGTGAACATAAGAGATATAATTAGCTTCAAGTATTGAAGATAAAAGTCATTTGTCAGACATTAGTCTCGATATATTTCTTGCGGTTTTCTTTGTCGCGCTGCAAAATGGGTGGTCGAGAGAATATAGAGGGTGAGACGTGTGCGTGAAAGCGTATCGTAATGTACACCCATCCCGATAAGACCCGAGGATGGGCACCGAGCTCGAGCTGGCTCCGTTTTATTGGCTGCATCCTCGCGACAAAGGACGGGTTATGTTACGACCGCGTGTATGTTACCGTAGAAATGCTTTTTTCCTTTCTCTCCTTTCTATATTTCGCTTCCTGTCATTCTATTTTTTCTCTTAGTTTCTTATGAAAAAACGAACACCCAGAGCTTTGTGTCGCACAAAACTTGCCAATAGTACCGAGTTTTTGTTACTTCATTCTTGTTTATTTAACAATGAAAATTCAAAAGATTCTATTTTATGATTATTTTCTCTATGTATTACAAAAAAGAAATATTTTTATAACTAACTTGGTCTACATTTGTGTGTTAGAGAATAGAATTTTTCAATTTTACATCATCTAAAATTAATAAAAGAATTTATTTAAACTTTTCTTTATATTAATTTTTTATCTTTATATTGTTTCAGGTGAGTGATTCTGATGAGTTCTTTTTCATTTTGTAAGTAAAACATGCTTTCCCAAAAGCTAAAGTAGTTTTTCATTTTGCTTAATAGAACTTGATAAGTTCGAAAGTAGTTTTCTAATTTATCAAGTGACATTTATTGATAAAATAATATGCAAGTAATTATATTACAAATAATTGAAAAGTGAAAAATTATAAGCAGGAGCTTTTATAACTCATACGAAAGGTTGATGGCTTTTAACGCTCAGCCCAGTTAGATGAGAAGAACTTTTGAGAGCAATCAAACTACATTCTAGTCTTGCAGACTCACTCAGACGAACATTTCAAATTGAAACTATTGCCAGAGTGGGTAGGTACTGCGCTTGAGCAACTACTGCTTTTTCTCTTGTGCACCCTCATAGCTTTAACTCGGTCAATTTTCTCAATTCGTTGGAAAATTTTCCCACTCGTATCTAGCATAAATACTCTTATGTTTACTTATATCTATACCTTAGCTTTTTTCTCTTTTCCCTCAACGATACAATTACTTTTTTTTATCGCTCAAATTTTTCTGATATGTTATTCAATCGTGACGATAAATAAAATATATTAGCTCAGTATTCCAAATAAAATTCAAACTCTCAATGAAATACAACTCGACTTTATCCATCGAATTGCAAATATATAAGTACAACTGTTCACATGCAATGTTGTCATAAATTGTGGAAAATTGCACCAAATTTCAATGAGGCTCTTTGATAGTTAAAAAAATTCCCCTCAAAAATACACGAGACAGTAAGATGAATTTTTGTATTTTATTTTTCTAATTTACTTATTCATTTTTTCAAAAGCATTTTCATGATATATATTAAATTTTATCGAAACATTTCAAACTTTCATGTAATTGAATTTTATAAAAATACTTGGTATAATTTTTTGCAATGTATTCATTATAAATATTAAATACGTATTTATTTTGTTAATAGCTTTTTTAAAAGTAATATTCTTGAGAAAATTATTACAAATATTCACTAATTTTATAATAATAATAATAATTATTATTACATGAATTAAATTAGCATGAAATTTTATTTTAATATTTTAAAATTGTTTAGTACATTCTGCATACAGTTTTTTTCTCTCTTTTAACTCCGTTCTTCATAATTAACTTTGCTAAAAATATCTGAAGTTTCTTTCAATGAAAATGAATATTTTAATCATGTAAAGCAGTAATTAGTTTCTAAAGTTTAAACGTGAATACTTCTAATAAATGAATAGCATAATTAATAGATAACGTTGTTTATATTAAATATTAATTTTAACATTATCATCATTAGGTAATAAATGATGTAAAAAATTTTTATTGAATATATTTAAAAAAGTTCGAAAGTCATAATTGTTAAAAGTGGATGTCGGAAAGGTCGAAATAACTTTCTATAGTTGTTTATCGACAAGTAGCAAAGAAGAGTAGTAGTTCAAAAGAGAAAGTACCAAGAAGAGAGGCCCTTGGCACACTGTGCCCGAGAGATGTTCTTGTTTTTGACATAGCCCGGATGGGAAACGAGAGGAAGTGAATATTGTATGACCCGAAGAGGGTAGTTGATATAGAGGATGAGGGAAGAGTAGAATCTTCAGGAGCTTCAGAGGGTTATAGAAGACATCAGAACTTCTTGGCGGTATTGGTTCGCGTCTTCACGTCTGTCCGATCATGTACTGTTCGAACTACTTGGGTTGTCGGTAGAGTTACGACGAAGGGTAGTACTTTAGAAGGGGGTGATAGAGCGTTAGACTTTCTTTTATATCGAAAGAGAATAAAGGGAAAGTTTTCTTTATTTTTATTATTTTTTTTTCCTTCTTGAAACTTTAGAAAATGATTTTTTATTTGAAATATTATGAAGTCGAGAATATTTTTTTCTACCTTTTTTATTATTTTGTCGTTAATGAGGACATTTGGGGGAGTGAATATTATCGATAACGGAGAGTGAGAGTGACTGTTCAAAGAAGGGAAAAGCGAAAGGAAGGAAGTAGGAAGGAAGAAAATTCTAGGGAGAAAGACAGAGAAAGAGAAAGTTGTTGGTTGCTAAGATACCATAGAAGCTCTATAGGTAAATCGTGTCTGCTGATCTTACGGCCAAGGTTCACGTCAGTTCACTTCTTCGAAGCTTGAATATTCGAAACAATTCAACTACTTTTTCATTTTTATCCTTTTTTTCATAAAAAAAAAAAAAAAAATACAAAATTGGTTCTTTCTCGTTCAAATATTTTTTTTTCTTTTTTGTAAATTTATTCCGTACATCTTTTCTGAAGTAAAAACATCTGAAGAATTTATTCAAATGAAATAAAAAAAAAAAAAAATAAATATGAATAAATAAATTTTAGTATTCTTGATAATAAATCGAAGGTATTAAGAACAGCAAAAAATTAATTCGTTGATAAAAAAAAAGTATGAAAAGTATGTATCGTAACTTTATTAGAAAAAAATAATGCAATTATTCAGAATGCGATGAGAATTTAAGAGGAATTGAATTACTGATGCAATTAATTACCCAGTGAAAGTTTCAATTAATCAAACTGCCAGATCTCGGTGGACAAAAACAAGTCGTTATAATTTTAGCGTTTAATTCCAGTGGAAAAGGAGACGATGAGGGGAGTAATAGCAGTAGCAGCAGCTGAGAGTTTTGTGAAAGTCGATCGATGCAATATAAGAGCCTGTGGGCACGTGCATGGATATATAAATGCGTTGCTGCACGGATGCAACATGCGAAGTGCTTTGCTAATGGGACCGTGGCCACCTGTTTAATGTCTCTCCATTGTAACGTTATACGACATACCTTTATATACAGCTCCTTCTCGATATCTTGGGTGTCGTCACTGAATTCCGGAGCACCTTGACTCTCTCTCTCTCTCTGTCTCTTAATCGTTACGCAGCTGTGTTTGATACTTTGCAAGTTAAAGAAAAAAAATTAACAAAAATGCTCTTGTGAAATTTATTAAATAACAAGATTGAATTTTTCGCTTGGTATTTTTATGAAAAATGTGTTGAATACTTATGAAAAGTGTCGAGGGTAATAATCTGTCGGGAAATCTCCCCTGGTCTATATTGGCATCACCCTCGCACAGCTTCTACATTCTAGTACTCATTCTCTTTATTCAGAGATTAATAACCGAGCTTCGTTAACAATAGATCATGACCAAGGGTCAGATGAACATAGAATTGTGAATAAAAAAGTTGAACCGCGGAAGAGAGGGTGAATTACTTTCTCTCCATTTGTAATGCAATCACATTGCGCTCACCCTTGTATTATTATTAACCCCTTCAGTCTCTTGTTTTATATCAAATTTTATTAATACTATTTTTGGTGGTATTTCATTCCTTTTAAAATTAATTAAATTTTAATAACAATTTTTAAATTTATTTTTTTGAGAATTGTTTGATTAAATTTGATCATTTCAATCTTGTTATTATGTTTATAAAAGTGGCCATTTTATTTACGTTTTACATTAATATTCGCATGAGTAATTAAAATTATTTTTAAGCTAGAAAAATGAAATAAAAAAATTCGAGTAAATAATTGAAAACGACGATCAAGCCTTGGGCGATTTGTGATTTCCAGTGAATGGTCCCTTAATTCTACTCCATCTCTTTCCACTCATGCGGAGGGGTGTTTAGCCTGGAGGCGTAACGCGTTGAGTGGCCGATACTGTAGAAGGGAAGTGACCACTCGAAAATATGAAACACAGTACACAACGTCCATGTACATTTGATCCATCAACGCTACGTAGCTTTTTTCTGTTTCATTCAGCAGTCCATTAAACCTCTTAAAAAAATAAAAAATTCCTCTACTACCCTGTAAATTGGTGATCAGTAAATTTTCTAACGGTGTAAAAACTATTAGTATATTTACAAAGGGTTATTTTTAAATAAGAAAATTATTAATTTTGTCATCAGAAAAAAAAATATTCTCTTGTGTGTTTAACAACTTTCTAGATTTCCTAAATAAATATAAAATAACAATTGTTTAATATAATTAATTAATTATTTCAAGTATACTTGACTCAATGTCAATCAATGAATTAATAGTTGATGTAAATAAAGGGAAAATGTTTTGTGAGAATTTTTGAAGTTGACAGAAAGTATTACACAATTATTTACCCGACGTATATTAAATAGAAAATATTTAAATCAACAACTATCTCATATGAAAAGAATAAAGTGTGTGAAAGAGGCGGTTTATTGATAAAGGGGTAGTTGCATAGATAAAACATGGACTTGGTGGGTTTTTATTGCAGTAAACAAGTTGGGTAAACCGCAAAAGGTTTGTATGTAGTTCGAATGAAGAAATAAGAGTAAGGGGGAGTGTATGGAGGCAGAGATTGAGAGGCCGGAGGGTTTAGTCCTTTTCCCTTTTACCTCTCTTCGTGACCAGCAAGCACAGGGGGGTTGTCCTTCTCCCAGTACAAATAAAAAAAAAAAAGAAAGAATACTGTCTCTCTTGAATGCACCCAGGTGGTCGGATCATTGAATCCCATAAAATCGTGTCTTCCTTCGGATCGTTGGAGCTCCTCGATCACGTCTTTTAAATTCTTTACTTTTTTTTTATTCGCTTGATCAAATATTTATTTTCCCCTCCGCGTTGTCACTTTGTCTTTGTCGTAGCGGGGAAAAAATGAAGGAAAAACATGAAGAGAAGAGAAAGAAGTTGAAGGAAAAAATGATAAAATTGAAAATTGCATACTTATAGACATTGTGAAGGAGGTTTTTAAGTCTTATTTCCTTGAGAGAAAAAGTAGCAGTACGTAAGCCTTTCAGGTGGTAATAAACGGACAATACTAGGCACTGTCAGAAGTACAAGTGAACGGTCTAGAGAACTACTAGGGAGAGAAGATGAACGTGTGAATAGAGACTAATCGTTTCTTCTCGCGCGAGCCCTTCTCACTCTACTAACTCCACCTCATATAACATACCTCAGTCTACTTACTGTATTGTTCTCCACATCTCTGCGGTGTAGACTTGGAGGTTGCATTGTTGTCGTCAGGATTTCATCGTCTTTTTCATGTAATTGTTCGCTTGACAACACCTGCTTATAGTTGTCATAAGAGGAAAAATATCTTCTTTGACTCCGAAAAATTTTCTACATTTTTCCCATCTAATCTTCATCTTTCTTTTCAATTGAATTCATTATTTGAGCGCGACATTAACTAGAAAATATTTCATTCTATGCCGAGAATTTATTTAACTTCCTTGAAGAATATTTTTTTTTAAACTTCATCATTTATCTTGATTCTTATAAATACATATATAATTATTAATAATTTTTATGAATTAAGAAAAATAGTCTAGATAATTTTTTGTGATTTCAAAAAATAATTAAGCTTGATAGTGCTTACTTATAATTGTAACAAAGGTAAAAAAGGTTTCTTCAAGTCGAGAAATTTCAGTCATTTTTCTTGATTTAATCTCGCATTTATTCAATTTTGTTGGTTACTTTCAAAAAAAATGGGTAAAAAAGCTATTTTGAGCTAGTTTTTTGTCAGTATATTTGCTTTATTCTGTTTTGTTAATTTTTTTTGATAACTGTGTGAGCGCATGTACGTTGATAAGTTGGCCGTTTCCTCCTGCGAATCCATTCATTTTTTATTCCGTGACCCCGCGGCATCCGCAATCTCTCTCCATCTTTCTTGCAGTTGGCAGGGCGAGAGAACTCGTGTGGAGTATAGTGTACTCTGTACAGCAATACAGCACTATGTATACAATAAATGTATATGTACAAATAGATGTTAGGTATACCTATACATACAAAAAGTAAAGTATATAGAAAGAAGGTGGGTGATGTGTATATGAGAAAGAGAGAGAGAGAGAGAGTAGGAGGTGGAATACGGGTGTAGCAATCTGAGAGGCAGCAACTGGCTTCGACGAGTCCTGAAACGACTTCAGAGAGGAAGCAACGGGGCAAAGAGTGCTCATATGTACTGTGCGGGTGTAGACGTGCAAGAAAAAAAAATTCCGACAAACGAGATTGACCGGATTGGAGAATTGTATTCTATTTCCTCAGCCGGAACGAAACTGACGCCGGCGGTAATGAAACTTTTTAATCGCCGGCGGCCACTTTTCCAGATAAAAGTACACATTCTCTATTCTAGCAACAAGCAACATCGTCACAAAATTTTCCCTTACTCTCTCTCTCTCTCTCTCTCTCTCTCTCTCTCTCTCTCATTTGGTACATTTTTTTTCTCATTTATTTTTCTCACATCTGCGACCTGCATTCAAACATGCGCGGTTTTTCACTTGGCGAAGCGTATTATATACGAAAAAACTCAAGTAAAAAATTATAAACCAGACAGATAGAGGTAGGAAATTATGAGAATAGCTTGTTGAGGTTTCATAATCGTTTGTGAGTGGAAAATATTCACTATGAGAGCCTAAAAAAGTTTTGCAGACTTTTACATCTAATTCACATTTATTTCGTAATAAACACATACTCTAAATAACTCTTTTACTCTCCTTTTGAAACACATGAGTGCTACTACTTTAGGAGTTATTTGAAAAGAAAAATAAAATTGCTTTGTTCTATCGTAATTATTACAACATTTTTGTATTAATGACTTTATTATTGGGTACTCATTTTTCATTTATTCGTAAAAGTCGATAAATTAGATTTAATTATCTAAACAAGATACCCAGCTATTTTATTTAATAGGATATAAATAGCTTTTAAAATAATTCGTAGTATTTAATTACAAAATGAAAAGTGTACATTGCTGGTATTAATGTCTCATTTTAATTGAAATAAGTTTGTAGGATAAATACTCTTGATTAAAACTGAAACACTTATAGGGTAGAAAAAAAGCCTCTTATTTGTGTTTTAGATTTATTGAATATTTTTTACATTTGAATGACTCTCGATTAAAGTGCATTTGACGAAGCAAGTGCATAGACATCGGAGCACTTGTATGCTCTCGATATAAATCTGTGCGACATTGGAAGGCACGTTTTATCGGATTCCCCGGAATCTCATTCTCAATCTCTCTCAGTCTTCATTCCGACGTGAATTTTTATTCGTTACACAGTTTCATCCCTCTCTCCCTCTCCCTCCGCTTTGCGAAATCTGAGCGGAGCCGGATATCGCGTTTCCACCAGGGAAAATAATTAACTGCCTGCCGTCGTGGAAATTTAAGAACGTTTGTTTAACTTAGAGTGTTATACTCTTTCTCACTTCCTTTTCTCTTCTCCCTTAAACTCTCTTTCTCTTATTCCGTTTTTCTCTTCTTAATTTTCTCGTTCTCTTCTCGTTGCAGCTATTTTTTAATGTTTACATTAGGACAAATATCATCTTTATTTTTATCAAATAATATTTATATATACTTTAATAAATTTTTTTTTTTAAACAACAAAAATAAAGATGATTCTTTAATTAAAAATTTTGTAATGGAATTTTAAGAAAAAAAAAATAATTGTCGATTGAATTTTAATAATATTTGATCTATTAATATCATAAGCACAAAATTCAACTGCCCCTGTCCGTTAGAAACAATGCTAAAATATTTAAATTTTAATTAAATTCAACCCATTTAAAAAATCGATAACCTACATTTTCTTAATTGTCAATTATATGCTTTTTCCAGCATACTTCGTAATTCTGGACATCCTTTTTTTACGACAGAACTTAAAAAATGACTTTAATAAAGAGATTTGGACAACGATTTATAGTTAATTAATGAAATTTATTTCTCTAAATATAAATATTTATTTATGAGAAGGATATTTTATAACGTGGATTAATCATGTAATGCATTGTAATTCGAGAAAAATCTTGTGTCTATCTTGTCTCCCTCAACAGAGGGGTTGAGCTAAAGCGCGTAGGCCTCTTAATTCGTCCAATAAAACGGCAATTTTGCTCCACGTGGGTTCCATTGGTGTCACTATTAAAGCCGTACAGCACCTGGGATCTGTCGGGAAAAATAAGTAAATAATAAATTGGCCTCGAGGGAGAAAGAAAACGTGGTGTGCAGAAAAAGATAGAAGCTCGATTTACGAGCTTTGTCTAGCATACCGACATCTCAAAAAGGGCTCGAATGATGGTGATAACCCTTCGACATTTTGAAAGCCACTCTCAACGATTCAATTGTTCCGGTTTAAACATGAAGTCTTTGAACAACGCATCGACGCGTTTATTCTGTCAATCAATTTATAAAGGAGTTATCGATTAACCTGAGATCTCAATCTATTCACTCATGAATCATCATATTTTTTATTTTTCCCTACCAAAGACAACGTTAATTTTGTTGTCTGACTATTCCATGTCATTTCTACTGACTCATGTCTTTCGACCTCTGACAATGTCTAGACAATCAACATTTTTCTATATAAACAATCAACTATCAAAGCTCAAACAGCATCCTTCTTCCTTTTTTTTTCATTCTCAACTTATTAAAAAAATTCTCATCCTTGTTTGTTGTAATTTTTATTAAATATTAATTTTACTAAACAAAGAGCCATTGAAATTTGTAATTCAATTCAGAAAAGATTAATTTATTTAAAAATCATAAACATAATAAATTGATTTCTTAGTGTCGACAAATACCCACGCAATATTTCCAGTTTGTCATCCAACACATCCTGCATTATTTATGTCTAGACTTGAGTTGGAAAGAGTTGGACTAATGACAATTCTATAATAGGAATGTGGCAGGCATCATGACATGATAGTTTATGAGATTGAGGGCCAGACGTAGACAGGATGTGTTCATGGGCTTGACGCCATGGCATTTCATATTTTTCTTTACAACAACTCTGGGGCCTGTTCGACATCTGGCAATTCATGCTCTCTATCCTTCTGCCTTCCTCTTTATTTTTTTACTCTTCTGACTTGATATGTTGACTATTGAGCATAGAATAGGACAACTGGTGGTCAAACGAGGGGAAGAAATATATTTTCTATTATACCACACACTGGTTTACAGGTGGCAGGCGGATTTTTCTGCCATTCTCTTGTTAGACTAGTATTTATTCAATACATTCTCTTTTTTATTGATTTTGTTAATAAATTTGAAAATAATACAAAAAAAAAGTGTATGATGCTAGGAACATCTGCGTTTAATAATTGTTCTGGTAGCTGACAGGAGTATCAACCACCTCGAAAAAAAATTATTGATGAATATATTATTCATTCACAATGAAAGTAAATATTTCAATAATTTTATTAGAATTTTATTTTCCTATTATTATATTTAAATATAAAATAATAAATTCCATTAAAAGATAATGAATTATAAAAATATTACCAACTGAATAATTGATGATTAATTTAATTCTGAAGAACAAAATTTCATAAATTTACTGTAATAAATTAAAAAGTAATAATATTTAATAATAAATAAAATAAAAATTTGTTTTAAGAGAAAAAAGGATAAGTATGTATTATAGTAATAGAATAACAGTTGATCTAGTTATGGCACTTCGATACAAAATAGTTGGTAACAACATAATATGCAATGTATTGTAATAACTCAGATATATACCCAGGTTATTCGAAAATCAAATCACATATGTTTATGAGAGGAACTGAATCAGTAAACTCTGTAACTGGAGTTCAATTTCCATCATTTTCCATCGATCGCAGTGACGTTAACATAGTTAATTAGTCAGTTTTGTCGGATATATTCCTAACTATTGAACTACCGGGAAGCAGATATAAATTTCCAATCATCTCTCTCTCTCTCCTTCTTCTTCGTTATTATCAACGTATAGTTGATAGAGAATTTTAGATATACATTCAGATTACTCTAATTGTCTACTGTATTATTGACAAGCTGTTTCAACAACATTTGATATTTTCTTGATTACTACTGTTTCTAAATCCAACTCATTCGAGAAACGATCAAGCTTGAATTAATGGACTCCAAAGAGGATCAGTAATGGAATTGATTCATTGAGTTATAAGTACCTCGAGATTCAGATGCTTAGAACAATAATCGCGAATGATTAATAAAAATAGATATAATTTGAGAATTTTTTTTTTCACAAGCATCTAAAGAATGTCAATTTAAAATACTTGGCCAGTTTAAAGATCAGAGTTATTTTTAACTAATCAATTGTTACGATTAAATTTTAAAGATGTTGGACCTCAATGATTTGCTGAATTTTTTTTATTCTTTTAACATTCAAGTGATCCAACCAATGATTCATCTTAATTTTAGAGTCGAATTTTTTCTGCATGTTTATAGTGTTTTATATTGATAATTTTCATTATTTACTACATGATAACATTTTTTTTATCTCTACATTTGAGAACATAAATTTGCGTCGAGTAAATAGTTGAAATGTTAATTAATTTATTTATTGATCTAATGAAAATAAATATCTTCGAAGCAGCAGGGACGAATAATGAAGTTTTATTGTATTAGCTTGAAATGGTTATTTATTAGAAGAAGAGAAAAAAAAATAGCTAATGGTTAAATATAAGGAAATGCGATAATTAACTGATAATTGATGAGACAAAAAAATAAATTGGTTGTTGAAATCGTGAGTGAGCACGA
This sequence comes from Chelonus insularis, assembly GCF_013357705.1. Classification (NCBI taxonomy): domain Eukaryota; kingdom Metazoa; phylum Arthropoda; class Insecta; order Hymenoptera; family Braconidae; genus Chelonus; species Chelonus insularis. The sequence continues at coordinate 2,885,747 of NW_023276776.1, forward strand.
CAGAAGGGAGCAGTGAAGCAGTAGATGGAAAAAAATCGTCACCATTTGAGAAATCACTAGGGTCAAGGAGCCTACTATAACTCATGAATTCCACGAGTAGGAAAGTGTCGTCTGTGAGCTTAGAGATATTTTGGAACACGTTCTACGAAGTGCCCAAGGGATTCTCTTTCCTCTCGTATTCGTCTATGAACTTGACGCACAGCAGAGAGAGTTTCTCGTTTGCGTAGAATGAGAAACTGTGCTTTAGAGCGTGCAGAAAGGATAAACGTGGAAGTGCAGGTGAAAGAGAGTAGGGTGACGTGGTAGAGTAGGTTCTGCAACACATTTTAACTATCCAAATTTAAGTTGGAAGTAAGTGCTTTCGCTCTGAACTAAACTTTTTCCTACGGGGTGTTAGAATTGTATTTATATGCTAATGTTGAAGGGTAGAAGGGTAGATACTGAGCGCTTATGCATGTTTTTGCTTTATTTTGTCACAGGAATGCGTATCGATAACTGAAATGTGAAATAAATTTTCTTGTGTGCTTGAGTATAGTAGTCAAGTAAAAAGGAATTATATGAAAAAAATAAAAATAACTGACAACAGAAAATAATAGAGCAATACAAATGGTATTGGAAAATTTTCTTATGAATAAAAAAAAATGTGAATGAATGAATAAATAACTTATTCAAAGGAAGCAATAAAAATGCAATACAGGTATTGCAACGGTTATATACATTTTATATATTTAATATGACGTCGAAATGAACTCTATGGGTTCCATATGAAAAACCCCTACTATTTTTTTGAAAATAGTTTTTATAATTTCAGCTAAAAAAATATCTCAACACATCTAAACAAAATATCTACAGATAAAAAATTTCTAGGAATTTTTACTAGCCAATTTTTAGTAAAATTTACTAGACTTTTGTTAGTAAAAATAGACAACTAACAAACTTGGGAAAAAGTACTATGTTATATAGATATAAATATTTTTAATAGATGTATTAAATAGAAAGTAAATTCATAAATTTTTTTCTAGAAACTTTTACTGTCAAAAAATTAGTAATTTTTAATTTTTCTTGCTAGTAAATTGTACTATAAATTGACAAGTCAAAATTCCTAGAAATTTTTTTTTCGTGTATGACAGAAAGATTTTTCCAGAAATAACTTTTTTAGAAAAGAGGGATTTAATATAAAAAAAAAAATTATTCAGAAATAAATAAAAGATGGAAAAGGAAAAATAAGAGCGATACAGATGGCATTTGAAAATGATTTTGTGGTCGATTTAGAGTAGACGCAGTGTGTAAAGAAGACTGAAATTGATTTAGAGATGGATATTTGCATAGTCTATAATTCGTCCGGGTGAATAAAAGTATAAGGAGTCGGTTGGAAATCGTTCGTATTCCGGTCGAGGGTTTCTTCTTACAGCGAATCTGGACCTGTCAGAGGGTGCATTACCATTGGAAGTAGAGGAAGAAGTATAAGATGGAAAGGAGGAAAAAAAAAAGAAAACGGAGTAGAAAAGCAAGGCCTCGTGTTCGAATAGCAGACAGTTACTCACCCCTCGTGTAATCCCTGAAGCGTCTAGAGAATACCCGCGCCCGTTATGCTGCACTACAAAACGTAATTTATAAGTTCAACTCTCTGTAAACCTTCAACAGAACAGACGCTTGATATGCGAGTTCCTTTATCTTTTAATCTCATCTATGAACAAAACATGAATATTTTTTTCACCTTTTTACGCCATAAAAAATCGTTTTATACATTATACACTTAGTCTGCGTAAAACAAACTCTTTTATACTCTCAACTGAGCCTGAATTATTATCTTTTACCTAGAAAATATTATAAAGTAGAATTTTACTAAAATTGAAATCCAAAATAAACATTAACTGACTGAATATTCCCTATTTTTAAATAAAAAATCACAAATGCTTTCAAGAGGAAAATTTTAAACATTGATAAAAGATTTTTTAATTATTTCAATTATTCTGTAATTCCAACATTTGAAATTAATTTTCGCTTTTTATTTAATTCAATCTATAATTCATGTTCATTTATAAAATTGAAAAAAATAATTTAATAAAAAATTAACATACTCGGATGAGAATTGGAATTTATTTCCAACATTTATTTAATTTATCGCGATAAATAGAGTCAAAAAATTTTCACAAATTGAGGAAATAATTTTTTTTAAATATTGGTTTATAATTTCATAATTTATTGGTACACTACAAATTCAAGTGCATTCTTGTTAAACATCTAAACTTGTTAAATATGACGTTACCCATTTAATTAACATTGTAGTCACTTTTAATGCGTTTCTAAGTGTGTAAAAAATTACTACAATTTTAATCAAGTGGGTGACGTAATATTTAACACGTTTCGATGTGTAACAAGAATGCATTTAGATTTACTGGGTAGTAAAAATCATTATGCGTAAAATAGTATATTTTAAGGATGATAATATTGAACTGATAAAAATCAATAAAAAATTAAAAAAAAAATATATTGAACGAAATATGTATATTTTTTTGACATAAAGGTTATTTTATAACAGGTAACAAGACAGATCATATTTTAAAGCATCAAAAGAACTAAACATCAGTAGATTATTCTGTCAGTAAAATTGGATATTACTTGTAGTAGGTCGAATGTCACAAAATTTGGCATATTGACAGATTTTTTAAAGTTTATTTTGTTGATAGGTTGTTGCAGTAGAGAGCTTTCAACAAAACATTTTAGTAGAAACAACAGTGCGTGATCCATTTCAATTGAATAAAGAAGAATGAAGTTAAAAAATTGGGGAAAAAAATTCACTAAAAGGGCAAGGGAGGATTTGTGAAGGAAAATGAAACGTCCATTATACGAAATAATTGAAGAAATCCAACAAGCTCTGCATGTAGGAAAAGACGTGGAGGCGTAATAATTCATAAGAAAAACTTTCTTTTCGCTGTCTTGGGAATTGCCTGGAACATTCTTGTGCCTCTGGCCTCTCTGTGAAACTTCTACGTCTTCTCTTGAACCCTCTACTACCCTTGTCGTCGACAGTGTCCTTTTCTCGGATCGTCTTTCTATTAAAAATATTAAATATTTCAATATGGGGATAGAAACGATGCGAGCAAAGTTCAGAGACAAAGACGATAGAAAAAGAAAGGGAGAATTTTCTTTACTACATAGAAAGAATGAAGAGAAAAAAGAGCGAAAAAGTGAGTGAGTTGATACAGAGAAAGGGAAGAGAGGGTTGTAAAAGCAAAGGAGAGCTTACGACGTTAAGCCCGTCGTGATTGAACTATTTATGTTGCGGACGCGTGTATCTACCACGTACCATGTTCTTTCCTCTGTCTCTTTCTTTATATTTCCCTCCGACACGCTCTTAGAATACACCTGACTCGCATTATTCCTCAGATGCCATCCGCGAAGATATTCAAAGGCAAAATTTTTCAATAGGTTTCGATATTATTTTACCTTTTATCTCCCCCGACATTCCTGTTATATTTTTTAAGTGTCTTTTCCCGTTTTTAATAATCTTACTATTTTTCAAGCTATTTCTACTTCAAATAAAATATGAATCTGCCTTTGAATAAGTGGCATTCGACTAATTCTTTCCTCTTCAAAAGATGACATTTTTTTTAGCAATAAATCGATAAAACAAATATTCAGTTTATCAAAAATTTGTATCTCATGAGAAAATGGTCTTGAATAATTTAGATGTGAAAAGAAATTAAGTCAAATCAACAATCACTGAATTTTAGAATCAAATTGAGGTATATAAAATGATTTTTTATAAAAAAAAAAAAAGCTGAATAAATTTTTTTTTTATACTAAATGCAGTTCAGGGTATGAAGAGATAATTTCGTTATTGGATTTCACATTTTATGTCGAGTAAATTTTCAAATCAAAATTTTCTTTCTGTTCTTCAAATAAAATTTAAACTCTTAAATGGTCGATTATAATAAAATTGAATTATATAAAAATATTATTTTTGAAAGAGACAGGAATTTTTTCAGAAAATTGAGTAAATTTGTATATTTAATTCGATCTGATGGAGAGTAATTCAAGCGCAAGTGAAAATTTCCATTCGTTTAGTAAGTGTTTTTCTCTCTAACGTCAAGTGAAAGCCTGACGGATGAAAGTCAGTGTTTGCCAACGAGGGAATTCGGAAATAAAAAAAAAAAAAGACTGAATGCAAGAGAAAGAGAGAGAGAGAGAAAGAGAAAAGAAAAAATAATAGGAAAAAAAACAAATGTGTATCTCCGGAATTCTACGGAGAAGATGGAGCGGAGAAGCACAAGAAAGCTACGAGGAAGCTGCTGGTAATGTGAGAGATTATCTCCCGCAGGGGTGAGTTTTATCTCGGGGAAGGAGAGGAGTAAAGCACGATATCTGGCAGAGATCCATAAGCCCAAGCGCGGAGTGTGATCGCAAGCCACTAGTAGCAGCAACGTGTGCGAGTACATTCTTTTTATTCATTCCAAGCCCTCACATTCATCCTCACTGTAATATTGTTTAAAGGTAAAAAATAACCCCGAACATGCTTGCTCCATTTCTAAATTATTTAATCGCTCTTCGTCACTCTGGAATTAAATTAAAATTTATGTCAAATATTTTTCTCTATATAAATAAAAATCGGACGCATATTTTTCAACATTATCTTCTTTAAAAAGTAAAATAAAATCATTTGAAATCCATCTAATCTATTACATTTTTATATCTCTAATAATAATTAGCTTATAATTCAGTCTATTAGATAAGTGGATTTCACTTAACCTATCGTAATTATAAGATAATGACAGGATTATTTTTAAAAAGAAACTAGAACATGAAGTAAAAATATCTACGTTTCATTGGAAAATAATTAAAGCTCATTTTCTCAACAAATCATCTTTGATATTTATCATTTTTCCGATAAATTAAAAATACTTTGGCTAATGGATATCTAAAAAAGGCTTTCAATAACTCATTTATTTAGTTGAAAAAAAATGTATATTTCCCTAATTGCCATTAGGAAAATTACCAGAACAATTCGCTTCACATTTTTAGCCAATTCAATCGCTCATTGTCATTTTAGAATTAAATTAAAATATATATAAAATATTTTAGCTTATGAAAAACAGATGGATATGCAGCATCTATAGTGATGATGTTTTATACAAATCCATCAAAATCAATCAATTAAAGTTTCTAGTACTTACGTCAGATAAAAAATATTTGACGCATGAAAATTTTACAACTAATGTATTTCCCAAAGGGATTCATCCCCTAGACAAACATTTGATATCTCTGGTCAGTGATATTTAGAGCGTACATAGGGATATCATGAATTGCATGCGCATGCTCGATTACTCCCTGGTCCGAAAATACGCGACGCACGCCCACTTTGACGAACACGGTGTTTCTGTAGAGGGGGTGGCAATGGCGGTGGTCGAAATCACCCCCTAGTGCAACGTACCATGGCCCATACGGTCTTCCAATGTTCACGACTAAAAGCATATCCCTTCTCCGTTCATCCCTTACAGTATTGGCCAAAAATAATTTACCTATTTTCTATTATTCAACATTCTGTTAATAATCAGTACTTTTAATTGATATTTTTTTATCTCTCATTATAACATAAATAACATTTTTATTATCTCCAAGAATAAAAAAAAAAAATAGATCAACTTTCAATTATTTATTTCAACATTTAAATATCTCGCAAATGTATCTTTTTACACTAAAGCTCTAAAATTATAAATAAAAATAAAATAAAAAAATAATAGAGAGAGGAATTTGATTATTTTAATAAAGCGTATAATGAACAATTGATAAAAATAATGAATTGTATAGTAATGAAATGCATTGTTATTATTTGAAATTCATAACAAAGACATAACAATGACTAAATTATTTTAGAGTTCTTTGATAATTTGTTGAGGAATTGAGATCGTTCAAAAGCGTTCAAATAATTTTGGCCATAACTGTATGTTCGCTAACCTACCCTTAGCCTGGAGCAGAAACCCTGCGAGGGTGGTGACACGTTTCCGTGAACAATGCCGCTTATACAGGCTTGCTAGCGTCCAAAAGCTTCCTCATATAAACTCCTCAAAATTGTTTCAGGCTATTGTCAATAACTTTTAGAGCAAAGTAACTCGATGATTCATAGCACCAAGACGACAATCCGTAGAAAAAGAGAGAAACGAGTAGCTAGACAAATTGCCACGACTTTTCGGGATATGAGAAAGGGTGGAAAATAAAAAAAAAAAGAGAGAGGGACTACGACAATACTGTGGACGGATACAGATGATTCTGAGCTGATTCGAGACATTTTGTTCGCTGGCAAAATACTGAAAATAGAAATGTAGAACCCAAGAGGTTTTACACAGTTTACTAGAAATCCTCTCATTTTAGTTGATGGGTGGTGGTTGGAGGTAGGAAGGGTGACCAAAAGCTTTAGGTGGAGAATTAATCCTTTGGATTTAATGCCGGAAGTGGTACTGTTCGTTGCTTGTCATAAATTGGATTATGAATTGTTATATTTTTGTGTGACGCCCTCTTGCTTTGGACCAAGTCCTCGGCCTTTGTCTTTATAAAATCCGCTTTTATGAATGAATTATTTTGTTCAAAAAGGTGTCTTATAGTCTATTAACTCTCTTTCCCTTTCCTCTTAAAACAAAAACTACTTTCATTCTGAATTGGATATTTTAATTGAGGTGAAAATACATTGGATTATTTTCAAATATTTCTTTTCATTCAAAACAAAATATAAATATTTTTTTTTTATCAATAAAAAATTTTAAAACAATATTTCAAAAAATTGTTTTACTTTTAAATGGTACTTTAAATATCAGCGAAATTAAAAAAAACTTGATTAAGAGAAAATGATATTTTTATTTGATTAAATAGAGTCAATGAATGTCATTTAAACAATGACCAGAAGTTAAAAATTAAAAAATAATATCCAAGGGGATTGAATGAGCAAAAAACAACGTGCTTTTTTTCATAGTTAAATTAACGACTAACAGTTGGGATAAAATGTCACAATTATCCTTGCTAACTCTGTCAAAACACCAACATTAATCGTCGGATTAGAGGTATTTTCATTTTTACGACGTCGTCATTCACTGTCGGTGTTTCAAGATTAAGATACTCAGTAGACATTAAATACCTGTGGAATTTAACTGTTTATTATTAGTGTTGAAAGGCTCTAATATATTTTAGCGACAGAAATACAGTCTTTCAGTATATCCAAGACGGTGGAAATTTACTTCAAAAAATTTCAATGTTAACCTACTGTTGTCGACAGATTTTGTTACAGTTTACACTGTCAAGTGACAGCTGTATTTAGTCTCTGTCATCAACATTTTTTGTGTCTCGAATGAAGAATATTTACGATAAAAAAATTCGGATTATTTATTAAGAGTTTTAATGAAAAGGGAATAAATTATTGATAAAAAATATTTATTTAGTGAGATAGGCTTTAGAAGAATAATTTTTCTAATAAACATGAGTTCTTGATAGAAAATGAGGTTTATTTTAGTTGATAGAATGACGTGAAGAGGAAGAAGTGTAAAAGGAGAAGAAGACGTAAAAGGAGAACGGAAAAACCTGAAGTGGTTTAAGTGTCTTTTTCTTCCTCTCGGGAGTAGGACATGGCCTCTTTAAGGCGCCGGCCGTACAGGTTCGGTCTACATCCACTTTGCTTTCCTCCAACTCCTGTTGGCGTTTTCTCTTCTTTCTTGCAGCTCCCAAGCGGATGCAGTCAGGGAAATGTAGTGGAACGCCGTGAGGGGGTAAGGTTGGATAAAGTAAAGGGACTAGAAGACGCTGGTATTACCTACCAATACCACGGGATTTATTCGTGGCGTATAAAGAAAATCGAACCTCCTGCAGCGTACGTAAGAGCCACTGTATTTTTATTCGACGGCTCGATATGTCATAAAGGGAGAGCAATAGTAGAAAAAAAAAAATAATAAGAAGCGGATTGAGACTCTAGAGAGAATAATGGTGAGGGGAGAAACAAAATAGCTCGACATTCAAAGAGATTGATGGAGAAAAAAAGTGAGAGTACGCTACTTTGGTGTATGAAAGATTTTTTATCCAAAGCCAAAGAGCAAACAAAGCGACAAATAAGAGTCCAAAAGAGTACCCGAAAGGGTTTCAAGAGAATCAAGAGTAGCCCTATCGTCACTAGCCCCAAGATTTTTGCTCGCATGCCATCAGACAGTCAAGAGCTTTCGCCAAGACTTCATGCTTAGACATTTTATTTCTTTCATTCCCTCTTTTGGCTTATGCAGAAAAAAAAGACAAATACTGTGCATGACTTGGTACATTTTTTTTCCTCTCATCGACTCCTCTACTTATCAAGCTCATACCAAACTCTTCGTCTTCCTGAGTCTCTATGAGCTTTTGTTTTCCCTTCACTCTCTCGTCCACCCCCTTTAGATCTTAAACTAAGTGAACTAGAAGTATATTAGAGATTATATTTCTTCTCACTTGCACATTTTTGTTCTTAAAATGATGGAAATTTTTTATCCAATAGATTCCTTTTTTTCTTTATTTAATATTCAGTTCTTTTTTTTTTTTTTTGCTATTTAGTGAATTTTAATATAAAATTTCGTCTTGGTTGCGAATTGATTGCGAAGGGTGGCAAACCAATATCCCTTGCCTTACGTTGAAAAGCGAGAGATATTGATACTCTGATGTATCTCAGCAAATACCAGATCGTATGCGGATTGCAGAAGACGAGAGGATGAGTAAACTCCACAAAATCTAGCACAGCAGTGATACTTCCCACGATATACATATATTACATACCTCCATGTATTCTCCTTAATTTCCGTCGTATATTTACCGTACTTATAATAGAGTCCAATGAGCAGTACATATGAGCACAAGGAAATTATTTTCTAAGAATAAATAACAAGGAAGAGAAATACATTTTATTCTTTCTCATCATTTTCATTTTTTTCCTTTCACAAAAAAAAATTCATAATAAAAATAAAACTGTGTCGAGTGGATAAATATAATAATTTGTAGAATGTGAGAAAAATATGATCACTGCTCTTGAAAGCAGAATAGATTCTTAAATGAAATAAAAGCAAGTCACAAATTACTGGACACATATCAATAATTTTTCTCTGTCTAACCACCTGCAAAAGTTTTTCTTTCTGGTCAAAAAGTTATCCCACGAACACGTGTTACTCACAAAACTGAGTCAAAGCTTGGTAGTCACTAGCGAATCGAGAACTTTATCTACGTCAGTACCAAAAACTTTCTTTTTCTTATTCTTTTCAATTTTTTCCTCGTGTATTGAAGTGTAAAGAAGGAAGATTCAACATTTAACTCCACTACCATATCTATCAGTAAAAATTCTTTAATTAAACCTTTTGTATTTCCATAGTAGAAAAAGAAAAAGAATCACTGCAAAAGGGGGAGGGAGGAACCCAATGAAAAGCAAGGAAAAATTGCTTTGAAAGCTCGATACAATTTCTCTTTATTTCCTATTTTTTTCTTCTTCCCTGAAGACAACTCTTCAAAGACCCGCGGGGCTGACATTTAAATTCATTTAAAATCCGCGCTCTCGAGGTATGCAAACAGTAAAAGAGAATACGCAGATTGTGCACTCAAACTCGGTTGTACAACACAGTGTAGTTGCGTGCACCGCGCTTATTCTCTCTCTGGCTCGTGCGTAACTCTGGCGTACTACCCGTTTGTGTTTGTAAATGCAATTACGCCGAATGTCCAAAGCAGATGCCTGGCGGTCACTACGATGCTTTCCACCCCTTGACCGCCCTTTGTTCTGGGAGCCAATAAATGCGCACTAAATCTACTAATGCCTGACCCCCTGCTTCGTAGTCCTGTGGATTCCGTTTATCGTGCCTCATCCCTCCGACTTCCGAGATTGCTAATGCGAAATTTTTTTTTTATTTCATTTTATCATTTATCATGTTATCCATTTGACGGTTTCACTCTATTCATTATTATTATTATTTTATTTCCATTCCAAATCCCATATTGTACTTTATTTACTAAATAAAATACCGTCGTTTAAAAATATTCGATATTTTAAATAATGGACTGTTTTTATTTCTTGTTTCAGGCAAAATTCCAAGTAAGTCGAGTCGAACAGTTAAGAATTCATTGATTCGTGAGTGAAATATTTTTATTAATTTCTCATAAATTGAACTGATAGATACACTTGTGAAAAATATTTACTTAGTTTTCTGGATCATTTTATATGAGAAAAATAAAATTCGGCAATAGAATGAGATAAATGAAAATGGGTGGGTTTTTAATACAATAAATAGTCAAGTTAATGCATCTCTAGTGAATAAAACGAATAAAATATTCAAGAAAGAAAATTATTTTTACGCTTGTCAATTTTCCAATTGATTTTGCTACACTTTTTTTTAAGGGAATCAAGTTAATTCGACACACGCTCAAGACACCCTTCTATTTGACCCCCATAATGTTTCCGTTAAAGAAAGAAAAAAGACTTAAGCCACGCGTCCAACTTGAACAATTCCGTTACGAATTTTTGAGTGGTTCTTTTCTATTTTTATTCATCTCCGTTTTTTACTCCGGATACTTGCACGTGCGGTGGTTTGTTAGCGGCCATTTTTTGTGCTTAAACAGTCCCATAGAGTAGTCACAACCCTTATAAAGAGACGGCGTAGTTTCACTACTGGTGACAGAGAGCAAGAACACCCTTCTAGCCGAAAATCAATAATCCACCCGACTGCCAGTAAGAACTATTGCGAAATTGCGTGTAAACACGCACCAAAAGCAATTCACTTTCCTCTTTCTACAATCAAAACATTTTGTAATAGAAAACTTATTCCACTCTCTCTCTCTCTATACTCCAAACTATTACCTCTTAGACTATTGTAACCATTTATTTGATTGGAACAAAGTTTAAAAAAAAAAAAAAATAATACCATGATTCAAGTTATTTTTTTAAATTTGTACCGACATGCAAAGATCAAACAAAGACTCGGAGTAATACTATTTCTACCGAGAAATAAATACAATGAGAAAATAGGAATATTCTCTATGATAATAATGAATATGAAGAGTCAATAATACTAATTATTGAATAATTGGAAGCATAATATTTTCAATTGAACGATTATCATTATAGCTTGGGGCTAATCTTTCCAACCGATAACAAATCGTTATAATAATTTTGAACCCTTTGTAAGTACTAAATAATATTCATATCATAGATGGTTTATTCGAACCAATAATTCCTAATAATGAATAGATATATTATACATATGTATATTCGTAATAGAAATTTCTCATTCACTGTATATACAACAAAGTAAATAATTAATTAAAGAGCTTTTGTAACGATTGTAAGAGTGCGTCAAGTGCAGCTGTATCGTATGCAACAGTATCACGTACATTGTTCCTATTCACTCCACGTAATTCCGTGTATTCCTGATTATTAAGCTCATCGAGTACATTACGGGTCGAGCCACGTTTCCGCGCCGCAAACGCAGCCTGTAATGCAGCTTTCCACCTCTCTCGTCTACACGTCTTTCTCTCTCATCCGAAATATCGTGAGGAGCGCTCATGCAGAAGGGTGGTTGAGCGCGATTATAGTGTGCCACAATTAGAACACAGTATAGTTGCAAGAGCTCCCTCCATAAACCCACCCCACATCCACCCTCTTGTAGAAGATACTCAGTGAAATTCTTGTGATTTGTCCCAAGACGTCTATTCAACAATTCGCCGCTCTGCTCCTCCTTCACCCCCACCTTCTCTTCATCTCTTCACTGACAACCCTCAAAATACAGTCAAAATACGCTTATTAAATTGTCAAATAAATCTTCTGCAAAAAAGTTGCCTTCTAAATAAAACAACAAAAAGATTTTCACGTCAACTATTCGGTTTTGGAGACAGAAAAAACTTTGGTTGTCAAAATGACAAGTTTTTATTTTGTTTATAAAAGTCAGTTTTTGGGCACGCTCAATGGAGGTCCAATTCGAGCCTGAAAACATGTTTCAGGCCCATAACGCATTCTAATCAGGCCCAAAAATATTTTTGGGCTTAAATTGGGTCTGTGTTCGGCTTTTTTTCAGTTTGGACATGTTTTAGACCTCTTTTGAGCCTTTTACTCGGATATTATTGAATTATTTACGAGTTTATCTTCCTGAAGTGATGATATATTTTGATGATAATAAATCACAAAATCAGCAAGTATTATTATACATATAATAAACCTTCGTATATAATTTTCCAAGATTTCGAGGGACGAGTCTGTTTCTGATGGTGATGACGCTGAGAGCTACCGCGTATTTATTTTGAGTTGCTGTCGAATGCAGAGAGACACACGCTTGCAGATGCATATGAGTATCGGTTGAAGATTGAAGAGCTGGTGAATATATGTATACTATAAATAAACGAGTCTCGTCGCGATCGACCGCAACCACTGGTCCAGACATTCTACCTCTACATTTTTTACGGAATAACGGAGATTAATCTCCTGCCGATATTCCAATAGTTGTCACGTCTATAATTAATCCATTTCTATTGTCCAACCAGTCGAGGTGATACAGCAGAATATTTTTAAATCCATACATTAAGTATTATTTTTATATTTTTTTATCTACTCTTCATCCTTATTATCTTTTTATCAAATGCACAGATGCTTTTACTAAATATTTTATTATTTATTTACCTCATTGTTGTTTATATAATTTAATTCAATATATTTTTAATAAATTTAATTACATTTTACTCCTGAAATATTTGAAACGACAATTGAATTAAAGTTGAATGTAACATTGTCTTTATTTTCTTTCTTCTTCAAGAAACTTCAAAGAACAAATAATTTCGATAACTCTGATCCTTCCTTCAGTGCAGCTGGAGATAAAGTTAGTAACTTGAAATCATTAATTAAATAATAAAATAATTATAATAATAATTAAGAGAAAACAAATTTATAGTTGACTAAGAAATAGGTAAAGATGAAAAAGAGAAAAAAATCTTGGCGTCGACGGATTTGACTCTCTTTTCAATCAAGGAACATTGTTGCGGTCTCATGAACAAATTGGATGATCCAACCCCCTTAATTGCATCTAGCGAAACGACGGAAAGAGAGTGAGTAGGAGTAAGTGAGATAAAAATATAGGTAGAATAAAGTATTTTGATCTTCTTCTTGTCTCATTTCTCTCGGTCGTGTCGTTTTCTAGGCCACAGGATTATCTCCTGGCTAGATTTGTCCCCTAATTCTTGCGTCTTGCAGACATAATTTCTCTCTCGAAAATTGGGATTTCTAATGCAATAATTTTCTGTTATTCTGTAACTTTCACTTAAATTAAAATATTAACTAGCTATTTTAATTATTTTAATAGTGTTATAACTATTAAGATATTTCATTTTAAATAGCTTTCATTTAAATTATGTATGCCTTTTCGACTGTTATTCCACACATGCAAATACCAATGTACTTTCATCTTTGAAGTTGTATGCTTGTTCGAAATCGAATTCCTCCAATATTTTTACCATCTCGTTTATTTGTTACACGGATTGTTATATTCATGTTCAATGAATTGTTTTACGTTTAGAATTACCATCAAACTTTTAACAACTTTTAATAAATCTGTTTCACATGTTCATAAAATAAATTCTTTTTAATTACCACTATCATTTATTTTATTGTAGTGATTAAGTGACAAAAATTATTCTATATTGATCCACAAACGGATAAATGTAAGATTAAATATTGATTTTCTTCAAATAATTTTTTTTTTCCAAAGTTTTTAGTTGACATATAAATATTTATAAAGATTTCACAAGAGAAAATTCAATAATTAAAATACCTACAAATTAATAATCTTATCCTTGCTTGTGGAGTTGCAAGCTGTCTTTACAAAAAGTTTGTTTCATCAATTAATCAACGAAATTAATGATAACTTAATTAAAAAGATTAAAAAAAATTTTTTTTTATCCATTGAGTATTCAAATGAAATGATAATTAAGAGTAATTTTGTGGCATAGGATTTTTTTCCGTTGTTCGTATTGTATTTTTTAGTGCAAGAAGTTTGCCAATACAATTTAGTGAAGGATTTGGTGAAATCCCTTAAGATTAATCTACATCTTGGTATTTTATTTTTATCAAAGGCATAATTAAGTAAATAATGATAAATGATTCACTTGTCAAATTAGCTTATTGATGAACATTCAACAAACATTTCTGATCTTGATGATAAATCCATATCCAATCGTGTAATCCGGTGTACTGAATTGATTCGGATCACTCGTGTGTAACGTGGACTCATGTTAAGCTCTTCGTATAGCTATTGGACAGACAGACGCGCATGGGACATGTATGTATATGAGTATAGCATCCAATAACATGTGGATTGTGCATCGATTGTCTTCTTTGCACGATGAGACACAGACGAATGACGCGTGTGTCCTACAAATGGCCATTCAGCCGTAACCATACGGCCTTGAAAGGGTTCAAAGGGTGAATATATTACATGAAGAGCATCAAACCATCCCTTGTCCCTCTTCAACGCAACTGGACCGCGGATATATGATGCACTCCATCAAACGTCAGCTCGTTATAAATATTCATCGTCGTTTATTTTAATTATTAAAAAAAAAAATTTGCATCATGCGATGACAAAAACCAGTTTGTTCATGATGGGCTGTAAATAGAAAAAAAAATATGTATAATGGAGTGACAAAATGACAGTTGTACAATGGACGTTATGTTGAAATAGTTATAAATTCATGGAAATTGACTGTTACCAAGTTACAGGATTATTTTTTTGTGATAAATATCAAATTATGGGACCACTTATTATGATGATAGAAAATTTAATGCTTTCAATAAGTACTTGCATGTATTATTTTCCTTGAAAAACATATCGGATACTTTTTTCTAAACTCTTCCATATAAAAACGATTATTTAATTTTTTTTTTTTTTTGAAGATATATTTTGTAAAAAAATAGTATATAATTTTAAGCAAATCTCTTTCCTAGAATTTGACACTTTGAATTTTTTTCAAATGACTATTTTTTTAAAATAATCATTATATTTATTTAGAGATGAAAATAAAAAGTCTAGTATTTTTACTGGAATACGAAAGAAACAAAAAATACAGTGTAAAAATAATAGCAACTTATTATCATGCAATTATGTAAAAATGGAATAATTCTTAGTTATCATTCACACGACATAACGACAAATTTAAATAAAGTTTTGCATTACTTATTATCAATGTAAATATCCGTCAATATTATTTCTCACTGTTTTAATTATTTCTCCGAAGGGAAAAAAATAGTGTAAAAGTTTCAAAACGATCACGGCAGAAAGTACCCTACAATTTTCACAAAAAGTATTTTTTTCCAACATGATATTCTATTTATTATACAGCAAATTTAGTAAGAAAAAATTATATCAAATAATAGTTGAAACTTGTAGATGTGAATTTACATTACAAATATACACCTTGGAGCCTTTGATAAAGAAAAATGATCTGTAATTATAGTAAAATGACACTTGTCAAGTGAATTTATGTTAAAATGGTTGGGAATTCGTAGAAATTGACAAATGAAGTCACGAGACAGTTTTCTATACGATAAAATCATAAAATATACCGTTATTATTAGTACATATGGAGAATGATAATACATTCTAGATAGTTTTACAGCTTTTTTATTCAAGAATAAATGAATTCTAAAAAATTTCAAAAATCGACAACAAATAAATAAACAATTACTTTCCCTCATAACTCTGGCATTCATGTGGAAAAGCATTAAAAAGTTTTCTAAACTCAAATTACACCTGTGGTGATTTATAATAAATAATTGAGTGGACATATCCGTGATAAAAAAAATAGATATACAATAATAAGGTAAAAGTAGTATAATTGCATGTTACAAATGTTGGATCAAAGGTATAAAAATTCGTGGAATAGACAAGTCATGTGATAATGATCAATCGGAGATAAAATTGGAGGTAATAGTTGTGATGAGTGAAAGATGAAAAACGTTAGGGATATTGAAAGCAAGAGAGAGAAAGAGTGAGAGAGTTAACAGCGTCGCCGGACGCTCGTCATCACGTCGCGACGGCGTCACGTGAGCGTCGCCCATGTGAATTCGCTACGTTCTCTCGTGTATAATTAAATGTAATAACTGCAGTTGGTCTCTACGCAGTCACACGGCAACTCCCCTTGGCTTTTCTCCGTGACTACTCGGTAAAAGGGTAGCTTTATATATACCATCAACTCACAATACAACAGTGTATACATTAAACATGACACTATAAACTCTCAACAGGGTGCATTGATGCCTAAATAAGTTACGTCTTGTGGTGGTCACACTGACCAAATCTCTGTAATAACTGCGGAAACGTGAACAGGAACGTACGTGTGAGACATCAAGCACGTGACTATAATTTTGTCATTTTCGTCTGAATAAAGACCTGATTGGGTATGAGTACGCGCACATTAAATCTACGTGTTTGCAAGCGATCCTTGCATACTCCTGGCGCACGCGTTCATATTCTGCCGTATATATATTTACTCCCGGGACTTCCAACACGCCCTCGCGCCCTGTAATTCGATTGTTTGCCAAATTCAGTTGTTAATGCTCCAACTGTGTGGTTAATTAGGCCTATGTTCACTCTGCACGACTTGCGACATCATCATGCTCTGACATTTCGGATCACTAACAGCATGAATAATTGAAGATTTTATTTGTTGTCTCACGTGTTGACATTCTACTTGATATCAACAATTAGTCGCCCTGTTGGACAACAAAATTATTTAATTAATCTCCAAGTCTTGGTGTTATTTTTAAAACAAAACTTTTCATGGATCTGTTGGAAATTTTATCAATTTTGAGTCAAGAGAAATTGGAGCAGAGTAAAGTAAATGTAATTTAAACAAGACCATAGACGTTGAGATATGTGGGAAAATAGACTTTGAAATGGTAAAAATAAATTTGACAGAGCTTGTATTGAATGAGATTGAGATAAAAATTTTGGTAATAGAGTATTTGAAGTGAAAATAATGCTTTTAATAAAATCCAATAGGTAATGAAGTAATTTAAGATCTAATTATTTTCAGAAGAGAATGTATAGGTTGTAATTACGTAATCAGCAATGACATTAATTACAATTGAGATGGTGGATTTAAGAGAGAGTCTTTTCGATTTCAATTTAAATCGAATGATTCTGAGGCGTGGCTGTAGGAATCTCTAGTAGAACCTATAGAGGTTCTTTAATATTCAAAGAGCGAAGAGGACAGTGTAGGGACAAGCTCAAGCTTGGTTGGTTAATGAAGAATGACTTTCAGGAGGAGTTTGAGGGTAGAGAAATTCTCTGGTATCTCGAAAGATTTATTTTCATCCCCTTTGTAAATCCCAAAGTAATGCCTGCAAAGTACAAAATATATTTTTTATTTTATGCAAAATAAATTTGCATTATTTACCATAATTTTTGTTCAAATTTTATTTCCTGAAAAACTGTTGACATAATTTTCCATAACATCAGTGATATTTTTTTAGGCTTGTTTTTTTCGATGCTTGAATTCGACAGAATAGCGATAAAAATGAATTGTTAAAAAATAAAGATAAAAGTATAAATGAAAAATATGTATAATAAAAAATAAAACCGTGGGAAAAATTGAACGACCATCCATTGGGGAGTTGCTGGACGCCTGGGGTGTACACAAGCCTGTATATATTTTCAATTTTCATTTATGTGCGTATCGCTGTCACTAATGTATCGTATACTAACAACATATTTCGCGATTTTACTGTCACCCCCGTTGTTCGTTAGAGTAAATACATATGTGATTATACATATATAATGCCCAAGGCGTATAAAACATTTTTCACTAATATATATCCCATACATGTACCCCTCTGCTAACATACATATATAAACACTCACCCTCCAGGCAAATTACCCTCTAATAATTCATTTTCCATAGCTATTTCCAATCCGCCAATAGTATTCTCTATGAAGAAAATCACCCAGACTGTGGATTTATTTTTCAATTCCAGATTAATACTATTCTCCATCATATTATTTAAATCTCTACTACTTTTTTTTTTTTTAATATTATCACATAATATTATTTAAAATTTAAAAATATTTAAATTAATCAGCAAAAATGAGTTAACAATGGTAACAGTGACAATAACTTCAAAGTGACAAAACAAAAATCACTATTTCAGACATTTTTTTTCAATGAATATTACACCTAAAAGCGATTTTTGTATCTCAAAAGATCTTTCTCGTAACAGAGATGAATTTGACGGCTGTATCTAGGTACGTTTTTGGTATTCATTTACACGGGTATCAGTATCTCTAACGTATCACATAGCAACGAACCCTTGGTGTCAGTATAGAGGAAGAGAGAGAGAAGGTGATTGGGGTTGTATTCGTTGGCCATCGTATGGGCGCAAATGGGGGAGGATACAGGGACAGCCTAAAGGCAATAGGGAACAGAACGGTTGTTTCCCACGGAAGACGAACCACCCCGAGGCTGTTGTATTGCTAGGATGGGGTTGAAATACATCCTTTCTCTCTCTCCCTTAGGCATCGGTATGTATGATCTTCTGTATCACGTTGTCTACCAATTAACGCTATTGAGTTTAGCCTTGTGTACCTCCCTGCACATGTTTAGGATCTCATATTCGAGGGGAAAGCTTTGAACATATTGCCAAATTAACGAAGAAAAAAATTATTTATCATTTCGATTAAGATTAAGAGCTTAGATACTGAATAAGATCTTGATAATCAATTATTTACTTTCTTTTCAACTTATTTTTGATTTGTATTCCATTGAAATTGGTTTTCAATTTTAAATTAATTTTAATTTACTCTCTTTATACTCTAAATAAGTAACAATTGAGTCCTATAGTTGGATTTACAATTCTGTGTTCATTTCTCATTTGACAGAAAATAATTGAGTTCTTTTTGAACTAATAATACAACTATATATTTCTCTCAGTTTATGCAAAATGGCCACTAGCATAGATTAATAGCATTCAGAAATTCCATTTGATAATTCTGTCCTTAATACCTTGAAATCTATCAAGTAATTAGTGATCATGCAAAAAAATAAAACCGTGCCAGATGTAAAAATAGCTACATTGAAGAAGTATCAATGAAAAAGAAGCTTTTGAAAAATAAATTACCAATAGAAGTGAAGAAGAAATGCTGCTTTATAAGTATATTTATTAGTTCGTAATATGAAAAGTGTAAAAGATGAAGAAATTTGAAGAGCTAATGAGGTATTGGACAGTCAGATAGGATTAGGGATGAGTTTAAAATGAGAGACGTTTGAAGATATAATAGAGTCTTTGAAAACATAGTAGAGGGGGAGTTTAAAATCTGTATAGAAGTCTGTATGAATTCTTTTGGTTGTTAAAACCGTAACGATGCTCGCAAAACCAAACTCAAAGGCATGTCCGCACCAAATGGTAAATGTCGAGCCGTCAGAGTTCAAAGGCAACTTGTCGACCGCGAAGCAGCTCAAAATATAATGAAGTCAAGCTGAGCTAACGGTTGTGGGTGTGTTTATATGGAACCATTGATTTTTCCTTCATAAACTATATTTAGTTATTTAGTTACTTTCCAATTTCGTAATATCTTTCTACATTTTTGACTAGCTCTTTTGGTGTCTTTAACGACAAAAGAGCAACACCATCTAGAAAATAGACGAGATAAACGCCGAGACATGGTCCCAAGACAGGACGGATCTTTCCTCTTTGACTGACAGAGTTACGACAGCCAGACGTCGTACTTCAATATTACCTCCCTTCTGCTCTTTTCCTTTTCACATCACCCGTAAGCTCACCTTTGATGTGATTCCCATTGGCACTACACATCCACAGAAGGCTCGACCTAAAATAGAATATTCCAAACCTTGTTTGCTTTTCTTCAATCAAAAAAAAGAAGGAAATAAAAAAAATCATGATGATGATCAAAAATATTAATAAGCTTAGAAGAATTTTTAAATGATTGATATAATAAATGTTTGTAAAGCTACATTTTGTAATTGACTATAAATAAAAGATGAAAATAAAATTTATTGGATCAAGTAATATTCTTTGAAACCACTTGGGTCTTTCCTTGATTAACTTGCGGCTGATTAATCGTCCGTTGTCGATCATCACTAGTGCACGTTCCTAGAAATGAACCTGTGTCTCCAGAGGATCATTGACACGCGTCAGTCCCAACAGGTTCACCCCTTGAATCTAGTTGATATCAGGGGAGAATTGACTATGCCCATCCTCAAAATAGACACGATAGCATGCTATTTTACTGTATTTAAAACATTTAAATAATTATTCATCACAGACCCTCCTACTCTGCTTCATGTAGAAAAATAATCTGATTAACCTAGTTCTATCAAGTTCTATTATCATTAATATTAATAGGAATAATATCATATTAAATTTTAATTAAACCAAGATTTAATAAAATATTATTTCCCCACAACACAGAGAGTTTGTAATTGTCATTCATAATTATTCTTATATTAAGAAAATTCTAATAGCATATCTTAGACATTGTGTGCAGTGACTAAAAGCTTTTACAGTAGCTTCAGTTCTATCTAAATCCATGTCAGACTGAAATGTCATTAGATTTAGGTCGTCACATCACCTTCTTTTATATCGATAGATCTCCCATGAAACCACCTCACAAGTAGGTCAACTATTATATATTTTCAAGATCCTCTCTTTCCCTCTTGTTCTGTTCTTTCCTTTGTTGTTGAATTATCTAACACCCTACTTTTATGAATAAGTTCAATCGCCAAAAAAAAAAGACTGTCTTTGAAACATCCTCTTGCAGTAGGTCAAAGACTAGAGTTTCGAGATGTCGCTCATGACGAAATCCACTTGGGGTTGAAAAAAAAATTGATTTTACACGGTTTTGTTTGAGGATAAGGCAGTTGGGGTTGTTATAAAAGAGACAAGATTTTTTCATTGACTTATTGTTCATGCATATACATTTTTGATCTCTTTGAAATTTTATTTTTAGTCATCTAAAAATAATAATAAATAGAATAATTTTATTGACTATGATTCTTTTGAAAATAGAACAATTAAGACGAGACAGTGATTGAGTCATAAATGTCATTTTATTTAGGTCATCTATAAAAAATATGAAAATTTATTTTTATTCACGTGACAAATAAAAATGATATCAAATTTATAGTTTTTTTTTTTGTTAAGAAGGTGTTGAAAGTTACTGGAGATAATCTTAGCAACCATCAAAACCGGATGTGGCAAACCTTTATCTGCGAAAAAAAAGGCGATTGAGTCCAGTCGATTGTATCAACTATCTTATTACAATCTTGAAATTTAATCTGAACGGATAAAAAGTATCTGCGGTGATAAAAGAGCAGAAACTGTCAGACAATGATTACAAACATTTCATTTTGAAATTTAGCGAGCTTTAACCTTTAGTTTGTGAGTAAAAAGTAATTTTGAAAAGTGCAAGAACTGTCAGGAGGTAAAGTTTATACAAAAACATATAAATCTATTGTCGAGGTGACCCGGATCTTGGCCGATTTACAAGGCAAACTTGAAGGAAGGAAGCGAGAAAATGTTTTCTCGCTTTTGCAAAGATATTTGGGAGCTTGTTAGAGGAGTTTGTCCTGTTATCATCTTGTCTGTATTGAATATATGTATTGTATGAGCTCGAGAAGCTAAGAGAGAAGAGTTATGGTTCACAGCATATTATGTTGTATAGAAAGAGAATTAAACAACCCCGAGAACTCGTAGTATAACACAACGGTAGCAGTTGCAAAATCGGACGTTGGTATTTACGAGGAAACTTGCTCGTGTTTCAGGCTCCTGCAAATTTCCGGAAGCATGGTCAGGACAATGGTTCCAGTCAGGAAAACAGTCTCCTGTCACTATAAATGCCACCTCGTTTGGAGACAAGACGTGCATAGAAAACAAAAATGACATGTATTCTCTCTACGACACGTAAGTATCATTCAATTATTATAACTCTTCACTAATGATCTATCTGACAATTATTTCTCAACAATACACTATTTTTACCTTCCTTGTCGATTGTTATATCTAAAAATAATCTCGAGATTTCTTTTAATAACTTTCCTTCAATCAAATAATTAAATTATAATAAAATAAATCAAAAATGAAATATGTTTAAAATCAATATATTCATGACATTGCAAACTTCTCTCAATTAATGAGTTTGTTTTAATAATATTAACTACTTAATTATGCATCAAGAATAATTTTTCATTAGATTAAAATATATTTAATAGCTAATTTATGAAAATGAAAAACACTATTATCATGTTAATTATATGGAAGCATAGGAAGTCATGATTGTTGAATATTTATTTCATATTAAATTTAATTGCCAACTAATTAACTGTTTCCTTTACATAATAAAATTAATTTCGATGAAATTCATTTTTCCAGGACTGGTGATAATTGTTATCGATGTCTCATAATAAATGATCGTCATGTCAATGTCATTCAATTTCGCGAGGGTAAGTAATATCATTCCTATATCTCATTATACACATACACATCATCTTCAATCCACGCAATATCGAAAGAAAACACTGATGCTTTTATCAATATACAACCAGCGGCTTTTCCTGTTGGAAACACGATGCTTTTTATATACATCTATACAGAATATCGTTTGCATTCTTATATACCCCCTTGTATACTTTCCATTCTGTTGTTGGCTATCATGATACCTTATCAACAAGAAGAGCATCTTATCACTGATGGATTTTACGAGATCAACTTGTCTGAACAATAACATTTCCCTTTAAAATTCTATTATTATTATTCATAAAGTAAATTAATAAAAATAATATTAAAGTCTGTGAAAAATTATTATTATTTTTGAAATCTTTAAAATCGACAAAAAGAGAGAAAGAAAACTAGATATTTTTTAATTCAATTAAGATATTAAGATAAAAAGTATTTAATAAATATAAAACTTGAATATTAAAAGTTTTATTTTAATTCCAATTAATATTAAAATTATTTAAAAGAATAAAATAATTAATTTTTAATTCTGTTAATTACAAGTATTACAAATGAGTACACTGTGATTTATTAAATCCCATAAAATAGAAAAACTAATTAGAACGTGAAGATAAGACGAATTATGAGATTCAAACATTAAAAAAAAACCCCTGTAATCTTAATCAAGAGTGTACAAAGAAAAAATTATCTAAGGCAATATAATTTTGGTGTTAGTTACAAGTGTGTTAAATCAACGTAATGATTTATGAAACTAAATAAAAACAAACTGTGATTTACATGACACTCCATTAAAGTAGAGTGCAGAGAGGTATAATTCCGGAAGTCTACATTACAAAATTCTTGGTGTTAATTTTTTTTTAAATACATTATCATTAAATTATCACAATGAACTTTAATTATTCTCGAAATAAATCAATTAGAACATTATAGAGATTGAGTACATTCGAAAGTGATGTTTATTTTTTTTTTTGATTGATTACAACTTTTTTACATACAAGAAAATTCATAAAAGATGTAATTTAAAGTTTAAGATAGAATGAGTTATAAATATAGAAAATAAATCAAAACTTTTACAGTAGCATCTTAACGAGAAATAAAGCAGGATGATTTTTTACAGATGTTATAACAACATGAAATGTAATATTGTGCTGTCAAAAAGATTATTTTTGAATAGCATTAAGTCTTTGCAACGTAATTGTGCATCGATTCGATCAGAGTATGAGGATTTTCCGGTCTTGACACGGACGTACGGTTCCGGACAATAGAAGCAGCTTCGAGTGTAGGGGGGGGCTTTGGATATGCTTTTCGCGGAGTAGAGGATACTCGTGTATATGGAGTAGCTCATAGAACATGAAGCTGAAGCTGGGTTATAACTAAACGGAACATTGGACCATCGTTCGATGATTTCCGAGGTTGACGGGCGTGCCGTAACTAAAACTGACGTCCATTGTACTCAGCCACATCCTGTATTCGCCGCGAGGGCCTACCGTGGCCTCAATATATCCTCTATCCAGTCTCTCGCCATATGGCACATTGCAAGTCAACATTTTAGTGGATTATTGAACAAAAAAATTGATATCCTGGCAGTTATGAATACCGATGATACTGATAGGACACGTGAAGCTTCAGTGTACACTGGTTTATCATGCATATCAACTCACTCGACCAATTAGAGTCATTTCAACATTCACAGAAAGAATATTTAAGTTCCTCTTGTCAACAATTATTATCTATGATTTTTATACTTTTACAAGCTAAAGAAAATTAGTTTCAATTATTTACTAAAACAAATATAAACTATTTTTTGTGAAGACAGATTTTTTTTTTTTTGTTTTAATAAATAATAGAAATTTTCCAGTGGATTTTAATAATAAAACAAACTCAAAGTTGAAAAGTTGACTAATTCAAGTCACAAATCCCCAGTGAGAAAGATTTTATTCAGAGCTTTCACATGTTTTCGACGATGCAATCAATTTTTAATCGACTTTGAAAATAAATAACATTTCACATTTGACCTATTTATTTATATATATATATATACATATATATATATATATATGTATAAGTTAGCTGACAATAATTGGATCGATCTCACCAAAACTTATGTGAATCTCATTTTTTATTAGAATGTTGTGATACTCTTTAGTCAATTTTTTATTAAAATCAATTCGCGTCAAAATTCAATTGTTATATTTTTAACCCTTAAAAATATTTTATTGTATTATTCAGACTAACCTAGATTTGAAAATTGTCAAAACTTATTATTTTTTTTCTATTAAAAACTAAAAACGATATTTCTAAAAAAAAAAAAATAAATTTCATTCCAATTAATGACTTATAACAAGTAAAAAAAAAAAAAAAGAATATTATCATTCTCTTCCCCGAGAGCACATCAGCATGACTTTGCTTTTACTTTCCCGCGTGTCTTATCTTCCAGATGAATCTCCAGATTCCAAGTAGTCTCACATTCAGGGTGAGTCTAGGTAACACAGGCACCCCAGAAGTATAAGTAGAAGAGGTCGGTAACTGTGGGTGGATGTAATTTCCCAGTCGAGTGAGTTCTCGCGATTAAGGGGTCGACACGGTGCAACGATCCTTTCCTCAGTTTTAGCTTTGAGACCCTGGTAGTACTCAACTACTGTAAGTTGGCATGTCTCCCATATGTGTGTAGCTATCTCGTTTACTCTAGTGTACCAGACGGATGTTCACCTTTCCATATCATGGAATTTTGTTTGGTCTCACGTTCATTTGGGGAATAGTCGAGTAAAATGAGAATGAAACCACGATAATTCGCACTCTGTACGCACAATCCCGCATGCGGTCGGTTATGTAACGTCGTTACATTCGTGGAATATTGCCATCATCTCATGTTGTATCGTATGGACGAGCGACAAAAGCGATGGAGAGAGACAAGGTTTGCCCAAACTCTGCTATTACTAGAGCAATCTCAAACTCGAATGTTTTGCGTATAAATGTGGTTATGCATTTCCGCATACCATATCCATGTGTATTTTGTGTGAAATAGTCTGATAAAGATGACCATCCTCGCTTTTGTTGTCTCTGCACACTCTTCTACATCACTTTAATGGTTTCTGACGCATTCCAAAATATCATACATGATTTGAATAAACCCCTTTCATTTGTTGTATTAATAATATATTGGTTAAATTACCATAACTATTTTATCTACTCTAATTTTATCCTATTTTTTATTTAATCACGACAATAAACTAATCAATAAATCGTTCACATATTTTTTGACATTGAATATTTTTGAAAAAAACCTCTTAAATTTCAATTGGATTAAAATATTTAAAAATTCTAGAATGATTGATGAAACTTAAAAATTCCATTAATATTGTAAACCATTAATCGATTAAATAGTTATAAAATATTTCTATTCAAAATTAGATTTTTTAAAGATGATTTAAAATAACACCGCATAAAAATCACGATGAAATTTCCATAATTTGTAACGGCTACTTAAGCTTTGATATATAAATTCAAGAGTCATTTTCCGGCTATTTTATAGCTTAAGTAGAAAATGATAACAGACAGATATAACGAGCCAATAGATTAATATATATCCTGACCACAATGACTGGTCAAATCTACCCCCTTATGTGAAAGCACGAGGGCTAACTCGTCAGGGGAAATTGAATAAAAAATTAATGCAGTAAATTTACACTTAACTAAATAATAAAAAATCATTCGTCATTGTTTATGTGTTTATGATAGTGTATGTAATAGGAAACGATTGAAATCTCCGTGACTAATGGTTATATTCAATTCTATTTAACGTTTGAACATGTATAGTATAGTGAATTCTCTTCACTTGGCGGTGGTATTATATTTATCTGGCTTCTCGTATCCTATTCCACAGCTTCCATATCACGATGGCTGTAGTAGGTACATACATGTGGTATATACAACAGGAACGACATGTATGTACAACGAAAACTGCGTATCTCTATGTCGTTCGCAAAACTATGACCACGAAGAGAGCAAAAGAGAGTGAGATAGGAAGAAAAACGCATCGTTCGTGTTTTCCCTCCTTCCTACTATCACATTCTCTTGGTAACACTGGGCTTTCGATTCGGGCATTCGGGCGTGACTGCTGCCGTATTACCTCTTCATACTTGCTACACTAGTTCCAGAGATAACACTGGAAAATAATAAAAAATAAAACAATAAACAAGAAAAGAAATAAAAATTGTTGCCCTGAAAAATTGAAATAGCGATTGTGTATTGAGAAAACTGTGAACACTAGAGAGAAAAATTATTTCCAATATTCTTTCTCATTAATATTTTTAATATATTAATGGATTGTTCTTTACTTAACTTTTTTCTATTTTACTAAGCTGTTAAAATATTTGT
This sequence comes from Chelonus insularis, assembly GCF_013357705.1. Lineage (NCBI taxonomy): Eukaryota > Metazoa > Arthropoda > Insecta > Hymenoptera > Braconidae > Chelonus > Chelonus insularis. Next base: position 2,912,613 of record NW_023276776.1, read on the forward strand.
GTAATTTTTTTTTTTTAATTTTTTTTCAATTAAAATATCCATATTTACCAAATGGAAGATTATCTGTTATTTAATTTGGAATATTCTAGTATAATAAAAAATAAATTTTTCAATTTCACTTCTTCTAAACTTCATACTGATATTCTGTTACGTGGAAAAAAATTTTAACTTTGTAATGTAATGTTTTATTACTTTATTTTCATTTTTTAAAATCCAAAAATATTTTTATCTCAAAGCACACTTTTCTGAAGACTTGAAATATAAAATATTTATCAACAAATTTCAATGCAAAAATTCGCTACGACAGTACTCGAAATTGAAGAGTATGCAAAGAGAAAAAAATAAAATTCGAAAACAGTAATACAACAATGTATATCTTCATACAGATGTATGAAGAAAATAGAAAATTTGTATGTGTGGTTATTTTACAAGAATATCAGGATGCACATTTGCAAAAAGGAATTCAAGGCAGAACGAGAATAGCAACGATACAATCTCTCTTTTTCGTAGCTGAGATTGAACGTATGAATTTTTACCAGGAGATATTACGCAGTGAGGTTTTATCTTGGATAAACGACTGACTCGGTTGATTATAGAAAAGACGGTTATATTTTGAGACCAATGTGAAATCAAAACGGATATTCGGTGAGACAAGCCACATCTTATCTTTCCATCTTTTTCAATGACTCAGTGGTAGTTAAATAATTTTATGTCTCCCATTTATCATTCGCCAATTTTTTCTGATGTCTCGGTGACGAGGCTAATCAATTCCATCGTCGAATAAGGGATTTCATGGGTCGTAGTCCAAAGGAATTTATTCGAGGGTAAGTAGTAGAGCCCAGAAAGTGGGTATATCTCAGTAGTAAAAAAACAAAAAAAAAAAACTGGATTACAAGTAGCCTCTCGAATGTCGTAAGAGAGAAAAATTTTTTTTCTCTTTTCATTTTTTTTTATCCCTAAACATCTCCCTCTCGCAGTTGGCCGCCACTTATCTCTCTAATGCCGTGGCACGTTTCGTTTTTCTCCTCTTCGCAGTCTTGTGTCCTATGCTTATCTCCCCCAAAGATTCACCAAGGGTTCTCTCGGCACCCACGCGAGTGATCCTACCCTCGCTAATCAACAGTCACCCAGTGTTCCCTTTATTCATCCTTCTTAGTTTGTCTTGCTCGCACGTCGAACCTGTCACTCATTATGACCTCTCGTATCTTCGCGATAGAGAATCCCATTACTTAACTCGCTTGTTCAACCATCTAATTTGTTCGTCTCTTGCTTACTTATTCCATTATCCTTTAAACCCCAAAATACACAACAATCTGAATACTTCAATTTTCACAACCATCATCACTCTAATAATACCAATAGTAACTTGCTTCAGTTATTTTTCAAATTTTAAAATAAAAAAAAAATATTCCTAGATTATCCAGTTAGCACAGTTTATAATTTAAATATAGATTTATAATTTAAAATTTAATTTGTCTTGAGGAAAATGAAGATTCGTTCTACTTTTAGAAAGTTCTGAATAGATCAATTCTATTAAAATTATACCCTACATAGAGACTTGTCAGATGTTGGGAATAAGTAGATTAGAGCACAACATAAATCAATAAATTGAAGTCAAATTGATATTTAATATAATGACAATGAAGTACAGAAATATCCAGATGTAGACAATAAAAGAACTGAATTATATATAATTGCCAAGAGTCACAAACGTGTTGGGAAGATTATACGTAATTGAGAATCAGTGGAATAAAGATAAAATAAAGAGCATATCTGAAAATCGTATATCCCAAGGATTACACTGATATAATTATTGTCTTGTGCACTTGCGCGTGATGTTGAGTTAATTAATACTTTACATTCACCAAAGTAACTTTTAATTGATCTGAATAATAATCATATCAAATTTTAGAAATAAATTTGATATATAAAATATCTATAAATGAATCATGATAATGATGAGTGTTTTATAGATAAATATTGTTTAAAAAAGAAAAAAAATACTTGGAATGGAATATCTTATCAATAATTTAATTAGATTTATTTAAGAATTAAAATTAATCTCGACTATTGAATAAATATTTCTCAGAATTATTTTACGAATAAAATTGAAAAGACATGACATATTTATAATGGATAATTCTCAATCTGTTTTTCGCTGTTTAATTAATTAAATGTTAGTATGAGATAATAAAAAATAGAAAAAAAAAACCAGGGCGTGACATAAAATATAAAAAAAGCGAAAGAAATAAGAGAACAAGGTATAACCTAAATAAATAAAATGAACGATGTTATCATTCGCACAATTATCGTACACTGACTTAGCAGCCATATTTAAGTACCCGATGACGTAAGCGAAACTTTCAGTGTGCTGATTCATCGAAGAGTTCGTTCTTCCAACTCAACGAGTGTCACCAAGAGTGTATTGGAAGAGAAAGAGCGAAGAGTGTTGGAGGAGCTCTTTTGATGATCAACGAGATCTGCACTCCATTAATGTAATGGGTTTGAGGTTTGAAGAATGTTATATACGCCCTTAATGAGCGAGTAGGAAATGCTTTCCCATGTTTCTATAGACCAAGAGAATTATACTTATGATGATTATTATTAATACTTGCAAGGTCTTTAGGTCAAGTATAAATTGTACCAAGTTTTTCTTATTAAATGCTATATGAGAAATGAGGAGGAAAGTTTATTGAAGCAACAACTTATTTAACTGAAATACAAGTATTTATCATGCTACTTGGATTTAAATAATATTTTTATTCTTATTATTATTTCATTTAATTAAAAACGTATTTAATTATTGAATATAAAGGTTCGAATTTTTGGAGCATAAAAAAATGATAATTAATATATCCTTTTAGAAATGAAGCAATAATATAAAAAATTAATGTATAAGTAATATAAATAATTATTCCGAGTACTGTTAGTGGATAGAAATAAATTAAAATAAAAAATCTTTCCATTAAGTGTTATTAAAAAAATGGAGATACTAATGAATGAATGAATTTTTTAGTTTAAACCAAATCAATAATGAAAAATAATAAATTCAAAGTCGTTTATAGATTGATTTCTTTTACGCCTGATGCAATTACTTTGAACAAATTGAATTTCAAAGTTACCCAAGGGAGATTATAACCTCTTGGTGTGTACGTATCCTTTATTGCCGCGAGGCAAACGACCCTTCTTCTTCTGTCTACGTTTCATCCCCAAGAGTGAGGGCGTCGGACGTTGAGACGTCGTTCGTCGTCTTTGTTGACGTGCATGTGTTCTATCCCGTAACGTCTTTGGTGTTTGATCCCATCTCTTGTGTGTATACGTGTTACAGTCTTCCATGTCCGTTCCACAAAACCCACAAAATTGCCTGGCCGTGTTCGGAGATAGTAAAAGTGACGCGAAATCCGCTGACCAAGATATCGTTGTCCTACACCAACTTTCTTTTGACTTTTTTCACTTCTCCCCTTCTTCCCCTTTACTTCAAGATGTCCTTGATACTTCCCCAAGCTTCTCTCATCCATCTGATGGAGCCATTGTGTAGTTCTTTCGCCTACCGGATGATTTATAACAGCAGACAAGTCGTGACATTTTATTGAAATTTAAAGCCAACTCCTTTTTATTAGATTGACATGTCAATTTTGATGAAATTAACATCATTTGTCATGAGTAATTTGATAAATATACTTGTGTAATAGACAAATCGACAATAAAATTGATGGAATTTTTATTGAAATGATACATGATTATTTTTTTTAAAGAAAAATAAGTTATCATTAAATTGGCATCTCTATTTATTGATTCTATCAGTATTTCTGTTACTGCTATGACTAAAATTTTATTTGATTTATTTTTACAAGCGCATATTTTTGTTAGATATATAAATAAAAAATAATAGCAATATTTTTAAACTTGCAAATGCCCTCAGCAAACTCAGGAGTGAGATAATTTTTATTCATCCCATAAAAACTTTTAACTTATAAAAATAAATATTTAGATGCATATGTTTTTTGTTGAAAAATTACAATTTTTAAAAGTAAATAATTAAAGTAAATTCACGAAATAATAATTAAATTTAAACTTTTAAGGTATTAATGATAAAAAATTAATAATGATTGAAAGAGTTATTAATATTACAGAAATACTGATCACATTGGACAGCATATTAATTTAATTCATTTCATGAAGCAGTTATGAATTGATTATTAATCAGATATAAATAACATAAGCGGCTAGACGGATGATAATAAAAAAATAATAAATACTAAAGTTCTTAATTTAAAATCCACTATCATAATTAAAAATAAAAATAAACAATGGCATTCAATAACCAGTTTTATCATTGTTGACAAACATTAATGAATTTTTGTATCGACAATTGCTGAGTTTAATTCGATGATTTATGTAACTCAGTGAGCGTATAAATATATTTCGAGGGATGAAAATGTAGTACATACATTGATTCATGAATACACGAAGTAAACAAAATTGTAATCCTGTAATTCATATGCACTGGTCCGACGAATTATATCCGTGAGCTGTAGAGAATGATGTGCAATCGATTTGGTCGACAGTTAGAGAGGATAGAAAGGGATAGAGTAGTTAGAGAAAGAGAAATTGAGCGGGCAAAGGGGTGAAGAGGGGAGAGGGAGAATGAAGAGAATGTTGGACAGGTTGGATTAGTTGCAAAATAGTGATCGAATGTTTGGAGGTTTCAAACAAGATGGGACATTGAATGAGACAGGGGTGAGTTCTGTATATTGACCCATATTTCAACCCCTCGGACTCGAACCTAACGGGTGGAACGGGGGCGCGAACGTGTCACCAAGGAAAACCACTGGCGCGATGACGGTAATCTACAGGGTGAATTGACTCGATCGTACTCGCGGGTAGTCCCTTCGATCTTCGTCATGCTGGATTACGTCGTGCCCAATTAGTTTTGAATTGATCCAAAAACAACATGAACAACATCTCTGTGGTATTAGAATGATCTGGATGAATGTTACTTTCCATGCTGGAACCAATTTTCTTCACTAATTGTTTTCACTATATGGGTTAGATGTGGCTCGACACACATATCAAATAAATTGTTTGAAAAATTTATTTCATCAACTCGAGTGTCTGTTGGAAAAGTAATTGAATTGTTTGATGGTCGAATAACAACTAAGTTATATAAAGAAAGATCTCTTATTAAATTCATCCACTCATCTATTATAGTCAATTCATTTAATTTCACTCATTCAGTTATTTTTCTTCGAATCAATTATTTTAAGTTGATGAAATATTTTTCTTTTCACTGTGTGTAATATATCTTCAAGTTCTATGTTGGAATTTATTTAATAGAAAGTGAGAACTTCTTACACAAGTGTACTTAAAAAAGTTTTTTTAATTGAGAAGACCGATTAGTGTCAGTTAAAGATGCTATTAATTAATTTTATTTTAACAAGCTAATTAAGGAGTTGACTCTTTGAATTTCAAGTAGCCAAAAACATTTGACAGATTAACTGTCATTTCAATTTGTTATTTATCTTTCTAAAAATCGCTTTAATTATTTTATTTACCATCTAAATCATTTATATTTTCAAATAGTCTTGTGAGTATAATGGGAACATTCCTTGATGAGAAAATGAATTTATTTTTATTTTTCACGAGAGAAAAAAATAAAATGGAGCGATTGGCATTTTAAAGAAGTAGATAGTTGCACGAAAACAACGACGCAGGTACATTTTTATAGTGAAGCTCACTAAAGGATATAGCTGAGTTAAAGAGGGGGGTAACTCTCAGGGGACTCACTGCCGGATGTCGCTTGGTGCGATAGAAACCATAAAATAAGAAATTCCGGTAGTTATATTGCAAACCACCTTGGTGGTTCGTTAAAGTGGATCGAGTCACGAAAGTCACTAAACGGTTTTAACGCTCCGTGTGATAACGTATCAACGAGTACCGGAAATGCTTGAGAGTATCACACCGTGGAACTTTTGCAATGAGAATTTTGTCGTGTTCCAAAGCTTTCAATGATATTTGAATTTTCTTTGGTATTTCTTAGGATTAAAAATACACACAAAATACTCGAGCTCCGTTTAGTATGAATTGCAACTTCATTAAATAAGCAAAAACTCATGGTGGAATTCTTGAATATTTAATGAAATATTATTTCAAATCTACAACAGTAAAAACTAATTTTTTTTTCATAGAAATAGAACAAAAAAAAAACAGATAGATAATAATAGAATGTAACTGGATTTTTTCTCTTGTTTTTTTTTTAATCTAAAAAAATTCAACTGTATTCATAAAAAGGTATATTATGTTATTTGTTACGTATTCGTAACACTTTCGTATATATTTGGCGCAATGTCGAATTTCCGTAAGTGCTTTTTGGCTTTGAGATAACACACGTTGTCCCAAATGACCAAAAAATTCCCTACGGGGCAGTGAGAGGGTAGGAAAAATTTATCTATGTGTCAACCATGCAAAAGTTTTATTGCAAAGGGCTTTCGCTGCAGGAAAATAATTTATTCTCATGAAAAATCATATTTTTGAATGTAAGACTTAACGATCCTTTTCCACTTTTGTGTCAATGTAAATTGTGAGTTATGAATGTTATGAAATTTAAATATCTCTAAAAAAACTTTTATTTTTATGGGTATCACGAAATTTTGTATCCTTTCTCATACATTGAAAAAAAAAAACAGTTATAAAAATAAAAATAAACTTTTCACTCAATATTTGTTTCAATTCGAACAAAAATTACTTTGAGCAATAAATTTTATTATAAAAATATTACAGTAGTTCGTAATTAAAAAAATTTTTTTTTTTTGCGTAAAAAAAACGAGGTATAAAATGGGAAAATAATTTATAATTCAACTCATCAATGTAAATCAGCTTGTAAAGCAAACAGAGAAAAAAATAAAAATTAATTTAAACAAAAAATTCGATTCAGAGGACAGAGAAAGGTTGGGACAGCATTTAAAATCGGATAAAAGGGAAATTCATGAGCGCGAAAGAGTTTAAATTAATCGCAAATAGACCGTGATTAGCCTCAACCTTTTTTCCCTTTACTCGTTCCGTCCTTTTTTATTATTTTTTTTTTGTTCAACAGAGTTCTCTCTAATCGCGCGAACTTGAAGTAAAGTCGATTCTACGGATTTAAAAGCTCGGTGTGGCGCATTACTAAAAGACGACCCGATGGATCTTCGGCTCGGTTGAAGCAACGACGAGGTACCGAGAATTTTCAACGAAAATTTGACGAAACTGCACCGAACAAAAAGAGCCAAAGAATAGCATTCAAGAGTAAAATATGAAAAACTAGAGATGATGAATGAATTCCTCTGAAATGTTTTTTCAACTATGTCACATGATAAAATGGAGAAATTAAGTTGAATTAACCTTTTGAATTATTTTTTTTATCTAAAAATAAATTTTTATAAAGTTTCATGCTGATAAATTAGATATTAAATCAAAAAATAATCTAAGCTACAAATCAATTTTGAATGTGAATGAAAATATTTTTAAATGATAAAAAGTGAAAATTTTCTTGGAAGGAAAGAAGAAGAAGAAGAAGAAAGAGTAAAGTTAGTGGTGGTTCTTGAGTCGATAGAGGTCGCCAACTTTTACATTTCAATTAGCATTTGCATCTCAAAGGGCTGTGAATGGAGCCACCAGCGGTTGGGTAATCATAGTCCCTGCTTGAAACGGAAACAATGGACGTCATCTTTCTTTTTCTCTTCTTTTAACGTTGGTTGTTTACATAAAATCACAATCTACACTGACATGAAATTATTTATAATCCTTTCGTGATGTTGAAAATTCATCAGTTTACGAGTTTAAAAAGTAATTAGCGTGATTTGTGACTTCTATACGAATTAAATTCATTTACAATTTTCATTTCACTGTAATTAAGTATAAATCTTGAAGCATTTTTATTCAACTGTATTTTATATAACACACAGTCGAGTTTTCACTTGTAATCATTTCTCCACTTTTATCCTAAGGCTAGAACATTAACGCGTTTCTTTAAGACGTTAACACTTTTATGATGGTCGGAGATTGTGTGTAAGTGATAATATAAAAGTAATAATGTTATTTCATTAATGCGTAGATATTATTGCACATAAAATGTCCCCTTACTATTTAATATATCATCATTAAGAGTCTATATAATAAATATCATATCAACATTTTTATATTTTTTTTATTTCCAAATCAACGTCAAATTTAGTACAAGAATTGCTATTTTCAATCAATCTTCAACATAAAAGATTTATATTTCAAAAGCAATAGGAAATGTCTCCTGAAATTATTCAAGCCAAAATCCAACTTTTTTATTCAAAAAAAAAACAAGTGTATCGGAAGTTCTAAAATTGATTTTAAAAATGAAATGAAATCACCGATCCAATTTTAAATGGTAGTAAAAGCTAGAAAAAAAAAATATAAACAGAACATACACGGAAATGTGCAAGCTTTCAAAGCCTTTTTTCTATCAATTTTTAAAAACTCACAAATCACTCAAAAATATTGATTGAAAAAAGTAGAAAAAGAACATTTGAAAAAGTATGTTAACAGAAATAAAAGAAAGCTCTTGCATTAGTCCAATGAAGAAATTAAAAGACCTCAAGATATATTTATTTGGCATTGAATCGTCCAAAAGTGGCACTCACATTTGAAGAGGTCTAGATCCTTGACTTTGGCTTTCATGATCAGGCAAATGTAAAAAAAAAAGAAGAAGAAGAAAGCATCCAAGAGAGATAGAGAGAGAGAGAGAGTAAATGAGAAGGGAAAGAGTAAAAGAAGTAAAGAGGGGCGTAAAATGACGGAGTGTATGATGGGGGGGAAGCTTCTTTGTTCCGTTAATGTCTCGTTAGCGTGAGCTCAGAGAGCCAAGTAACGGCAAAGTTTTCCCCACCATCCCCACTTAGTTGTTTGCCCCCTCTTAAACCCGCATACCAACCCCTTGGAAACCTTCAACCCTCTATTTCGACCAGACAAGGAGTGAGGACGACGGAGGGAAGCCTCTGGCTACTATCTTTCATATACAGGGATTATCCTGGGAAATGCATAAATTATCAAAGCAGATAGAGAACTATATCCTCTTCCGTACTAGGTATAACAACCCCAGACTCTTCTACGCAAAATGCAACCAACTGCGCACGATTCTCTCCCCTGGAAAATATACCTTTTACATTTAATTCAATCCAACCGCCAACTTTATCTTAACGTTCATGGACGTTTCACGATTGCATTTAAAGGTCAGAGAAGAACAAGTTATTTTCTTTCATGAAAATTTCATTAAGTAAATCATCATGTTTTCAGCGTCAATTTTGACTAATATAATGTTTTATAAATAATATGCTTACGTGAGGGATTATCGTGAGTGAATAAATTATCAAAAGACGCAAAGGAGAGTTAAGCTCCTTAGTAAACTCAAGTAAATCCCTCTTCGAACACTTATTGGTTATTCTCAAAGCTTTTATTTTTTTCTTTTACTGTCATATTAAAGCCAAGTTTATATAATTTCAAAAGTCACTCAATATTTTACATTAATATTAATATCTTATGACATTTCTTTATAGTCTTCTTCTTGCTGCTATCTAAAAAGGTATCAAGATAGAAATTTTTTATGATGAAAAATGTGCAAGTCTTGAGGGTTTAACTGGCAAATGATATTCTGATATAATCATTTCAATCATTTTGTTTTATTTATTTACATTCAATTATTGTGTTTGATTATTTAAAAAATAACATTTGTTACAGTAGGCGTATGCTCAACTGATGTTCGAAGTCTTGATGTATTGTGCGAATCAATCTGGACTGATGACAATCTCTATACAATGTTTCGTTTAAATCCTGAACCAATACCATGTCCTTTCTCTGGAGCATCATACACTTTTACTTATAATCGTGGCCAAAAAGAATGTACTTCTCCAGTGAGTTATGCCGAAAGCTGTTCTGATTCCAGTAAACTTCTTCTCAAGTATCAAGCTTGTCCTGATATTCCGTACTCCGAAAGCACAAGTAAGTCATTTTACGATTAATCTTTAATATTCTAAGTATAATTCTTGCTAAAGTCCCATTAAAATAGTCGTTATAATTTATTACTCTATTATTGATTTCATTGTTTAGCTATGAATTTTTTATTACATTTGGCAGAATATGACCGTTAATAAAAAGTCATAAAAAATTCATCTCTTCATGTCTGAGTGAAACAATTTTTAGTAGCCAAGTTATTGGAACATTTATGAAAATATCCTCCGAGACCTTTATTTAATTTTCAGTTGTTTAGGAATATTAATTGTTTTATAATATCAAAAATTGCTCGAAATGATCAGAAAAAAAATGTTTCAACATCAAGCTCTGAAGTATATTTAATTATATATGAAACAAAGAATAAAATGTTTTAAAGTGACCTGATTTGTTTGAATAAAAAAAAAGATTTTTTAATAAAACACTTGATTTATTCATAAACATTAAAAACTTTTATTTATAAAGTTTTTTATTGATGATATACTGACTAATGAGTATAATCAATAAATGAAATTAGCAAAGCATTTTTTATCTGTTCTGTTGCATAAAAAAGTCGAATGAAAAAAAAAATACTTTTTTATACTGCTCATCAAGCAAATGAGTAAATATTAAAAATAGAAATATAAATATTAACTTAATTATCTGAAATTGAATTGCGGCTGTTGGCGCCCGTTGCGTTGATATTTATTGAAATTTACGGCAGATGCAATGTATAAACCCTCTGCACACTCATTTGCTCCATCACGAGACGAGAAAATGAAAAACTGGACGAGATATTCATAGTAAAACGTTGTAGTAAAGCTCTTAGGTTCTTTTACCATGTACTTTCTGCTGTAAATTAACTATTAAATTTATGTAATACACAAAAATTATTTATCTACATTTTTTCTAGTACTAAAGTTCATCTTAGACCACCCTTGAAGTAATCTTTATCTATTCCTTATTATTTTACGTGTTATTTTTTCTAAAGCTTTGTTTCAAAATCTCACTCTTAATATACTCAACATGGTTTTAATTCCAACATTGAATTGAAGGCAAAATAAAGCACATTATATCATCATTTTAAGTCATGTTTATTCTAAAGAATTACTCATTATTTTCTAACATAACATAATATAAAATTGAAATGAAATAATTTATTTATAGATATTTTTTAGTGCATAACAAATAGATAAAATAGAAATTAAAAAAATGTTATAATTATAAATCAAATACAAAATTAATTTATTTAAAGATTTTTCATGATTCTATGATGTTTTAATTCAAAAATATTTGATATAAATCAGTGACAAATGGTGATAAAAAATGTTAGCTGAGGCTTTTTAAAATGTTAAAATGATTTCAGTTCTATTTACACATGAAGCAAATAGATAATTGAATTTATCCGTGAGACTATTTGAAATCAAGACGATGATCTAGGGGACTTCAGAAATGTCCCCTACATAACAAACTGGGGCTTCTGTCGATTGTAGCTTAATAAAACACAATGCACAGGGTAGGCGCGCAGATCGAACCCGCTAAATGGATTATAAACTAATTCGATTATCATTCTTTCATGCACCGTCGATTCCCGACGGGATTTTTCACCCTTTCAAAAGTCTTTTCTTTTTCTATCTCTTTTATATCCACGTATCCTAACATTTATACTCCCTGATAGAGTTCTATCATTCGTTGAATTCATTTGTTATATCTAAAACTGATGAATACATAAATACTGACTTATTTACTTCAAGTAGAAGCCAATAGTTTAATTAGTTAAAGTAAACTAACAATTTTTTGTTGTATCTTTAACATAAAATGTAGGAAATAGTTAAAGCTTTTTCAGTGTTTTTAAAAGTAAATTTGTTTATTTTACAGCCGAAGAACTACAGTGTCTGGCAACATGGAAGGATGGTAGGGACAAATATTTGGTTGGTACTCTCAAACAGTTTGGGAGAAATGCGGCTACTAATAATGAGGATACATTTAGGTAATTTTATTAGCTTCCTTATATTTATTTTTTCCAAAGGAAATTATTCATTAACAAATATCAAAATAATTGTGAAATAATTGTCTAAATAAAATGACCAATAATTTATTAAAATAAAATATCAGTATCCACTGACAAAATCATATTCTTGGATCAAGAATATCGTATTTTCAAGTTACAATTAAATTATTTGATGTTGTAATCAATTAAGCAAAAAAAAACCTTTGATAATATTCAAAGTTAGACTAAATGTTGATTGGATTATTTATTCACAATTTTCGTGCTTTGAAATCTAAAAGGCTAATTGATATGACTTGTAATTTACAATTTTTGGCAATGAATATCTAATGCATAAAAATTTTTTCTACAATAAATTTTGTAAAGCAGTTGATTAATATCAATTTAAATTAATTACTGTGATTTGCAATGAGTGGTCCAGTTAATAATATAAATGACAATCATGATACAATTATTTCCCACTGGTTACAATTGTTACAATAAAAAAATTAAACTGGCACCCATGCGAGAGGCAGAGCGATCTAACAAATTATACGCAATGATCCTAATTGGAAGGGGAACATTCAATTAGCCAAATTGCCGCTAGTATAGAGTGCAGAATTGATAGATAAATCAATTAATGATTTTCATCCCAAGAGACACTTGAAACAAGTATATAAAGGATACAAATTAGTTATGTTTCCGTATAATTCTGTTATTATGTTATTGTACTAACCATGATAATTATTTGTTGGGTTTTCCAGGTGCTTCCTATATGAGAAATCAAACCATCATCAAGGAGAGAAGGTAGCATATCAGTTAGCACAATCAGGAGACTCGACATGTGCTGCATTGACTGCTGTTACAGAAGGCTCTCGAACCATCAAACTAGTCAGAGGTATGTAAAAGAAGAGCATCATTTAAAACTAATGCTTTGCTCTTTGAATGTTCACACATGCTCCACTAGTTTAGTTGTAAAAGTGACTATTTATTTACGTCGACATTTCCTATTTTTTTTTGATAGCTTTTTCAGTGAAATATAATTGAGAAATTAATTGCTTTATTTGTGATTTAGTGAAATATTCGAACAAAACAATATTTATGACAAATTAAATATCCATTTTAAAATAATTTTAAATTTAAAATGCTTTGTTGAGCATTCCAAATCTTTTCCTGTTAAATACACATTATTATTATTATTATTATTGATAATTTAATATGCATTGAATGGATTTTCATAGAACCATTTATTTTATTTTTTATTCTTATGCATAAAAATGAAAGATATATTTATAGAAAAATGTGAATATTTTAAATTGGATTTAAACAATAGAAAATTTTCTCTTTTGTAAAAATCTAATGATGAATAAAATTACTAATTTAGATTAATCAGATAGAAAAAAAAATTTCAATAAAAAGATTCTTTTTTATTCTGAAAAGTAAATCTGAAAAGAGTAGATTAAATTTTACATAAGAAACTCATCTCTTTTACCTCACAAATATCATTGAATCCTTTTTATTTCTTCTTAAGTACATCATTTAAAAATATGTCTAACAAGATTACATGACAAAAGGATTTATATTCATCATATTTAACAGAGTATTATGTTCAATTACAGTGGATAAGGAACGTAGTAAATGCAAGTATCCGCCTTGGATAACTAAGCATCATGCATGGCACTCGGTGGATAGTACAAGAGCTTACCACTTCACGTCAGGGAATGCAACGCTAAAAATAACAGGAGACAAACATGAGCAAAGGATCGTCTGTCATAATCGTGTGAATGAAAGCTCAGACGGCCAAAAAGTAATGCTCGTAGCTCATGTAACGAGTGGTTGGTAAGTAACAGAAATTTTTCATTCTCGACATCTATTGTTATGATGAAAACCCGTTTGATGATTCTCATCAATGGGACTTTTTTTTATAAAATATCCTTTGATATAAAAATTCAGTTCTTCATATACGTCACTTTTGCTCTTATTGCAGCGAAATTGGCTACGTTTGCATGATTTTTCACAGAAGAAATGGAAAGGTGATTGAACTTCAGGAATCAAGTGAGTAAAATCTTCTTTATATTTGACATTAATTCTTCTGATACCTATCCTTCATTTTTTATATCCAATATTTAATATTTCCTTGACGAACTTTTTAATAATCTCGTCTCTACTTTTCTTACGTATGAATAATTAATTTTAATATAGGCAGCATTTAATAGTTTCATGCACGTGAAAAATAAAGTTATCACGTTGACATGCTACTTATAAATTAATTTTTTATTTACATATTATACTGAAAAAAAAAAATTACAGTCAATTGTCATACAGAAAAACTACTGTTTATAAACTAGGTGTTATTTAGATAAAAATCATTTTTATTAAACTTTTAGACTTTACTAAGAATTTTTAACAAAAGTGATTTTATGATTAACTAGAGAGTTTATAAAAAAGTTGATAATAATCTTTTCACTATAAAAAATTAATAGAAGACATTTATGTATTGCATAATTTCAAATTGATTTATTGAATCATTATTATGATATTAAAAAAGTTTTAATACAAGTGGATACGATAAATCGATGTTCCGATATTTAATTTTTTCAGTGAGAACAAAAGAAAAATATATGTCGAGATGATAAAATAAATCAATAAAAAATAGCCATATTTTTATCTCACTACTTTCAAGTGATTTATTATCATGTTAATTAAATCATATTATTTATCATTTCAGGTATTAAAACAATTATTCCCGAAGAAGCATGTCAGCAGGCAAATCTATCAAGTATACCATACATTACCTTAATAAGTGAGTAAAAATCATTGTCTAGAACTAACCGTAGAAAAAGAAATATTGCAATTTTACTTCTTCTTCTTTTCCCTTTTCTCCCTTGGTTTAGATTTTTTCTTGTTTTTTATTCTTTGTTTCGTTTCTTTTTTAATAATAATTCTTGATTTATGGATGACTGGATAAAATGAATAACTGTCGAGCAATAATGGCTGCGATTGTATCGCAGGACGAAGATAAATGCCCTAGGAATCATTGTACTTTACATATCACGATGGACGTGTATTTTCATTGGCTGTCGTTTTCTCTACTTTTCTACTTCAGGATGCATCGTGAAATATTCAACACTGTCTAACTGGTCTTTTGCTCATTTTATTCTTCCTTCGAAAACTTTTTTTCTATCAATTTAATCATCTTAAACATTGAATTGATTTCTTTTTTCTTCGTCTGAATATCATTTATCCATTACTCTCTGAATATTTTTTATCTTTTATTTAATATATTTTCATATATATTTTATAAAAAAAAAGTTTGTATACTAGTTTGACTTCTTGTCTAACTGTATTTAACAGTTTTCAACTTTGAAATCTTCTCATTAAAAAAATTATAATGTTACTCATATTTTTACCAACATTTTCTGAAATATTATTCAAAAAAGTGAAAAAAAAAACTATTTCAAAACTTTCAACACTAGACATGAACTACTTTAATGTTTGATTTATTTTCATTATAGCATCAACTCCAGAGAAAAGAAAGTGCCCACTGCCAGGAAGATATCGAGCAATTGGTTACGTTTCTCCGTATGTTTTGTCGTCAACAACACCAAGACGTCAACGAAAGGAGACTAGTCTTCAAATACGAGATACCAAAATACAACGAGCAGCAGAAAAGAGGACGTATGAACAAAGAAATGAAGATGAGCCATGCAATGTTGTCTCTGATATTAAGATTGGGTGTGATACCCCGGATCAGAGTGAAATGATTATAACTTATACTTGTGAGGATCAACTCGGTGAGTGTACCACTTATTAAAGTTATATCCCACAATAACTATTGTTTCAGGATTAAAGTAAATATAAATTCCATTCCTTGATACTCAACAAAAGTTAATTAAAATATTTACAAACAACTTTCAATCATTTTTGGCCTTCTTTAACTCATCATGCTCATTTGAGTATTATTTTATATTAGTTGAATAAAGACCTGCTACTAAAGTAAAGATTACTGTAAAATAGTCGAGTAGAAGCTATCTCATGTAAAGAATATTAAAACTAACGAAGGTGTGTTATTTGCAGTGTACTCTTGTCATGACAGTTGGGAGGAAGATGGTGTATGGTACACGATAGTGTCGCAAAAGAGTAGAGATTCAATGTCGGAACCCATAGAGACATTATGTTTCTCAATGCGCTGGGCAAATCCACCGCCTAAATTACCTGGAGGTAGAGGCGCCAGGCTAGAGCAACAAGAACAAGAGTTATGGCTGTCACAACCAGCACGCGAGTTCCAAAGAGGTGCGACCGATCAATGGTCCGGATACAGACTCGCTAGCCAAGGTGAGAAATTATTTGCTTGAACACTAAGCTATTTCAACAATTTACCAATATAACCACCAAGTTTAATCGATCAATACTGTACAAAAATGTAATAATTGGAAATGTTAAAAAAATTTATAGGACAGTAGAATAATTTAAAGTTACAATATACCATTAAATTCCAAACTATTTAATTTTTATTTAATGAAAAAAATTGGTAAACACAATTAAAATATTTCTTTCAGGTATGTGCGAGGACCTTACTCGAGCAAGTGCTACGTCTTCATCGTCGATGTCCAGAGTCTCATTAGTACTTTCTGCGGGCGCTGCGATACTCTGCAAACTATTGTCAAGATGATATGTCTAAATTGATAGAAATGTGGTACTTCAGGCCTAGATACACACTCTACATATGTTATCCTACTGACAACTAAAGCAGAGACAGTGAAGTGTGAAGAAGAGACAGAAGCTGCGTGGAAAGAGAAGTTGATATTAGTGGAAATGATGAAAGGACTACGAGCTGTCCCACACTGTCCTGCTTGAACTGTCAAAGCTGTGTTTCCTAGGCTAATCGAGACAGACGTCTCAATTGACGCCTGGACAACGAGATTCCGACGTCGATCGAGCCGCAATTACTACCATCGTCGTCGTCATCGTCCTAGACGATGTTAGAGACATATTTGCATCACATCCAAATCTATTAGCGGCACGCTAACTAATTCGATTTGAGATATTCATTCGCAGGTCATTAGCTACTTCTCATTATCCAAAATGTGATTCTATTTTAACAATATCAAAGAATATTTTGAATTGAAAAACAAAAAAAGTTTATCAGTAGTTATTATTTTATGTATTTAATTTTATACCAAGAGTCATGTTTATGAATGAAATCTGATATATGTTTTTAATCAATAACTCATGTTAAACAAATCTATTGTTTTAATTTTTCAAATCAAAATATTCATAATAATCGCCATATATTCCATTTTCATTGACATAAATAATTAAAACAAAGTTAAAAGTGTTTTATTCACATCAGTAATGATTAATAGCAATAATAATTAATATATTATTTTATTGAACTGAATCAATTGTCATGGATAATGTGATAGTCTTTGAATGTGATAAAATAATATCGAAGACGTTGGCTAGAAAGAGAAAATTAAATATAAAAGAGTAAATTGAAATGAAAAGAATAATGGTATTTGTAACCATGAACTTGTAAATACGATCAGGGTATAAGTGATCGACGTTCAAGGTTGGTTGATCGTTTTTTTGAAAAAAAAACTGGAGTAAAACTCTTGATAAATATGAGTTAACTTGACCGCAGAGCGTCGTTACCTATCGAAAGATGCGACGAAAAAAATTAAACATAAATATTAAAAAAAAAAAATAATAATAATAATTAAAATAAAAATAAGAAAATTTTTATTCACTAGCTAGTTGCACATCTGTATATACTGATTTAAATAATGTATAATGTATAAAGACTGTTTTTAAGGAAATATATTGAGAAGTTTACGCTAAACTAGAAAGTGTTTGGCTGCTAGATTTATTGATATATTAAGAAGAAAAGTTTTTAAAATCAAGAAATCGATTCTTTACAGGATTAAAGATTTTTTAAGGGCAGGCCAATGATGAAGAAACAATTCTTATAAAAGAATTATTCGAAAAGATGTGTATTGTACTTATCAGATGATAAAAAGAAAAAGATTATTGCTAAAATGTCTGTATCACAGAGTGATAATGGCAAAAGACTCGCACTGGTAGTTGATAATTTTTTATTTGTATACATTTTACTAATTATTTTAACTCTATTGAGTTTTAATAGCTTCAATTTTATTTCATGGACTCGCATCGTTTCGAAACTCCATGCAATATTAAGCCTGGAATTTTTTAAATGTAATTTTAGCCATAAAAAAATATTTGTTAACGATTGCAATTATCGTGGCCTATCGAAAAGGTATATCCAATTATATCGAGAAAACTCTGTGGTATCCGACACGCGCAAGCACAAATAGACCCCAAAAAAGATAAAAAAAATAACATGGAAATACAGAAAGATGGAATTTGTCAAGTATTTTTTTTTAACTGTAAATAATTAGGTATTTTTTTATAAACAACTTGTAATCCGGTATTCGAGAATGCAATACTTCGATAGTCACTTCATTTATACCATATTTTAATAAGTCAGATAACATTATTGATTAATTAATAATTAAATGTAAGGAAAAATCTTTTTATGCCAAGCATAAAAATCATTGTCGTTGCTAATTTATTTATGCTATATTTAAATAATAAGTGTTGCTAATTAGTTAATAATTAAGATAGAAGTGGCAAGAATTGACGATAAATTGATTAAAAGAAGCATTGAACAATCATTTAACGTCATTGGTATACGCAGATAAATTCATTAAAGATTAGACACAAAAAAAATAACAAAAAAATTATTAAAAAAAAAAGAAGCAAAAATGAAGATTATTATTTAATATAATTTATTAGAGTTTATCATATCAATAATGGCATTTATACATTGAATCAATGAAAAAAGAAAAAAATTATTAATGTCGATTTTTCTTCGTCATTTATTTAAACAAGAGTCTTTTTGTAAATAACTTATCGAGTACCGGAAGACAAGTATGCTTACCTGAAGTAATTTTTAATACTGCTAACACAAAAAAAACATTTCTAGATATTTAGTGGAGTCATAAGTATAAGCGGAGAAAATAAATTAATAAAAACATGTAAAATAATAATAGTACGAAAAAATAAATTTTAAATAAATAAAACTGATGTGTATGTGTGTGTTAAGTGCCACAGGAAGACGCTTGAAATAAAAATGAATGGAAATATTGATTTAAAAAAATAATCGATAATGATATGGATCAAGTGTACAAGGAGTAAAAAAACATATATATAAATATATATATATATATGGAATAAATATATATATATTTTTCGTTTATCACTGTGATGATTACCTAATTATTATAAATATTAGTAGATAAGGCAGTTTGAGTGTTGTTTTTTCTTGCCACTTGTATAGTAAAAAACGAAATATTGAATTAAATATTCTTAAGGGTTTTGGGGCTTATAAAGAAGATATAAAAGATAAGATAAATAAAAAATTGTGAGTGGGCTTCTTGCTTGCCTACATAAGAAATTTGGATCTTATTACATAACTACGATATGTATTATAATAATTATATGCGTAAGAAGTGGAGGAATGCTGAAGCTAACGTCTTTTAACATGCAGATGCACCAACAAACGTCATCTGTATTGACTATTGATTTTTTATTCTCATCAATCTTATTTCAATCATAAAGATTTCTATCTATCATTACATCGTATTTATGATGTTATCGATTAATACACAGTCATTATTATTTTCTAAAAAATAAAATATAATATTTAAAAAAAAAAGAAAAAAAGATTATGTGACAAAAAAAAATACTGTTTTAACAAAATTCATTTCGTATTAATTAATACTGTCCTGAATTGCTAAATAAAAAAAAATTCAATCGAACACAAACGGAAATTTAAAAAATAATCGAGTCGACACTTTTGATGAACGGATACGTCTTGGATAATAGAAAAAAAAAATTGTTAAAAAATAATAATGATAAAACAACGACCCAGTTTTTAAACTATTGCCTATTTGGCACTTTACGTTTGCCATTTTTATAACACAAACGAAAAGGCCAATTTCGGTAGCTTTTTGTATTTCCGATCTCATATCTGCCTTCTCCAGACGCTAGCCGTTCGACTAGATTATCACACGGTACCACTGTAAGTGTCAATCAGTGCTGATTGTCACGATATGATCTAGCATCATGTGTAATGTTCATTATTATATTTTGAATACGAAATATATATATTAAAATTATTCAATCATATTTATTAACAATTTATTCCTCTAATTTATTCATTCCTAGTTTTTATTTCTAAAAATCCACAAAATGAAGATGAACATGGCAAGTATGGAGTCTATCGTCGTATTTTTACATATTTAATATGTTTATTTAAAAATAAAAATTATTTATAACATAATAAATTAATTGCATTGATTATTGTTTATTTATTTATTAAAAATCATGAGTTTTAAGTCAGGAAAGTCACTTGTTTTTTAGTTTTTCTACGAATTCATTTGGTAAAGTTGGGCGGCCATACCGTCGTCATACCGTCATTTCAACCTTTCATAGCTCAAAAAGTTTCCACTTGTATCCGGATCACAGAACAGCAAAGGAGGTCTAACATGGAAATTGCGCGCGAAAAAATTTAAAAAATTTGAATTTGCCGCCTGGCGGTGATTTTAAAAACTAAATTCAAATTTTTTAAATTTTTTCGCGCGCAATTTCCATGTTAGACCTCCTTTGCTGTTCTGTGATCCGGATACAAGTGGAAACTTTTTGAGCTATGAAAGGTTGAAATGACGGTATGACGACGGTATGGCCGCCCAACTTTACCAAATGAATTCGTAGAAAAACTAAAAAACAAGTGACTTTCCTGACTTAAAACTCATGATTTTTAATAAATAAATAAACAATAATCAATGCAATTAATTTATTATGTTATAAATAATTTTTATTTTTAAATAAACATATTTATATTGTAAAGGTTAATGGAAAACTCCGTGTATTAGAATCAGGCATGAAGTTTAAAAAAAATAATGAATGATTGTTTGCCGTTATATAATATATTTATTTTTTATATAAACATGCAATAAAATCATAAATATTTATAAATATACATAAACAAGAAAAATGAAATTACAGTCGGTTTTATTGGATATAATTCTCATTTAATACGTTAAAATTTACATATAAGTATTTATCATCATTTGTACTACTCTGTAAATCCATGATAGCTTAAAGTATAAGTACTAAATATTCTTTCTTCATTATACGAATTAAATTAGTGATAATTACGGAAAGTTTGGCAGTAATGCGCCTTTTGTAATGGTAACTGATCAATTTGTATCTTTTGCTTTTGAATCACTTGTTACGCTCTAAATTACGTACATTATATTCTTCTATTATCCACAATAGTTTAACAATATTACATATTCATTCTAATATTCTAATAATTATTCCACTTTACATTGGCACACTGCTGATTTATATTAATATTTTATATCAATATTCTACGTAACTACGAAAAATCCAATATTTTTTTCCAATAGATTTTCTGTACGGCAAGACTTTAATTAACCATTAATCGGAATTTATTTATATTTTATTTATAATATTATTTGTAATCAGCTTCTATTCAAGGATATATCCTTGATCGAATGCCAGAGATTCCATATTTCTTTATCAAAGAAATGATTTTGAAAATTTTTTTATAATTAATTTCGATTACTAGTACTTTGTGCGATGTACTTTTTAATTTTTAACTTACTGAATTGGACTCTGTTTCTACTTTATTTTCTATTAAAGGCCAGACATATTTTAAATAATAATAAAATAATCAGCTGAGATAAAATACTGTTCATAGAATAGAAAAAAAACATGCTGATAGATTTATTTCGAGTTATTTTTTCTTATGTAAAATCCGATTTCATTTCTTCTAATATTAAAAAATAATTTGGACGCATTTACTTGGACGAAAATAATGACAACTTGTCTTGAAAATATTTATAAATAAAAATTATTTATAATAATATTTTTTAACATAAACTTTTACTAACTTACTTTACTATTTATCTTCTCATTTAGGCCACAAGCCTTAATATTCATCAATGAAATAAAAAGAAAATAATATGAAATTATGATTTTTTTTATGATAAGAACAACCAAGAATGTTTCATTTTATATTGGTAAAGCTAATTGAAAGACGCCGAGGACAAGTATCATAATTGACATTGATTTTCGTTAAATCTACTTTTATATATTTCGAAGACATGATTATATGTTACATTTTATTAATTTTTATAGTTCAGTTAAATGATAAAAAAAAATTTTAACTTAAAAAAACTTAATAAACAATATCAACAATAATACAATATTTTAATTTTAATTACTCTGTAATATCTAAGATATTGAAACAAAAAATACTTTATTTATTTCTCATTATTTTCTAAATATTTTAAAGTGATGAAATAATATAAATTGTATCTATATATTAACTACTTAAAACTATTTGATAAACTTTTGGTAATCACATTTTTTTTTTTCATTTAACTGAACTATTCCTCTCAAATAGTCACCAAAATCATCTGTTATCTAGAGACAATCTCAGGATTTTGACTTTGAATCTCTTTATTCAAATTCTCACTCTGTCCACTCTGTCCAGACAATCTAATCGGTTTAATCGACTTAAGCTTAGTCGTTCCACCATACTTAAAATTAACATCACTACAGGAATCCAATGGATGAATAGTACCAGAAAGACTAGCTATCCCATCACTAGTATCTTCTAATTTAGTTGTTGGAATTTTTCTAACAGACCCCAACTCGTATGCCGACTTCGTGGGCTTTAATTTCATTTTTACATTCAACGGCAATGAAGTTGATTTTTCCAAATTCCCTGTGTCAATTTTTAAATTACTGTCACTTTGAATTACATTATCTGTTGTCGGGTTAACATCAGTTATTTGAATATCTATATTAACAGTTTTTGGATCATTTTCATCATTATTAATATTATTATTGTTATTAGTATCATTATTGTTATTAAGATTAATATTTAAAGCAGTCGGAGATCCAAAACTATCGCTTCTTAATGCAGCAATCTGAGCTCTTTGCTGTCGAATATGATTATGAGAATTAGCAAAGAATGAAGACATTTTCTCTAACTTAGTTCCAAGATTAGGTTGACTTAGAGCCGATTTTAACGGATATGGAGGTTCAATACTGCTTTTTAATAAATTCTTTGAATCTCTTCCTGTAGAATTGCTTTTTGTGGGTTCATATCGTTTATTATTATCTTCAATAACTTTAAGTGGAAAAGATCGCGCACTGCTATTTCTCCTCTTTTCAGCAACACTCAATTGAGCTACGATTCTTCTAACATCACCAGGAATTTCAATATCAGACCTGGTTTCTGCTAACTGTTGAATAAACGCACCAAGAGTTGCAATTGAGACTTCTAAGCTACGATTTTGAGACTCTAATTTATGTACGGATGTTTGATGCATTGACCTTGTAGATTCTAGTCGTTGAAGATTATTTACAGCAGCCTCTAATTGTGAACTCAAATGTGCATTTTGTTGAGTCAATTGCTTATTTAACATTTCCAACTTTTCCATATTTTCAATTTGAGGTTTTACTGATAACATTTCTTCTTGAAGAACTTGGTATTCAACCCTATATTCATTCAACTGCCGTGCAATTTCTGTGTCTGGAAGAAAAACGTGTTTCATCACTCGTTCTAGCATAGATTTATCAACAGCCGGCACTTTAACCTTCAAGTAGTCCATTATCTCTTCAAAACTGTCACATAGAAGTAATTGCTCTTGATGTTCTTCAAGTAAAGCCAACGCTACCCGGAAGATAACTTCGGAACTTTCCAAGAAGAGAAGGTCAAAAACTCTTGTAACAAACCCTAGAGGAAATTGACTGGCGAAGAGAGTTAATAGCCAAGGGGCTGCGTATAGTGTTGGAGATACTTCATGTTTATCAAAATGATTGTATATTGATGGTAATCGATCATGAAGTAATCGAGAAAGTTGATAAAGATGAAGTTGAAGAGCTGCCATATCTGGTAGATACAGTTTTCTAAGACCTCTTCTGAACATGAGATGGCGAAGAAGAAAGAAGGCTTGATCTTCAGACATATGAAGAAGTAAAACTCCCGCAACGAAACTTAGCCCTTGGCAGTAACCTACTTCATGGTCCAGAAGAGAGTAGGCTTTGAGAAGATTAAATAAAGCTAATTGACCTGGGCCCAGAGCAGAACTAAAGTAAGGATGATTAGGAAATGTTCTTCCTAAATCTATTAAAATTGCATGTTGTTGAGAAGTCAATTGCTTTAGTAGGAGATCGTAAGGAGTATTATAATTAGGAAATTCATGTGTATCGATTGGTGGTTGCTTCAAACAAAATTGTTCAGCTAAAAATTGCCAGACTTCGCCTCTTTTTCCTCTTGGAACTCCTTGTTTTATTGCTTGTAAAAGCATTTTGCTGTCACATTTAGTCGATATTCTCGACTGCTTGCTCACTAATAGGTCCCAGACATCAACGAGTTCTCGAGCACAACTGCTTAACTCGTCATACTCAAGCTTTATTCTCTTCATCGTTGCTTCTTCTTGACTAACTCGTAGCCTTGTGTTTTCTTTTTCCATTCGAATAAGCAAGACTTGTTGGTTTATTGCTTTCTTCCATAATTCCCGCAATTCTTCCTTTGATCTCTTGGGCATTGATCCTTGATTAGAATTGATGCTACTTCCTGTTTTATCACCATCTCTAACGTCTTGGTCTTTTCCTGGGGTTACTACTCTGTTCAAAATGGCTTGACGCCAAGAAGAATTATTCGATTGGATTCGGTTGCTTTCCTCCGATTCTGTAGGCGACATTTTTGGCGAGTTGCCCACTTTTAAGAATCTGTTAAAAAAAGGTAAAGATAGTAAAAAATAACTAAAACATTTACCAAAGAAAGTTTTAAAATTACTCTTTAAGTAAATTTAAGTTATTTATAAATTAAATATTTAATCATTAAAATACTATCAATTACAATTTAATTAAAGTATTGTTCATATTTTGTTAATAAATCTGAGATAATTTTTTTTCTAGTCATTTGCATTAATTACTTACATGTCCATCATCGGGCTCTTTGGACCAGTATTAACAATTAACTGCTGCTCTGGAGATACACGTAATGATTTTGGCCTATTGGACTCAGAATTAATATCTCCAACGGAGGGATTTGAATTAACTGGACTTTGACGATCACTTTTAGGCACAGAAGCTTCTCTTACAAGATGAGATCCAAGTCCGAAATCATCTTTAGATCCTTTTCGTTTCATTAAATGGTCAAAACTGTTTGTCAAAGATCTTTTTGCCTTCATAAATATTGTGCTACCAACTCCTACACTCAAGTACTGATTTAAAAATTCACTTCTATTCTCTGCAGTATCATGAACGTGTCTTGTCTGCTTAGATTCACAGTGAGCTCGTAGTAATAACATTAAAAATTTATTTTGTTCTCGTAGACTGAACTCACGACCCGAACCGCCTGCGGCTTCAGCTCCTTTATATTTGGTTACGACTATTTCTTGCTCATCTTCCGGTAACATTTCCATCCGGGAAAATATTATACTTTGAACTTTTCTATCATTTTGTCCTTCAATTTCTTGGCAAAGTTTGTTATACCACACCATAGGGCAATGTTCACAGGAAAATACTGGATGTCTTTCTTTCTTTGGATTGTTCCCATGACATGTTGCTATAAACGCCTGCGTTATAGCTACAATTAGAGTAGAAAAAAATTAATATTAAACACCATGAATAGATAATACAATATAATAAATTTCATGAAAAACTAATAAAATAAAAATACCTCCTACTAAATCATCTGCCACTGAAGCTGACTGGCATTTAAAAATATATCCAGCAAAACCTTCAGCAGCAACTTCTCTGCATATAAATCCAAAATGTTCCGGATTTTTTAATCCTTGAACACAACTAGCAATATCTTTTAACTGTTTATGGAATAAAACTTGTTTTTTATCAGGACTAATAAGTCTTAGATCATAGCGTCCAACCTGAAATTAGTGACAATCATTGACTTTTACTTTTTAAAAGTTGTTAGATGATAAACTTTCATTTTTCCATATTTAACACTACTTCAGTTACCTGAAATAGCATAGTACGATTATGATCTTCATTTCCTTTTGTCGATGGCTCTCTCCTCGGGCCTAAAACACTGCCTGTGGAAGCCGCTCTACTTCTCATCATTTCTGGTACTGGTATTGTAGAATTATTGCCTTTTTTTGAAGTTTCTTGTGAGTCTTTTTCTTTACTCGGTACTGGAAGCGACTCTACTGATCCAGTTAAAACTGACGCTATTCCTAGCGGTGATGATGGAGATATTACACTCGATCCCGATGAAACATTATCTGTACTTCCTAAATCACTCGTTACTGAATCCTAAAAATTATTAAAAATTGTTTATCATAATTTATTTCTAAAGACTATTTTCATTTATCATTTTTTTTCTTTAGCAAAGTAAAGTAACGTACCCCACTATCCCTTCTATTGTCTGTAGGAGTTCCAATGTTAGCTTGACGGTTTTTTAATTTTTGACAGTCAGCAAGTAAATTGCTGGCAGTGGACTTGGATTTTTCCAAGCCATGAGCCTTGAGTTTAACCATAGCATCGTCAATAAATGACTCCGGTACTTTTTGATGAGCTAATTGAATTTTTGCGATATACAGCACTTCAAAAAAGTGCGAAGAACTTGGAGAGATATCAGCACCTATGCTCAAGGCTGCTGTACTGCTATTAGACCGTTGAAGATCACGATCTCGATTAATTTTTGCTAATGATGACTGTTCCTTCATGGCGTTAAAAAGTTCTTGAACCTAAAACCAAAAATTTCACAATTATAAAATAACTTTCAAACGACAAAAATATATTTAATTGGTATTTCTGCACTTAAAAGTAAAGTTTAATTTTAGCATCGTTGATTTTTCATTATAATTAATGATGATCTACAAATCAACTTCTTTCGTTATTGATAAACAAAATTAGTTTCGCAACTAAAAACACTTCAGTTCATTGAAGGACAAACCTAAAATAAATTCAAAGAAACATTCTAACTCTCGTGGTAGATGAAATACATTGGAAGAACTTCATCTTCAATGTTTTATTGAGAAAATTTTACCTAGAGAGCTAGTGATAAATAACAGTCTGTTTCTCTGACCTATTGATTGAGTCCCTTTCGCCAAGCCTTTAATTAGAACACGTATTTTATCAAGTGGCCAATAAACTCTATAGAATCCATAGCTTTTAGTTTACAAGAGAAAATAAGACAAGTTTGTGGCGATTGTTGATGACACAGAAAAAATCATTGAACCAACTGGCTTCTTTTATCCAATTATATACAAGCTCTTTATTACTATCAAGCATGTTGACGAGGAAACTTGCATATGGCCAACATTTAATAATCTACCTATCATTTCTTCCCTCCTACAATATCACCAGCTGCCATTAACGACTTCTGTTTGCTGGGATTCTATGTAGATATCAAATTTAAATAGAACAAAAAATAGATAATAGAGAGTTTTCATCATCAGAATTGATTTAACTTAATTAATAATTTTTTCTTTACTTCTAAGAATTATTCAATTATATTTCATTCAAATAACTTTGTTATAAATTGATATGACATATCATTAGAAGTAAAGATACATGAAAACCAGATTAAGTTAATCTAAGTCATCTATTAAATTTATAAACAGATATAAAACTTCAAAGATTTGATTTATAGTTACCTCCATTTATGCCTACTCATAGCAAAATTCATTATCCTATAATTTGTGTTGTGACATCGATTCAATTTCATTGCTTCACATGACATATTGAGGATTACTAATCAATAGATGAACATCCCTAACAGATTCATCATACCATTTCATGTAATATCTAAATAATATCAATTGAACAATTAATAGTTAATATTAGTCCAAGAATTGTCATTCTTGTATTACTGCGTGTTTAATTGTCTTGAGATTTATCCTTGAAATAACAATGGTTGCAAACAAATAAGTGACTTATAACTTTTTTATTGTTTTATTTTCTCTTCATTTGATTAATTCATTCTTTTTATTGTAACATTTTTGCAATACTCAAGAATGATATTTATACATACAATGACGATTAAAATTAAATGGAAACTGCTACAACAACCAAGACTATACACTAAGGTATGTAGTCTTTAAATTCCTCGTCGTTAAAAACGGTCGATACGAATTTAGAAACGCACAATCTCTCTCTTGCTCTTGGCTTTAGCTTCATAGCATAAGGAACTTTCGAGTTTACTATGAAGAATATTTTACATTACTTTAAATAAACGATCATATTTAAAATTTTATTCTTTTTTTATTTAAGAAAATTTATAAATACTGACTTTAGATTATTAAAATACTGCTCAAGTGTTCAACATGTTGTTAGCATATTCATTTGAGATAAAAAAAGGAAAATAGTAATTATACAATAAATTTGCACATAGTGATTTATCATATGTACTCGAAAAAAAATTAAAAAATTTCCCAACTGAAGATGAATAATGGAATATTTCAAAGTTTATTTCATATTCTTTGTCCCTAATAATCTGTAGGTTTAAAAAAATAATTTCATAAATGATCAATTATGCAAAAAAAGACATATGTAACAATGTTTCAATTATCTATCTTAAAAAAAAACTGTAATTTTCTATAGGTAGTAATAAATGTTATTATTGTTGACGGAAGAAACTTTAAGTCATGAGTTCAAGATCATCAACTTACCGATGGTCTTTTTCTGAGAGTACTAGCATCACTATGTGATGAGATTGTGACATAAGGACTAGATGAAGACATTGGCACCGTAATCATCGTTTATTAAAAAATATCTTTTTTGAAAAATTTTCAATTTTTATCAATATCTATCATATTATTTACAAATAAACTTTTAAGATATGTCATTCACTTTGATATAAAACTTTGGCGCTTTTTTGCACCCACATTTTTATAAAAACATTTTCCGAAACTAAACAATTAAAATCACTCGAAAAATATTAAAAATTGGCACATTTATATTGTCAATTACACTAAAGTATATTGGATTGAAGAAAAAAATTTTTTATAAAAAATTTAATTAATTAAAAAAAATATATTTTTATTAATCCTATTGTTTGATGGTTTTCTCAAGAGTATGAAAGTAATGTCCCTTGTTGAAGGGAGCACGTATAGACACAGACTGGCGTGTCAGAATACCGCGACTGTCTCTGAGAGTTGCCTTGCGTGTTCTACGTGTTCTCACATATGAAAACGTCACATGGATAAAAGACACGCAGAGGTAAAAGAAGAGAGACAAGAAAAAATTAACCGAAAGTCACTACTCTGAAATTATCTAAGAATTCATTTTTCATATATTTGTTATAATTTTTTTTTTAAATTCAATTTTGATAATTAAATGATTATGTAAATTATAGTCTACTTTAGAACTCTCGAATGGCAACTTGGACGTTCTATTTTTTGGAAAAAATTTTAGAAATTTTATTTTAAATGACTAAATGGAAAATGAATATATTTCGAGTGTGATTTAAAGATTAAAAATCCATTAGAAATTATAAATCTAAGTAATTTTAAAATAATTTCCAAAAATTAAAATATTTTTAAATTAAATTATTCTATAAATATTTATTTAACTGAAGAAAATGTTATTTGTAAATAATTATACTGTTAATAATTTCAATTTAGTATTAATATGTTTCCTGTACAGGTAGATGATCACAATTTCATCAACTTTACATAACGTCATTATCATATACATATCATAAATACAAAAGGCAAAATTTAATTGACAGAGTTACGGTCAGTTACCTCAATAAATTTGTTTTTTTTTTTCTCATGAATCAATTACAATCAAGTAATTAAATTAATGTAATTATTTTTTTTTTCCTTTGATATCAAAATAAATGACAAATTGTTGTGAACTATTTGCATGACACTTAGTTAGATTACAATGCTTAGGTGACGTAAATGCTCATTTATCCCGAGGGAAAAAGAGAACAAGCCCTCGAGGGCTTTTACAAAATCAACAGACCATAATGAACATATTATCACTACACTTTCATACATATCTTCAGAATTTCTTTATCATGTTTATTGTATACTTAACAACGAATCAATTGATTAAAGTAAATTAGTCCTCATTTATTTGTACAAATTTGTTATAATGAACTTTTTGACAGCAATGCTAATCACTAAACAATCGAATGATATCCAGAATTATCTAGAATTTTGAAAAAAAATTTCAAACTATTCTCAAAATTTATAAATATGAAAAAAAGCAAAAGTTTCTCAATTTAATTCAGACAAGCAAACTCGAGAAAATATTTTCCAAGTTTCAAATACTTTCTTCTGAGATGCAAATTTTTTCCTCATATTATCGTACAATTGTTCTGTAAAAAAAAAAATAAGCAATAGTCACATTATTACATAAGATATTTTAGTATTAAACTGTTTTTTAGAATTTTTTTTTAATCAAATGTTAGTTTTACTTTTGTTTGTCATTGAATTTATTGAATTCGTGTAAAGAATAATAATATGGAATTGAAGGTAGAACTATATCTGTTCTCATTAGATTGTTTTGATTATATTGATAATCTGTTGATTATTATGATAGTTTTATTTGATCTCTACTGATCAAACTCATCTATTATTCTGAAAGCATAATTATTCTAATTATTCATAACGCCTAGTTGCAGTTTAACATGAGGTGATAATTCTTGTCTGTTTAGATTTTCATCATGTAGAAGACATACCAGAAAATTCTTAAACAAAATAAACTTGAAAATAATTTTATCCCTAATAGTGTAACTTTGATAACTTATTTTCCAGAGTTATTTTATTTTTATTAAAAATAATTTTTTAGTTGTTTATAGTTTCCTTGCTACAATTTACTGTTTATTCATATTTGTCATAATAATAAAATTCACGTAAGAAACATTCGTTGCTGATAACGAAAAACAATTAATCAAAGACTGTGTAAATAATAATATAAAAAAGTATATAAAAAAGCTTTTTTTATTGATCTTGAAGCTTGAAAAGATGAAAGCGGTTTATCAGTACAAAAAAACTTTAGTTGAAGTTTTACAAGAAATGACAACAAGCTACAATAGACTAAGGGTAAAAAAGAGGTGTTAAGTATTTAGGTCTATTGGAAATTTATTGAAAATGTTTTCTTTGTGTTTTATCCTCAATACTTGAGTTTTTAATATTGTTTTTCCTTTTTTTAAATAATGATGATTGCACGAGTATCAATTTAATACATTCGAGAAGAGACAAAACGCATATCCAGGGCCAGAAGAGTCAAGTATACAATTGATGAAAATAAAAGAAGACTTCCTAGAAGACTATGGACTATTACGAAACATATCTATGCACCCGGTCATTGTTGGAAATTTTTTTAAATGCTTGTTCTTGCTCTCGTCAAGACAATTATTAATGTTCGTGGGTTGTTAGGCCATGAACTTGATTTTCCTGCTTATCTACGTTTTATTTTTTGAATGAAAAAAAGATCCATCGTTCAACTAAATAAATTATGTTAATAATGATCGTTTTTTTTTTTTTTTACATTCTAACAATATTAAGTTGTTTGTAAAGGAAATTTTTCCAATCTTTTAGTTATTCTCGAGATTGTAGAAATATATTTTATATTGAAAATTTATTACAACAAATCTTGTCAGTGACGCAAATGAAAAATAAGCCATCAAATCGTGCTTATCTAAATCTTATTTTCTGATATAAAGACAGGAAAATTTATGTATCGTCAAACAGCAAGAACTATTTTTATCATTTCTATTAGTGAATATACTTCTAGTAATTAAAAAAATATTTATATTAATTAATATTAATTATCTATAAAATTATTTCAATTGTTGTTATTATCATATAATGGAATTTTATATTTATTTTATGTTTTTAATCAAATGAAAATACTCCTAGATATTATAAATGTTTTAAATTTTGTTAAATAAATTTCTTGAAAGCAGTACTTAGTTACAAGATGCAATATACTGTCACATCATATCTTTGTCATTCAGATCCAAAATAAACCACCAACGCTGCGTGCACAAGTATACGGACCATCGTATTTACGTAATAATAGCCACAGGGAACAATTCCTGATAAGTATATGTGCATGTACTGAGGGAAACATTAAGTGTTATATAAGAAGAAAAGCCATTACGACCTTCTAAATACAAATAAAGTTAAAATGAAGACAAGAGAGTTGAAATAAGAAGAAAAAAAGATTCTTGACCATAGACAACTTGCTAAGTCTAAAATTACTAAAGCATTGAATTTTATCTTTTCACCTGTCGACCCAGTTACTTATACGATTTAGGTATGCTTCCTTGCAACTTGATAAGAAAAATACATGGAAATGATGATGATTACAAGGATTGGATTAAAGTCAAAGTGAAATCGGAACAATTTCTTAGACGTGATATGAGACTGAGATTCATCAACCCACTTCTTTGCATGTAACACATTGAAATAACTCATTAGTCTTTGCATAAAATGCTAACGTGGCTCTAACATTCTTGTTCAACACGTTTGCTTAATAAAAAATAGCCAAGAAATACACTTAAAAGTAGAACGCTGAGAATGCAACAAATCTTCACATTTACAAATATAAAAATTGTTGACTGATAGATTTTGGTCAATAATAAATAAACAATAATTATAAATAAAGATTTTCAGTAATGAATATTACAAATTTATTTCAGAAGATGAAGTCAACAATTGGATCACAACAAAATTTTTCCTTCAAATAACAAGTACATTAACAAAACTATCACGATGTAAATATTTTTGTCTCTTTAAAAATATTATTATTTTTTGTTGACTTATAAAAAAAAAGTAGTAAACATTAACCCGATTTTGAATGTCCGAGGACACTACACAAATTTATAAACTTGAAGGACTTGGTAAAAAAAAATCCTCAACTACTTATGAAGTAGAATTGAGTTCTCAGACAGTGAACTAGACGACCTTTTCCCTCCTCATAATATGTTGCAGTAAAGATTGTTATCCTCGATTAAAAACTCGGTAGAATCACGAAGAACTTATGCAAAATACAACACATATATATACTCACAGTATTACGATGGGAATAATAATTCGTGTGAGTACGTTCAACTATGTTGTATTATTCTTTTTATCATTCCCAAGTATTTAAATGTTTCTTCTACTAAGAAAATGTTCTTCTCTCAACTCTTACACCTGTTTAAGTACAAAACACTCACAGATACAAACTTTAATAAAATAACAATAAAAAAAAAAACTTTACACTTTTTAATTACTCAATATTTTAAAATTTAAACTTTTGAACTTGTCACGTTGTTTAAAAACTTTATAAGGAGATTTATTTCTCATTAACTTATTGGTGATACTTGTGTCCATTTGTGTGATTGTTAAGTAAATGATTTTAGTAATCAATGTCGTTTGATCATTTGACGAAGACGTTGAGGACGAATTTAATAATAGTCACAACGTTTTAACCAGTTAACGGTGCATGCTTCATTCGTGGATGTACAAACAAGAATCAACGATTGGCTACTGGGCAAAAGAAATCAGTTGGATGATTGGTTACCACTTGAGAGATGTGACACTCAAGTCAAAAGAGCCAACATACAACCAAGAGAAAAGCCAATATTACCTATAGCTCATTTTCTGCAGCTTGACACTGCAAACATCATATTGTACGTGTCCAACACGTGGATATACAATTTATAAATGACTCGAATAAAGCTTAATGTATGCAAGGTTTATCGATGCAGGTTGTTGAGTTCAATACTCTTATCGGTTTCATAAAACTAGATGTTTGACTTCGTTTACATTTCTAATAAGAATTTTTTTTCTATCAACCAAACTTGTTATGCAATAAAATTCATTTTATAATTACTAATATCATAGAAAGAATGTATATTCAATCAATGCGACAATTATAATTAAGTAATAAGCACTTTATATATAGCAAATATTGATATTATCAAACTGATTGTTGCAATGACTTTTAAAATGTTTTACGCTCTAACTACCAGGTTATAACAGAATCAATAATTCAATCTCATATGAAAACATAACTGTTTATTCTACACTCACAAAATACCAATGAATAATATTTTATTCACTATAATATTTTTTTTAATTGTTTTTAATTACTTCTCTTATTATTTCTAAGTAGCACTTTGATGAGACAAATGAACTACTAAATAATTGTTGAACATAAAATTAATAAATTCCAATAAATAATTTGAAAATTTTGTAATCCTTCCGCTCGATAAGCGTGATAATTTGTCTTACGCATTGTTGATTATATTTGATTTATGACTGACAATACAACATATAATTCTCTATAACATAAAATTTTCAAGTATTCGAGGGAATATTATTTTATGATTTCACAATTGAGCTCTTCCTGTTCACTGTATGTAATAAAAGAATATTCATATCACAAATAATCAAATAGTATAATTAATCATTAAAATGGCATTTCACGTTTTTGAGATTATTAACTGATTTAGAGGGAAAAAAAAAAATTTCTCATGTGATTTATAAAATTAAGTTAGATTTACTTTAACGAACTTGAAACATTTTCATAAATTTATAATTCAATTTATTTCATTAGAAAATATTAATTCACAAGAACTTACTGAAGTTGTGACTTTAAAGAAGAATAATTTAAGTTAAATAAAGATTTTCTAAAAATTATACTTGTCAAAATATTCCTGAGAAAAGTGAATGATATGAAAATTTTAATTTTCTAGTCTGCGTGGCTGGCCACGCTGAAGTTGGTCACCGGTTCACGTGTGAGGAGTGTGCAAGACACGTGTATCTATTTCGAGGTGATCTCAACCAATTGGGACGACTATAAGTAACTATGGATAGGTCAAAGAGCTAAGCCAAGAAGTTGGATCATCATTTAAAGACACAGATATAAAATTTATATTTAGTACTATGTCTATCAGTATCAATCAACAAACTCTGCGAAATGACACTGAAAACATATCAATAAATACGAATTTTATTTTAATATTTTTGCGTTACAATAACATTTCATTTCCTAGTTCTCTTAATAAGCAACCTTCATAAATAATTCAAAAAACAATTTTACATTACGTAGTTTATTTGTCAACTTTTGCAACAACCTGCTAACTATTATTTGTAAACTCTGCACGATTAAAAGTAGAAAGAAAACGTTTTCGATGACGTAATTCATGTCATAAAGTGAAATTGTTGGTGAAAAAAATTTTCTTTGTTAAATTGAATAAAAAGATGTTTTATAACACATTAGATAAAGATATTAATGAATCTACTCATTTTCGAGAATTTTCATTATGGAATAATTAACTAACGAGCTCAACTACTTGGATAATCATTTTTTAAATTAACAATCAAATGAGCCCTTGCCAAAAGGAATATCTAAGCTGCCAGTTGCCAAACTGTCTAGCACGATTCGTCGTAGATCTATTTCTAAATGATAAAACGTCACGTTCGAGTCATCTCATTCACCGGAATATAAAACGTTTTGAAAAGATTATATAAACGCGTGTAACATTCAACAAGAATAAAGTGATTCTATTAAAATGGCAAACGTCAACAAGAGGAGCCATCAATGGTGATAAATCGAAGGACATTTCAAGAATAAATTTGAGAATAAACAATTTTGTCATACTTAAAAATAAATCTAATTTTCTGCACTTCTTCTTTAAAGAAAAAATAAATTTTCTACTTACGACTTCTGCATTTTCAACTTTGAATAAATGATAATAATAAAGTCCATCATCTCCTTTGATAAGATATAAGAAATTTCCACCCTTGGAATCCGAAGTATTCGCTGAAAGTGGCTGAGGCTTGGACGGTCCGGTAAGTGAATGTCTAAATAATGGCTGCTCCTTATCATTTAAATATGCAGAAATATATCCAGAAGCCACTAGTAAATTTACCTGGAAAAATTGTTTTTTAAAATTAATATAAAATTGATGAGTTACTAATTAATCGTTTTATTAAATAAAATTGAATAATAAATAGAATAGAATATTTTAAAAACTATAATTCAGTATTTCATAAGATCGCGTAAAAAATAAATTATTTTTATTGTTTGAAATGCTACATAAATCAATTTTTTTTTCATCATCTTTCTCAAACATATTCTTTAAAAAATTTCAATCATTTATATTTGTTATCAGCCTTCTTACTTACGTCTGCGGGTTTCAATAATGACGTTAACGTCTAATGTTTATCGACAGCTATAAAAACCTTTACGTAATTTTTCTCTTTCAGATTACCCTGTTCTTGTACTAGACTGATTGTAGCAAAAATTATACTTCATGTTAAAACGATAAAAAAAAAATCATAAATAGAATAGTTCGAAGGACATAATCTTAAACTTCAAGATAAAGAATACGATTGTATGGTTACTTTTCACAGTTTTACATAGTTAATTGAAAAGAGAAATAATACTTGAAAGAGCTGCAAATATATTTAGATAATAAATTATCAATTGTAGTTATTGAATATTTAATTTGACAGAACATAAAAAGTGAGAGTTCTTGAACATATGCTCGCACAGTAGATAAGATGGAAGTTGATTATAATTTATGAATCGTTGTTGTTTTTACTGAATAACATTACAAAAATAAATTTTTTTATAAAATACCATAAGTTAGATAATAACAATTTTTTCACACGTCTCTTTACTATTAAATTAACTTTTCTTTACAATAATATGAAGTACAAGCTGATAATAATGAGGAAAAATTACGATTCAAGTCTGTTCATAATTAATTTTAATTCCATTATAGTTACTGAATTATTTGCAAGTGTTTATTACTTGATGAAAATTTATGATGATAATTATTAATGAAATTTACTAATGTGAGAACTGAAAGTAAACAAAGAAGGTTTATAAAAATACATAAATATATTTGGAATGTGAAAAAGTAATATAAGAAAAACAAAGTAAGAGAAAGATAAAAAATATCCACTTGTTCATGCTCTTGTTACATACTTATTCCCAGTGCATGCTATAAGATTCTATGTGCTATCTGAGGAAAGTAACTCACGCGAGGAAACCAGGTATAGAATTTAATGCCACAATTTGCAGCCTCATTCGCTCCCAGCATGAATGACCTCGAGTTAAAGGGCGGTTTTATAATGAGATGATGATTATGGGACATTTTTTATTTGTATATAAGGAATGTAAAAAAATTTGTTATTATTTTCTGAGTTGCCATAATAATCACAAAGAAAGCGAAAATTTTTTGTTCATGAATGTTTGTTAAAAGGAAAATTATTCTATCATCATGACCGTGCATTTTATTTAATACATTATAGTCCATAATAATTTTTTAACGATTACTTTTCATATTTTTTTAAATTACATAAATGAAATTCAAAAAAAAACAAACGATATTAATTTTGGAGTAAAAATGACTACTCAGTAGATTAAAATTAATTTGAAAAGAAAAAAAATTTAATAGAAAACTAATAAAAATTTACTGCATTGAGAAATAATTTCTTAGAGGTTTTTAAGAATATTTATTTGTTTACGTGAAAATATTTGCGGGTAGAAGCATTCAAAAAAGTGTTGAATATTCATAAACAAAAGTGTGATGAAAAAGTGTTATGAATATTCATATTTTTATACGTACTCGTTGATGACTGCTCCTTCTTTTGATCTCTTTCGTGATCCATGGTAGCATAGGACTGCTGAATCGACGATCAATAGCCGTAGATCCAAGATAAATTGCTGGAACGAGCTTCATGCTTATTTTCTTTATGTGTTCACGTTGTTAATTCACATGAAATTTACTTTGCCAGCCAGGATTTTTTGGCAGCTAATGTTCAAATTTTACATCTTGATAATTTTTAAAGTATCCTTGCGTGTAAATTCAATGAACGCACTAGAAATAAGAAAAAAAATTTCTAAACAACACTTTGTAAATTATAAAATACCATGAATGTGTGGATATACAATAGTCTCTAATGAAAATGTATATAAAAGTCATATGATCACTTATTAAACGATTTAACCATTCACTGATAGAAAACACGAGCCAATGCGGATATGATAGAGATAAATAAATATAATTGAAACCACAATATCAATTGTTAAAGTGGAATTTCAAAATTACAATACATTTCATCAAGTTATTGATTACGATTTTTGATGTACGTTAAAGCAAGTTTTTGTTTCAAAACTGTTTTAAAAATAAATAAAGAAGGATATTCTCATATTGCATAATTATTTTTTTTGTGTTTTTTGTAGAAGTAAATATTAAACATGATTTTACTCAACAATTTATATCCTCATCTGTAAAAATTATTTCTCTGTAAATGATTACTTCATGTTACTTGAACGAATAATTTTTTTTTTATATTTAATTGTCTGATAATAGAAAATCTTAAGTTAGTTAGAACAAAGAAAAATGATAAGATATAATAAAATGTGAGATATGTAGTCACAATAACCTTCTTAGTGATAATTAAGTAATCAAATTAACGTGAAACGTTGTAATAAATGACTTACCGATTAAACTTTTAGGTTAGATCCGAAAAATTTATTTTATTATTATAATTTTCCAGCAATCACTTGTGTCTCTATATTTTTGTCGTTATCATTACTTTTGTTATGATTCAAGGACATTGTGACATATCATGTAATATTATATATGAATAAATGCGTAGCATACTCAAATAATTCATGAAAATCTTCAAGGAGACAATTACTCAAAATTTCCAATCAATTTAGATACGTATGCATAAATTTGGCAAAGAATATTCTGTCGCTTATCTATGCTATAAACACTGCACTCTGTTTACTCATGTATTCAGATCTAAATATTTCTCGGCTTTGTGTAATGTAGTTCTTTCAGTGTCCTCGTTGAAGTTATCTCGGTTTAACTGAACGGATGTCTTATTTCCTGGATTATTTTAAGTAAATCCGAAGACACACGAAAATATAATCATGCATTGTAATTAACGTCTCTAAGCGGTCACTACACCATTCTTGTAACGATTTTTGATAAATGTGGCCTTTGATCAGGATTATGTTTAATCGTACATTATTTAATTTTTATAATACTATTAGAATATTAATACACTATACAATATGGAGACAATTGATGTATTTTTTTTAATAATAAACTGGAATGCGGTTACGTAGAATTTGTACTAGAGAGAAAGGTACACAAACACATGTTTGATGCCGTCTCGAGATTGATCGACCTCTTTGGCCGCCATAAACGCCATCTTGTAATAAAAATGATATTCATTTATTACCATTTGTTGGTAAGGGAAAATTTTAAATACATGTGGATATTTGTTAGTTAATATTTAACATATAAAAATAATAATTTGTTATATATAAATTTTTTTTTTTATTAGTTTACATAAAAAGGTGCATAATAAATGTATTATAACACATTAAGGAGTGAAATAATTAATAATTTAACAACAAAAAATTCACAAAATTGTCACTTCTGTCAAAATTAAAATATTTAATAATATTGTATTAAAATTATTTATTGGTCTCGATTAATATATAATTTATAATTATGTTTCTTTGAAACTTAATTAATAAATTATTAAATTTTTTTGTGCGACAAATAGTATTTATTGTACACAGTATAAAAATATTATCTCTTTAGCAATAAAAGTATAGTACTTATTAAATTTTTTATGTACTCCAAATAGTTTGGTCATTTTCAGCGTCGTTTTGATATTTTGTCAGACTAATTAAGTTTAAACTGATTCGAATTGTAGTTTTCTCAATAATATTAATTTTGTAATTAACAATCCAAATTAGCTAAAAAAAATTGTCATGGCAGTTACATTTTTGAAATACTTGTTCATTGTATCAACAATTCTCTAAATCTATTTTTACAATTTTATTTAAAATATCTTTTTGTTTATTCATTTTATAATTATAGTCAACTCGATATCAAAAAAAGTTTGTTCTTACCATTAATGTTAATAATCATTTGTAAATAATTGATATAAAATATATTTAAATTGTTATGAATGTTAAAAAATATTATTAAACTTAGCCTCTAAATGTTTACCAAGGAACTCGCGATGTATTCGATGTCGAATTTACCCTGAAATACATAATCTTATTAAGTACAAAAGAAAAAACACAATACTAACAAAAGAAACTGGTCACTTCGGAATTTTCCAGATTCTATTATAATAATATATTCATTTTTCAAGCGTACAAATATAAATTTACGCCTGGTTTATCATCAAAAATATATTTTCAATGCTTCTTATTGTTATGATAGCAGCTTATTAATTAATCACATTCTCATGGTAACATTTTTAGTATATGATTATTATCAAAACTTTAAAAGAGCATTTATTAATAAATTAATATTATAAAAAGAAAATTGAAAAAAAAGATTTTTGTTATAACTTGAGATTCTTCGATACATTGAACTTACTTCGGTTTAACATTTTTTTGGTACGGATGAGATGCACTTATTCCACGTCTTTCTTTACTTCTTACAGCTTTTAATGAATCAGAAGTGTTTAATGGAGGATCTAAATTAGCTGTTGATAATTGTGGTACGGGTTTGGATCGATCAGTCTTCAATTTATTTATAATCGAAACACTTTTAGCAGTCATAGATGTAATATGTCTTTGTGTGCTTTTATTCTCTTTTCCAGCGATGCCATTAGTGTGAGTTAAGGTAGTTTTCGTTTTAGGAGAAATTCGTCGCGGCTGTTTAGCTGGAGGTTTGCTTCCGATAGCTGATTTATCATTCAAAACTCTTTTCTTTGATTTATTTTCTATTAAACTGAATGTATTATTTAGTTTAGCTACATCTATGCCTGTACTTCCATTTAATTCCATGGTGACATTGACTGTAGGTGAATCCTGATCACTAAAAGTAATTGTCGAATCGAGAACTTCTGTTTTAGAAAGATCACTGCTGGGTGAAGTATTGAAAGTTTTATCCACAATGTTGTTCCCAGAATTTGGTGAAATTGGCCCTCCATCTTCATCTAAATAGGAAGCAGAATGTATTGGCATTTCATTGTTTATTGGATCCAACAGTTGATCAATGGATAGACATGTAAGACTATAGGAATCTTGAGAATTTCCTAAATCGGCATCAGCCCATTTAATATTCCTAACTCCTTCCAAAGACTTTACTAAGTGTTTGAATTCAGCTTTCATTTTATCTGTCATTGTTCCATAGCCTCTCATCATATTGTAGTATGATTGCAAGGTGCTGCTTGTCATTTTATTAATCGTCTCCAGTGACTCTAATTCACAAAGTTGAAGACTGCAAACTTTCCTCGCATGTTCATATTGCTGTTGAGATCGTAGACAATCCAAAAGACTTTTTTGATATGCACACGTATCTATTAATTTATCTACAAAACCTTTTGTCCTTATTTCATTATTAAGAGTATTGATATTTTGCTCAACTTCTTGAAGTTCATTCCAAACTTGGACCATTTGTGTTTTAACAATGTCTCGTTGTCGTTTAAAATGAAGAAGAGATTTATTGACCCGTGATTTCCCGCTTGCATTTTGTTCTTCAATTATTAAATCAACGTTCATTGTTAGATTTTGTAAACGTTTATCAGCCGCAAGTTTATGTTGAATTCTACAGCAAAGAATTTTATCACTACTCTGTAGTACAAGAATTTTCTCATTTAATGATCGTTTTCTTTCTAGTAATTCAATCATTTTCTCCTTCAATTCTTTTATTTCTTTTTTCATTTCTTCATTTTCAGATTCTGATGATTTTTTCGGCGTTGATTTTCCTTCGATTGCAGCTAATTTTTGCTTTAATAAATTTATTTCTTTCTTTTGCTCTTCCACAAGCTTGATATACCCTGTAACATGCATTTCGCATGATATAATATTTTTTTTCATGTGAGTCTTAATTTTCTTAGCTCTATTAGCATATCGAAGAGTATTATAAGTATCTTCATAAGTCAAACTTGATGGTCCAATATTAGCAATCATAACTGTTCGACAATTACCACCCAGAGAATCTTTTAATAGACGAGTTAATTTGGAGTCTCTGTATGGAATATGTTTAATACCTTCTGCAAGCTTATTTATACAATTGCCAAGTGCGAGCAAAGATTTATTAATATTCGCACCTTCTTTAAGTCTTGCACCTTTACATCCCGTGGCCGAAGCTCTTTCAGATCCAGCTAAATCAATCATAGAAAGTTTTACCTGTTTAACTTGACCATC
The DNA here is from genome assembly GCF_013357705.1 of Chelonus insularis. Classification (NCBI taxonomy): domain Eukaryota; kingdom Metazoa; phylum Arthropoda; class Insecta; order Hymenoptera; family Braconidae; genus Chelonus; species Chelonus insularis. Next base: position 2,954,842 of record NW_023276776.1, read on the forward strand.
TAATTTATTGGTAATGTTGATGTAAACTTGAAAAACAGCATGACTACGACTACTTTCAGCATTAGCATCAGTTGGATGCTGTGTTCGATTTTTATTTCCGTATGCAAGAAGTGATAAAAGTTCATCAGAACTGTTAATTGTTTTTATTTTTAATCCAGCAACGATAACACTTGATCTACCATCTTCTCTCAATGCTAAAGGACCACTTTTATTTAATAAATCTTGAACATTTTCATTGTAAATTTCTAAATAAGTTACACCAAGATTAAAGTCTCGATGTTCACTTTGTTCTTCAATTTGAGTAAATAATTCTGCCATAGTCCGAAAGGTAATCCCTGGATCATCATCTTTTCCTAGCATCGTGTGAGTTTTACCAGCTCCTGTTGCTCCATATGCAAACACTGAACAATTATATCCTTCAAGTAAGTCTGAAATTATTTCTTTCGTTGTCCCATCAAAAATCTCTGCATTAGAGGCAGTCATATCAAATACACGATCAAACATAAATTGAAGTTCCTTGTTTTGTTTTTTCAAAAGATCTCTACCCCTTTGCTGGATGCCTCGATAAAAAAAAGGATTTTCCTCTTCTTTTGGATCAAAGATTAACATTTTTGTATCAACTGTTTTGATAACATTTCGGAAATTTTCTTGTTGTTCTTTTTCGTTTGGCGGTCTAATTCTTACTACAACTTTAATACTTGTCTGATCATCATCACTAAGCACCATTGATGTACTTCCACTTGTGCTTGGCTTAGCTGGATTTATTCCAGGTCTTTTAACAAGTCTTTTAACTTTGTTAGGTGAAAAAGCTTTTTCTAAATCTCGTTTATTTAACACCATCGTGACACTAAGATAAAAACTCTGAAAAATAAACGTCTTTTTAATGATGTTTCTTTGACAGCATAACCCAAGATACCATGAACAACACTATTTATTAATTATTGAGTAGATTATATAAAAGAGATCACTTACCAAGTTAACTAAAATATTTTATTCTATTGTTATTTGTTATTAGTCAATAAATAAGTCAAGAAAATAACGAAATCTTCTACGAAAATCCAAACTGTTAACACAATAGACAATCAAGAGCATCGCTGACCGTTAGCGTCATGCACAAACTTGAAAATTCGAATCGTAGTTTACAACAGTCAACTTGGCGCTACCGTCGCAACAATCGATAGTGGGGGAAACGATGCCAGCGCTTTATATAAGTACTAAAACTTTAATTAAAAAGAGCGCACTATTTGAAATTAAAAATTAATTTCTTTTATAAAGTAAAAAATTGTTTACACCTTTTACAGTTTTTTTAAAAGGAAGGTTTAATTTTAAACAGAGTATTATTGTTGATTAAAGTTTATTTATCAACTATAAAAAATACAATTATAAATATAAAATAATTTATATTCATTACAGCATAAAAAAAATTTAAATTTGCGAAAAATATTCAAAATGAGAAGTTTTATATTTAACAATTAATAAATAAATAATATTTATCATTATATCAATCACTATTGATTGTTATTAAAAAATTTTTGATTTTATAAAAACTGTTATCTACGCAGACACTGAAGGTCGGAAGCAAGCTTTCATTGTACAAACAGCATTTCTTCCATCAGGAGTACATAAACAACTGTTGCACTCGCTGTAGAATCGTTGACGAGGTTCACAAGGAGTTCCGGGAACCCATAGAGCTGTTAACAAAGTTCAATGATATGTCATGAATTAGTTATACTTTTAAACAAAATAAATTACACATAAGTTAATATAAAAATGTATTCATTGCAAATTGAACAATAGTATCAAAATAGATACTTACGACCCCATGGCTCTTGAGGAACATCATCTGATACAGATCTCTTTTCTGGAGGGTGAACACACTTCATCCTTGTGCAAGCAAGAGAAGTTTCTTCATAACAAGTACAGGTATTACAATCTACTTTGTACTTCCTTCCAACTTCACACCTTTCAGGAGCTTCATCAACAACGATATAATCATCATTGCTAATACTTGCTGAGTATACTCCAACAATTAGGACTGCAAAAAAAATGATTGATTTCATATTTATTTTATTTCTAAAATTTATTATCAAATACCAGTTTTGATAAATTATTAAAAAAATTAATGATGCTTACCAGTAGCAATAGTGAAAAGTACAGCAGTTTTTGCAAACATCTTGATTTGTGGAGTTATAAAATTTAATAACTTGACTTATTTTATTTTTTTCAGTTGCTTCTTCAACTGTTCACTTGATCTGAATGATGATTGCAGTCGGAGTCGGGTAATTAAATACTGGTGAAATTGGCAGTTAATGTGGGGGAGTCAGCCAATCGCTGTTAAGATAAATTTTAAGAGTCAATAGTCAATACTCAAGGAAACCACTATTATCTTGTTATCCAGTGAATAATCTTTCGTAGAATTTTTTCAAATGACTCTTGATTGTGTCAATATTGGCTGTGCCAAGTTGTCTTTATTTTTAGTTCGCAACATAAAAGGATAAATGTGTAAAAATGTATACTTTTAGTCATCTTTTAGATCAATTAGTTGATAATACATTTTTTGCAAATCATGTATGAGATTAAGGTTGTTAAATATACAATATAAAATTTTAATAATTATTTATAAAAAGACTAATTAGATTAAACTAACATTTTTTATTTACCTGAGGCAGATTTGCAAGACAAACAACAAATGTAACAGTGATAAGATTTTGCATATGACTTATAATGTCTATTTAACTATTATTTAGACTATGATCTACATTTCCACAATTAAATAAATAATATATTCCACTCTTCTTGGTAAGTATCATGGGATTTTCCCGTTAATAAAATGTACATTATAAACTTTAAATATTTAATATTATTATCGTATTAATAGATACCCTTTTAAACTTAAAAACCCAAGAGAATTGATGAGAGTACCAACAGCATCACTTATCTTTTCTTGTTTATACAAGACATAACAGAAATTTGAAAATAAAATGGTAAATAATTCAAACTAAATTTATTTTCAGTATAATAAAAAATATGGTCATAAAAATTCAATAATGTTAATTATGTAAAAAACAGAAAAAAAACAACTCCGCTAATTAATAATGATAAATTAATTAATTAACATGTTTTTTTTGTTTTATTGATCATAAATGTGAAAGAAGATGCTAGAAAAATGATCGATATTACAAAAAAGGTAATTATGATTAAATTGTATCGATAACAATTAAAAAGATGATTTAATCGACTATTTAAAGCGTATCTTAGAAATCATCGACGTCTCAAGATGATATTTTAATTAACAAATAAAACCTCGAAAAAATATTTATCAAATGATGAATCACTATGAGATTGAGTGCATTGATTGATGCAATTTATCAATTACATTGACTAAATGAATAATAATAGAAAATTCTGCAATTATATCTGATCAATACTTTCACTGTAATTATTACTGCTTTAAAAAAAAAGTATTCATTATCCAAAATAGAGTAGTGATTAAATTTTTTAATTGATAAAATAATGTCATAAGTCAGGGTCAACACGTGTGTTCTACGAATTATGTTTATGTAATATTTATTATTTCAGAATTTCCTAATTTTTTTTTTGCAAACTTTTTTGTCAGATTTGTTAGGGTATTTATAAATTCAGAAATATTATTTATGTTTTATATTCTTTACTGATAATTTATGACTATCCAGATATTTCGTGGATAAATTTGCTTTCATAAGTCACGTATGCTTGTGGACTTAATGGCCGGATTAATCTGTGTAATGTTATCGAATTATAAATGTGTCTAGATTCGATATTAAAATATAAACCTGTAAACAATAAATGTTGATTAATAATCATTATTTATTATAAATTTTTAGTTTAATTAGAATTTAATGGTTACATCCATTTGAGTTCCAGGATCAAGAGAAATGCATTCGTTAGAATAGTAATAGAAAAGAAATAATTTAATTATAAAAATTTTAAATAGAATAACAGTACAGATCAGATATTCAACTGATTTCGTATAGTCCACTGATAAAATTATGAAAAAAATATTATTCGTTGACTTCAAATGAAAACAAAAAACATCATTGTTTTTCTTCGTCTGTTCTCATGTTTTTATTTACTGAAATTTTTTTTATAAATTGTTATTCAACGAAAAAGTTCTTTGATCAAGAAGTAGCAGATTTAAAAATCTTGAAGATTTTATAAATCACTCTGTAACTACAAAAAATTAATAAAAAATGAAGATCAATTAATCGATAAAAATATTTAATCATCACGGCCTTCATTGTTAAATCTTTTTATCACTTGTTTTTTGATCGGTCCACCAGATTGATTCAATATCAAAAAATTATAATAATATTATATATTTTTCCAATTAGAATCTATATTTAAAATAACTTCTTATAAGAAATAAAAAATAATAATATTGATCAGTTGACATATTTTTACTGTGTCTGATTTGCATTTATAATTCATCAATTAATTTCAGATGTCTTTTCTAGTCGACACAAGTGAAGATGAAACAGATCTAGAGACTCCTAAGTACCTCAGGCGAATACAAGTGAATTTATTGAATAATAATAGTAATACATTATTATATCTTCTATAAGCATTATTTTTTCAACCACTTCAAAAGAATTTTTATAAATATGAAGTCAACTTCCTGACGATATACGTCTGAGACCTAAACTGATTAATATTCATCAAGATGTTCATAATATGATTTTAAATATTAATAATAGTAACAATTTAAATGCTGTGATTAGTGATAAAGTGATTTTAAAGATGCCTTTAATTAATAAAACTCCATATTCCCAGTGAGTTACTTCAAGTATGACTTATTTACTTATATATTAGATCGTAGAAAATTAATTGGAAAAGGAATTTGATTTTTGCAGTGTACGAAAATCTACAGAATATGGAACTATTCATCATGAAAGGTCCAATATTTTCATACAGAAATCATTCTTTCGATATTGCAAATTAATATTTCTTATTTGTTGCTGGGCAACATTTACAGTAAGTTAGAAATTCTATTAAAAAATTTTAATAAATAAAATAATAATGATAATAATAATAAACAATCATGTTTATTTTTAGTTACTGTTAATGATCAAGAATGAAAAACACAGTGTGATGCATATGCTATCAGTGTCAAGTTCTCAAGTACACAGTATCCTTTCATTCTCATCTAATATTTGCTTTTCTTGAGCACATTCGTATACTATTTCTCATATGAAATATTATACATATGTCATATTTTTTCCTTAACTCACTTCAGAATTTGTGATCGCTGAACAGCTAATAAGTAATCAAGTTTCTCTGGAACTTGAGGGTCCATTTATATCTCCCACGCAAACAGATCATACTAATGCTAATTTGTCATCATCCAGCCTTACTATCTGGCTTGAGTTGATTGAAAAAGATAAAATGAACAACATGGACAATACTAGTGCGCAAGTAGTATTATTTATTAACATCAAATTCGCATTTTAATTTGTTTCTTACTCATCTGGGTGATGATAAAATTGAAAAAATAATTCTTTACAGATCTTATCGACACCGTGGATCATATCTATTTCTTCTCCAGAGCTAAATCTGACATCTGTTCAAAAACAACAGAAAACCTTCGACGTAAATTACAGCCTTAATAATCAAACAAACATCACCATTTCTGTAAATTTAAAAACAAATTTACAGAAGAGTTTTCCTGTTTCCATTATTTATGATTTATCTCCAATCAACCAGAATGATGGCATATTTTATGGAACAATAGTTCTCATTGGATTATACATATTAATTATTTTCGACGTCATTCATCGAGCTTTTGCAGCCATAATTGCATCCACAATGTCTCTTGGAATTTTAGCTTTGTGTAATCAAGTAAATTTGCTTGAAATCATCTTTTATAACGCTAACAATAATCATTATAATCAATAAAACTTTTTTTAAATAGTTTTTTGATTTAGTAAACATTTTTTTAGCGTCCTACGACAACAGAAATAGTATCATGGATTGACATTGATACTATTTTACTCCTGTTTTCAATGATGATTCTTGTGGCATTATTTGGAGAAACAGGAATTTTCGATTACTTGGCAGTGATAGCTTATAAAGTAATTTTTAAATGTTTTTTTTTAGATATTTTTTATAATAATTACCCTGACCAAGTATTAAGCTGATTAGTTAAATATGATTAATGTCAAATAATCCATCAAAAAAAATGAATAAAATATGCTATTAATCACTCACAGATAACCGGTGGAAAAATGTGGCCGTTAATTTTTATTCTCTGTTTCTTCACTGCTATTATGTCTTCTTTTTTGGACAATACAACCATGGTCCTTTTGATGACCCCTGTGACCATCAGGCTTTGTGAAGTCATGGAAATAAACCCAGTCCCCATTCTCATCACCACCGTCATTTCCTCGAATATCGGAGGAACTCTGACACCTGTTGGAGATCCCCCAAACGTTATAATCACATCTAATTATAACGTAATTAATGCGGTAAAATATAGTTTTTTTTTTAAATTTTATTAAAATTATTCGAGAAATGTTAGTAATATTTGTAAAAATTTTCAGGGTATTAATTTTAACACATTTTTACTTCATATGTCTATGGGAGTTATTCTTGCATTTCTAGTAGCTTGTGTTCAGCTACGGTTTTATTTTCGAGATCCTAAAGATTTAGGATATGATGAACCTCAAGACGTTCAAGAGTTGAGGCACGAAATAGCTATTTGGCAGAGAGCAGCATCAAGTTTGTCAAATTATAGTCGAGAAGAAAAGCTTGTTCGTGAAATTCTTCTTAAGAAAGTACAAAGATTGTATACTTCATTATCAAATAAATTGACAAATCATCATGGACAGATAGCAAAGTACAAAATGACACTTGAAGAATTACAAGAAAGAGTAAGTTCAATAAATAATAACCATATTAAGTATCTATTTAGATGATGAAAAAAAAAGTATATAAATATATTCTGTCATTTTTTTAGTATCCTATTCGAGACAAATGGTTATTAGTAAAATGTAGTTTGGCTCTGATGTTTATCATTACACTGTTCTTTCTACATCATTTGCCATATGTAAACTTGTCTCTGGGCTGGACGACCTTGTTAGGTGTTTTTCTTCTTCTCATTTCAGCTGATACAAAGGATTTTGACGGCATATTGGCACGTGTAGAGTGGAGTACCTTGATATTCTTTGCGGCCTTGTTTATCCTTATGGAGGTCAGACTGGATTTATTTTATTTTAATTTCTTAGAATATTATTCTACATGTTTTTTTGCTTATCTGTTCGTTGACCTCTTACACTACTGGAGAACCGTTCGAGTAAATATTTAGTCATATTTTAGGCGCTTTCACGAATGGGATTGATTGCTTGGATTGGAAAGCAAACTGAATGGGTTATTTTGTCAGTTAATGAGGAGTCTAGACTTGCTACTGCAATTCTTCTTGTTCTATGGGTATCAGCATTAGCAAGTGCTCTTGTTGATAATGTTCCTTTAACAACCATGATGATAAGACTTGTAATCAATCTATCAAAAAATGATGAACTTGGATTGCCTCTTCAACCCTTGGTTTGGGCCTTGGCCTTTGGTGCTTGTATGGGAGGTAAGAGAAAGCTCGTGATTATAGAAATTTCGAGATTCAATGATGTAATGACGTTGATGATAGCATCAATCGCTATTGTAAGATTTTTATCATGCCAATGATAAGTGATTATAATCTCTTTAACAACTGTAATTTTATTACTACCATGAGATATATCATGAGTTTATATTGTTTTACTGATTAAGAGACCTTTTACCTTTTTTTCAGGTAACGCTACTTTAATTGGAGCTTCTGCTAATGTTGTTTGTGCTGGAGTTGCTGAACAACATGGATATCGATTTACATTTATGCAATATTTCAAGTAATTATTCTTTCTTTTCAAAATATTCCACTTGATGATTCAAAGATAAATAAGTTAATTAAATGTGTTTTTGTAGAGTAGGATTTCCAGTTATGTTGAGCACAATTTCAGTTGTTTCCATTTATCTGATCATAGCTCATGTAATTTTTCAATGGCACTGAAGAAAAATATTTCTGAAAAATATAAAAAAATAGCCATATAATGAATAGTTAAAAATTGCTTTATTTATTATCGTTTTTTGACAAAATTTTTGTTTGATAAAAAAATTATTATTTTCCTATTTAATTATGTGATTAAATATAAAGTACATACTTCATTTAAATAAATAAAACATTTGGAAAGAAGAATTCTGCAGTATCAGCGAGAATGTTATCTTCATAAATTTGTTTAATGCAAACATTGGGAATCCCAGTGAAACAGTATACCTGCAGGTGGCACTGACTGGTTGAAGTACTTTCTAAAAAATTTTAAATTGATAAATAAATTTTCTTCAATGAAGAACGAATAAATTATAAAATACATAAAAATGTCATGATGATTTTTTTAATGAACAATATGATTTTTCAAAGATTAATAACATGATTTTCATGAAATAATGGTCTTATGTCCTTGATTAAGATAAATATCATAGTTTATAATTTATAAATGCAAAATCTAATTTTTTCATTCATATGATTCAGTAGTAAGGAAAAATTAATAAATATTTATATACAAGTGGAAAATAACGTTATCCAGATGTTTATTGAAATCAATCATTCATTTTTCGACCTAGAAATTTAGAGATTTAAATTGTTAAATGACTTGACATTTTGCAAAATTCTAAAGCAGATGAATGGTTTAAATAATACCATTCAAGCTTGTAATCAGTTAATCGTAGAGTAGTAAACAAAGTTTACATCTGATGAGAAAATAAATATATAAAATAACAGATATAGTAAGTTAAAATTATGAAGTAATTTAAAATAAATGACAAACAATATTTACTAATGACTTTTATGTTGGATGATTTACAAGATGATTTTTCTATCGACAGCTATAAATAATTAAATTATCAGCAAGGCTAGAGTGTGATTAAAATAACTATTATAATTATTTTAATACATAAAATAAACATGATCTTTTGTGAAAAACATTTGTCATTATTTACATTGTCTGTTAGAAAAAAACGATATGACATAAATTAAACTTTGAACATTGATGTCTATTAGATTTTAATATTGACAGTTTTGACAATGATGAAAAGAACTTTGCCGACTCTTCAAACAATTGGTGGTTAAAACCAAAGGATTGGTTCTTGCAAAAGCTTTACGTAACAAAGTTGAATTTTTTCGTCGACTGACAATGAACTGAGATGACTTGGTACCATCGAAAAAAAGAATCGGAATACGCAACAGGAAAAGAATACTGATGAACTTTTGTTTGTTCAAGTTTTTATTGATGATTTTCAATGTTATATCCTATTATGTTGACAGGTACATGGAAACATTAATAACTAGTTAATGACAAGAAAGAATATCTAAACTGAAAACAATTCGTCACCACCAGGAACCAATAATCATCATTTTCGAGATCTATAATTCAACAATTTGTTAATGAATGCAAAAACGATAAAGAAAAAATTATTTACTGAAACTTTTACGTCAATAGAAGGATCAACAGTCGTTTATTTATTCAAATTTATATTCGACAAATGTACAATAAATACCAATTATTATCATTAAACTCTGACCTAATACAAAACGTAACATAATTATGATGACGTGGTTCGAAAATCTCATCAAAAAATTTTTTTACAAAGATATAATTACACTTTGTATGAATAATAGAAAAGTTAACCGATTACATTTTATTCAAGTGAAATAAATCATTATAAATTATAGAACAATTAATTAATAACAGTCAGTAATTAACATGACACTCATTTAAAAAGACACTAAATGAATATTCCCTAACATCAATAGTTAGATAAGAATATGATTAATATTTATTTAATTCTCTTGGTTACAGATGAGACATTTTCTTCACTAATAACTCATTGTTTAAAATAAAAATTGATTATAAAATGAAACAAAAAAAAAAAGAAGGAAGTAATATTCTATTCGAAATTGTGTAATACTTTTTTTCTAAAATATTGTTATAAAGGGAAGATAGCATATTAATAATCATCATCCGCTAACGAATTCAATAAACATTGACGACGAGTTCTCAGAACAAAAAGTCGATCTAATTATGTAGATTTTTGGAATATTCATTTCTGTAGAAATTCCGAGAACCTTTAATGCAATGCTGAATATCGATATATAAACCGATAATAGTAACACATTATTAATTCTACTTAACTTTACATTGAGTTAATCAGATGGAACATTGCGTAGTATCTTCTTAATGTAGCAGTAAAGTATTTTAACGAGCATGATGCTGATAATAGAAACTTGTACTGTAATCTTTCACCTTCACCAATTTTCTTGATAAGATTGTGCGTACTCTAAAGCGGAAACACATAGATGAGGATTGCCAGGGAAATGTGCGTACCTCAGAATAACTCGAATGGGGCCAAGATCCTGTTACTCTGAGGGATAAATTACCTGACGTAAGCTCATAGTATTAATATAAGTAGACTCTTTTACCATACTGAGACTTCCTACATGTGTGAGCGAGAGTGGATTATTTTATTTACATACATAGTAGATAAATTTTAGTCTACAGTCACTGTCTGTTATGCTAAGAATTCAGGTCTAGATCATTGATGAAATATAAAAGTTAAATAGCTTTTGTTTTTTTTCGTTGATTTATTCGAGTATAGAATCAAAGCATCCTTTATTAATGATTGGAGATGGAAAAAATCTCGAATAATCAAATAAATTGATTCAATTCTTTGAAACAGTCATAAAAATTATGCAATTAATTTTTTTTCAAGAAGTGTAATTCTAATCAAGTAAATGAACACATAATTGATAATATTTTTTTTTAGTAAAAGATTATAGTGAGAATTATTTATCACAAAATATTTATTATTAATCAGTATGGTATAAAGTTTAGTATCTACATATAAATCGCCTGAAGCTAAAATGAACTAAAGGTGAAAATTGATTACACTTTTAGCAAGGATAATTTTCATCATCAAGCATAATTCCATTCACGTTTTACTAAGCTAGAAACAATCCTTTTATTTCCTGACTCTTGATCGAAAAACATTCGCTGGTACTCGATTAGCACAAACGAGTTAGTAGAGAAACGCATCAGGGAGGAATGAGGCAAGTAGCACGTCGAGTTCTATAAAAGAAACGTCAAATTAAAAAAAAAAAAAGGAAAAAAATAAGACAACTGCATAAAAAATCTATAAACGAATGATAAGAAGTCTGGAAAAGTAGTAAAAAATTTAATACTACTGTAAAATGACTGAGAGAAGTTTATTTTTATTTCGTTTCAAATTTTATCATCCTTCTATTGCTTCAGAATATTTTTTCAAGCATCTAAAATTTTATTTTTGGACAAAGAAGCTTTTATTACAACAAAAAATCCAAAAACAAATCATCAATACGCCTTTGCGTCTGTCAGAGACGTTATCTAATGGAAATGATAGAGTATCACATATTACTTCTTGTCTGATGATAATACCCTTTTTTTAGTTGTTCTTTCACCTCAATTAATTATTTATCAACCGAATGAAGAATATTAGTATGCAATACTCATTAATTATGCAATTCATGATGACGGGATAATATTTTTAAGGCAGTGGAATTGTGTCACTGAGAATATTCTAGATAGATAATAATATTGTTTATAATTAATTAAATCATTTCCAAAACAATAATTATCGAAAGCTACAATTAAGTAAATATTAGTCACAACAATCTAATAACTGGTATAACTAAGTTTCTGAAACTTCTCAAGCCAATCAAATTGGTGGTCTCAATGATGACTATTTATATACAAAGTATGATACGAATTGATAAAAAATTTACTTCAGAATGTTCTAGTTCTTGAATATCAATGATGCTTGATATTTAAGATCAAAAAGTTAGTAATAAGACAAATAAATTTCATATTAATTTGATTAAATAATTTCAAGGGCTATAATTTATAAATATTAGTATTGTGATAACAGTAATTAATTGATAATTGTATTAATCATTAATTAATTAATTTAAAAAGTAATGAAAAATGTGAAATAGAAAATATTTTATGCAAATGAAACAAATAAATTAAATAAATAAATTTTTTAGATGATTGATATACTTCCCTTTTCAATATTCATAAATTCTTTGAACTTGAAATAAATGATTTTATACATACTGACGTACGCTTTATTGACATGAGGTATTCCTTGAGCTGATTAATAATACTATCGGACTTTTCCAATGATCCATTCCTCAAAAAAAATGCACAGACTTTGAACCGAAACCTGGAAGAATAACACAAACATGTCAATTTTAAATTCCAGTCAACAAAATAATAAAAAAAGTTGCCTTCACAGGAAACCTATTATATAAATTTATATGTTGATCATATAATTATATTATGTAAACTCTCTCAAATTAAAAAATCAAGGAAGTAGGCAAAAAATTTGACATTTATCGAATTTCAACTTTACCCTATCACATTTGAAAACAATCAAATAGAGTAATAATCTTGACCTAAGTCGAACCTTAACGGTAAATAATAGCGAAGAGTTCAATTCTACAAAGTTGCACAGGCACGAGCATCAGCTTTCAGGATCAAGGTCATGTCTTACAAAGAACTGAATTTAATATTCGAATATTATGACGTTAATTCCTGAAAAAAATAAATCTTCATTATTTTATTACTTTTTTAGCGATAAATTTATCAATTTTCGGCTTCATTCAAATTGTTTTAATATGTTAGAAAATCCCTAAGCTTTTATTATCTTTTCCTGGAAGAATGATATTCTTTTTTCAGCATCTCTTTACAAAGGATTCATATAAGTTTATACATTTCCTACCAATTTTCACACTATTGTCTCTTTGAATTCATGATGAATACTAATTTAATCCGATAATACTGACAATTAGCACCATTTTATAGTATTGTAAAAAAAATTTTTTATGGAAATGACAATTATTAAGTGTCAGATCCAATGAATTGTTAAATAATTTAATTATATGTTTTTCACTTGTTTAACTATCATCATTAAAACCAGTATCTCCATAGGAATTAATTAAATTGAAGAAAAAGAAAGGAAAATTTGTTGTAGGTAAAAATGGATAAAGATCGAGGACAAATAAATTTTTCTTAGCATCTCTCTTACTCTTCATCTTCTTTTCTCTTCATTTGTATTGGTCCATTCGTGAATCCTCTACATCTCATGCGCCTCCTCTTCTAAAAGGTGTCCTTTGATTCTTTCTTTTATCGTTGAATGACGTAGATGTTAAAGAACCGCTCACATATATCCGCGTACGATTCATAGATCGCTTCATTTACAAGCATCCCTCTTCAAAGTGATGAACATCCACGATTATCATTTTCCATAAGTCTTTACACAATTTATTTTCTCTCATTATTCATTTTGCAACCACTTTATTTAAAATACTGTCAGTTATTTTTTTCGCAAGTGAAGAAGTGATTTAAATTTTTAACTGTTATTTAATTTCATGAAAATTACAATAAATAATAAGAGTATGTAATAAATTTTTATGACGAAATTGGATTAATATTTTTGCCAGTTCGTATAATTTCACAGTTCTACTATTTTGATCGTTTTGAGTTAAAAAAAGTGAATGTACATTATTTCAAAACTAAAATTCAGAAACTAGAAAAACCAGAACAATTTTGATTTACTTGAAAGTGAATAGACATAGTGTGCTTTGAATATTTGTGTCATGGAATTAGACAAATAATAGAAATTTGTTGGTTCAAATGATTATCTAAGTAAAACTGTAAGTATATTAAAGTAACAATTTAATTTATTGAATTCATTCAGACAGCTAGTGAGTTCATTCATTTTTTCTTATTCCTCTCAGTGATTTAGAATGAAATATCTTCAGCAAATATAGTTGTCTTATTTATCTGTGTGTAACCAGAGTTGAAAGAACTTTCGAAAATTTAATGCATTTTGTTGACATGCGAATTTATTGACTAATAGGTCAGACTTCTCTCTGATTGAATATTGACCCAATGATTATGCAAATAATGAACTACTTGCCTAATTTTTTTAATGTTTTAATAATTTACTATTTTAAATAATTCGAATTGAAAAAAAATTCTTTTTCATTTTTTTGTAAAATTTAATTATTAAACTTAAAAAATTAATCAGTATAAATTTATTTCAAAGGCTAAAACAATAAAAATGTGTTTATGATCGAAAAAAGAATTCTTTTAAAAATTCATCCCCATGATAAAAGTCAACATAATGAAATGTTTGACATTTTATTATCAAGATTACACATTACAAAAAATCGTTTGAATTTTTCAAAAAAGATGCACTAAAATTACAAAAGTTCCTTGAGACACTCTGGAGATGAAGGTCGTAGCTTTCTTTTTCATCTCCTCTATACGTATTTTCTCTCAAGATGCTTTATCGAACAAGTCATTCAGCAACTTATAATTAAATTGACTTGAAAAATATATAAAAAAATTGATTAAAAAATTAATCTTAATATTTCATACATCATTTGATTGGTAGACATATAAACTTGATCGTGATTATGTTTATGGAAAGTTTAAATTTTTTATGACTAAATAAAACAAAAAAGTATAACCACAGTAATTTCCAACAACTTATGGGTCATTGATCAATATATCCCCTGTATGTGCAATGTTCTTCAGTCTTGGATGCAAAACTGAGATTTAGCAACAGGATGTGTGCAGACCTTGTCTTACTCGTTTATGATCCAGGGTGAAAACCAAGTTAATGTATTTCTAGAGTGTCCAACTTCGTATATGTATATTACACATAATACGCGGCATTTTGAAGTTGTAAACTTTTCATGCTAACTTGCTCTATGTAATGTTTCATGATCTAGATTGCGTAATATAGCCAGATTGAATGCAAAGCAGAAAGTACGTTTAGATAATTGCTCGTACAACTTATATTTATGACTGTATTAATATTTATTTTCGTAGAAATGGAATAGTAACACACTAATTTAGTTAATGCTTCATTTTTCAAATAACGAACAATTTTTTTCATCTTCTGTAAATACTAATTTCCTTCTATAAGGAAAAAATAAATACTCAGTTTATTTATTCATGACGATAAAGATAAAAAAATTTTCAAATTGAAAAGATTTTTTCCTCTTTTTGTGTTCAAGTCAAATAATTGTATAAATCTTTAATTAAAAATTATTTTAAAAAATGATTTTTTTCCAATTTTAAATAATTCATTAATGTTAATTATCACTTTAAAAAACTTAAGTGATTATTAATAGACTGTAGCGATGAATAATTGATGCGAATTAGATATAAACCCTCATAAATTCATTTAAAACAGAAAAATCCCTACAAAACTGATGAATTTTTCATTTAAAAATATCAAGAATCAATTATTACTTATTTATTTTATAAGGAAATCATAATTCTGAATAGAAATGAGTTTGAATAAATTCCTTTAACGCGACAATGAACTCACGAATATCCTTGATGATGATGAATAATTAAATAAATTCGATAAAATTCTGTAGTCTTAATTTTAATACAAGATTTTTGGTTATACCACTAGTAAGTCAAGTAAAGCAAAAAAGAAAGAATAATCCTGAAGGTCGATTTAATTTATGCCGACGCAGAGAGCAGTCTTGTTTCATTTCTTCTTAAAAGTCTTTATGTCTTTCTTTTTTTTTTTTTTATTTGTTGTTAAATGTATTTACGAAATTCTATCCCCAAATATACACCTGACGGTTCATGAAAGATATAATATACTCGTACCGATTCCTTTCTCACTCTTTCTTCGTTGCAGTATTACCTGGCCATTCCCTACTACTCTGTACACTTGCTGGCGGGTCGGTGAGTAGCCCAACAACGTTGGGGCACCCGTCAGTGATTGCTACCCGGTGTGTATGCCACACGGTGGTCCACCGCGCGCTACCAATTCACTAAATCCTCGGCAACTTGCGAGTTCAATTGGCTTCAATAATCCATCACTGAAATAAAATTAAAAAATCATCAATAATTATCATCAATAATCATTTGCATAAATAACTTTGATTATATTTACCAAATTTCAAATAATTTATTCCAAAAATATTAATTTTCATCCTTGGACTAGCATTTAAATAATCTGAAATCAAAGTGAAGTTCTTCCATCCAAGTGATTTGTCTAGTGCTGAAAAATAATTCTATCAGAATTAGTGATATATTTTTTTTTTAATCAAATTTTCGGCTGTTATTTCTATGATTGTAATCTGAATTTAAATATTAGAGTACGAATAAAATCTACGCTTGCATTACACATGAATAAATTAAATGGAAATTTTCTAATCGCGGAAGCATCAACTAATTGTTGTGCAGCAGCGTTCAAGTAGATGACCGGTACATGTGTAAATGAGTGCAGAGTATGCACAACATTAATTCTCTCTTATTTCGATCTATCAATCTATCTTCCTTGCGCGCACAAGTGTGTGATACAAACGGGTGGCTTTCTGTTAGAGAGAAACTTAGAGTTTTATATTAGAAAAGTGCCGATGTTGACCAGTGAGTTACATAAAGAAAGATTGGATCTGACGGGCTGTTAACGAACCTTGTGGAGCTCGAAAAGAAGCATCCAACAATCTTATATATTATGTAAGTCAATAACACACACTAATACTTATTTCCCATCTCTAGAATTATCACTATCAATTCTCTACCTCCGGAAATCCCAAACTCGAAAATTCTTGTAAACTTAAAAGATGATTCAAAAGAGTTTCCTGGTGGTCTGGTGACATTAAATTATGCTAAATTATGGACGACGAGCCCTTGGTAAATTATCACTAAAAAAATAACAGGTTCAAAAATTTAAGTTAAGTGGATTTTTTCCCACTACACTTGTCTTTTTCACTTTGGACAAAATATTCCCTGTAATTTGATGCTCAAAATTCGATATTACCATTAAAAGACGATTAATTTTTTTTTTTTTAAATCTCTATATTCAAAAATGAAATCATAGCTTGCAAATTGATAGTACATTGAGTTATGACTAATGAATAAAATAAAGAGTCTGCCTAGTGAAACCGGTAAACAATAACGGTCATAGAGCTATCTACCATGAAAAAGTACACGCCAAGGTTCTTGTCAATTGATGACATGCAACAGAATCATCAAGTAGGCTTTAACCAGGACGATGGTAGCTTACTGTTATCTAGAAGATGCCAATTATTTTTTTTCCAATATCATTTATCAATTCTATTTGATTCAGTCAGTTATATTTAAAAAAAAATAATCAAAAAATAGAGTTATAACTGTTTAGGTAATTTTTTTTGATTCCATTATCATTAACTTTTTTCAATTCAAAGACAAAAGCAGAAAATTTCTATAATCGTTTTAACTTGCTCTATTTAACGATAATTTAAGTTAAGCTTCAATGTACCATCACACAATTTACTGTTTTTGCATTCCTCGAAAAATACAATTGTGCCCTACTTTTACTTCTAATAACTATCAGAGCATACGACAAAAATTTATTTTTGCTCATCAAGTTTTCAACATAAGAAGGCAGAAGAAATAATAATCAGATACAATACAAAAAAAAAAAAAAATAGCAGAAAGGTTAATTAACATAGCATTAAAAAATGATTGACCGTCGATAAAGATAAAAAAGTAAATTAATTATTATTTAAATTTGCATTTTTGATCAAATGAATCGACGTCTGATCAAAAAGGCAAAAAAATTATTGTCAACAATTTGTATCTATATGAACACAAATCAAAGATTGATGAGAGATTAACTATTCAATTAGATCATTTATATGTAATTTAAACTCATTGATAATCTGTTGTATTTAATTATTTTCATATTTCATTAATCATTTATTCAATAGTCTGACCTAATAATTCTCTAATTTTTTTCAGATACGAAAAAATGAGGAAGTGATATAGTGACGATGATGTCAAGCTTATCTAAATGAAATTGTACATTTAAACGGAAATACACAACACGTGTGATACGTAAAGTTGAATGAAAAACAGGTAGTAGCAATTTACGTTTGTGTTTACGCAGAAAGACGGAAAGTAAAGAAGAAAAATAGTCCAAATAAAGTAAACTTATTATCATTAAACTTTTATGAAATAATTATTATTTAATTTGATTTGTTTCTTTCTGTTTGGATTAAATGAACTCTAATGACAATTTACTTGAATTTATTAAACAATGTTGGGAGAGGTGACGTGAAAGATGCAATTACCACATAAACCATTACAAACCAATTGTAAAACAATTTGTGTGATATTACATGGCATCTTGAGTGACAACCAGAGCAATAGTAATAATAGTTGAGTAAATTCTATTTCGTGTATGAAATAACTGAGAAAGTCACCTTATTAAAATATTTTCATAAATTAGTAAATCACATATATAAACAGGAAGTGAAAAAGAATATAACTAAAGAAATTAAAAGTAAGTTGTGATTGTGATAAAATTAAGTGAGTGACTTAATTATTGAATTCTTTTAATTAATTTTTATATACTAAAAAAGTTGTGATTTCAATTATTTTGTGACATTTAAAAATCAAAGACAATGAAAATGAAGTTTATCACTTCACTCTTTGGGATTGGTTCCCCAAAGAAGATGGGCCGACAGTACATGAAAGTCGGAAGAAATGCCCTCTTTGGAATCAGGCCGCATAAGAATGGAGAATCTATGTGTACAGAACGAGTTCCTAGACCTTTAACTATGTTTATTTCAAAAAATGGAAAGTTAAGACATGGTAAGATTTAATTACTTCTTTATTATCCCCTGCAGAGTAGTTTTTAAGACATATCTAGAGCAAAAAAAGTTTAATAAATAGGAATTAAATAAATTAAAAACTTTGTTAAACGTTAAATATGTTGATAACTTTTAAAAATTATTCTGTGAATTAATTAATTTCTACAGCTTTTGAGCAAATTTTAATTGACTTGGTATGAGTTAAAGTGATTTATTTGCAGTTATTATCTGCAGAACATCATTTCTTTATGATAAAATAAAGTTATCATGTATAGTGATAGTAGAATAAAATATGTAAGCTTACAATGTTTCAACTACGTAATACATTAATTACTAAATGAGTAAATTTATAAATAAATATACATATAATGAGGGGTCATTTGGCTCTCTAGCTTTTCAACGTGGTGAATAATCCTTCGAACACTTCAGTAGCATCTCTTTAATTTTCTTACTCATAAACTGAAACGCGTGCTGAGCATACGAGGACTTGAGTTTTGCTCAGAAAAGATTATCGTGAAAGATAATGTCACTATAAATACATTATTGTAATATTGCAATGTACGGTAATTTTTTTCAATGACGCAATTTTTTCCCCGTCAAGTTTTAAACATTATAAAAGTTACAAAATAGATATCTACAGTATTTCTTAAATATATTCAATTCTACATATTCTTTTTCATCACACTAATTGAATGTGTATTTAAAATCTGCGATAAAAACATGTTTGTAATTTTTTGAAATAAAAAAAAAGCACGTTCCAATGATTAATGTAGGTCCAATACAAATATAAGAACAATAAATAAATAAATAATGTAAACGACCTGACGTTTATCATTACTTCTTCCTCACAGAGAACGTTAGCCTTGACCTATTCTTTAAAGGAATACAGCTCCCGGGTATATAGATATATTGAGAGTACAGTCATGAAAGAGGTAGAGTATTCACTACTGAGGGAAAGCAAAGATGTTTCGCAATTTTGCACTGATCAACTTTTTGGATGCCGGTCGTATGATGTAATTGAGATAATAAGTCGACCGAGGAAACCTGAATGACCATAGTAGAGTAGTTAATTTATTTTTTTCAACGTCTAAAGTTTACATAAATGTAAATTTCTTTTCAATTTTTTGAAAAAATTCATTGAAACATTTTTCTTGGTATCAATAATACAAGTAGTAATTGACTATTATATTTTTATAATAAATATCTCTCCAAGAATCATTGATTGAAACTCAACTATCACTAGAACCCTTGCTATGTGTTACCTTTGCAGGTCACAACTTACATGTCACCCAAGTAATACATTCTCTTTAATGAAAAAGTATTCTGCATATAATATGGAAATATAACCAAATAGAGAAAACGTTGAGACTTAGTATTGGTAAGCAAGATTTTAAATAAGCAAATTTATTTATTTATTTATTTATTATTAATAAAAGAGACTAGTGAATATATTAATATCAATAATGTTTTATATAAAAATTCAGTTGTTTATAAAATTATTAACGTGCATTCTCAAAGTTAACCTTGGAAAATTGTAGACCAAACTAAATTTCGAATTTGTACGACATCATAAGCGAAATTCTCATAGGCTTGATAATTGTGGTTAGCCATAAAATATGTTCATCTATTTGTAACCACAACACAAGATGAGATGTTGATATCTTTGATGTGTATTATAATACTGGCTTTTAAATATTTAATTATAATCTAATTGAGAAAAAAAAGTTCATCGTAATTATAGCATTTTTTTTTCTATTCATTGTTTCGTAAAAGCATTTGATAAAAAATTATTACGTCGCAAAATACTTTCATTATTGAAAAGAAATGAAAGGTAAACGACGAACTACAATTTCCATCTAAGAGTTTTATTTTTCTATTCAATGAATTTATTTTTGATAGAGAATTTTTTTATTCTTTTGAAGAATGTTCACATAAGTTTAAACAAATAAAAAAATTCATCAAGATGAAGGAGAATACATTTAGGACATTGCACCTCATATATTGCATGATGATACCACAATTCCTAAATTGGCCAAGAAGTTGATATTCATCAAAATCTTTTGTTGATTTTTTTCAAATAGATATGAAAAATAAGTCTAGTAGTCTTTCAGTCCAATTCATTTTACTTATGAAAAGGAATGAAAGAATAAAATAATTAAACTGACAATAAAAAAATAAAAATTAAACAGGCAAATAACAGATAAATTTTCATCTCTATGAATACAACAGACATGTTATTAATCAACTGCATTCGTGTGCCTGACCTTTCTGAAGAATTTAATGTTTAATATTTTTTGCGCATCTTGTAGAAAGACAAGCCTATTTATTCTTTGCAGTACATTAAGTTGAATTCCAGATAATTATTTTAATCAGATTTTGATAAACAAGTTAGACCAACTTGTAATCATTAAAAAATACTAGAAATGGATAATCTTTGATAAAATCAACATAACAGAAAGATATACAAATGGCATAAAGAATAAAAAAAGTTATGAATATTATAGAAATGCAGTGGTCCTTGCATTTGAACATAGAGTCAGTATTACAAAATCTCAACTGTCCAAACATTTTTACTCTTACTTGCAAAATGGTGAACTGTTATTCAATGAGAATTGTTTAGATTGGTTGGAAGCACATTCAATGCGCATGGATATACATATTGCAAATACAGTACGTAATAGAGGAATTGACAAGAAGAAGGCCAAGAAGGGGAAAAAGTCGAGAATATACTTACCTCTACACATGTACTCCATGCCAAGATATTTTTGAGATCACTTTCACTCCTCAACATTCCTCATGATGCTGGAAGACCAATGACTAGAAGCAGCAGATCTTTTCGTGCGTAAATGCGAACCGGTCACTTCACCTCTTTCGCCTTCAAGATCCCATAGCAAACCGTTTTACGTAGTTATTGCATACTACCAGTTATCTGTAAAAGACAACATTAGATGTAAAATAAAAAATCCGATAAAAATTTATGCCAAATACTTGTGTTAATATATTTTGTTATTAAGGCTCATTATCTATTGCTTTATTAGATTTGTCAATAGACTGTTGAAATTTAGACCAATTGAAATGGTTGAGACAGTGTACTATACTGCTTTCGCTATTGGCATTCACTTTGTATAGATTGATTGGCACATGTTGCAATTTAAGGTAATTTAAGGTTGGCGAATATGTGAAAATAATTTCTTGACACCTGTGTCCCTGAACATTGATTTTTTAGAGACACTGTAATTATTAAAAAGTAGTTTACTATACTATTAGAAGTTTTTTCAATAATTAGAAAAGTGAGCGAGGAAATTTTTTGTTGTGCAAACTATAATAAAAATTGAAATAAAATAATAACAAGTTAATAAACAAAAAAATCTAACTAAATCATTTTAAATATATACCGCTTACTGGATTGCTATTAATTATCGAGAAAGCATTTAATAAAATGAATTCATCAATTAACGTAATATCCTAAATAAATGATTAATTCTCTAGTTGGTTGAACTGGTTTAAAAGTACTGTTAGTTTAAGAAAATTGACCTGCATTGAAATGCAATGATGTAGCAAATCGAATAAATATTCAGCATGATCTAAAGGGAGATCTAAAAGAACGGAGATTTCAACCCACGTATCGTTCTACTATTTTACGATCGAAGATACCCTCCTATTCTGCCTCTATGATGATTATAGTTCTTCGAGAATGTCAGTTAGTAGGTAACTGAGACACATTATACAATCATACAAGAGTATTGAACCCACCCTATTATCAGCTGTAGACTCTTTGATGAGCAAAAACAAGTTGAAGAAGCATCTAAAGCAACTATCAAGGCATCTTGTTCTATAATACTAAACAGCTGAAGACTGGTTTTCGCTCACGGTTCCTTGAATTCCGCTATAAATTAATCTTTTATGGATAGTTGAATGAAAACTGACAGTTTGATTTTTTTTGTATATGATCGTAAATAATAAAATTAATTTTATTTCCATGTGGCAGACATGAATCAAAAGGAATTTTTTTATTAGATTCTGCCTTACTTTATAATTCTAGAAATATACAATTTCAATCATAACATGCATTCTATCAACTATTACTTATCAGTTTCGATATTAACCGGTTTTACAGAACTCACCTGAAAAATTTTTCTTTTTAATCAATCTCACTCACAGTAGATTCTAAGTTGATTGATCTTCCTTCCTAGAGGATATAGGATTTGAAACAGGTTTTTTTTTCAATTTCCTCTGATCATTGAACTGCTCTTGATGAATTGAATTGGAAATATTAAGGAATTACTTTCTATTTGACATTCATTACTTTGATACTATTATTCATGGAATTAACTATTAATTCACGGATTTGTGGAGCTATCTGAAAATAATGAAAAAAAGTATTTCAATTAAAAAAATGTTTTTAACATTAAAATCGTTTATGATGAGTTAAGTTTACGAAATAAAATATTAAAAAGCAATAAAAGAATAAATTATTCCATTCAATTTATTGAATCGAATATTCAAAAAACTATAAATAATTTTAATATTCAAAAATTATTAAAACATTGTTAAATATATATTCATTTATTAAACAGCAAAAAAACAAAACCACTCATAAACTTTTGATGAAATTAAAAAGCTGAAATGATTAAGTTCCAAGCTATCATTTAACAAGGTCAGTTCGAGGCTAAATTCTGATTCAACTTTCACGTGCTTCCCTTAAATACCATATTACGATAAATCTCCATTCTCGACCATGTTTACTCTTCACAGTACTCTTGGTAAATTACAAGGTATATGAACCTAACGATAACCGTCTGTCTGATGAACATTTTCTTAGCTTACTATTGAGCTTGCTTTTCGTCTGGGAAAATTCTTGAAGGTTAACTTGATAATCCACAAGAAGCATTTCACTATGATTTGCCCTTGATAATGCACTGGAATGAACTCACTGGGTATTTCCAATTGCAAAGACTCTTCCAATGAAGGTCTCTTCTACAGGTTAACATGAAAAAAAATCCTTTGAAATATTGAAGGACTTCTACTCCTGATATATTAAAATGTAATGTTACATCTTTTTGTTTTTAAATTCATTTATTGGTTAATAAGTCCAACTTCCTCATCAATTTATTTATGATAAAATTAAAAATCACTAATAATTTAAATGCCAATAAATAAATAATATGGTGCAATGTAGTCAAAAGGCATAATAATCACTATTAGAAATGCAGTTTTCTAATTCAACAATTATAGTTAACTTTATGTAATGCTTGTTAAACATTCCTTAAGTTGATTGTTTTATCTTATTAGCGAAGAATAACCAGAGTGAAAGAACGATAAATAATATTATGAAACATGAAGTAATGATTCTGGTTAATATTTATGATAATGACGACTATAATTATAATCGTGATTATTATTATAACAATTGATAGAAACAATTGTTCAAATAATCATTTTCAACAATTGTTAGTGATAAACTCCCTTAAAAGCATCAATCATAACGGCACTTGAAGATAATTAACTCTCTTTTACTATTTTCATTCTTTGTATCCATCAGCTTTAAGCTATTATTTGCGGCATATTCACCTTCGTCTCTTGTGGTATGCCTCATGCATTCTTGTTTGGAATAGACCTCATTTAACAGCTTTTATCTTTTCACATTTCCGCATGAGTATCATCTTCATAGCTTTCTACTTGACTCCTTTTATATCTTCTGATTTTTCTACTTTTCTACGACCATTTGTCAGAACGATAATTAGACATTAAATCTTCATTATATGGTAGAACTAAGACAGATTGATTATTTTTTTCTGTTAAATGAACAACTTATTATTATTATTATAAAATTTCGATAAGATAAATATACTTCAAGTTTGAAAGCAAATGATAAAGATGATGAGATAGAAGGTCAATGACTTGATCAATTTGAGAAGACGGGAGTGAAAATTTGATGACTTTTTGAGCACTCAAGAAAATGGTAAAAAAAGTTATAAAATCACATAAACAAAAATAAAAAAGTGATAAAATTCGCATAATATTTTTCCATAAAATAAAGTGGTTTGGTTAGGATATAACAAGTAATATTTGTGTAATTATTGTTGAATTTTTGTATTTAATTTATTCATCTCGAAAAAATCAAGTAACGATTGAATAAATTCAACAACTTATGTGCTATCAAATTACTTCGAATATTTACAAGTATTTTAAATATATTCCTTGTGGTTAGATCATCGCAAAACCACATTATCTTATTGAGAATTGAAAATAAAAGTGCTCAAATTAATTTTATTTTTCACGTATTCAATCTAATTGAATAAATTTATAGCAGGATATTCTTTTAGATTGTAGACACCTTGAAGTATATTCATTGTATTTAGTAAAAAATCTTAAGAAAAAAGATCCTTTTGCTTGATTATTTAGTGCTTTGAGTTTAAGAAAAAATTTTATTATAAATAAATTTTTTTTTACGAAGCAGTTATTACATTCTAAAGAATTCTGGTAAATAATTCTTATAAATTTTATCGTCAAAATTCAAGTGCTAAAAATACAAAAACTTCTATTTTTACAGTTATATTTACTTTATTAACTTCTGTTATACTATTCATGAGATGAACTGTACTATGATTGACACATTAAGGACAATCATTTACTGTAGATAAAATTTTTAGGAAGGTCAATAACTGAACATGGAACTTCTCATATTTACGCCATTAACTCATTCTTCTGAGATTAAGAAATGAACGTAACGATGATTTGCCAATGGTGCCAAACGCGAAAGGAGAGATCACGATGGCCATTACGCAATGTTCCTGTCTTGTAATGACTCTGCGTATAACAGTTGCAGTAACATGAACAACATCTCACACAGAATCCAATATATTGTAGCTTGATTTTGTACGACATATCTTATGCAATGAGCAAATCGATTTGATAGATCTGATTTTTTAAGGTTCCTCCAACAAGTGCATCGACTTTAATAAGAATTAGGTCAAGATCTTTAAAAAATTATTCAAGATAATGAATACGTAATGATAAGAAATAAGTTTTGAATTTAAAAAAAAATACTATGCTGATTAGAAAAGTTTCACGAAAGTAATTTTTAGCTCTTTAATTACTTCTTTTTTTGCAAAAATAATAAAAAATTATTTTTATGTTTATAAAAAGATTGCGATCACGCAAAATGTAAAAATAAAAATATCTTTTGTAGTCTCTGACGTAGATAAACTTGATTTTCTGTCTGGTAAAAATTTTTTCTTATTCTCTTATGGACCGAAGTAGGATATGAGAATGTTCAGGTAAACGTTGAGTAGGTCATCATGACGATAATGTTCAGCTGATGCATCATGTTTTCGGATTAAAAACTTAGCATGTACTAAACATTCAATTTAATTGTTAAAGTCGCAAAAAATATTTGGATAACGGTTCCAGAAATGACCGAAGTTACCAACGTATAAATAACATCCTTTTAGATGGATCTAGTTTAAGATGAATTTACATTCAAAAAACATTGAATAATATATACAGAATGTAAAAAAATTAAAATACTCAGAATAGCATCTTTTAATTGATTAACAAAATGCAAAAAAAGCTTTAATCAATAGTTGAATTTATAAATAGATTGTCGGTAAGAAGAAAGATCGTCTGAAACATTTATATATATAACTCAATTCTTTTCTCACAAAACCTTTCTTGAACTATTAAAACATCTAACTTTCTCGTAACTGTTACGTTTTCCAACTTAACTTTCCTCGTAATGATTATTTCAAATTGATTATATTTATGCTGACAGATTTTTCAAAAATATGAGATAATTTCGAAAACAATTACCACAATGGTTGAAAATATTTTAACTAATAAATGGAATTAAATCTTAAATAATTAATTTAATAATTAAAACTGTAGGGTGTTAAATTGTAAATTAATATCATCTACTTCATAATATCATTTCCGTTAAGGAGTTTTTTAAAATTATTATTATTGCTATTGCTGAGTAACTTTCGCTTTCATCTCCAATGTCAAGATATTCTTAAGAAGCTGTTAAATTCAGACTTGGGGTCAGTGACACTCAAATTTCCCAAATAACAGTTTCAAGGTCTTCTCCAAGTTACAATCATGCTCAGTAATGTTATATATTATGTATTGGTATGGCAAATTACTTATGATGATTGGAACTGGTCGAATGCGAAATTATCAGATGAGAGTACTCACATTTATTCGTATTATATAGATGTAATTCTTCTTTCTATTCCATGTGCACGTAGCAAGAAAATTACAGGCTTTATGGATATAAGAACAATTTCTTGGAGGTTCTCTTCGTGAAAGATTCATTTCCTGTAAAATCATGATATAATATAATTCAATTGAATAATTATTAATTTAAATTTTTCAATTTTACTTTATCTATATGAATAAATTTATTTCTTTTAAAGGTCGATCTAGTTTTTACTCAAGATTATCTATTTTATGGATAAAAATATTCAATAAATACTTGAAATACTTTTCAGAAATTAATACTTTACAAAATACGTTATTTAAATAAAAACTTAAACTACATTCTACAACAAATACATAATTTTCTTTAAATATTCACAAGACTTTTATGACATCTTTTTATGTATTATCTCTTCATTCAAATAGAAGAAAAACAACTGATGAATCCTAATAAAGTTATTTGTTGCAAACAAAAAATTCAGGACACTCATAATGTGTTGCAATGATGCACAAATAACTTTTTGACCCTTTTTATAATATTTACCATAATCATATATTGTAATTAAATTTCGTAATAACTATGACATAAATTTTATAAAAAAACCTCATAAAATTTCTTTGTATTCTTTTCATATATTAATAAATTTTTTTAATTTTCAGGTAGAATAGCTGCTATTCTATTTGGCTTATTAGCTTTAGCTATTGGAATTATTCTAAGTAGCATTCCTTGGGTTGATTATGTTATCTTAAGAGTAAGTATACATGATAATAATTACAAAAAACATGAGTAATCATTAAATAATCAATTATGATCATAAAATTAATTCTATGATAAAAGTAGTGTACGAAAAAAATTTAATAGAGCATTTTTTATTAGTTACTTATTTATTATTTAGAACACCAGAAACTTTCACATCATGTTTGGATATTATTATGAAATTTTATTTATCGCTGATTAAATATTTTTCACTAATTTATTCTTAGAAAAAATTTGATTTTATTACACCAATAAGTATTGATGAATCATGATTATCAGCACATATGAAAGATATTAATAGAGCCAAAGATAATAAATGTATATAATGTAATATTTTGCTTATTATTACAGCAATTAAGGTTGTGGAATGGTTCTCTTTCTTTCCAGTATTGGCAAAAACCTGGAGTAGTAAGACTTACCAAAGTATATATATTCAACGTTACAAATGCAGAAAATTTTCTCAATTATAATGAGAAACCTAAACTTCAAGAGGTTGGACCTTTTGTATATAAGTAAGTAATCTACTATTTCTATTGATTTAACAAACCCAGATTGTTTGATAAATCACAAAAACTTGATTATATAGATGTTTACACTTTATCTGGATATTCTTATGTTAATAAATTTCCGGCATTTGATACAATATGATATAGACCTTGGTTTTTTCAAACAAATACGGTTGAATTGTTGGCTTTATGATTTATTTAAATGCTAAGAAATAAAGAAATAAATATATGTACCTGATTTATCTGTAGATATATGCATTCCTATCTAGTTGCTTTACAGTATATTAATTCAATGTAGCCACCTTTCAAAATAAATCAGCAATAATAGCAACAGGTATCTTATGTAGGATTGCATCGTTCCGAAATTTATGTTCAGCTTCATTGAATTTATTTCCTCTTCAGTGCATACTCGTCTTTGCCGGAGGCTTTAACTTCTTCCTACTAACATATAATAATAATTTCAGTAAAACTAAATTGAGTTGTTTATTATTTTGATATTGTATATTCTTTATAATTTTCACATATTGGCAGAAAAAAATAATATTATTAATTAATGAAAGAACAAATATAGGATAACTTTATTTTATTCTATTTATGTATTTTACTTTCAATCACTAGATGAAATTTTAATTGGACTTATTATTAATAAAGAGAACCTATCTACTGTGTCATGTTAAAAAAACTCATGAAGCATAATTTTTTATGCACTTGAAGACATTCAAATTACCTTTTTACAATGTCCACTCCATTAAATTCATTACGGTAACTACATAGTTGAAGAACTCCCAGGGTTATTTAAAACATCAACTTATATTAAGAAAACTTCAAATGGAAGAATGTTTATACAGTTTTTATTTATTACCTTGATGTTTTAAAAAAAATATTTTCATAGATAACCTTTTTTCTGAACATCTTTTATGAATATGTCATGACTTTAGCGTGATAAAAAAAAGTTAATTTTAATAATTACTAGTTAATTTTTTCTCTTACAGAAGTCAAAGACATAATAACCTAATTATTAGTGACTATGTATATACAGGTTATCTTGACATTTTTTTTGCTGATAACCCCTAATTTAATTAGTTCCATAAAATATAAATAATATATTATTTATATTATATGTAATACAAAATAGAAATAATGACATAAGTATCATAAAATTGTATAAATTATATTACCATTGCTGTTTGATTAGTACGTAGGTTCTAAAAAGAAAAGCTGAGAGGAAAGTAATCGTTTGTGAGTAAAGTCCATAACTAAACGTAATGAAGCTGTGTATTATATCAAAGTATATGTAGTGAGAGTATAAACGACTTCACTTGATACCCAATATGTCTAATATAATGTGAACCAAACCCAACGCCTTTTGATAATCGTCCCTACACGGCACTCTCATTTCTACGAATCAGAAGTAAATATATAATAAGACAGGTTACGTACACATCTTTAGTAAACATGTAACGTGATAAAATAATAAAAAGAATAAAGAACAAAGAAACTGCAATTCTGTTTTCCGCTTGAAATAGAAAGAAAGAATCAGTATTACCAACAGACGCAAATTTCTAAAGTAAAGACTAGTTGTCAATGATGATCGCGTGCTTGAATTTCTCTTCCGCATTATGATTTATCTTGTTTTACTTTTTATCTATTAGATTAAATGTGTTAAATATTTATCTACTTCCCTTGTTAAATAAACAGACAGTTGATTTCTTAGTGCTAAAAACATTTTGAGACTTCCTTTATTATTATTATGTTTAATAATCAATGAAGTGAGATGAGAGAAAAGTTGGTCTAAAATAGAAAAGAAGAAAATCATTGGATTAATTATTGCTTTCAAGTTGATCAAGTGAAAATTGATAACTGTTGAAAATTTCATCTTTGAACAAAACAAATCTATTTGATTATTAAATATATTATTATACTCTCAACTTTATTAGGTTAAAAAACAATTATAAATGAACTTTTGTTTCGATATATTATCAACTGTATTGGTGGCACGGTGACCTGGTAATTCGGTTATCTAATACGTTAAATTATGCAGGGTTAAGTGCACATGTGCACTTGCTACATTGCTTTACCTTCTAATACTTTCTATTCGTATGTTTAACTACCATCAAAGACACAATACAATTTAGTATGATACGTTTACATTATTAACAATTACGTAGTACTAAAGAAATATACCATCAACTATTCATTCATTTTTATATTTAATTTGTAATATTATCAAAGTTGATATGACTCAATCGATTACGCTATAGTAATTTAATAATTCAATACCACATGAATTTGTGTGATTTCTAAATTAACAAATTTACTCAAAATGTCATCCTCTAACATCTGAAGCCAAGTGATTTCGTAAATCATGTGAAAATACAAGCCTTTTCTGAATTTTATCATGTAAGGAACTAAGTTTTTCTCATGAAGTCAAAAAAAATCTTGAAACGGAAGATGAATGATAAAGAGATAAGAGTGTTTGATGGATACTGCTTTACATTAAGGTATTTTAATTTTTATCATTTATATCTTCATCAGTATTTTTGGAACTCATTAAAATTTTTGCAGGAAAAAGATGATAGTTGTCTCACGCACCAACGATTTATGTTACTTGATAAAAAACTAACAAGTCAAATGTCCACACATGATTAGGGAAAGTCACGGACAGAATAACAAAGAATTTCGCGGACAAGTGTACACATATATCACTTTCACGTTCAGGGAGACAATTTCAAGATAAAAAAGTAAAAGTTGCCCTCAACATGACATTTTTATTGCACTACTTGCACAATGGTACTCAACTTGATCGTAGAAAAACAAATGTTATATGTTATAAATTTACATTAATTCATAACAAAAAAATTTTTATAAATTATGTTCGAATATATTTATCATCATTTAATTATTCA
Source organism: Chelonus insularis (assembly GCF_013357705.1). Lineage (NCBI taxonomy): Eukaryota > Metazoa > Arthropoda > Insecta > Hymenoptera > Braconidae > Chelonus > Chelonus insularis. The sequence continues at coordinate 2,985,973 of NW_023276776.1, forward strand.
TTGAGTGAAAAGTACCAAAACGCTGTACAATAATTGAACTGGTATGATTTCAAAGAATAGATTCAATGATGTATCCAAGAAAAAAATTTTTTTTGTCAATAAATTTTTCAAAATTCAATTGATCATTAGAAGCAAAATTTAAATTATCTTGATGGATACTTTCGGCAATAAATTTTAACTGATTAATAGAAGACATAAGTGTTAAGGATCTATGTTTATGAGATGTAGAAATGTTCTAGGATTACTTTCTCCAATTAGCCAACATTCGTAGACTCGAGTCCTTCGGCGAATTATCCTTGGTGTGATTTTATCGATACGATACGCAGGATTGAATCATGATCTGTTATTACGTGGCATAATGTAATAATCCTACATACTATTATGTATTATATATATAATCTGTTCGCGGTATGACAGAAGCAATTTCTCGTAATGGTTGCGTATTTGTACACACATTTAACTCCTCTAACCAGCGTCGACCTGTACCACGAACTTCCGTAGAAAGCTATATATTAACGTACCTATCACAACCATAAGGGTATGGAATTTAATCTTAAGGTGTGTAACAGGTATTTGAAGATTCCATTTTATTCATAATTCAATTTGAATCAATTAATGAACTCAGCTATTCTTCAATCTGTATCAATATTTTATTTGTTGTTGTCTAAAAAAATTTTATTAGATAAATTTCGAATATGCCAGTGAAAAAATAAGTGAATGGTCAGACATTGGAATCTATTAATTGTAATCAATAATCCATGTTTCATCATAAATCTATCAACTTGACAATTCTCGACTACCATATTCTAATAAAATATTAGCAAGTAATAAATTTTAACTTCACTTAGATACAAATTAATTATAATTAGTCGATTATTTTTGTATAACTATCAGTTAATATTTCACTTTAAATAAATAAGAATAGTTATAAATAATAGTAATGTTAACATAAATATTCAAATCTGTTTTTGTTTTAACTTCACGTCAGACTTTATTATTTTATCGATGATGATGATAACGAATAATTTAAACTGTCAGGATTTAATGAAAGATAGTTGATGAATTGTTGTGAATCATTCTGCAATCATATTCACCTAATTTCTCATCCGTAAATAAAAAGGAAGAATTCTAAATTATGCCCAGTTGCTTTCTCAACAATAATGATTAAGTATCACGCAGAATAATCAGGAAAGCTCTCTGCAGCAATTATTTCTTCAAGACTGATGCTTCTTCATCATAAATAGAATAGGAACAATTCCTTAGTGTATATGTACGGATGAGAAAGTTTGGCCTTCTTTAAGTTATATCAATTTTTCGTTTGTTAGAAAAAAATATTGAAAAATTATGATTCGAGAAATGAAATTACCCTCAATGCCTTGATTTCCTAGAGAAATTTTTTTAATATCTATCAGTTGAAATTCATATCAACTCATATTTTATACCAACTCTTCATGCTCATTGTATATAATATTTATTTATCTTTAATTGAATTTTTGTTAAATTAGTCCCATCATAAAAATTGTTGAGAGAAAGATAAATTACATACGATCATTATGTTTCCTTCATCGTTAAGGTAATTTGATTGTCTTATTAACGTTTCAGGTCAATGAAAAATTCATTCAAATATAATGTAATTTTCAGAACATAGTATATTATTTTTTAAGTAAATAATTTTTAAGAACTTACACTCCATTTACTTTTGAATGAATCTAAGTATTACCATTAATTTAAAAAAATTAATATCAGTTTTATATTTATTTTTCAGAGAAGACATGGAAAAAGTCAACATTGTTTTTCATGATAATGGAACAGTATCTTACCGACATAAAAAAATTCTAAACTTTGTTCCGGAGTTGTCTAAGGATAGTGACCTTGAAGTTTTAGTTCCAAATATTCCTCTTTTGGTATGTCTAGACTCATAAATTATTAATTTAATTCAGTAGAACGTACTTGTACATCGATTATAAATGGACGTTTATTTCCAGACATTGTCAACACAAAGCAAGAGTCTACCTCGTCTTTTAAACTTTGGACTATCAATGTTTATTAGCGGATTGAACCAGAAGCCATTTGTTCCAGTGACTGCTCAACAATTAGTCTTTGGTTATGACGACCCATTAGTCAGTATAGCCCATCGATTTTTTCCAAAAGCAAGAAGACCTATGCATCAAATGGGACTACTTCTTGCTGTAAGTTCTGATAAAAAATTATTTTATGATTTGAAAAAATTTTTAGTTATTTATTTGTAATTCAATAGTTTATGATTCAGTTTTTTAATCAACATTCTTTATTTGATCAAAAAAAGGAAGCAATGTGTTATATATGAGGAAGCTATTAACTTTACTCTCATTTAAAGTAATAACCAAGAATTTATCAATCAATCTTTGTAGAACGCGAAAGTAGTACATAGAGTCAGCTCGAGTTATATATTTGCATTCTTGGATGCTCAACATTCTTGAACGGCTTCAGCAACCTTCACTTAATCTATCAACTGTTTGAATTGATAACTTAATTGATTGTACCATTATGTAATCCTACTAAGTATTGATCTCGCAAATGACATGTATTTTTCATTAGTTTTAGAATATATTTAAAGTATTTTAATAGATATGGCATTCAACTTACACACTCTTGGAAATAAAAATTAATTTTATAATTTTTTTTTGCTTTCGACTTACAGCGAAATGGAACATTAGATGAGGTGTCAACAATATTTACTGGTCATACAGACATGAAACAATTTGGATTAATTAACAGAATCAATGGTTTGGATCGTCTTCCTTACTGGGAGGAGGAACCTTGCAATTCCATTACAGCTTCTGAGGGTAAGAAACTTGATAAATTATTTAAAAAAATTTTTTTTTTATTTATAATGTTAAAAGAATGTACGAATTTATGTATCCATAGTTATAAATTATTATGTTATAATTTATTATTTGTATTCTTAGGATCTTTCTTTCCACCAAGGGAAAGCACAGGAGCAGATGTAGTTCACGTATACGACAAAGATCTCTGTCGAGTATTACCACTACAGTATCGAGGTCCAGTAGAAAAAGCTGGTATAAATGCAGATTTATATACTCCAACTGATGACGTGTTTGATCCTCCTACTGTTAAAACTCCAGACAATGAATGCTTTTGTCCAGACGATCCTAAGAGTTGTCCGCCTAAAGGTCTTCAAAATATCAGTCCTTGTCAATACAGTGAGTTAATAATTTTTCTATATTATCAAATTTTTAGAATCATCATTATAAAAACAAAATATTTACAAGAATTTTGATTTTCAAGGTGCTCCAGTTTATTTATCTTTTCCACATTTTTACAAAGCTGATCCAAAACTGGTAGATGCAGTTGTAGGATTGAATCCAGTGCCAGAATTACATGAAACTTATTTTAAAATTCAACCGGTATGTTAAATAAAATAAATTGATGAACGAAATAAAAAATAATGAGTTATACTAATTATGTTGTACTTAATTTAGAAACTAGGCGTGCCGGTAGAAGGGAAAGTACGAGTTCAATTGAATCTAAAAGTCGAACGGCAGCCAGATATCAATGCTGTAGCTCAATTTCCAGACATTGTGTTCCCAATAATGTGGTTGGAAGAAGGAATTGATGAATTAACACCAGCGATAAGAAGATGGATTTATTTGTCGACAACATTTGCTGATATAGCAGTTCCATGCATTACGTATGGAATGATTCTAGTCGGTCTACTTGTCCTCAGTGCAATATTTGCTAAAGCACAAAATGATATTATTACAACACATGAAGCTATTGAACTGGGCAAAAAAACTATAAGACGAGGATCATCATTGATAATAAGTAGCCAAAATCGAATCCATGTTGTCAAAGAATCTTATATTTTATTGAATTCTAATGCCGAGGATGCAAGGCCGATCGTCGACCTGTGATTCTAATACAATTAATGATAAATAATTCAATATAATATTTTAACATTTTTTATTGAAAGTGTAAACTAAGTGAACTTTAATGCTCATTGTGCTCAATAATATTTTTTATCTAAAGACGAAAATGTATTAAATAATTATAAATGATCAAGAATACTCGACCTTTAAGATAGTAATCGATTAAAAGAACACACACACAGAAGTGACGAAAAATAATTCAAAGTGAACAAAATATGAAGTGGAAGATAGAATGGTGTTCTGTGAAAATGCTCTCTTGTTGGCCTTTTTATTCTACCTCTTTACATTCCATAAGCTTGCCGTTTATGAAAATATTAAATTGTTTAGGATAAAATTATTAAAAAAATAAACGTCAATTATAGCGCATACTTTGTTAGAAATTAAATATCTATTGAAGATAAAAAATTTGAAAGTAATTGTAATTATCTTCAAGTATCAATTTATTCTAAATCAAATAATTTATATGAAAAACATGTATTTTTACAACGTTCGAATAATAATTTTATACCTTTATTGAACATTAAATTATTAAATGAACACTTGAACAAGGTAATCTATTCTAGAAAATATATTTTAAATAATAACAATTATCTAGAGGCGAATGAAATTCAAAATATTATTAACTTACAATAATTTATTTTTAAAAAAATATTGAATGTATTAATCATGTGCTTTGTTTAGTTCAAGGGTTTATGCAATATATGCATGATGATAAGATAACTAAACAATATTAAATAGAAAATTATTGTGAAATAAATAATTTTTCTTACTCTTAATAAGAGTCAGTCATAAAAAAATAAAATGAAACTTGTTCATGTGCAGTAAAGAATAATATTGAAATAACTTTTTAACCATTTTATGGCATTAAAATGCTAAACAACTGTCGTAAAATGTATTTGTAAATTGAATAAACTCGGTATTAATTTAGGTACTAATTTTTACAGATTTTTTATTGTTGACAAAAAACATATTTTGATAATAAATAATACGAAGTTGCTCAATTTACCAATTAGTTTAAAGTATTTGTTTAATTTTCATATGTTCCAAATTCCTATAGTAATAATAAATAAGCCTTATTTGAATTTCCAACTATTAAAATGTTTAACTATTAAAAATTTGGATACGTTTACAAATAAAAAAACTAAGTAATTATTAGAAACACCACATGAACATGAATATTGATCGCTGAGTAGTACGCGAGACATAGACATGCGCCGATCGTTTCTGTCATACAGACCAGAATCATGCGTTGTTTTTGTGTTTTTCGGTTTTTTGTGACATTTATTATAATTTTTCAGTTTGTTAATAGTGAAAATTCACTAAAAGAAATTAATAAATTTACTGAAGATGAATTGCAAATGTGTATTAGTAGTTTTTCCGTTCATTCAGACAAAATCATTAGAACTCAAGACTCTCTCATGCTTGGAGCCAAGTATATAATGGAAGCTGAGTTGGATAATAGGGAGGATTGTTTAAAACTTTGTTGTAAAACTAAGGAATGTGATGTATTTATTTTTGAAGAAAAAGTAAGTTATTTTAGCAATACTTTAGAAAATTTAAATTATTATTAAAAATTCTGTTCATTTTTAGAAACAAGGAAGTTGTTATCTGTTTCATTGTGGTCCACCTCATGATTTCAAGTGTAAGTTTACGACCCATGCGAACTACAGTAGTGCTGTGTTAACAAATTTAAATTATCGTAATACGATTCACCATGAGGATCAAATTAGGAGAAGTCAACAAGAACATGAGTTGAAATCTTTGCGAAAAATGAGGGACAGATCATCAATAGAATACGTTTATACAGAGGCAAGTGGTCTTGTAATAACTGAATCTCCACAATCATTAATTTCAACAACATCCCCACCAAAAACGATATGTCATCGCAATCAGTATGAATGCAGAACTTCTCATGATTGCATAGCAATTTATAATGTTTGTGATGGAATTCCCCAGTGTGCTGATGGATCTGACGAAGCTTCAGACCTTGGATGTCCAACAGAAAAACCTACACCTCCTCCACCAGTGCTTCAAGAACAAATACTTACAGCTCCAGAACTCTCAAAATATCCTGTTATTCTCCCTCATCATAAAAATTATCCTCCATTTTATAATAACCCAGAAATTCCTGCAAAAGCATGGCAAAGTCTTCCTCAGCAACCAGGACTTCAGTATCCATCTCAACAAATGATGCATTTGTCTCCAAATAATTATGGGTCTCAAGGATATGCAAATAACTGGGATTATCGTCAAATGTATGATCAAAACAAAGAATCTTATCCATCACTGAATAATTTTCATGGAAAAAATGACATAACTCATTACGATCAAGAGTCATCACATATTTTTAACCACAAAAAACCAGGGATGTTGGTGGAAAATGTTGAAGAGAATAGAGAAGTCGGAAGACCTTACATAGAATCTGAAAGGCCTTATGAACCGTATTATCCTAGACAGAATCATGAAAGTTGGCATGAAAATCAAGCTGTAGAAATACAACAAAAATCTCAGCCAACAGAATCTCCAACAATAGAAAGACAAGAAATTAAAGAAACGAGTGATGTAAAGAAAACTGGACCCATTATAAAAGAAAACAAGGTATTTTTTTTTTAATAATTTACTCATTATTCAAAAATTTTCATTTTAAATTATTTTACATGATGCATTAAATTGTTATTTAAATCCGTTCATTTTTTTAGCTGCCACCTGAAGAATCTTCAACATTGAAAGAAAATTCAAATATTAAAAAAGAATTGGAAACCCAAAAAAATGTCCACCCACCTAAACAATTGGATTTATCAGTTTCTAAAACTTCACATGATAAAGAAAATATTACAATGAATCATCCGAACAAATCAATAGAAACCTTAAACAAACCTATAGAAAAACATGAAGAAGTAAGAATTCATCATTTTGTTGCGGAACATCTTCAACAAAATAATAATAAAAATAGTAATGCCATTTTAAAGCCTAAAGGTGCTGTTATATCACTTTCAATTGGTGTTGTAGTGACTTTAATAATGATCATGTTGATAACGTGTCGATTAAGAATAGTGAGAAAACGTGGACGTCGTCATGGTCCCTTTGCTCATGATGCTGATTATCTCATGAATGGAATGTATTTATAAATCTCCAAATGATTGAGTAAGAAACAAAAAATACAAATAGTATTAAGTGAAATTAATTATGAATATTAATTCTATTAAAGTTACTATAACAGTTTAACTGGTTGTTGTAATTATCAGAACTACTTTGTAATTATTAAACGTTGATTAAGATCATTTTTGTAAAAAATCTGAATAAAAATTATGTTACTAAAAGTTAATTGGCGTATCAATAAACATTAACAGTGAAGTTATAAAAAAATTTACAGCTTCGTGTATTTCATAAACGTATACAGTCAAGAAATGTTTATATAATTTATTGTGCAGTTTATTCTAAGATAAAGCCCATGCATTCAAAATTGCTTTCGATTAATCATTTAATTGAATTTATACTAACTTATATTTATAATTAATGATACGATAGTGAAAATAAAATAAAAAGCTACTAAAAAACAAGACAGAGAGCTCGTTTCAACGAAATGTATGCATTATGAGTAAGTTACACGTCTTTTTCTATTTTTAAATACAATATATTACAGTGAAACACACAATTATAATTTATTGTTATTCATTTTATGTCTAAATTTTTTATAATCACCTTAGGAATTATTTCATTATTATTAATATTATTATTGTTATTATTATCATTATTTGTATAATTATCATTATCATTAATATTAATTAATTATAATAATGGTTATTACTATCCATTATTGATCTTTATGAATTACTAGTACGTTGAACTTGGCTAATATTATGGGACAGCACGAAAGTCGTGTAATGGGAGACTAATATTTTTGTATATTTTATATTTGTTTCTTGCTTGTTTCGTTCACAATTAGTCAATAAAAATTCAACTGACCTGCATTTTTGTTTTTTATTCATCATTTAATGCTTTTTTTTTTATTGCAAATAATCCTCAGTAGCTAGTGCAACAGTAACTGTGATATTATGATAATAAATAATTTAAATGAACATATTTATGCTACTGCGGCAGTGGCTTTCTGTATTTCAAATTAGAATAAAAATCAGTGATCCACGTTATTTACTTAGTATCTTTCAACATATAATTCACCTCCAATACATTAAAAGTCTGTCACTATTCAATTTATTTCATTCTTCGTTCTATTTGTCGGAACTTTTTATTTATTTCACGCTACCGACTGATTAGACGTTTATTTAGTGACGATTATATTAACAATCAGTTTATTTGTTCTTCAAATGATTTTATCGTTCAGATTACGTTTCAATATTAAAATTTTTCAGATTTTTCTTTATATTTCTCTTTCTATGTTTTCCTTTTTTTTAAATATTAATCAAATAATTAATCATGTATTTATGTATTTATATGAGTATTTCAATATGCTGAAATTTTTTTTTTACTTTGATATACTTAGCTACAATGATTTCAACTATTTATCAATGAAGTTACTTTGATAAAACATTCAAATAAATTCGGAAGGGTAGAGTACATACAAATAAAACTATCTAAAAAAGAATATGAGTACAAAAACCGCTTCACGTTATTCGTTTCTAACAAAGAGTCACATCTGAAATATTTTATTATCACTCACACGAATACCTTGGCAAGCCCGTCAGCTCCAGCGCTAGCGATAAACGGCAACGACGGATGGAACGCTACATCTAAAATACTCTCATCAAATTTCTTACGATGTGCTGTTATTTCTTGTACACAAGTCTTATTATCCATATTCCATAATCTTATACTGCAATCATGACCTAGAAAAAAACTTTCTCGTTAATTATACGTTTTACAAAAATAATACAATAATTAATAACACCGATGTTGATTAAAGAAACTAAGAGATGAAGTGATAATCAACATTCTACCATTAATTATATGAATATTATTTGTGAATAAAATAATAAAGGAAAACTTACTGCCTGAAAGCAAATAAAGCCCATACGGATCGACAGCAAGACTAGTAACAGCTTCCAAATGCGCAACCATTGCATGTGCTAACGAGGCTGAACGATGATCATAAAATCTAATATGTCGATCTTCATGAGCAGCTATGATTAATGGTTGAATTGGATGAGCAACAACTTGATTTACACCTCTAGTTCCATTGCCTTCAAGTCGTGATACTACTGAACCGGTTTCTGCATCAAATATTAAACATGATTCTTCGTAAGCTACAACTATTTTGTGAGGTTCATCTTTCACAAAATCTACAGAAGTTGGAATGCCATCTGAAAATAAAATAATATTTATTGTAATATTCTGAATAACTTAACAATTAATTTACTAGTCTTCAGTTAAATACAAAGGGAAACTGAATTTATTAGATTTAATTGGTACGTACCTTGCTCGGAAACATATGTATTGAGAAGAGGAATTTTACTTTGAGGATTCCAAAGTTTAACAGTACCATCGGCGCTGACAGATAGCAATTGGGATCGTGGATGAAACATACTCAAACCCCAGACAGCATCGGTATGACCTTTAAGTGTTTGACAAAGAACTTCTGGTACATAAGTATCATAAGGATCTATGTTTCCTGAAGGAACAGACCAACAGTGTATCATACTATCCAATCCTCCACTATAACATCGACTGCCTGTACTACAGATTGCCAGACATAAAACTGGACCTGTATGTGACCTAAAGGTATACAAAGGTTCAACATCCAATGATGCTGATTTTTTAGCTGGTACTGTTTTTTGAAGATTCCACAATTTGAGAGTATGATCATCACTAGCAGTTATCAAAACAGGATCTGTTGGATGGAAGACGAGAGCTCTAACACAATCGAAATGGGAGCGAAGTGTATATTTTGCATTCCAAGTTTTTCTAAATGTTTCTTTTGTTTTTGAAGTCATCTAAAATTAATGAAGATTTTAAAAAATAAATTACTTGCTTTCCGACAATAAATTGTTACTTTCTAATATTAATAAGTTGAAATAATAAAACATATTGAGAGAGTAGTTAGGAGCTAAAAATAAATAATGGGTAAAACAATGAATGTACTTACATCATACGCTACCTCCGCATCATTACTAACTGTTAATAATGCTAGTTCTCCTAATCCCAGTGCCGAATCACCTTCTTCAGTCGGACGCTGAGCATCTCTTCCCATCTCACGGTTTAAAATTTCTAAAATATTAAATTTACTCCTTAATCATTCAGATATAATATTTTACAAGAGAATTATGATAATTAAACGAAACAATAATCTTACTCCAGTTTGCTGATTCCGGATTAACTCGAATAATTGAGCTCGGAATAGATTCTTCAGTTTCTGTCAAAAGATTCAGCTCATTGAATACTTCTTCAGCTTCTACATCAACTTCTTCTGCCATCATTCTTGAATCCTCATTCTGCTTAACTTCATTATTATCTTTATCATAAAAGTCATCTTCTGCCTCTCCTTCTTCTTCCTCCATATCAATATCAGCATTGGCAAGAAATTCAAAGTTAGCCGTTACTGATGCTTCCGCATCGAAGATTATTGCATCTGCCATCCGAATTGGCTAAAATCATTTTCAAATTAAAATCATAATATAGTAATAATTATCGAAGAGAAAAATCATGTGTATATGAAGAACAATGAAAGCAGTTATCCATTTTTCCCCGATAATGAACTAAAATAAGCAACTAAATGTATGATTTTAAAAAAAAATAATAACAGATTAATACTGAAATATTGAAAAATTATTTATCATATAATTATTATATTAGTCAACAGGACTTATCACTTTATTTACGTTAGATTTAATATTTATAAAATGATTTTGTTGCTTCCATACTGTACCTACTTCTTGACATAACTATTGAGAATTTAGATGACATTTGTTGAACAGTGATCGTGAAAAAAAGAAAGAAAAGAAAATAAAATCTACGAAGTTTATTTACTTTTGTTTTTTTATCATCTCGAGTTTTTCGCCTACAGCAACGGCCATGCTTTGATGACCATTCAGTACCATTGACCGCTGGTGTATGGATATCATCAGATTCTGTGTTGTTATTGAGCCCAAGAAGAGATCGTACCTTGTTTGACCGAACATCAATAATTGTATCGGTATAACCAATTTCTTGCAGATATCTGAAAAAAATAAGAAAAATATATAATTATGTATTTAATATTAAATTGGCAATAAAACTCAAAAAAAAAAAATATTGATCATCGAATTTACTTTCATAAAAACATGGAAAGTAACTAATTAATTACAGTAATCTTACTCTCTTAAAAGTTGACGTCCTTGCTTCCAGGAAATATCGCTGACAGATGAAAATATTGCCTCTTCATCACCTCCACCTCCTTCTGTTCCTCCACCTGTGGTTGTTTCTTCATAAAGAAGAGGTTTTTCATCACCCTCCATGTCTCTTCCAATATCCGTTCCATATTTTAATACATGATATTTTGCTCTATTTAATCGAAACAGAATTTCAACCTTTAGTATAATGTTTGGAAAAATAATCGTTATACTATTCACTCACTGATAAAAAAAAACTGAAGTTTGTAAACTTCAAGTTCTAAATTGACTTTCAAAAATTCTATTTAACAACTATTGTTACTTCGAATGTACGATGGAACATTGTTTTACATTAAGCATTATCTCAAGACACAAATTCAATAAACATCGTACATCATTTATAAATGATATGACAGCTCACACTCATTATTATGTAAGAAACTTCATGTGTTTACCTTTCTTGTTTTAACGCATATTCCAACATTTTTATCCTTCTCACAAGATCATTTTTCAAATTTTCTTGAGCTTTCCGTTCACCTTGTAAAAACGCTATCCGTGCCTAAAAAAAGAACACTAATTAGTAATAATCATTATAATTGAAAGAAATGACACTTGTTTGAAAATTTATTTAATTACAATTCTAAACAAAAATAGTTGTTAAAATACGATTGAAGGATATTTAAAGATTGATAAAAGTTTTAAATACCGGTCTTATCACTATCTATGTTTCACGTGATTCATTTTACCATTTAAACTTAATAGAAATAGTTTATAATTTTTCTTAGATTGTGAGATAGATAATTAGGATAAAAAACAAACTAATCGACGGGTCTTCGTGAATATGTATCGATGTACATCTATATACATGTTATAATACTCAAAAAGCTCACTCTATACTGTAGTATACTGAAGAAGATGAATGTCAAGGTAAAATGCCATCGATAAAAGTATTTATAATAGGAATAAAACAATAATTTTCAGATGAAAATACAATGCAAAATTAAAAAAAAAAGTATAAATCATAACTGAAAATAAATTTCATTTTTGAAGACAGTTTAAAACATAATCATTTGGTCAAATCAATAATTAATGTTTAAAACTGTGACAATCGAGCGAAGCTCATAATTGTGTTGAGACAAGAAAAACAACAAATAAATAACTAAATGATTAAAAATTAATTGGAGTGTAAAAATAAGTCAATATTCAACTCAAATGCCAATTAGTTACAGAATAATCACCTGAAACTCTGCTCTATCTAACTCCCATTGAGATCTGTCAAGCTCAAAGCGAGCCCACTCATGCTGAATGAAGTGGAGGATGCCAGGCATTGAGTATTGTGGTCTTTGATCCTTGGTGCCGTTACCACTTGCATTGTCACTGTTTTGGTGCTTTTCATTAGTAGCAGACACGTTAGCACCAGCTGGGAGTGGTCCATTATGATTTTGAGAAACTGAACTGGAGTTTTCCTCCATTATGGAACCGCAACACTGGCTAGGTACCTTCATTTCATGACACGGCGGCCATTACAGTGCCTTTCCTTCCCCGCGAGCCCCGAGAGTGCTCTCCCGTCGAGATTCAAGATGCTTTTTCGATCGTCTAGCTGTTGGCACTCAAAACTCAACTATCACACCAAATAATATCACTTTCAGAAACTTAAGTATTTAGTTTTATCAATATTCCAATGGCTATTTCTACTTTTTTTTATTGCTTTGTGTCTCCAACAGTCGTCTCACGAACCGATCTTTTACCACTTCCACACACTATCAATTCAATCGAGTTGAACACTAAGGCTGGGCTATACTTTCAATTTTCGTCGATGGCGATTTAACGCCATTACTAACTGCGGTGGCTAAGGAAGCTTTGCATCAAACACATTTACGTCGATAACAACGGAAATGAACCGAAAATGATAATTTATAATAAATATCCTTGTAGTTATTTTTCTTTTTAAATTTGTAATTAATATAAAAACAGATTGTTTAAATCACAATTATCAACGTATAAATTTATTTACGGAATATATTTCTATTGCTTCCATATTGCTACATCCTCTTTCTGTCAATGTATTGAATAAAAATTATGTAAAACTATTATTAATAATCTACAATTCAGATCACTATTTATTTTATAATTAATATATAATTAACAATTAAAAAAAATCTAATTAATAAGGATATTTGACTAATAAATATATACAAATTTAATAAAAAATGTTTTTACGTCGGATATCTTGTTATACAAACCACGAAGAAAGCACTAACCACTATTGGATACTCGTTTTTTTGCCGACCAATCACATTAGCAAAGCGAAGTGCTTTCGAGCTTTCGTCGTATTGTTTCTCTTCGTACTTTTCTATGGAGATTTATTGAAAAAAAAATAAATTCACTGTATTCATTGGTCTTTTTAATATTTATTTTAAAAAACAACATCCTGCCAAAAGTGTTCATAAGGTTGAATAAGCTTAGAGAAAATTTTTTTTGTTGTTTTTTTAAAGAAAATATCTGACCTAAATATATTATTTTTCACTCTGAATGTAACAATGTTCGTGAAACGACTGCATATTGGCATTGAGCTCCAAAAAAGTATTCCAATTTAAAAATTCCGCCATTTTTTGATTAATTAATACGTGAGTCAGATAAACACACGTGAATTTCAAAAAATTTGTCAGTAAACCTAGCTGGTAAATCAATCTATATAGCAATCTTGAGGTTTGATTGTTTAAAGTTGCGGTAGTCCTAGATAGCCTTAAAACTTGAAACTTACATTTATCATTATATTAGTCTTGATAAAAAATAACTTGGTTATCTTTAAGTAATAAAAAAATTATTCATGATATATACTTTAATTTTTAAATAGTAAATAGATATAACAATTATTAGGTCAAAGGGACCAAACAAAATAAATCATGTCACTATCAAGAGAACCTCTAGAAGAAAGATTATGGTCAGGGATTGTTACACGAATACTAATTAATACTATTTCACATCCTATTGAATATGCTAGAGTTTTAATTCAAATTGGTCATGAGCCAATATTACCACGAGAAACTAGAACTTTATTTGGTAAACCAGCTCTAGCTTTACCAAATATATTCCAATATGGTAAGTCTTATTTATTTTTTCAATTTAATACGATTAACACCTCAATTATATTTACTAATATAATTTCATAAAAATACTAAAAATATTTGAGTAATCATTGTTAATTTTTCTGTCTAGTAAAACATATAAAAACCGTTGATGGATTTACTGGATGTTATCGTGGTTTCGTACCAAAGCTGTGTTCTTATACTTTAAGTGCTGTTGCGATGGAAAAAGTCTCAGAATCTGTTCTATTTACTGAGATATATCCACAAGTCCATAGTGATAATGAGGACATTGAAGAACTTCCCGATGAAAAAAGGTAATACTAATATTTTTCATGTATTCATTCAACGAAAATCAACATTCGTATCAACAAATTAATCAGTTTAATTTTTTTTTTGTTTGTTTATCAATGTAGAAAAGCTGCTTATCAACGAGAATTGATCAAAGAAATAGTTACCAAGATAGTTGGAATTGTTGCTTGCCACCCTCTAGATGTGGTGACTCTCAGGATGATGGCACAATTCGTTGGTCGCGAAACTAAATACAAGTACTTGATTGGGATCTTATAAAATTATTGTTTCGCTGTGATCATCAATTTTATTACTGTATAATTATCTATTGATACTTCATTTCTGTCTTATAGTGGTGTCATTCAATCTTTCGTTGAAGTTTACAAAGAAAATGGAATAATGGGATACTACGCAGGACTAGTACCGAGATTGATATCTCATATTTCTACACTCGCTCTTGTTAGTTATTCAACATATTTTATTAATAAATATATCATTCATGATCGTGAGACTAAGAAGTATACTTCAACAATAATGACAGTACGTTTTACATTAAATATTATGGTTTATTATATTGATGAATGATTCTATGATGAGTTTTTTAAAATTTTAGTTTCTCGCCTCAACCTTCACCTATCCATTGTTGGTTGTGTACAATTGTATGGCAATAAATAATAGCGGATTGGAAGCTGGAATGCCTCCGAATATGCCAATTTATATTTCTTGGACTGATTGCTGGAGTCACTTATCATCAATGAATCAACTCAAACGAGGCAGTAGTTTACTATGGCGTTATTATACTGGACCTCAAGTTGTAATTAATGGCAGACTGGTGGCACTCACTAATAAACAATTTTACTATCACAAATAAATAATGATAAAATAAGTAATGATTCTACTAAAACTATTCGAAAGTGATATTATTCATCTCTGGTCAAATGTTGATAAAAATATTTTCTTCATATACATATTAAAAAAAGAATGATATAGCTCACTTACATTTTTTAATGATTTATTTAAATAATTACACATGTATTGTTGATTTGAATTGTCAACGAAACTAAATTGTACATTCATGAAATGAAAATTTATTTAATAAATGTCTATCTCAGGATATGATCCTCTGGGTACTTGATGACTCTTGGGAAATTTTCAATTTTTTCTTGTGGAATATCATCGATATTTGTTGGGACTTCTCTTAAAGGTTTTATTTGGTTGCTGATATTTGCAAGAATGGACTTCGGCACATTGTCATCTTCAAATATCAATAAACGCGCCATTGTAGCACGACGCTGTAAATTACCCTTCATTGTATGATAAACAGCTTTTTCTACTATTAATTTTTTATTTTTTTTATGAAGCTCCCAAGCAAGGGTCCAAGTAGCACCACCATGGTAAGTTGTATGATGGAAGTAAACTCTTTTAGTCCAGTCATCTCCTCGTAAGGCAATGTGTTTGCTGTTAATTACTACTACATGATCTCCACATCGATCTGATAATGAGTTTAAAATAAATAATTAGATAGAATTAGATGTTTATTATAATATATTTATTCACTCACTCATTGGATGATAAATGGGTTTATAAAGTCCTTTCAGGTATTTAACTAGTAAAGGAGCACTCAAAAAAGGATCTTGCCATTTCATGTCATAAAGATGCCAAATACTTGATAGAGTACCCCATTGCTAAGATCAAAAAGAATTATTAGCATTTTTTGTTTTCAAAATATTATAAAATAAAATATGAAATATTTTACTAACCTGTGCTCGTCTAACAAGAGACATATTTTGAAGATTTATGTTATTTGATCAAATGATTCTAATCAAAATTTCTGTAAAAATACATTTGGTTGTTAGTTATATAAAATCTACAACTTTTCTTAACGTAACAACACTTACATTCATTATTTTTTCATGTTACAATTCATTAAAATTCATGAAATAAATTCGGCGAATTTATACGTGGATAAAAGAATAATTTAGATAGAAGCACTCGGTTTCATTAGTGCCTTCCGTATATCATAAGAGCAATTACCGACCGCGGTAATGATTTTCGTATGCGTCCGAATATATCGACTTACTTGTTCCTGCTCCAATTTTCAGAGCAGTGGTGTTTGAAAAAGACTACACAATGTCACTAGTGTAATAAAAAAGTGGGAGGTAATGTGGACGAATCGTGAAACCACAATTGGCGAATAATTTTGTCAAATGCTGTTGCAATCTTGTGCATTCTTACACGTGGAATATATAAACATATGAGAGAGATAACAGTAGTCAAATGACATTAGATAATTTATCTTTTATTTTTACACAGTAGTTTTTTGGAGGATAAACATTTTTTATTAACAAACCTAATAAGGTTAAGCATGTGAAGTAGTATAAGGTATAAGTATGTCAGTTTTATTGGAATTTGTCTCATAATAGTAGTGCAATGTGCTTAATTTAGTTTGCACATTAATTAAATGAACTTGTATCTATCAATTTTATATTTATTCTTCGTATTTTTAATATAGTTTTATTATTTTTAGATGTATTACAGTAGAATTTTTCAACGAAATTACGTAAAATCTTTCAATACAATATGTACTGCCAAATATTCAAGAAAAAGCGCAAAAAATATATCAGCATTCAAATTAGTTAAGTCAAATAATATCAATGAAGATGTTGATAATGGAGAATTTGGGAATAATCCAAATTGGGAGTTATTTGGGCTCAAAGGTTTCCGATTTTATCTACCAGGTAGTATTGGACCTGGTTGGCTTGATCAATCAACAACAGTTCATGTGAAAACGAAATCAATTATTCTACCTGATGATGAAGAAATTAGCAGTAGATGTAAAAATTATAGGAACAAAAGAATCGATCCTGATCAACCTGTTCTCCAATGTATAGCTCAAGAATGTCCTATACTACTCAGAAAGGGTATCATAGAGCTATTTCCAGGTTGTATGGAGACTTCGTCACCTCAGTTGACCATTGTGACCATCACACAAAAACTTAATCCGAGAATAAGGTGGAGTAAAGAAATTGAAACTGAGAAGCTAGCAAAATACGTAAGTTTCCTAAAAACTTTGATTGAATTTAACTGTTTAAAAAATGTATTGTCTGTATTCATCAATGACAAATTTATTATATTGTTTATATCATCAACTATTTATAGAGATTTATGTAATATATATGTACTTGTTTACATATGCATTATATTGTTTATGTTATTGTTCATCAATATAAATATTTATTAATAGCTACTTATATACTAAGTATTATTCATGCTATAGTTCTTTTTCATTATACTTATTTAAAATATATAGAATGATAATTTTGTTTTGTATATAACAATACATTTTTCTAATTAAATTTTTATAAGATTATTAAACAATTAATTACATAAATTTGTTGATAGTTTCTTCTTGCAGCATCTGATCTATGCAATAAGCTGAAATTGTTTGGATACTGGGCCGATTTTATAAATCCTTTCAGTGGTCAACCATACTTCAGCCCGAACAAAAGTAGTATGCTGTATAAAACTGATGAAAGATTCAGATGCATAGGTTTTAAAATATTGAAAAATAATTCATGTAAAGTAATAACTCATGACACCAAAAATAATGAATTCAGAGGTAACTATAATATACTGTTAATAAATATATTATCTTTCATAATCATTTGTTATTTTATTAATAAATTTATTAATAACTGGAAAGCATAATTCAAACGATAATGAAACACTAATAATTATTTGTATCATCAATGACTTTTTATTAGAAAGTGTCGGAATACACAGAAATGTTCATTAATTGTATTTAAATTACAGGAAGCCTTTATACATCGGCCCCATCAAATTCGGAATTTTTTCGAGATATACTGAATATGCCAGATTAGTAAATCTCTGTGGTGTGTATAAATAAATCCAATAATTATGTAAGTAAAAAACAATAAAAATATTATTTATAATTCCAGATTGATATTCTAGTTTATCAACCGCTAGCTACGTACTGATACGAGATAAATGATTGTAATTATTATCAGATAACTATTTTGTTGAATTATCTCAAATAAATTATAGAGAATAAATAATTCTACTTAAAGAATGTCAAATTTTATCTAATTATCATTTTTAGATTATTTGATATAAATAACACAATATCAAAAATTTTTAAGATAATGTTGACCCTAGAAGTCATATCCAATAAAACCTCCTTTAATCGAACACTTTCAAGAAGTTATTACTTCAAAAAATATACGATTTAATTAATTATATAAAATGAAATATAACAATACTAGGTAGTTTTTTATAATTATATTTATATTATATTTTTTTTTGAAATTTTAGATAGATTGGTTCAGTTTAATAGGTTTTTACTGTCAATAAGATTGAGAAAAATATCATTTCACCTCATAGAAGGAATAAAACAAAAGAATAGATGTGCTATGTATTTGATTGCTGTTCGAATCATCATCGTACTTTCGTAAAAACTTTATAGTTACTGTAACGATTTCATATAGTAGGCATTACAAGCATGAAAAAGTTGTATAAAAATAGAAGAGATAAATTTCTAACCAAGCGTTCTGGATTTTCCACATGAAATCATCCTAGAAAAGCTTAAAAGTATTGATTTCCTATCCTCTTCAACTCATAAATTTTTTACTTAATTACAAGTCAGCAAGCATGCATGGATTCTAGTGTTTTAGATAGATGCTTTTTAGAAATAAAATTTTATTAAGATTCAGAATACCAATTATATCAGATTATTTTAGAACTTTGAATTTTTATCAATAATATTTTTTATTTTAATTTATTTTCAATGACAATAGTCGTTTTAATTTACATCATTAATTTATTTTCATCTCTATTACTCTGGTTGTAATAAAATTAACACTAGTAGAACTCAAGCATTGGTTTAAATCAAGTAACTTCCTCTGACACTAATTTAACAGTTTAATAGATAAGGTGTTAAAGTTATGTTAAGTTACTTTAACATACTGACTTATATTTAATTATAATCGATACATACCAAGTGTGAGAGTAATTGAATATGTACTAAGAATACATTAACGTATAGATGTAATAAAACTTAAAAAAAAGTAAAAAATATAGACACTAATAGAAATTAAAACGAATGTCAAAAAAGTAATTTTTAGCTTTAATTTCAGTTTAATTAATCTCTTAAAGTATATATTATAACTGAAATGGAATTTCAAACTTTTCATGTTGAAGCCTTTTTAAAATTTTTAAGTTAATTTCGTCAGCATAAATTGAATTTATATTTCATTTTTAATTTTATATTTAACTCATGAATCTTATCTTTGACAGAATAGATACTATTAATTATATACGAGCGATACCATTACATGCATAATTGTGTTAACGTATATTAGACTCAATCTGATTGAATATTAGCAAACGCATTCCCTACTTTGTGTGATATTAGTGTCATGTAGGATATTCTGATGAAAGTGGATCCATGAATATTAATAAACGTCTCACCAAAGAGCTTCCAGAGCAATGTGTTAATGAGTAGCATTGATGTAATCACAATCTAATATTAAACATAAAATAAGTATTATTTTTCATATTAATATATTTTCAATTATTCTAGAGCTTTTTTTTACTTACGTGAATCTTAAACAATAGCAAAAATATAGAGACAACATGTCAATTTATTTACTACTTGAACAATAAAGACCAGTATCTCTTAAGACTGAGTGCCATCTCCAGATGTCCTGAAAAAAAAACATATGACGCCGCTGAATTTTTTGCCAGGAAATCGGCTAATTTGATTTAGCCCATTTTTCTCCATAAAATCAGCTTGGTCTTGAGAGTTTTGCCATGAAATTTCTTATTAAAAATACACATTGACTGGATTAGAAGGTTTTTGTTAAGTCCAGGAAGGCACATTTGACCCAAGAATATAATTTTCAAGTGCCTTTTTTGTCTAAAACTTCCAGTTTGACATGAGCTTTGCTCTAGACTTTTTGATTTCAAGGTCCACTTTCCTCAATATCAGTTGCTATGATGTTCTTAATAGATTTTTTATTATTCCTCTGATTGAATTCTGATAACAGTAATCTTCTAATGTTTGATTCATTTAAATTACATGAAAAATGTGATGAAAAATTATACAACTAATCATTGAGAAGAGAAATGAATTTTTGTACATGATAGCTCATTTTATGCCCTAAAGCTTATTGGTAGACTACTTACATT
This sequence comes from Chelonus insularis, assembly GCF_013357705.1. Taxonomy (NCBI): domain Eukaryota; kingdom Metazoa; phylum Arthropoda; class Insecta; order Hymenoptera; family Braconidae; genus Chelonus; species Chelonus insularis. The sequence goes on from NW_023276776.1 coordinate 3,006,808, forward strand.
ATATTAGTTAGTATCGTTCACTTAATTGCTAATCAAGTTGGTTTGAATGAAAGAACAAATGCATTAAGAAAATGATAATTTTTATTCAAAATTTTATGACAAAAATAATTAGCAATGTCTTATGAATTTAAAAAAACTCCATCGACTAGTAGCCTTAGGGGATATAAAATTCAATTTATTCGGGCTTATAATTGAATTTTTAACTTGTGATGGTTTTTCTATTGATTAATTGGAAATTAGAAAATGATTGAAATTTTATGAGAAAAGTAAAACTCACCAATTCTTTAATAAAAAGCTATTAAATACAATCAACTATGAATAGAAGTGAGAGTGTTTATTTTTAACAAAAAAAAAAGCTAAAATAAATTAAGCCACATATTTATTCACACGCAAAGGTAGATAGTTTTTATATCTTTATACAGTTTAATTCGTGAATATATTTTTGCCGAGTTACATTTACGTGACCGTCGAAAACTCATTAGAATTTGTTTCATGTTAAGTTTAATGAGATCGAGATATTCATTGGATTTAGGCCAATTGTTAGATGAAGTTGGGTATTTAGTAAAGTTTCATATTTGTAATAAAGAATTAAAAGAGCGAAAAATAATTAAAACTTTTTATTTTTCGTTGTTTGTTTTGGTAGATATTACGTGCTAATACAATTATAAAATTTGCAGTATATGTAATTTGACTATTGTACTCTAGTGCTATTGCTTCAGAGTGTAATTGTAAATTACAGCTTTACCTTTTTTAATTATTTCATTTTTTTTTTACCAATAACTGAGATTACTTTTTTATCAATACGATTTTTCCTACATTACAATTTTATCATTATCATCATTTACACGCTTTAATCTATATTTGGAATATATTAGTAGAACTTATTTTATTTTTTCAACCAATTTATTCAAACTACTAAACCAATTGAATGTGATTCAAATATACATATTTTTTTTGACAAAAATAAATTTAAATATAATTCAGTTACAAATTTGAATGATAAATATTTTATTATTGAGTTTTTAATTAATATAACAAGGAAATAAAAGGCAGATTAAATAAATTATCTTCAGGGATAAATGAATAAAAATTATCAATATTTTTAATATTTTCATATTTATTACAAAACGATGAATTTTATATTGAACATATAATACTCGAAACTACAAAAAATCAATTTCATTTTTTTTTTTTTAATTGGAGAGATTTCATTATATCATTATTATAATAATAATTATCATTAATTTTATTACATAATTATTAAATGTACTTTTATTATGTAAATAATCATGTAGTAGTTTCATTCAATGTTCATAAAACCAACTTGAATTGTTGGAAAAAAAACAATCACAAGTATTTTTAATTTTTTTATTATTCTCAAAAAGGCATGAACAACAATGTTATTTAAAACTTTATAATTTCCATTAAACATTTAATCTAATCAATATTTCCTCTATTGATTTTGTAATTATAAATGAAACAATAATAACCTTTCTCACTCAACTTATATATCCTTTGAGTTTAAAATCAATTCAAACCCTAAGATGCGTCTATATATCATTAAAGATCTAGCGTTATAAAGATAAATGCATTCGAATAGTAAATAATTACACAGAATTAAACAATAATGATAACAATTGATTGATTATTTTTCATTGTTTTGGTGTTAACAGTGAGTTTCTATCATAAAATAATTTTTCGGTAATAATCCATCATTCGATAACAGTAAACATATTTGTCTTTATTTAATTGAGTATTTATTATAATGAAATAAATCAATGTATATGCTTATGTCGATACAAATCATTAGGAGAATGTGTAACTAGAAAGTTGAGGCTATTGGTTTACGTCAGAACATTTAATCAAGATGAAAGAGGTCATATTTAGAATTATTTTTGAATAAAGTTTCAATTGGAAGACACCTCTACTTTTCCAATTTTTTAACACATATACAACTAGCCCAGGAAGATTTTCAGCGAAAAATATTTTCTGTCAAGACCAGGACTCGAACCTGGACCTTCCAGTTACGCGCTGGCTGCTAGACCAGTTAAGCTAACTCATCAGTCTATATATTTCGCTTTAAATCATACCTGGCTTAAATCAAATCATTCACTATCAAAGTGTAACCCTGCACAATTAATTTATCTTCAGATATATCTTCCAATTGGAACTCTACTCTTATTTTTAAATGGAAAAGGGTTTTGGAAAATGATCGACCACCAATTGCTGAACAATCGTGTCTCATGTCGATCATTGAAACTTATATTATCTACTTGATCCACTCACCATTTCCTTACGGACAATATATATTTATATATATTTATTTTATATATATATATTTCTTTTTAAATTATTTGATATATTCAATTGTTCCACCATGACACACCTGTGCTTAAGAACTAGATATTAATTGTTGATTATATTTAAAATTGATAGTCTCTACTAGCGACTGAAATTCATTTAATATTGGTCATCAATGCTTCTTGTATACCTTAAATTACTTTTTAATACACTGCGTCATGTTTATGACACTAGTGTGTTACTTTTTTCTTTACATAAAATCACTTTCCATTTAATTTTCTTTTTATTTCTATGCTGCAGTAATTTATGGCTATTATTTCTCACAATATCATCATTATTATCAGAAGTGAAGCTAGAAAATATGAAATAAATAAAATACACATGCGAAGCTAACATATTTCAATCTGTTGATGTGTATTAGAGTGTTATCTCCATTTTTGCATTCATTTAAAACATCATTTTAAAATGAATTCGATAAGCAAATGAAATTTTATTGAATATGCATAAATGTAAAAAAGTTTTTTTTTCCCTGAAAAATATTATTTATTATGTCTATGAATATGGAAATAATATTTATATATGAATACTTATGTTACAATGAGAGTATAAATTTTATCGAATAGGAAGTTATTATTTTACTTACTGTCGAAATGGAATATTTGGTAAATGTCTAAATGAAAACCTCCATTATTTCAATATAATATTTACCCTTCCATCATCTTGCTGATGGCGTGAATGAAAATTTTAATCAACCTTAAAAAAGATGTTTGTGACTAGCAATCGAAATCAGAATCTTTACTTTACGGGTGGATGCTCTTATTGTTTGAACAGTTGTCTGCTATATTATTTTCTTTGTACCAAGAACAGTACTGGTTATGGCAGATGAAGAAGATTTTCGTCCTTCTTCTGTATTTTGTTTCAAATACCCTTTCTTACTCAATTTTAAGTTAACTTTCATCAAGATAAAAGAATTATCTTATTTCAAAAATAAACAGTTGAAATTTGTCATGTGTTCAGTCATCTGTTCTATTTTGAGTTTAATATTTTAAACAATTTTGTTTAAAAAACAAATCATAAATCCAAAAGAAAAATTACCAATTTCTTAAAAAGATTTATATGTTGATGTTAAAAATTATAATACATTAATTATCAATAAAATGATTAAATAATGAATTAATAAAATTAATTTGTCTTCAATAAAATATATTAATGCTTTTTTTTATTAAAACTAACGTTTTTTTTTATAATAATCTTTTATTCTAATGGAGTAAAAAAAATCTTAAGAAAAAATTAATCTCAATCAAAATACCTTAAGGAGTATTTAAAAATTTGAAGTGTTTCCCGTAAAAAACTTGCTTTTCAAAGTATCTTATAACAGTCATTCTCTGAATATCTTTATAAATAACCCTCTTAATTCGCGACATTCTTGCTATTAAAGACATCCAAATACCGAGTAATTTCCAGCAAAATATTTTGTGTTTAAAATAAAATTTCAATTTTTTTATTTAAACGATTAAAGGAGGTATCAATACTAGACAATTACCGATTATTTTACAGTAGAATCTCTGTTTGATTTCCCGTTTTTGACATCCTCTGATTCTCTTCTACATAAACTGTAGTTTTCCTCTCATATCTTACTTCCCTTTTTTTTTTTTTTACATAATTTAAATCAATTTATTCATTAAACTTTATAAACTCAAATACTGTCAATATAAACACTCAATTATTTAACTTTTTGAAATAATCATCCCAAAATATAAAAAAAAATTAATTTGTAAATGATGTTATTCTGATATCATGATAAATGCTGCATGTTGATTGATGCCTCTTATTTCATTGTTGAAAGTATTTCCAAATAATATAACATTCATGAACGTTTTGATTATTATTGTATCATTATTATATACTTTTTAATAAATCGTATTTATCGCTATACGTTAACTGATTATAAAATTAGTAAAATAAATAAGCTTTATCTACTAAATATAAGAATATAAATACTAAAAAATTATTTAAGTAAATTTATATAAAAAGTTGACATTTATATTATCCTAATTATCGTATATACCATCAAATAAATTCTTCTTACCAATCAATAAGCAAAAGTATGGTATTCAAACTCTTCTAATAATGATTATGATAATAAAAATTCATTGAATTAATGAGATTATGTGGGTTGAATTGTGTGGGTTATCGACATTACTTAGGTCTCTTACTGAGAAAAGAATATTTCAATCAACTGAATGCTTATTGACATTTTTAATAAGTACATTAATAAAAAATATTACTGATGCATGTCTGAACCAAGCCAGACTTTTCTACTTAAAATTTTTATTTTTAGGAATAAAAGAATTATTGACAAATCAGTTTATGTCATTTTAAAATGTTTATGTTCAATTTTAAAATTTTTTTATCAATATTAAATCAATTCATGAGTTTTAATGAAATATTACATTTGTGGAAAAATTGTAATTAATTAATTCCCACTCTTTAGAATTGTTAATAAAAATTCTAATATTAGTCCATTCCTGGCGCAATTTTAATCGCAAATTTCAATACACCATTTAAATCAGAGTATTTTTTATGTAAAAAAGTGTACTGATTTTAAAAACATCATTCGCAAGCAAAAAAAGTGTCTGCGTCAGAGAGTTTTTTCCGAAAAATAAACTTTTGCTGGCTCGAAGCCGTATATTTTATTTTATATCTTCTCAGGGACGCAAAATTCGAATATACTTCATAGGAACTAATTTATTCTTTGAACTCTAAGAAAAATTTTGGTTGCTTTATTTTTTCAAATTTCGATTTAGTTTTTGAGATATTTGATCTCAAACATCATCGGTAAGTTTTTCGGTATTACAGTGTACCAATCAATTAGCGGGAATGCGCATAATTCAAATTGATAGTTTGTGCGCATGTAAGTTGATTGATAGGAAAATGCCCTGTTTCGAATGATGTAATGAGATTTTTTATTAACTCCATTTTTAATTGCACCACGACTGGACTACATCAAAACTGTTGTAGATAAAAAATAAAATTTATTTAAATTTAAAAAAATAAGACAATTAAAAAATGCAAATGTCTGGTTTTGTTCAATTTTTCTTAATTCCAAAATTGGATATTAAAATTTTTTCCTTATCCCACAACACAGAAAAAACTGTACATTTAGATGTTTTATTATAAATTTTTACGTTGTTAATTGAAGTCTTTCAGTATTGTAATAATAATTTCGGGATAATGACACTTGATAATCCGTCCTTACATCACATATATAAGATTCAAGGGTTCAATAAATTTATTACACAAATAGCAACGAATTCTATACAAATGACATCAAATATACATTGCTTATTGCACTTACTCAAAAAAAGACTCTTTTTATTGAGAAATATTTTTATCTGCAGAAATGATTTTCGCATGGACCTTAGATGTTAAATTTTCGATAATTATTTCAATACATTTAGTTATTAAAATTTAATTAATCAATTTTTTTTTTTTTTTGTAACATTTAAAATACAATCGTTATTCAATATGATTATTTGTATTCCAAATTTTTCGGTCCATTATCATTGTGATCCGACGATGCAGCTCATGTTCTATTTTGTTTTTTTTTTTTTCCGTAAGATGTACAAAATTGTGAAGTAAAAAATTATATAAATTCATATACACACAATTGATGAAACTACATTATAAATTTTTTGTCTACATGAGGATTTACTATAATATATTTTAATTTATAATTATAATTTCCATACACACGTATTGTATACGATATTTTATACATTTTAAATATCATTTTGTTGTCAAGTGTTGATTACATTACGTCAAATCGATCACTTTTTAATTTAAGCGTATTGGGAATGATTGGGGGCTTAAAAATTTACCAAAAACTATTTCTTGTTACTTAATAATATAATTTCCCTCCGTTTACTTTCTCTTACATTCCCCTTTTCACATTTTCTTCTTTATTTTTTTTTCTTCGTATAGTTCAATCAATGTACAAAACGTCCTATGTATTGTGAGATTGTGATGTTGATATACAATGAATCTTGACGGAGGAAAAAATATTCATTTTCATTTTTAATAACTCTTTCTACAATTTTGTTTGAATTTTTAATTTCAATTCTCTCATATCACTTTTTGATTGAAAGTGTTTCATTTAAAAATAAATAACACATATTCTCAATCATAACTTCACTATGAATATTAAAAAATATGTATATCACATACATTTTGAAACTTATGATGCTGTATATCAGCAATATAACCTTCTAAATCCATTTTATCAACGTCCATATATATGGATCAAAGCTAGACATATTGAGTAAATTGACAACGAATGGTTCATTGTCACTCAATTATCATTTAAGTTAATTGTTTAAAACAATACTTGTGGTAGAAAAAGTAAAGGTGGGGTAAAGAGGTACACCGTTTTGCCCTAAAAATGAGGCAAGATGGGGAACTTTAGTTATTTTTTTCAAGTTGATATTTACATAAGAATAATTATATTTTTTTATTCTGACTCATTAGAATTTAAAAAAAGAATGACTGATTATTTTTTCAATAAAACTTCCAACATTGTGAAATTCAAAATTAAGGGTTTTATTTATGGAATACCTTGAAGTCCCCGTTTTACCCCACCTTCCCCTAAGTTCCAGGATTTATTGAACTGATACTCTTTAATGTCAATTGACGAAAAAAGTTGTCAATTCATTAAAAGTTGTTCATTTATTTGTTAGTTGACTTCAACATTCTTAAACTTTTGTTTAGCATCAAGTTTTCTATAAAAAAAGTTGTATCTAATTCTCACTTATTTAACTTTTCAATACAAAGTTATAACAAGTGAAGTAAATTGTTCAAATAATTAAAAATTAACTCATCTTCACAATTTATATTTTTTCCAATCTTGAGATTCAATGTAATCTAAATGCCATCGAAAATTCACCATCTTTTCAAGTTTAAAATAAATAAATACATCTCCTGATTCTTATTGAATCAGAAAATAGATCTTTCAATTCTATACTTCTAGTTAGAGTGTATGATATATGTTTATTTATCAACATATAAGAAACCTTGGCTTCAATCTTTCTAGATTTAGGCCATGCCACTGCATACAATAGGAGATTGAAGATTGATTGGACTATTAAAAGCTTTACCGGGTTCTCTTTAGAGAAGATGTTTTGTTAATAATAAAGTATTTTTTCTATCATTTTACACACAATCTATCGAATTCTCCACAATTCACATTGCAGCTCCTTTTTTAAGGTAACAGCTGTTAATAATACAATTAGCAAAATTTATTATTCAATGAAAAAGCATTTATTTTATTCGACAAGCTTGATCCATTTATTACTAATAAATGATCTATTAAAACAAGAACATGTGTTGTTTGTTTAAAAAATTAAAATCAAATGCATCAATGTTTATTTTATAAATAAAACCTATACTTATGATTTCATCAATTTAATTATATGTTAAAAGTAGAAAAAATACATGACTGATTTTTTATGCTTTCGACTCCTAAATTTAAAAACTATCAATAGCAACCTGTAGAAAATATTTCATGTCTATCATTGATTCATGGAGACTTGGTCACCAAATCAAAAGTCTGTCTTATCAAAAAGTTATCAACTTCAACCAACTTATTTATCACTCTTTCTTGACCATTTCATTTTTAATATAATAATAATTTAAATTTATTTACCAGTTTGAACTATTGAATTAGAAAAAAAATTTATGCTCTATTCTTGTTGAGATTCAATTCCAAATGATCATCTCAATCCTGTGATACATAAATTCTAGTTATCCAAGTAAAAACCTCTGAGATCATCACCATTTAACCACATATATCATTTGCTGAAAATCGTGGTAGAATTTTGTGTTTGACAAGTAAGTCTGGTGTTTGATAACTAATTATTTTCATCAAGTTGTTGAATAGTGTATTTTATGTTGAATATGGCATACTGCAAGAATAACTCATTGTATTGTGTACTTTTGTGTTGGAGTGGTCTTGATGTTATGTTGATATATCTACAATCATTATTCTGTATTTTAGATGATTTTCTCCACTACCAGTTCTATACATCGTTTAATCACATTTGAGCATTTTTGCTATTTAAAGTAGTGTATTCATCACAGATTAATTTGATCAAAAATTTAACTAACTACTTTACAAAGTTCCTTTGAAGTTCACAATTGTTACATAATACAGACTTTGAATAGACTATGGGACAAAGTTTCCACAAATCTATTGTGGACTTGAAAATTTTTAACAGGAATAATAAGATTAAAATCAATAACATTAAGAGGAGTTATAGTAGGTAAAAATGGTTATTATTCTTTTTTTTTTCATCACCATTAATTAAATTCAGTCTTTGGTATAAAGAAAAAATGAAAATAAAATTTATTTTGGTCATAATGAATGCTTAGGTTCCAAGACACACGCAATCGGTAACATTCAAATGAATTTTTATAGAACATGAAGATTTTCGCAACTTTTAGATTTACTATCTCTTGCCCAAACTTTACCCAATAAATTTCGCACTTTGAGACTTGCACTTGTGCGACTACCACGGTATTTCTTAGGTGAATTATTTTCCGAAAATGAACCAAGTGGTGATCGGCTGCGGTTTTTCCTCGACCTCTTACGGAAAAGATCGCGTGTCCTTTCAGGGTTTTCCAGCTTCAGACGTATTTGCGTCAGCAAACCCACAAGAAGTTCATCTACGTTGTGGTTTATTCCCACAGATGTTTCAATAAACTTGCAATCATATGAACCAGCCATGGATTGGCCCTCTGCAAATGCCAATCAAATTTTGGTAAAAACTTTTTTGCAATATTATGAATATTTTATTATGTAAGTTTAAGACTTTTTTCGTGAATAAAGTTTAATTATTAAAGGAAAATTAATTTCTAAAAATTTTTATTTTTGGAAAATATTAAATAAATATTTCCAATAAATACGAAGTTCGTCGTCAAAGTACAAAGTGCGTTTAGATTCACATTTTAAAAAATATTCCATACATAATCGCTTTTCATAAGGCCATTGGAAAAAGAATAAAAGTGTATTCAGTCAATTTAACTTCATGCAATCACATTGATTTGTAAAATAGAAAAAAACAAAAACATGCAAAGTTTTTTTTAACATTGTCAGTTAATAGCGTTGTCAAGTTTAAAAATTTTTTGCTTTATCATTTCCGTTGTTTGATCATTTCATCCACGGACGTTATCAATGGAAGAATCTTTACATAGCAAATTGAACTTTTCCAATGGTTTTTTTAATTATCTACATATATTTTTAACTATCATTGAATTTATTTCAATATCAATGTTTTTTATTGCCAATAATTAACACATAATGAACTTTTATTTAATTAAAAACACACAAAATAATAAACTGTCACAATATGTGTTCAGTTTAGAAATAACTGAACTGGAAAAGTGTAAACAACAATCAGAACTCGTAACTGAACTCAAGTTCTTCATGAGGTTCAATTTAAAGCAGTGGACTGAGCATCTAAGGATTCAAAGATCTACAAACTTTACATAAAGTTTAATCCAAACCCAAGTATATCACGAATATTTGCTGCAGAGTTTATATATCTTTCTTAAAATGATTCATCTTCAGTCATAAAAGAGACACAGTTTGCTTTTATTGTTAATAAAAAAGAATGAATTTAAGTAATTAAAAAATAAATCAAATAAATGAAAGAATTATTTAAATTTAAATATAAATCTTTCATAATAAATCAGAATTAAAGAAGTAAAACTGCTGAATGAAGACTTCTGAATCTCCTGATCGACCTTTTTTCTATTTCTTCCTTTTTTTTTTTTTAATTATAACTCCATTTTCATTTATTCCTACTCTGTTTTAATTCCACCCTTATCACAGTTTAATATTCAAGTTTCTTAAGATAATTGTCGGCAGTTTTCTACTGTTTCCTTCAATTGCCTCCAGGGGAGAATTCAATAAAAGTAAAAGAGTCATTTTGGAAATAGCATAGCTTTTTTTCCTCCCTTCAAGAAGAAGCATAAATTTCCAAGTTGAAAAATAAAAAAAAAAAAAAAGGAAAAAATCGATAAAAATCATTTGATGTAATCGACGTCAAATTGGTGAATAAACGTACCTTCTGTTCGTACAGTGCGACTTCTTGCAAGATCAGCTTTATTTCCAACTAGAATAACTGCTCGTGTAGAGACGAGATCACTTCGCCAAAGTGTCTGAAGAACATTTTCTGCCACACGTGCAGATGCTCGATCTGTTGTAGAGTAAACGACACAATAAGCATGTGGCTCATACGCGGTGATGCAATTTTCCGGCTGAAACATAAAAATAAAGTAACATGAACAGATACGAACTTGATAGTAGTCGATATTTATCAAGTAAAGTTTACTCTATCAAACTAACTGCAAAATTAGATTGACTCTGTAACTTCAGTCATTGAGATTTCAATTAAAAGCTCTTATCTTCATTTAAAAGATGCTACATTTTCGATTAACAGTTGTAAAGTCTCACTTGAAATATATTTCAACTTCAAAGTATAATCGATGGTGTTAGTGAGATCACAATAATACGATCAATTTCTCAAGTACTTCACTTTTTAAATCACATCACTGAAGAGAAAGCTAGATTTATTGGGATATAATACGTCTAGATGAATATATCTTGATACTGATATTTCTCAAGGAAAGTGATCTTTTCAAAAAATATATATCGCCATTTTCGTGAATCCAGTGATAATGGTAGATTTAAAGGTTATCACTGTTGTGATATCAAGTAGCTTTACGCCTTCTGGTTTTCTGATTTTACATTCTTCAATCTGACGTGACATCGTACATGGAAAGTATCAATAGGGTGAACTAAATGTTCGATTATTTTTCTTCTTACTTGCTTCTTTTTGAAGCTAAGATCATCATTTTATTTTTAAAATATAAAACAATCCTAAAATTAGTCCTGTTTGTTTGAAAAAAAATTTTAATTGCGGAAATGGAAATTTTCAACTTCCTAATGAAGGGAAGCCTGGAGTTTCTGAAATTAAAAAAGAAATGTTTACAAAATAAATGTTATAAACATAAAATGATAATTAAAAATAAAATCTTTCATAATTAAATTTTACTTAAAGCAAAATAATAACCTTTCTAACGGTATTGAAACTAAATTATTTATGCATAATTTGTGTTAAACGAATCAATTGACAATAAACTCATAGCGAATAATTCAGAAAAGTTGATTATAGCTGTTCTAAGCTTGATTCAGATCAAGTCTGAATATACAACATTAGATAGAAATACCAGTTTCCCCATGTCTCTATTATAAAGTCAATCTTAGAACTTATGACTGAATTCAATTATCTTATAATTGAAAATCCTACTCTAACAAATTATTTTACCACCTCAAGTAATAGGCTTTCATTATTCTTTTCTTTTAAATAGTATTTGATATTCAACTATTCAGGTGAGATGTGGAGCTTTCAATTTACATGTAAATACAGAATTCATAAATTTTTACTAAACTGTGAAATTTCATATAATTCATCACAGTTTTTATTTAGAATAGTCAGTAATAATGGATCAATTCAACCATGTCAACTGTGAGAACAGAATTTGAATGGATGTTTGGACTCTATATAGTGATTAAAATTTTAAACTGAATCCACGGTTTTCAATGTTTACTTTACCTTCGGAATTCCTTCTTTGATCGTCGCTTAGTACAAATATTCATTCTTTAGCTATTTTATCACATATAACATATGCTCAAACATTCAAAAATATTCTCAAATCAAAAGCTATTCATTTCATTCATTTTTTATCAGTAAATATGTTTGAAAAAAATGGGTTTTAAATTTATATATTTCTTTACTAAGTCTTAAAAAATACTTTTATTTTGAGATAGATTGATTCGGATAAATTTCTCTTGACTTAAACTTGTAAAATGTTTCTAAGTCACCTAGTGAAGTTTAAAAACATCACTTCGCAAATTTAACCTAAGAAAAATATCTTTAAAATACCTGGTAGACCCTAAGACCATCTTTTTGGAGGCTATGCCCAAGAGAAATATTTCCAAGACATCCGGTGTCAGTATAAAGCATTAATCTAGACAGTCGAAAATCGCTGGATGTCGACAAAGAAATACTTCTTAGTTGTTTTCTGATGATTATTCAACGCCAGAAGTTGAATTTGAAATTTATGCTCTTCTTGGAACTTAAGAAAGAGTACTTCAATTTCTTTTTCTTATTTCTCTTCTGAAGCATATTCAATTAATTTTTTTTTTTTCAAATTATAAATACTTGAGTCTTAATTAATTTCACTGAAAAATATGTAATTAAACCTTCACTTTAATTGATAGGTCAAATTTTATTAAGGAACGTGGTATAAGAAGATCTCTTTACATATTCTGATACTTTTTGAAGATGATTTCACTCAAAGATCAAATTGTCAATAAACTTCTCTTTACGTAATTAACGATAAACTGCAAATGACGACGAGTTGAAGTTTATAAAATGAAGTTGACTTTGTTGATGAAATGACTTCATATCAACTGTAACTTGTTCACAAACATCTAGTTTGCTATTTAAAATTCACCATCGAGCTTGAATATTTTGTGAATTTATTTTTAGCAGTTAAAAAGAAACATATATTTATGTAATTTATTCTGAGAAGAATATTTCAGTGAATTATGAAATAAGGACTCAATGTACTAGTGGCAACTCGGGAAAAATTTTTTTTATATGATCGTATATGGGAAATTGGTCTTATATGGTTCATAAATGAAAAATTTATGATTTTATATGGGCCGTATACGATTTTATATGGATTGTATATGGAACGTATAAGATCGTATACGTAACATATATGGCCAAAAAAGTAACATACACAATCCATATAAAATCATATATGTTCCATATATAAACCATGTAAAGCCAGTTACCTACATATGGTCGTATAAAAAAATTTTTTCTTGGAAAGTCAATTATTGCTGAGTTTTTTTGTATAGGAGGGTGTAGGAAAATTAAACAGCAGTCACGAAAACCAATTTTTCGCAATTGTTTTGGTTTTTATAGCTATAGGAAATGATGTTAACATCTATTATCAAAATTATAGAGCATAAAATTTGTCGGAAATTTTATTCTAAACATTTTTTCATGCGCTTAACTGTTTTTTAAGTGAATAATACTTTGTATAAACTTGTTAAATCATTATAAATATTATTAACAATTGTAAGTCAAAATCATATTTTTCGTTGATAAAAAAAAAATTCTTTACCTTGTGATGAATCAAAAATATGCATGAATATTTCAAATTAGACTTTTTTTTTTTTTGTTTAGATTTAGTAAACAAAATGCTGGTAGTGCAGTAAACCAGAAAATAACAGTAACGTCACCTATAAATTTATCCAAATGTCCTATTCATTTTGGATGTATATCAACGTAGACTAGAATAACCACTAGATTCATAAATTTTTTTTTTGGTAGGATATTTTTTCAGTAAGGTTTTCTCAAATGGGATTTGTTCTATTCAGGATTTTTTGTTCGCAATTTTTTTTTTTCTATTGAATTGAAAAAATAAAAAAAAAAATTTTTGCCCAAGAGAAAGTAAAAGTAGTACGAAAAAAGGGCTGATTAATTGTAAACTGTACTACTTGATGTTTAGAAATTTTATTGAAGACTGTAAAAAAAAGAGTACGATTAATGTGACTACTCAATTTTAAAGACGTTCAACCGGTATCAAAAGATAAAAAAAAATAAAAAGCTAAAGATATTTCTTTGATTACAAAAGAATTGTATTTTATCCTTTTTGGTTTATTTGTAGTTGTTCTACTTAGCCATTTCTCTTTCTTTTAACTTAATGCGGTTTTTTTCAATGAGTTTTTCTGAAAGCCTTCTATAGACGCGTAAAAAATAGCAGTTTTTATTCATAGAACAAAAAAGTGCTTTGAATCTATTTTTACTTAAAAATGGCTATTCTCCTTGTTGTCAAGATATTCTTATTTAAAATAATTGAAAAATTGACTCGGACGTTTATTGAACTCCTTAGGATTTTTGTCTGTTAGTCTTTATCATTACGAATTTCACTCTGACTTTTCCAAATTCACAATGAGTTACTCAATATAACAAGAATCAGAAAGAAGCATGAGCAGCAAAGGAATCACTCCTTTTTATTTCAATAATAATGAATATAATTAACTTCGATGAATTATTGAAAGAAAAAAAAAGTGATTCTTTTTCATTCTTGATGCAATTGTCACTACACGACTGAATCCATTTTTTTTCTTGTTTCTTAAAAAGTTGAAAACAAAAATGAAATGTAAGAAACATGGTTTACCCATTGGAAACAAATTATCTACTCTTTATTATGTATGTCCTTTTCTAACACATGGTGCTGCGTATAGCACTGTCTCGCTCAGATATATAGGACACACAAAAGTGTTAAAAAAAAATAGAAGGAAACGAGATTTCATTTTCGTTGTTGGTCACATTTTTTCAGTATCTTATGAGGAATATTTTGCCATTGGAAAATTAAAAATTGCTAGTTTTACTAAAAATAAGTCCACAAATGAAAAAAACTTTCTCTCCTGCGTTGAATGGACTAATATTCTTATTATGTGTATATAGCAGGGTAACGTATAGTCTACTTTTTATTATTCATGATCATTTTATGATATTAAAAATATATAGAAGAAGGTTCTACTATGGTAATATGATTAATAATAAAATTATTCTTGATCCGGGAATTTTTTTTTTTGTATAACATTTTTTTTCTTATCAAACTTTAATGTAAGTAAAATTCACCTTTTGCATACATATAACTTTGGTACTTTGGTCTATTTCTCAAGTTTTACTCAGCTACATTCACTTATTTGTGCAATGATCTGAAAAGATTATTGAATTCCTAAGATTACTTGAGAAAGTTCTTTGACTAATATATAACCAACATATAATATCATATTTGAAAAATTCGGCTATGATGTATGGAATAGTAAGGTTCAATACGTACATAAATTACTTTCTAACTATTTCAAATATTCTATTAAATTTTCCATGTATAATCAGCAGTAATGTTTCTCACTTCTCAAATGTGAAAATCTTTTTGGTTTTTTGGCCTTTAAATTTTTTATTTAAAAAGAACTGTTATCGATTATTCATTTATCAAGCAGTTAAATAAAGTCGAACATCATCTAAGCAATTTACGTTTTTGGTTATAAAGCGTTTTAAAAATAATATTATTAATCAATAAATGAAATATATAGCTAACATATATGTTCCATATGAATAGTTTATCAATAGCTCTTGGAGTAGTTGCCATCTATTTTTAAATATATTCCATGAAAGAATATGACACAATAATTGTATCGAAAATTTGTTTTTAAATATAGTATTCTTTCAAAAAGTGAAAAATAATAGCCTTGAAAATTATATAAAAAAGAATAAAATATTTTATCAGAAAAAATTAAATCAGCAACAGCTGAATTTTTTATGTTTATTTTTTTTTACTATAACTACTGAATTATTATTATTTTAGTTAATTTTCTGAAACAATGCTTGTGATAGAAAAAAAAAATATTAAAGCAAGTGGAGTAAGATGGGGACCGTAACAAAACTGATGATCTTTCCAGCAAATTGATGAACAAATTACGATTGTTGATGAAACTCATAAGAGAGAGAGAGAGAGAGAGAGAAAGAAAAAAGGAACATAATGAATTTAGCAAATAAATAAATGTTGGAATGAAATTTTATATCCTTCAGTTGCTTAGCACCTATTAATTAAACAAGCTTTCAACTATAATTATCATGAACTTTATTGAACAATGTCACGGCTTCTCATAGACTGAGACATTTACTTTAACACTACATCAATCGCTTTTGTGACATTACAGATTATTATATTGTATGGTCGCACCATTTCGAAAACGAACAATACAAAAGTTAAACAATAACGATCTACAATTCTAAGCTACTCTCCTAGATGTATTAACATTCTATCAAACTTTTCATATCGTATTCAGACTAGGGAGTTCAGCTTAAGGCAATTCAGAAGAAAACAAAAAAAAACTAGATCTAACTTGTCCAAAATGAATTCTATACCTATTATACAACTAAGATTAACACTAAATTTTATTCCTAGAAAAAAACATGACAAACTTAAGTTCAATTCTTAGGTTCTTTTGTTAGATTTTTTTGTCGTAGTTCTGAAGGATATCAACGTAATTAACAAGCTTTAAAGACTTAAATTAAAAAATCTACCTTTGCATGTTCTTTTTTCTAGAAGCCAATGTAGTGATTTTAATGACTATACACATTCAAATTAAGAGAATTTTTTTTATAAAAAAAAAAAAATCACTGGAGGAAATTAGGTTTTTTTTTTTTTTTGACAAACTGTACTTCAAGTGTTCGAGTTTCAATAAACTTTCAAAACTGGTCTTCTTTGACTTCCTTTATCAAGCAATTCATTAAAATCGTTTGTCGCTTTTTATTAACTTGAAAAGAATCAAGTGAGCCCTTATTGAAATCTATACACAAAGACTGATCTTAAGAACTACTTTAAATATAAAATTATTTGATTCTCATGTTTCTTATAGAAGTTTTACCTACTTCAAATAAATAACATATATGTCGACTAAGCCATGGATCAGTACACCACTGGCTTATTGAATGTCAAGCCTTAAACCAACAACACAGCATGAATCCTTTACTCGTGACACCAGTGTTTGAACAAAGTCAATAAATTTATTCAACTTTATCAACTTGGAACCTGTATAAAATAACTAAATTAATCCGCACTTTATTATCTTTTTATCTATTCTGAATCAGTTCCATTAGTGTAATCTGCATGCATCATATCATGTGCTCAACCATGATAATAATGTTTAAACAATCATGATCAAAAATAAACTATTAATTTTATTACCAAACAAGCTAATATATTTTTGGGATATCTTTATAACGCTATTGAGTGGCATGTGGTTATGTCTAAAGTGCTTAAGGAACGTTTTAGGTTCATGTTGTTCCATTAATTGGTCACTGTGATGAAGCTCTGAACATATTTAATATGTGTTTAATATTATTGATGATTAAGTAAATGTCAGAGGTGATGAACCAATTACTGTTTATAACAATTTACAGACTAAATTTATTCGTAATGAGGCACATAAAATATTATCAAAATTTCTCATTGATTTCAGTTCAACATAGCTTTATAATTATTTAAGACAGTCTTCTGTATAAATTTAAAACTTAATTTGGCATTCCTATTACTTAGCTGCTGATTTATTTTTATTATTTGTTTTTCATCTTAATCTTTTCCATTTCTTAGTTAAGAAAGTTCTTGGTTCTACTGCAGTTATTCCATGTTACATAACTTGACCTTGTGGAGATGATCCAGAAAAGTTGTATCTAATTCAAAAGATTGAACTTTTTATTATTTGTTTGCTATTCTAATTGATAATAATTTCAAAATTAAAGTACAACCTAGTATTTTATACAATTAAAGTATAACCTAGTATAAATTCAATATCAATGTGACTCAGAAGTTATTATTGGATAAAGTGCGAGCTATAAGTGGTTGATGGTCCACTATGTTGATGGAGCTGATACTTAAACGATGATAAGATGATTGGAAATTTAACGTTTATAGATAGAGTTTTTATAATAAAATTAATTGAAATCATTCAAAACCATAAGCTAGGTTTTTCCTCGAAGTTGGTCAACCACAACTGGATTAAACCTACTAAAACTAAACAAGTATTATAGTAAGTCTAGTGGTCCTAGATAGCAGCTGGCTAGCTGCCATCCTTCTCTTCTATTAGAGTATAGCAGAAAGATAATGCATTGCCAATACTGAATCCTTTCATATTAGTGTATCAACATTTCAGCACCTGCTTTTCAAGGACGAATGTCAACAATAGCTAGATATTTTTGCTTATTTATGGTAACTGGCATGTTATTTTGCAAATTTCAAAATATCCTGATAAAAGAGATATACAGTTTTTGAATTTGCCAATCCAGTTGGCACTCGTTCGTTTTTTTATCATATGTATAAATTACTTCAGTACATGAAGTGACCTAGATTACTGTATTGGAAGCTTCAATACTGTCCATCGTTTGTCTCTAACCATACCTATCTTCGGGGTTTTTATCCCTTTATTCTATCATTTTTACAATCACTTTTATCCGTGTCACGTCATCCAATTGATTATACTGAAGCCACAAAATTCTTTTTCTCAGTGATATCAGTTATTTTTTTAAATTTTCTACATTTGAAATAATATGGTTGAACAATTATTTAAAATCTCTTCCTGTTAATTCTCTTTTTGCATCAATTAAACTTCCGATGAATAATCGTTTAAGATTCAAATGATTCGATTATGAAAGAATCAATATTTTGTTGCTGAATAAAAAAATTAAACCAATAAATATATTATGTAGGGATATGACAAATTTATTTTTATATTTTTTTTATAACTCGTTTTCGCTGATTTCATGAGCAGATAAATTTTTGTCGTGATTAATAATTTAATATAATTTTGAAATCTATAGATTAAACTGTAATGAAGGAATTTTTTTCATTATATTCAATATTTTATACTTTAATTTAAAAAACTTCAATTAAAAAATTGCTTATCAATCTTCCATTCATTGAAAATTTTAAAGATATTGCAAAATGTAATTTCAATAGCTTGAAAAATTTTAATTCACTCATTTATTAATGTAAAAATTAAATATTGAAGTCATTTAATATTAAAAAATAAAAAATTTTAAAAATAATCTCTCAATAAAAAGCTACATCTTTCGTTATAACTTTTCAGTGGGTAAATCTATTTTTTTTACATACAATGTCATTTATGACATACTTGCAATGAAAAATTTTTTCTATTCATGTGGCAGATTTATTTCCTTTTTTCTTTTGAATTTCATCTAAAAGAATTTTACTAGCTTTTTTATATACTTTACCTATCTACTTATGTGTATATGTGTGTTTCTTGAGAAACATTAGTTTTATAGTTTTATAAAGTTAAGATTTCTCTACAGGAAAAGCCCATTTTTTTATGGATATTCCAAGTCCTTCATAGAAAACCCCTTTTACATCATCCATGATTTCTAAGACTTGAACTTTGGACTCTTTCAGATTTCTCCAACATGAGGAAATCCAAAGCAAGGATCCAACTTCTCTCCTGGACCTTTTGGTCAATCCTTTAAATAAGAGACTTTCTCCCTAATTTCCAACACACTTAGAATCTATCAGATCTTCTGAATCACTTATACAACAAATACTCTTCACCATCATGTACTTGTTTATTTGTCAATAAAAACAAAACTATCGTATTTTATATTTCATCAAATTTTAAATACAATTAAAAGTTCAATTTTTTTTTAAAGACACTAAATAAAAAAATACCATCTAACAATCTTTTTTAATTAATCTAATTACCCAAGTATTGTCAACATGTCTGTTTGTCAATTTACATTCGTGTCTATGTATCTGTCAATATGTCGGATTTCATTCTCTAATCTTGAACATATATTAAACATATCGATCGACTTGATTTTCCACCAAACATTTCCTGATCAAAGTTCCGAAACTTTCGGAAATTTTGATGACAGTTGGCAATTTTTATTGACAGAGTAGTGTATTCAAATACGCACAGGAGAACTAGTTGACAAATGAGCTTTATTATGAATTCTATGCTTGAATATTATTATGTTTTTCAACATGTTAATTACAATTCCTATTTTTTCACAGCAACAGATAATAAATAGCATGCAATTTTAAATTTAACGTACCAATATATATTTATTTACTAAAATAAATACAATATGTAAAAGTACTTACCGTCATTTCAGAAGAGGGATGATCAATAAATGTCATTTCTGATTCTTCTCCAGCAAGTAAGACACTCACAGTTTTCTCGCCAGACTCATCTGCAATATATACACCTATTTATAATACAATAGAATTGACTCTTAAATAAAATAAAGCTGAATTATGTATCAGTTTATTAAGTGATACTTTTAAAAAGGCTATACAACTTTTTGCCATAGCAATGAGTCCATGATTTTATTCAAAAACTAACAAAAAAAAAGTAGTATTGGAGGAATTTAATAAAATACTATCTAAATAAGAGATTGGTCGAAAATAGTAGAAAATATACATGTATTTAGGTTAAGTTGACAGATCTGGCTTACATTGAAATCAGTAAATTCTCGAAAACTTTACTTGCAATCTTTATTCTAGTGAATTTAAAAATCAGAAAGTCTGAAAGAAAATCATAGGAGATTTTACATTTAAGATGAAAGGTGTTTTTACTCATTGGCAAACGTGGAATAATCCATTTTTAATAGAATCAAAAAGTAGTTTGAAGAAGTAAGGAAATACGCACATTACCAAACTAACTTCAACTTATTCAGGAAGTCAAATTTTAAAATCATTCAATTTACTCAGACAAAAAAAATGAACATAGGGATTACAAAGATTGTAATGATATTCAAATATTTAAAAAAAAAATAGATCATAAAATAAATATTTAAATGGAAGAATTATACTCAAATGTCTATGAAAATGATAAGGATAATTAAACATTTATTTACCATGTCTTTAAATATTATTTTTTTCTGAGAAATAATAAAAAAAAGAACTTGATTAATAAGAACGTTTACTAACAGTCAATTTATAGAACTTGACTTCCGGAGCATTAAAATTCTATTGATGCTTACTCGTAATACCTAATTCTCTGGTAATATTAATTGAACTAGGGAAGTAAATGATGACTATGAAAATATGTTTATTCAACCAAGAATCAAATCTACGCCCCTTTATTTACTACGATAAGGATTCTCCTATGAGCCATTAGCTCATGAAATATACATTCATACTTCACATACTACGGTTATCATCATTCAAAATTTAGTTTAATCCCATTAAGAATTTTTTTCCTGGTGTATTTACTATTTTTATTATTCATTAATCTCTTCATTATTCATGATTAAGAATTTTTCATTGCTCTATTTTCCAATAAAAATTTCACAATCTTTTTTATTCATTTATTTTTAAGGAAGATTGACATTAAAAGAGGCTTACAGTTAGCAAACCTTTTTTTAATTGATCTGAAAGATCATTTTCCTATGAGTTAAGAGAGACAAGAAAAGATTTTTTTATCACATGGTTTAGGAGAAATAATTACTTCAAGTGGTACAACAATACACGAGCTTTTATGACTAACTTTATTCATTTTTACCGGAAGTTGACGAAAAATTTTTTCCTTATACTTTAAGGAACATTTAAGGTACCTCACTTTTTTACATTTAATTTTATTTTTAGTTATTACTCAAATTTATTGGTATTATTCGATTGATTAGAGAACTGTAATACGAAATACTTGAAATATATTTAAATTAAATTTTAATATGATTCACCCCACAGTTTTTTTTGGAATTAATGTTTTGACATTGTGTAAAATGTTGCCAATTCTCAAACTAAAGTCGGATGAAATTTTTTAAAAATATTCCAAATGTTAGAGATTAGCTCTTGATGTCACATCTATCTTTTTTTATCCACAATTTTTAGGGTTTCATTGGAAACTTTTTTTTTTTTGCAAAAAAGCTCTTCTGTTCCCTAGCAGAGCAGCTCATAATTTATTTTAGAGATAAAATTTTTGAACTTCAATTTATGAAAATAAAAATTCTTCCATCACTAATAATATAATAATGTTTCTTCGTGCTTGAAAAAAAGAAGGAAATTAAAATAACGAGAGATCAGTAAGTAAAATAAAATGGCTAATTTAAAACTTACCAATGGAAGTATGATAAGCATGCAGGTACTCAGAAGTCATAAATTGTGAAACAAGGGAACTCTTGCCGACGGCTGGTGCTCCAAGCATTAAGACTTTATAAGGTACTGATCCTTGTGATGCACTGCTTCCTCTCGAGCTTGCTAACGAGCCTGCAGCTGAATTCCGCGCTGAGCCAGGATAAGAGGCGGTTAAATGTTCCGTGCTGAAACATTACATGTCGGATACTCATTCAATAACAGCTTAAACGATTTTTTGGAAATAAAAAAATTTTTTATTCAACATTGAGATAATTTGTTGCTTGAAGAATCAAAATAGATTTTGAAGTCTTCCATTACAATAACACATTTTGATCTAAGGGAGAAGTTATTATTAATTATTTATTAATTACATTAAATATATTTCAATAACATCAACATTAGTATGTCAATATATGTTGATAAATTAAAATTATATAATAAAAGTTAAATTTATTGTTTATTATTCAAGCCTATTCAAGCCAACTTTTTGTAAATAGTTAATTCTCATTGCATTTCATTCACTGAAAAAAGGATATATGTAATTTGGCTATAATCGAATTGTTGTGTTTGAAAGTTCATTAATATTCAAACTGTTGGTGAAGGCTTGAAAAATAAATTAAAAATATTATTAAACCAATTTTGAGGAAATTCAATTAATAGAAGTCAAGAGTATTTTATTTTAGTAAGAATGAAGGCTGAATAAAAAAAGGATTTTTAAAGAGATATTCCCATGAATCAGAATAAAAATTATCTTTGGTCATTCAAGTGTCATTAAATTTTCATACTTTTATTCAATAAGAAATCTGTGGTTGAAGTTTTATAAAACGAACAAAAAAAAGACCATCAGTTCAGTGAAATAATCAGCTTTATTTTCTACCACTCATAGTAATTTGAAAATCGATAGATTCAACAATGCAGGCTACTTTGATATGATGATAGGCAATTTGGACTTGTTACTGATGAATTTTTTGCTACTAAATGACGAAAAAAATAATAAAACCTCACTGTCACTGAGTCAGCACTGAAAAGAATGAAAGCAACAGTTTTGAATGAGTTTAAGTTGTAATTAAAACTCGAATGAAAAAAAATATTTATTTGTGGATAAAAAACAAGTGTATTTACATTGAGTCAACGTTTTTCTAAGTACTTAAAGTTGGTCGATTGGAAGATGTTTCTTTTTGGAGCTTATTTGTATTGAGTAGTGCATTCCGGGTATTCACAATTCATAGTCCTGAACATGGCCCAATTAATTTTTGAAACACATCGTTGGATATGGTACTCATGAAGGAGTTAAATCAGGTCCAGAAGAGGTAGAAAGCCAGGGTCATTTTTTAATTTTTTAGGGTGAGTTCGGGTAGATGGCTATATAGGGAGAGATGGCCAATCGAGATAATTTATAGAACCGTTGACCAGGTGTTGATACTTTTCAATTTCTTTCGCCCAAATTGAGTAGTAATTTTGATTTTATTTTTTGTTATTTTGAAATTATTTAGATTAATAAACTTTTAAACTGAT
The DNA here is from genome assembly GCF_013357705.1 of Chelonus insularis. Taxonomy (NCBI): domain Eukaryota; kingdom Metazoa; phylum Arthropoda; class Insecta; order Hymenoptera; family Braconidae; genus Chelonus; species Chelonus insularis. Next base: position 3,030,421 of record NW_023276776.1, read on the forward strand.
TCAATGGGAAAATCTCCTCAACTTCATGCTCTTTCTTATTTTATTAACAATATAAAATAACAATCATTTTAAATTTATTTATGACTTATATAAAAAGAAGTAAATTTACAGTTTATATAATAAAGTACTTATTTTTAAAATTAATTAAAAATTCAATACACATAACAATAATAAAATGAATGAAATATTTATAAAATTGAGTTAAACTACGACAGAGAAAGAATAGTTCATTTAGTATGATTTTATTAGTAGAAAATATTTATAGATGTTATTGGAACAATAATGTCCAATATGTGTTTTTATTTTTTTTTTTGTCAACGAAGGAAAAAGGTAAACGGAGAAAAATGAGTAAACAAGTAACTACTCAGAGTAAACAGACCACCAAATGACTACAAAATGTTCTAAGCAAATATTTACTAATTAACAAAAAATTGGTAACTTTTGTGAATTAACTGTGTTCTTTTATTTATCTTCCGATAAACTTGAGTGTATTACTTTTTTATAGCTCTTCTGTTTGATACTCTTGTTTATTCAGTCAATTCAGCATCAAAATTATGAAAGAATTTTGACTTAAAATATTGTATTTTTTTGTCTGTAATAAAGATGACAATACATGAAGAGTAACTTTATGTTTGCAATTAGCAATTACACCTTTTTATTGGATTAATTATCAATAATTAAATTGACCAACCGCAGTCAAAATCATGTATTACAATTAGTGTGAAATCAATTAATCTTTATTGACAAATAAAAATGAAATAAATTGGAAAAAATGATAAAGTAATTGAATCATTATTTTTATTTTATTTTATTATTAAATGAAATGTACAACTCTATTGTCACCTACGCTTTTTTGACGGTACAAGTCCATGATTGAATCACATAGCGTTCAATAAATATTTAACATCACACTAAAATCAACTTTGGTTCTTTCTCTGTCATTCAACCAAGTAGTACAAGTTTATTTAAATCAAACATAGCTGAAGCATAATTTTTTGAACACAAATGAATTTTGATAATAATTAGTTGATGGTAATTAATAAAATTACCCTTCACGTAGGTGTGTTCTTTGATAAAAATAACAGTATAAATAATCTTCTACTTGTTTCATTATTAAAAAAAGAAACATTCAGAAAAGCTCAATTTCGTAACCAGTATTAGCAGATATAAGAAGATGTGGTGGTTATAAAATATATATTTTGTGAAAGCTTAAGATTAAAATTAAATACAAAATTTTATAATTAAATTTATGCTGGTAAGAAATATAAATTTTTAAAAAAGTATGAAGAGAATAATTGTTAGGTAATTTATTTCGTCAATTTATATGATATTACATGATTTAGATATGTAAATAATGTTGATTGAAAATCAAATAATGATCTGCTTTGAACTTCTGTAACTACAAATTGTAAACATAAAGATGCTTTAAAGTCTCAATATCTATAGATGTAAGTAAATAATTATTTTATGCACAAGTTTCATTTCTGTCACGAAAAAAGTATTGCATGATAGGAAGAGTTTAAATATTATATTATTACACTAAGAGAAATATTATTGCTGTACAAACAAATGTTAATTTAATAAATAAAAAGAATTTAAAATATTTTATTTAGATTATTCATTTTAATATTTGGTTAAAGATCAAGTGACATTAAATTAATTCCACCATGAATCTTAGAAAAAAAAAAGATTAATTTAATAAAACAATACTCAGATAATTGTATTCAAAATTATTGAGCACAAAAAAATGTACTTTTTAAAATTAATTATTTCAAGTAACCATCGGAAATAAATCTATAATAATATTTCATAGCAACTATTCAACGTTTTGATTTTATTATTAAAGAAAAATATTACTTGTTCACAGTCAATTTTTCTCTCAGTGCATTATCATAAAAGATACATAGTCTCCATACGAAGTCCACATTTCTTTGTTTTTACGAAAGACTTTAGTCGAATCGTAATATTTTTTATTAACTCCATAGTATAAAAAGTAAAACTATGTTTACACTGCAAATTCATATAAATAAAAATGACCTACACTACAAATTTATGTGTGTTATTTCTACGCACACAAAAACATTTAAACAAAATTTTTTCTAATAAAATATTTATTTTTACTATTTTTATTCGTAAGTTAATTTAACACAAAACTCTCGGACATGTGTATCATAGAAACACAGTTAGAAGTGTATATTCGAATAACAAACTTCAAAAAAAGTAAAAAATGACTTTAAAAGCTGACCCGTATAAATAATTGTTTCTCTCTATTCCTAACGAACTTTGAACGTTTTCTGCTTGCGAAAATAATGTATGTATGATGAAACTAATGAAATAATGACATATTAGTATGACTTGGTTTTTTGCTAATAACTCGAGATCTATTAGGCCTATGTAGAAAATACGCATATCAATAGATTCGTGAGAGTAAGAGCTTTCAATTGCATTAGTCAAAATCATAATTGGAGCATAATTTATGCTAAAATTAGAGCAACTTCCTGTTTTACCCCATTTTAGGGGTGAAGGAATTAATTTTTTAAATGTTGGACCCGATTCCGCATTTCTACGCATTGAGACGAAGAGAATGAGTGGTCGAACTTGAAAATCGGACAACTTTGATTTTTCGACCCCAAAAAATGGCAAGTGGTACCCCTTTCCATTTTTTTCGCCAAAAAATAAAAGTATTCCGATTTTAATGATTGAGGGCTCATTCTCTTCGTCTTGATGCGTAGAAATGCGGAATCGGGGCACCGGTCAAGAAAATTCACTTTAACACCCTTAAAAGGGGAAAACTGGATACAAATTCAAAATTATCATCCCCTTGACTTTAAACCCCTATAACTCTTGAACGGACGGTCCAATAACCGTTTTTAGGGACGTTTTAGAAACTCAAAAATCTAAGCTACATATGCATATCCATAAAGTAGGTTTCAAAAAATTTGCTTCCACCCTTTAAAATCGCTGAAATATAAAAAAAAATCACATTTTTTTGCGAAGTTGCCAACTGTTTTGGCCATTTTGAAGGTGTGATAAATTTTTTTGACGTTTTTCATGGATATGTATCTTTAGCTTAGATTCTAAAGTTTCCAAATACTTCTTAAAAATCATCATATAATGATTTTTTCACGAGTTATAAAGATCCAAAATCAAAGAGTAGATGATTTTTTTACCTTTAGTTGACTTGCGACCACTTGCCATTTTTTGAGGGTGAAAAATCAAAGTTGTCCGATTTTCAAGTTCGACCACTCATTCTCTTCGTCTCAATGCGTAGAAATGCGGAATCGGGTCCAACATTTAAAAAATTAATTCCTTCACCCCTAAAATGGGGTAAAACAGGAAGTTGCTCTAATTTTAGCATAAATTATGCTCCAATTATGATTCTGCATTATATCGACTTGTTTCCTTTCGTCCAGATCTTTTATATGAGCCCTCGACGAATCCCGTAGCATCATTAGCATAGAAGTTATGCACATTTTCATATTTTACAGTTTTTTGCTAATATATCCTTATTTCATTAATTGCATTATGTATATCATTTTTGCAAGTAAATACTATTTAAAGTACATCTGGGTAGAGAGGTAAAATTAAAAAACAAAAAAAAATTTTGTTCCCAAACGTTGCTCATAGTCCCAAAGGGGAACCTCAGGGAAAAAATTTTTTTTATACGGGTACACTACACGAGCTTTCTTGCCATTAATCATTTTTATAAAGTAAGTAAATAAATAATTCACAATAAATATCACTTGAACATAAATAACATTATGAGTTCATGATAATAATAACGATAGAAAAAAATTATTTATCAGCATATTTATAAATTTATTCATAAACAATTTAACTCCACAGTAAATAAATAAGTACATTTAATAAGAATTTTAAAAAATGTCTCCAAATACTATGATAATTGAATTTAATTCTCGTCATATGAAGGTCGCAGATCATTATTTGCTGTCAAACAACATAATCAAATCCATAAGCTTTTGACAATGAAATTAATACAAATAAATCGAATAATTTGATTCGATTTTTCTAATAAATTGACGAGACTTAAAATGTTTGAATAATTTAACTTTCAATAACTATTAAAAAAATAAACTTAATTTAATTATAAACAAACAATGCTCACAGAAAGCTTTTATTGTCGCTAAATCCCTGATTTGATGGGGTGATGATATCTGCAGGTACACTTCCAGCGTTCAATCGGTTCCTGCAGATATATCAGTTGAATATTTCAAACATCATTTTAAAGATAATTAATTAATAATACAATAAAAGCGAATTTATTTCAAAATGTGCTGAATAATAAAGTGAATTTGAACGTAACTAAAATTTCAATTATGTTAGTGTCAATAACACTGTAGACATTCGTAGTTGATGGATAAACGTCACCTTCTGCAAAACCAAAGCAAACACTGTTCATGACTGAGGAAATTACTTAACCGCAAATTCGATGGTCATGGACCACACTCTAGGGTCTAACACGTGGGTCTACGTTACCTCAAGTGTCACTCGTAAACTCACGAGTTCGATCCAGAGTCTAGAGCATATCCGTTAATTGTTCTTTGCTTCTTCATTCCTTCCACTTTTCAACGTCCATCAGCTTCTCCAATCATTTGTGAGTGAAAGAATGGCATCTATTCCTTGATGAATCCACGTTTTTTGTTTTAACAATGTAATGTAAATTTTTATATTCAAGTGAACATGTTACATAAAGTTTTTACATTTATTGAACTATAAAATGTGTCGTATATGTCGTTTTACATTTTAGATTATACTCTATTGTAGATTGAGGTGCATTCTAAAAAGTTTGAGTACAATAATGAATTTTAAAACTTTTAGAAAAATAATTTATGTTGACACAGAAATATTATTATGTTATATGTAATTTTGTTCAACATTATGGGCTTTTATATTGACTTAGAAAAATATTTGCACTATTTTTTAAGTGAAAACTTCTTTAGATGCTTTGATAGTCCAGCAAAGGTGCAAATAAAATAAGAGTAATAGAAAATCGAATCTCCTATTTTGGACCAAAGTTTTTTTAAATTTAAAATTACATGAGAATGTCAAGAAGATATTTGAAAAATAAGACAAGTGAGGTGACAGAAATCTTCATGAGGCAGTAGGGAAGAAGAAATGTCCAATAAAATATCGTCGATTTTTACATAATTGAAAAATTATTGATAAAAATTTACGGGTTGAAGAAGGCAAGAATGGTAAAAAAAAAACGCAAAAAACCTTGTTCAATAAGTTTAATTTTAATAAGTTATTTTATAGTTTAAAGTTTTCACTTCTGTCAGTAGTAATATTTTTTTAAGTAAGAAGTTAAAGATTATTATTATGATAAATAAACTAAGGGCAAGTATTTTTATTGCCATAAATGTATACTTTAGTCTGAATAATCAAGAGATTGATGATCTGTTGATGAACAATCTCCATTAAGTCTACAGGAAATGAAGGAAAATGCAACAAACTAGGTACATCAAGGCTTCAGAATAAAAATCCATAACAATTTACAATAATAACATACATTTCCTGTATGTAGATCTCATAGATTTTTATCTTATTGTATTTGCAAAGTGAATTTGTAATTTTTTTTGTAGACAATATGTCTCAAATGTGAATGCAAAACCTTTATCACTGATTTTTGAAAGAGCTTCAGAGCATTTGGTGCAAATTTACCATAGACTGCTTATTCCTAGGGTATGGTATGCATAAAAGTAAAAATGTTAATTTTAGTTATTCAAATATAATCAAGAATTATATTTTGGCCATATTTATACTTGCACTCAGCTTTTACATGTTGGATATCACATTTTCTTTCATTATTTTCATTTCAATCATACAATTTCGACAATTAAAAGTTTTTAAATAGTTTTCTTTTTTTAAATCAATAATTGAATTCTCATAAACTAGGATATATATTTTAAATCTGATATTTATTATGAATTATTTATCAATTGTATTTTCTAACTCTGCTAAAATAAAGACAAAATCATTCAAACTTGTTTTATTTTTTATTCAGAGAGCTTTTCTATGAAATATGCTATTGATTTACGACTGTCCAAATAAAAAATTTATATAAATATTAACTTTTTTTTTTTACTAAACATTAGTTATGGACTTTTTATATATTCTTATGCACCATTAATACAAAAATTCATTTGAGACAAATACATTTATTGAATTTTCAGCTGTGAAATAGACTGTTAATACCATAATTAATATGTACACAATCGAGAGAAGTTATTTTATTTAACATGATTTGCATGACACAAATATGGAATACATTATCTCTAAAGCCTGTTGCTGAAACATTTTTCAGCATATAAAAATTTCATTTCAATAGAAAAACAAACCTCTATTAATAAATTCCAATAAAACCAATAAAACCCTTCGAACATAACCCTTCAGAATCTAGAATCCAGAGCAAACTAGAGTTGAAAAAAAAAATAATAAAAATACTTTCTATTACGATGGAATATTAGTGAATTTTTTCAATCCAAATAATATCCTCTATCAATAAGAATAATGAATACATCAAAAATATTTTAGTGTTTGCAGAAGAAAAATAATAATAAATTGAATATCTTTTTTAAATTGGTAATAAAAAGTTCTTATTCAATCTTATATTCATAAGTACATACTTATTTATTTAGATTCAAATCGATGTTATGAATTTATAAATATATGGTTATAAGTTTATGCTTTCATTCATGAAGATATTATATAATTAATTATACAAAAATTTATTCAACTATTTGAATGATTTGGTTAAGCAGTCACTATACTATAAATTATTCGATAAATATGCTGAATTAAATTGTGCAAAAATAAATTATTTTTTTTCCTCTCATAATTACGTTTTGAAAACAAAAGGAAAAATTAGATAAGATGACTTATATTTTATACTGAGAAAAAAATTGACTATGAACAAGTAATGTTTTTTTTTAATAATAAAATTAAAACCTTGAATAATTACAATAAAATATTTTTTCTCTATAGCAAAAATTCGTTACGTTCATTCATAGACACTTGATCTATCATAGCTTAATATTTGTTTTAGCAATAAATAAAGTGATCTCACGTGTACGCAAGTAATAATAAGACAAATTCATGTTATCTCATAATTATTTTATCTTATACATATCTTATAAGTTTAATGACAGAATATAATTATTACTTTATCCATTTATCACTGTCTCTAATATTTTTCTCTTCAATCTTAACTCATAAAATCCTTAAGGATAAATCGACAAGATTTGAGCACTAAATGTTGTTATATAGGATTAAAATAGAGTATTAAAACTTATCTATACTTAGTGAGCTTAATATAAACCAGAGTCTTTAAGACGTGAAGAGAAACTAAGAGTTATTAATGACTAAGGTTTTCATAATTTGTGCAATGTCCCACTTTATATCACGATCCTACTATGTGTTTCCTAACGTAATATCTCCATCACAATAATTGATTCAATAGGGCACTTTGTGTGCACTTTGCATCAGCACTTTCAGATTGTGGTGTATGGATTCACTATAAACAATTATGTTTAAAAAAAAATCTCAAAACCGAATTCATCACGAAAATTGTAAGATAAAAAACGAGTTTCTAAAATTGGGTCAACATTTTAATTGTATGTTAAAAAAACTTTTATAAATTTTTGTTAGAAAATGTTACATTAACAGAAAGATAGTCTAGAGGTCGGTGCTATTTCTCTTCTTCTTCTTCTCCGTTTTCTTGTCTATATTTTTTTATTTGACTAGTTTTCTTGGATCGTAAGAAACGTCTAAAATAAGATCTGTACACAGTAGCCAGTATTACACTCTGGTAGATATAACCCCAAGATGCTTGTATACTTTACCAGAGTGAACCACAAAAGTTGATTTAATTTACGTCTCTATACACACTTGCACGAGAGCTCAAGACTTCATTCTTCAGAGAAATTAAATCAACTCAAATAGGTTGTGAATGTGAGAAAATCCAATGCACACGATTTAATGAAAATCATTTATATGTTAACTTGTTTATTTGTGAGTAAATGACTGACAGATTATTAGTCTGAATTGTATTGCATATTTTAAATAAAAAAAAGAAAACACTATTTGATTGAGTGTTTTCATTAATGACATTAAGAAGGATTAAAAGGAATTTATTTTCACTTGAAATGGTCTTTTGTATCAACTAGATCAGTAGGTAATAGCAATTTGAATTTCTTTTCAATGAAATTGATGAGTTTACAAAATAAAATAAAGCTTAACAGTAAATAGAAAAGTTTTTTAGTTTATAATTTATTTACAAAAGAAATAAAAATATCTTAATAACATAAAAAATTGAATAAAGTTCTTATTAGAAGACATCTCCACTTTTTTAATTTTGAATATGTCCCCTAACCGGAACTTTGTTCAAAAAATTTACCATTACAAACTGTTTAATCATAATCTGTACAAATTCTGAATAATAATGAACACTAGATTCTTCAAAAGGTATTGTAATCTACAAAAAGATTGAAAATAATTATTCAGCAATATTAAAACAGCACTGAATATAAAGATACTATCATAAAAAATTTTAAAATAAAGCTTATTTATCACTTTTTAAATATTGATATTTGATCAAATATTATTCATAGCAAGGATAAGAATTTTTAACGTTTGAAACGTTTTTTTAAAAAATCAACTCTCCCCTTTAGATGATAAAACTTAAAATGATTAATGGATAATTCTTCAATGCTATTACTAATGGATTACTATAATCGTTACATCAAAATTTACATAAGTATTGTAAGTGTTATAGCGTGACTTGAATTTTTACTCCAACATATGTTGATGATAAAACCATTATTTATTGTATTAATATTATTAATTATTTATTAATTAAAATAAAATTCAACATTCGCTGATTTTAAATTTATTTATCATCATTATGTTTTACTACTGATGTCTTATTATGCAATACTTGTTCTCTGAGCAGGTTTTGCATGAAATAGAGACTAAATTTTGTTGGAAACAAAATGAATCATGACATAGTTAGAGTTTCAACACTCGTCGAAGTCTTATAATGCTTGCTCACGAAAACTTATGTGATTGTTGCACTTGTTTTCGTGCAACTGTAACATTAGACTCCGACTCTCACAGCAACTTGGGGCATATAAAAATCTAGTACCTCTTCTATTTGGTGAACAACCGACGATTTCAGCAATACTTCAGTAGTTCAAGTAAACAGACCTGATAGATACACAACAACCAAACAACTCAGGTCGATTACATTTATTGACAAATTATCCATTTTTTATGACTCACAATAACAATTGTCTTGTTTTAATTTTAATTTTCTTTCAAGTCAATTGTGCTATTCGTTAAAAAAGTTTTGAAAATAAATTGCTTTAAAATGTTCTTTTTAAATTTTATTATTGTTCTTTTCTATTTTTCAATTTCATTGAAAAAAAGTTCTTTTGTCTTTGGCATGTCACGTAAAGTTAGTTGTTTATTGAGGAAAAAAATTAAGAGAATAGGATTGATGTAGAGTGGAGTTTAAAAATATAAATGATGAAACTAAAATTTAACCAGAGGTAATAATTTGCAAACCAAGTTGGTGTTGCGTTAAATTTTTTTTTTCGTTTTTTTCTGACGGAAAAGAATAAGAGTCTTACGACAAAGATTCAGTGATAATGGTTTGAGATGAAACGCATTCAAGGAAATAAAATTCTCAACAGTACTTACCTAGAGTTGCTAGAGGCTACACTGTTGTTAGAACGAGATCTCCGGCTTTTGAGGGAATCACCTCGGTTCACGATACCTTTGCCTGTTATGCTGAAATGCCTTAGTATGTAATATTCTTCTTCTACACCAGTATTCGGCATGCTAGCAACCCTCGACCTTTGTTGTGGAAGACATAAATAGTTTGGACGTCCTGAGGATTTGCTCCCGGGAGTTTTAACTGATTGCGATCTACTATGATGCGGGCTTCCGTATCTGAAATGATCGGAAAAAATTTTTTTTGAATATCTAAAATAAAGTAGTTTTATTGATTTTCTTTTTTTCATTTTTAAAGTTTTCGTTTTATTGATATTCAGTTCAAAAATTTTTGCTTCGTCATTCTTGATATCAAAAATTTTGTTGAAATCTACAAATCACTATTTGTTTAAACTTTGCGGGAAAAAATTCGTAGTTGACTGAAAGTTGAAGAACTAGAAATGCATTCTAATTCACCGAAATTCCATTTTTCACACAGAAAATCGGATTTAAAATAACTAAAAGTTTTTATTCATTGAAAAATATTAAAATTATCTTTTCTTCGGTGAATTTATCTTCATATTCGTTTAATTATTTTTAAAGATTAAATAAAATTCTTTTAAAATTTTAAAAACAAAATATATATGAATGTTAAAAAAGTTCGGTTGTCGGACTAAAATAAAAGTATTCTACTTATCAATTTCTTTTTTCTAATGATTTAAAAAAAAGTGCGTTTAATTTAATCAAATGTGGCTTTTTCGATAAATAAAAATAATTCTGATAAAAATATCACTATGAATATCAGAAGAACAAATTAAAAACATGTGATTTTCTATACCATTCTATTCCAAATTGAGACAACATTTATATCACGTAGTGTATCTCACACTTGTGTCTAATTTCTGACTTTTCATCCATTTTTTAAGTAAATTACATCGTATATTAATCTCAAAGATAAAACTATAAAAGTATAAAAATAAAAAAAAATGAATATTTAGTCTAATGGAATAATTTATTATTAATTTTGTACAGAAGATGATATTTTATTAAAATCACTTATTTCTTTTGCATCAAGAATTTCGTTTTCATCTCTATTTAATTAATTGCCATCTCTTTTAAAAAAATTTTTTATTTGATAAATATAATTGCTTGATATAAAAAGAACTCTGCAATCAACTCTAGACTCTCAAGTCCACTGAATAAAAAGTTTTTTTCTCGCGATACTATTCCTATTGTGAAAAAAAAATCTTGTTCACTAGAGGGCTGTAGGACTTAAATTACTTCTGACAATGCTGTAACAAAATTGCAGTAATTATATCATAAACAGCACATCCGCAAAGTACCACGTGCTCTTTATATCCTTTTAGACAATTTAAAAGCATCAGCTTCGATTATTTGATCATATTGAAGACTCATATTTATTTTTTATCATCAACAATTAGGTGTGATGCTTTCATTCAAGTTGATAATAGTATTAAATATATTTATCTCATAATATCTAATATCTATGTAATTTTCAACTTTAGAAAGAAACGTAAAATATTAAATAAAGAAAGGACCAATTTTTTTTTTTACCTAAAGGGAATCAAAATTGATCTAAAAAGCTCATTAAAATTAAACATATCACTATTTTTTCTTGATGTAACCTCAATGCACTTCTAGAATTCTAATTTTTTCATTTCCCCAGGCTCTAAGTATCTTCAAATTCTTATCAGACGTGCATGAGAGTTGATGCATTAATTCTTTAATTCATGGGACTCAAATTTTTTAGAAGCTACGTGAATTTAACAAGAAAAGTCATGTTCTTGTTCACTCGAGTGTTTTTAACTGATTGTTGCTATTTTATGCAAAGAATGAATAAAATGTATCAAATGTAAAATGTTCACAAGCCGGAAGATGGGGATTTTTGAAGCGAAAACAATAACCCGTTTTCGATTTCGAAAGAAAGCGGAAAAATGAAAAGTATATAAAGTTGAGATGCCAATAACACAAAAGCATATTCGGATTTGCTTGACGGCATGTGTTCTATTTTGTATATACATTTTTGAAAAAAATTGAAAATAAAACGTCAAGTAAACATTGATCAATAATTTCATTTCAATTCTTCTCGAATAACATGAGAATAACACAATAAAGTACGTGAAATGTTGAAATGAAAATGCCATATGGATAATCTTTTGTTGTTGATGATAAACAAATCATTGTTATACCTTTATTCAGTGGAATAAGAGGAAATGAATAATGTTCAAAATTCTAAGTATCCATTTCTCAACGTTAGTGTGGTGGATATTATCCTTCATTTGTAGCACCATCAAATTTACCCTTCCTTTAATCCCACGAGCTTGAGGCAACTTATTTTCGACTTATGGCTAAGCCCATTTAGTAAAACTGTCACGTGTGGAAGAAAGAAATAGACAAACGAAAAAAAATTGTTCAGTCGACAGTTTTCAGATGAGTTACCTCAAGATCTCGCTCTTTTCCTTCTCATTTCTTTTAGTGTCGGACTATTTGGGATCAGTGTGCTTAAAGATACATTTTTTGAATACTTTCGACATTATGCGCAGTCAATTTATCATAAATTATATATTAAACAATATTTCATCGATCAAAACATTAGTTTTTTTTTGTTTATAGCATATTGCTATTGTTATAAACAATACACCATTGTTTAGAGTCATGTAAAATCATTGATAAAACTACTTATTAAGTATAAATGCAAAAAAAAACTTGTAATCTATTCTGATGTGTTTTAATATCACTAGTGTTTATCTAAGCTTTATTCTACAAGACATACTTGATGCGTATTATTTTCACACTCATCACGTCAGTTGACTGAAATTAGACGTGAAATAAATTATCCTAGATCACGATTATGCAAGAAGCTTTGACATTTGATAAACTTAGTGATTTTACTTAGTATTTCCATTAAGAGCATTAGATCTGGGTTTTAGAATATTTGAGGAAATACTTGACTTAGTGAATCCAAAATAGGATCAATCGAATATTTACGTCAACTATTGTGATTGTCATGGTGAAATTTAACATTTTTGATGATATGTCAATAGCTCAAGACGAAAGAGTTGAATCTAACGATGAAATTGATCTTGAGCCGTTCAAACAAGAATGAACGAGAGATTCAGGTCATATTCTCTCGAGAGATTTCATTCACTCAAGTACAGAAGGCGTTCAAGTATCGATTCTTTGATGTCACTATCTTCTTTCTTTGTTTTTCTCGGAATAAGGAAAAATATATTATTTTTTCTTTATCGTATTCATGTCTTGCGGATTTAATATCCAATCATTGTCTTTTCATTTTGCTATTGATTATTATCTACTGTTATATAAATTATTTTATCTTATATGTGTATTGTAAAAGAAGCTGGTATATGACTGTGGAGTACCACTAACATTTGTTTTAATGAATTATCACACAAAAAAAAACAACAGATTTTCGATCAATTAGTCGAAGTCATATTTGAAGATTCATCGAAATTTAAAAAGAAAGATTTTCGGCAAAGAATTAAATATGCGTGACGACTATTTCCCACTGGGAAATTAAATATGCATAGGATCTATGGTAATGATGGTATAAGGTTGATCGAGGGCTCGTATAGAAGATCTGGACAAAAGGAAGATATTCAACGACCCCCTTACCTAAGAACCCTGTCGGAAATCCCGTATCTCTCATAGTTTCCGAGCTATGAGAGTTTAAAGGTTTTTTTTAAGCTTTGCTGCAGCATTATATAGTTTTCTGCTGATAACTCAGGATCTATAAGGATTACATGGACAAATGAGGATATCAATGAATTTGAGAGAATGAGATCTTCGTATTGCATTAGTCAAAATCATAATTGGAGCATAATTTATGCTGAAAATTAGAGCAATTTCCGGTTTTACCCCATTTTAGGGGTGAAGGAATTAATTTTTCAAATGTTTGACCTGATTCCGCATTTCTACGCATTGAGACGAAGAGAATGAGTGGTCGAACTTGAAAATCGGACAACTTTGATTTTTCACCCCCAAAAAATGGCAAGTGGTACCCCTTTCCATTTTTTTTGGCCAAAAAATAAAAGTACTCCGATTTTGATGATTGACCACTCATTCTCTTCGTCTTGATGCGTAGAAATGCGGAATCGCGGCACCGGTCGAGAAAATTCACTTTAACACCCTTAAAAAGGGGTAAAACTGGATACACATTAAGAAACATCATCCCCTTGACTTCAAACCCCTATAACTCTTGAACGGACAGTCTAATAACCGTTTTTACGGACGTTTTAGAGACCTTAAAATCCAAGGTAAATATGCATATTCATAAAAAACGTTTTAAAAATTTGCTTCACCCTTTAAATCGCTGAAATATAAAAAAAATCACATTTTTTTGGGAAGTTGCCAACTATTTTGGCCATTTTGAGGGTAAAATAAATTTTTTAGATGTTTTTTATGGATATGTATGTCTAGCTAAGATTCTGAAGTTTCTAAATACCTCTTTGCCATTTTTTGGGGGTGAAAAATCAAAGTTGTCCGATTTTCAAGTTCGACCACTCATTCTCTTCGTCTCAATGCGTAGAAATGCGGAATCAGGTCAAACATTTGAAAAATTAATTCCTTCACCCCTAAAATGGGGTAAAACCGGAAATTGCTCTAATTTTCAGCATAAATTATGCTCCAATTATGATTTTGACTAATGCAATACGAAGATCTCATTCTCTCAAATTCATTGATATCCTCATTTGTCCATGTAATCCTTATAGATCCTGAGTTATCAGCAGAAAACTATATAATGCTGCAGCAAAGCTTAAAAAAAACCTTTAAACTCTCATAGCTCGGAAACTATGAGAGATACGGGATTTCCGACAGGGTTCTTAGGTAAGGGGGTCGTTGAATATCTTCCTTTTGTCCAGATCTTCTATACGAGCCCTCGATCAACCTTATACCATCATTACCATAGATCCTATGCATATTTAATTTCCCAGTGGGAAATAGTCGTAACGGGTTCAATTTTTGTAACTTCTAAATTCTAACATATCTCCACATTTCAAAGTTTCTAAAGTTTAATGTCATAGTTTTTTTGAGAATATCCGCTACTTGTGGAATCTTCTATATGTGTTAAACAATCAAAAAAGTGAGAATGTCCTCTAATTGTAACTTTATTAGCAGCTTGATGATCAAATAATATCTCTCATAATAATATCTTTCATCCAATTTGTTCACATTTTCAATAAAAGACCTACGACTCTCTTTATGTCATTTTTTTCAACAACATAATAAATGGAAATAGAATTACTTCTTTATTGTTTTATATTAACAATAAACCGAACAAGATGATTGCAGATCTAGTTAAATGTATTACATAAATTTTGATACAAAAAAGGAAGTGAGTCAAGAGGCAATAAGAATAAGAATCTTATAAATTTTTCGCTTCTTTGTTCGTTAAACTCGAGATTAATAAAACTATAGAGCTAGAAGCTATGTTGCTATGTCGTTACTAACCTCATCTCAAAGTCGTGAATTTCTTGAAGAGTCAGTGTATGAGTGACATCAAGCAACTGTCGCATATTTTCCTCTCGACGTCGTGCATCTGCTTCAGGACGAAGAAGGATCGTCGCTGCGGGGGCTTCTAGAGTAAGTGATGGCTGTTGAACGACAATTGTTGCTTGAGTTGTTCTTTTGGTCCCTCCACTACTACCACCTTTCAAACCAAATTATTTCAGGTATTTAAACAATTATTTTAATTATCAATTCTTTCAAATTTCCTATGTATATCATCAAAAACACAGAGCGATTTTTACATTGAAAAAAAAAATAAAAATAAAAAGTTTGTTTTATATAAAAATAATTTTCACCAAGTGAACAATTTATCTTCAATATTTTTTTCTACTGAAAAAAAACTTCGCATTTTAACCTCGGATGAAAATTATAAAATTGATGGTATTTTTTTTTATAACAGATTTAAATTTGATAACTGTTCTTTTTCAATAACTCTTTTGATTAAATGTTTCGGTGAAATAAAAAAAATAAATAAATAAAAGTTAGAATTATTTTAAATAAATCAATTGTTTAAATGATTTTTATACATCAAATCTGAATAAATTGGTAAGAATGTCAGAATTATTTGATTGATTTACTTAACATTTATGTATTGAAATAAAACTTTTTGTTTTCATAAATTGAGTTGGAAGAATATCCAATTAAAACGATATATTTGTAAATAAAATTTAAATAATTAATAAAAAAAACTATTAATATTAAAATTGTAATGAACATTTGTTGATTATGTACAATGTTGTATAATAAGTAAAAGATAAAATAATTTAATATTTGTTGTTTTCATTACATTTATGTAAATATTTGTGATTTTTTATGATTCATCACTCTACTGTTTATTTTATTAAGTAAACAAAAAGAGTCACAATTTCCAAGAGTGTTAATTTTTATATATATCTTAAAACAACACTTCTATTTGTTCGATGTAAAATCAATGTAAAAATCTCTCTTATTTAGCACATATCAACATAATTCATTCTTCATAAAAAAATAGTATTCAATAATTTTATTGAAAACATGAGAAAAAATGAGTTAAATTGGACTATTAATTAAATTCTACCTATTTTGTAATTACTAGATAATGTCAGGCATTAAAGATGACTCGCTCACAAATTACTTCATTTAAACTCTCTTATTAAACCATTTGTTTAACCAGCTAAGGTATTTCGATTGAGATTAATTTTTTTTTAAGGTTTTTTTTTTAATACATTACAATTAAAGATTATTAGAAATTGAAACGTTTGTTTGAATAAAAAAAAAATTGATCAATTATTTTAAACTCGAGTTATTTGCAATCAAAATTGATTGTTCTCTTCATTTAAACCAATTATAATTAATTACAAGACTTCGTTTTATAACATTTATTTAAAACCGGTTCTTTATTTTTTTGTAAAATAATTAGGTAGTGTTATTACACAAAAATTATTTAATATTGTTAAATAGCAACCAATTTTTCCTTTTTTTTTTGGATCTGTATTGATATTAAAATTTTATAATCATTTTTATTAATCAAATAATTGCTATTAATTTAATTTATTAAATTAATAAGTCAGACGTAACAGTGTTAATACATTTGTAATGAATACTTTGTAGAAAAAAAAATCAAGTTTTATCGTATTATTGCTAAAGGAATAAATTATTAATAATAATTCTAACCCAAACTAGTTAATTATTGTCAAATAATTGTTATTATTGTTGTTGTATTAATTATTATTGTATTAACAAAAATGAATATATTTAAACCAGCTAAATATCTGTCAATAAAATAAAGCCAATCAAATTTAAGTATAATAAATTTGACTGAGCAAAAAATCAATCAATGGCCACAAAAAAATTCGACCTCAAACTTAAGCTCCTTCCTGAAGAGTCGAACTGAAATCCGATCAATTTTAATAAAAAGTGGAATAATCCGGTTTTGTTCTGACGCATCTCGATAATTAGGATTTATACACTATTGCTATTTAGTAAGTACTCTCAAATTAAATTTAAATCGAGCATCAATTATAGCTATCGTGATTAAGATTATCATCAAATTTCAGCAATCATTGATTTTGATGTTGAGGTCAGTTTTTAATATTAATTAAATTCAAATTGATTTGAGATAAATTGTAACTAAGCTCGATAAAGAGACTCATGAGAATTAACGATAATTTTAAATTATTGAAAGGTAATAATAACAATTATTATCAATATTATAACATTAACCCTTTAAAATGTACATCATTTAATTGTAAATTATTGCAAAGAACCTGAAGGATCAATGACAATCATCTGATTAATTAATCAACATTCACAATAAAAATATTCGAAAATAAATAAATCATTAATAATTTATTATTTCAACCCATTTTTCCTCAGAAATTTTATCGTTCAAATTTGGCGCATTTTTTTTTTATTATTTCAAAAAATTCTTTGTTTCAAAGCCATTGCACCAAGCTTTCTTGTTCAAAGAAAATTTATTTTCAATAGACTTAAGTGATTGTTGTGTTTGGTCGCTTCGATACATCTATGTTATGTGCAAGTACATTCTGATTACAATCGACACAGAGAAACAGGAAGTGTCAACGAGGAAACACGACCATTGATCGAAAGCCTATTATTCCCTAACGTGGTATTGTACGTAATTGAAATCTGCAGCCTATGAAGGTTCAAGAGCAGAGAATGAGAGAAAGAGAGTGTATGTGTGTGTATAAGAGGGGGGGAGAGAAAAATATGAGAAAGAGAGAGGGGAAATAATTAAATAAATCATTGATAGATGTGCAAAAATGAAAGTGACAATTGAATTAGCGAAAATACTAATTGACAAAAAGCCCTCTATTATTTTATCTTTGAGTTACGAAACCTAAATATTGCATATAAAGGATACAGACTCAATAGTCTTGTTAGTGCACCCATTCGTGTCTTTTTCGCGGCTTTGGTACACAATCGACTTTATTCATGCTCAACGCACCTGATCACACGTTGTTATCTCAGAAGAATAGAACACGTTAGCATTCGACTGGAATTTTATATCGATTATTTTTATATTGTATATATACTGTGTACATATAAATATGTCAGAATTCAATTAGTTTCATTCCAATATTCTATCATTAATTAAATAAAGAAAAAAAAATTATTGATTAATGATAAAATTAATTTTTTACTTTCAAGTGGCAAGTTATTGCAATGGGTCCGACTTTATAAGTCCCAAATTTTGACACATCTTGTATTCGACGCATAATTAATCACGCAACTAAACTTGTTTTCAGCAAAATCGGTCCAAGCATTTTTGTGCAAAATTCAAAAATTAAAACGCTCTAACAGTGAAAAATTATTGTCAATAATAATCCAATATTATTTGTAAGAATTAAATATTTATTGTAATTAATGATTATTATTAATAATAATTCGATTGTTTTAATTATAGTAAAGCAGTAACAATGATCAATAGAATATATAGTATTTTTATTTTTTCCACTGGGAAGTTAGTCGTGTGGAACTCATGAATCCAATATCTAAATAAAATAACGATTGTGTCGTTAACACTTCCCATTTCTTCATATCACTAATAATCATTCTTTCATTCAAAAAATAAACCTCAATCTCAATGATTTTAACAACTGAATGGCTCAGTACTGAAATAAAAACAAAAATGATTTAATCAGTGATTAAAAAAAAATTTGAAAAGGTGTTCAAGTGCGAAATGATTGACAAATGAACTAGATAAACAAGTATCAATGTAACCAATGACGACAAAATTTTTATCCTGAGACATTAAACACAAAGCATACACTAATGAGAGAACTGAATGTACATTCAGAACATCAAAATAAAATAGCAGCTTTCTGATATCAATTAGAGCATTTTCAACTAGATTTCGTATATGTGTACAACACAAAATGCTAGCAACAAGAATCGAACATAATAAGAAATTTTTGAAGCTTCAAAAGCATAATTAAGAGCATTATTTGATCACCAATGTTTACTTTGATACCCTAAGGAAAGACCCCTGAAAATAGATATCGTCTATTTGTGTCAACACACAACATCTATAAATATTTGCTCGTCAATATGATGAGAAAGAAGAAATCAAGTGGATTGATGCAAAATTTTATCATATAAAAAATTTATTGATATTTTTTAGTACTTCAATAAAAAAATATATAAAATAATTCTCAAAAAAACATAAACCTGCTTTACTTCTATTTCTATCATTTACTATCAATCAATCTTATTAAACTAACATTTTTTTTCTCCATCAAGTACTCTAACTTCCTGGCTTTATTATTGAACTATTGTATTTAAAGGATCCTAGTTATGGTCCATTTAGTGCCAACACATAAAATAAGTCATTAAACTTTAAATGAACTACATTGAATGGTTTAATTATCAATACCATCAAGTCAGACCAGTTTACTCCAAGCAGTTTTATTATTCCAAACCAATATTGATGGAGATGAAGAATAAAAAACAAAGTTCAGTTTATTTTTTTGACTTATCAAAGTATGGACATTGGAGCCAATTGATTTTAAAAGAAAATAGTTGGAATAAATATACAAATTTTTGCATCAAACCATTGCATTATGTCTCTATGTATTATTACCTAGTGATACAGGTGAATAATAACAAAAGTATAACACTTATACGGATAAATAAAATTTGTATCAATAATTATGATTTTATTGCACATTTCCAGGAGTCTTTTTAGGATACAGGTGACTGTACCTATTGCGCAAAACGGGAAAAAGACCCTGACCCATGAATGAATGGCGGAAACAAGGGGATGAGCTTCTGAAAGAAAGAACATCAATTCAGTTTCCTTTGGAAATTCTTATTACTACCTAATAGTTCTACTTTTTCTCTCTCTTTCCTCGTTCATTCTCTCTCTTGGATTCTCATGAAAAAAATGTTTCGCATATTCTATTTTACTGTTAATATTTATTTGATACTGGAAACAATTAAACAATGATTCTGGTTGCAAGATTACCTGAAAAATATTTTGATATCAATTATGTTGCTGTTAGAAACCAATTGAAATTTTTAAAATACTTTCTCTCTTTCTTTCTGTTCTGAATATTTAATAAATCCAATATAAAGTAAAAGAAGGTGAATTTTTAATTAAAGGAGTACGAAAAAAGGAAAAAATGGCAGTCTGGTACCACCAAAGATATTTCACCTTAATTAACGATTTTTTTCATGAGGAAACATTTTCGTTCATGAAAAAAAAATATTCATAATTACATATGTATATTCCCAAGCAGATTCCTTGAATGATTGTAAACTCCTATAACAAATTTATAACTTTCTAGCTACGTGAAGAATATTTAATAAAGTATTTACAACATACCTGGTATTTTACGACTTCCCCTGGTGCCCGTGGACGGTTGTGTTGTTGAGCAGGGTGACTGTGATCCACATAGAGAGATATCCAAAGGATTTGTGGTGACATTTATATTTGGTTTGGCATTTTTTAGCATTTTTCCACAACTATCTTCAATCTTATCTTTCTCTAGGACTTGTAAATCTGATTCTTTCTTGAAATCGTTCCTGGTGTCAATATGATTTGCTTTCGACTCTTCCATCGATGATATTCTCTCTTTTGCTGCTAGTAAAGTAAGCATTGAATTTACCTGATGAGGATCTGGTTGTCCTGCATCTACTGATCCTCTTACAGGAGTACTAAAATCAGACGTTTTTCGTGTAAGAAAATTTCGTTTCGCAAAGGTTACCCGAAGTTCCCCTCGTGGAAAACGTTCGAGGAACAAAATTTTGTTTTTTTTTTTTTGAGAATTTTTCGTCTCTACTTCGAATGTATTTTGAATGGTTTTTACTTGCAAAAATAATATACATAATGAAAATAATCACATATTGGCGAAAACTGAGGAGCATAGAAATGTGTATAACTTCTAGGCTAATGATGCTGGCAAGTTGATTGAGGGCTCAAATGAAAGATGAGGACAAGAGGGAAAAAGTCAATATAGTAGAAATCATAATTGGAGCATAATTCATGCTAAAATTGAAGCAATTTTCGGTTTTACCCCATTTTAGGAGTGAAGAAATAAATTTTTCAAATATTAGACCCGATTCCGCATTTCTACGCATTGAGACGAAGAGAATGAGTGGTCGAACTTAAAAATCGGACAACTTTGATTTTTCACCCCAAAAAAATGGCAAGTGGTACCCCTTTCCATTTTTTTCACCCAAAAAATAAAAGTATTCCGATTCTAATGATTGAGGGCTCATTCTCTTCGTCTTGATGTGTAGGAATGCGGAATCGGGGCACCGGTAGAAAAAATTGACTTTAACAACCTTAAAAAGGGGTAAAATTGGATACAAATTAAAAACCATCATCCCCTTGACTTTAAACCCCTATAACTCTTGAACGGACGGTCCAATAACCGTTTTTAGGGACGTTTTAAAAAGCTTGAAATCCAAGGTAAACATCCATATCCATGAAAATTGTTTAAAAAATTTCCTTCACCCTTAAAATCGCTAAAATATAAAAAAAATCACATTTTTTTGGGAAGTTGCCAACTATTTTGGCCATTTTGAGGGTGTAATAAATTTTTTTAACATGTTTCATGGATATTTATTTCTAGCTTAGATTCTGGAGTTTCTAAATACCCCTTAAAAATCATCATATAATGATTTTTTCACAAGTTATAGAGGTTCAAAGTCGAAGAGAAGGTAATGTTTTCACTTTTCCTCGACTTCCGACCTTCATAACTCGTGAAAAAATCATTATATGATGATTTTTAAGGGGTATTTAGAAACTTCAGAATCTAAGCTAAAAAAACATATCCATAAAAAACTTAAAAGAAATTTATTCCATTCTCAAAATGGCCAAAATAGTTGGCAAAGTCTCAAAAAAATGTGATTTTTTTTTATATTTTAGCGATTTTAAGGGTGAAGGAAATTTTTTAAACAATTTTCATGGATATGGATGTTTAGCTTGGATTTCAAGCTTTTTAAAACGTCCGTAAAAACGGTTATTGGACCGTCCGTTCAAGAGTTATAGGAGTTTAAAGTCAAGGGGATGATAATTCGTAAGTTGTATTTAGTGTAACCCGTTTTTAAGGGTGTTAAAGTGAATTTTCTTGACCGGTGCCCCGATTCCGCATTCCTACACATCAAGACGAAGAGAATGAGCCCTCAATCATTAGAATCGGAATACTTTTATTTTTTGGGTGAAAAAAATGGAAAGGGGTACCACTTGCCATTTTTTTGGGGTGAAAAATCAAAGTTGTCCGATTTTTAAGTTCGACCACTCATTCTCTTCGTCTCAATGCGTAGAAATGCGGAATCGGGTCTAATATTTGAAAAATTTATTTCTTCACTCCTAAAATGGGGTAAAACCGAAAATTGCTTCAATTTTAGCATGAATTATGCTCCAATTATGATTTCTACTATATTGACTTTTTCCCTCTTGTCCTCATCTTTCATTTGAGCCCTCAATCAACTTGCCAGCATCATTAGCCTAGAAGTTATACACATTTCTATGCTTCTCAGTTTTTCGCCAATATGTCGACAAATTTTTTTATACGGGTTTTTACAAGAATACTTAAAAAGAATATTTCTAACATTATTAACTATTCTATTTTATTTTCCATTACAAGTAAAATGATTGGAAATTAATCTCTAAAATGAATAAATTCCAATTAAAGTTTTTTTTTCATATCAATAAAGCATACAATCTTGGATTAATTACTTTACAAAGTGGTGGCAAACACTTGTATTAATGGAATTAATTTGCATTTTTGTGGAAGTTTTAATTCCTTATAAGTCAACTAATTCATCTAATACACTTGGTGGATGCTATATCCTACAAGATCATCCATTTCCTTCCATCAAAAAATTGACTTAGTTAATTTATTTATTATTAATTTTTTTTTCACTACAACTAATTATGTAAATTAACAACCTTAAAATCTTATTCTTTGACTTTATAGACGTATTGTATTAAACCTTCACAATACAAAGGATCAAAATCACCTTTATTATAATTTAATTTAAAACAACAATCTGATATTAATCTTCAAAGCTTAAGTCTGTTTCTCAAAAGGGTTCCGAAAAGATAGAAGATGTTGTAATAATAAAGAGCTTTACCTAAAAAATTCGGCGGTTCGGAGATCAGGAAGTGCAGGAATCCGTCCAGATGCAAAAGGAAACTTCGTTTCTCGGCGAATGTTTGCAGGAGGAGTAGGGGAGGAAGCATCAATGCCATTTATTGGATTTATGTTCGTATTTAATGTTGCTTCTATTGGAGGGGACTGAACCATTGGGGCAGTGGTACATTGGGTAATGGCAATTGTTCTATTCTTCGTAATTGTTTCCAAATTATTTGTTCCATTCTTTGTTGAAGGCAACATGGAGTTCATTGAGGAAGCTGGTGGAGACAATTCTGAGGGTTCGTCGGCTAAATCCATGCTGTCATCATGCTGCTCGCTGTCTGTAGTTGTCATCTTTAACACATTTCAAATTTTTTTATATCAATAATGAATCTCCTTCTCAACTCTTATTATTGATAATTATCTATTTCAAAGCAATAAATGTTAGTCGGTAAAGTTAAGACAAACTCTTTTATACTATTTGATACACTCAGACTTCATGAATCTGTTGACTAATTAATAACATTTTTCAGAAAATAAATGAAATGTCTTGAAAGTTTATTACGTAAAATGATGAACTAAATAACTTTTTTTCACAACTGCTTGAATAAAAAAATTTCCACTAGAAAAAAACTAAAACTTTTGGCCGTCGTAAAAATATCAAGTCATGAGATGTATGAAATGTAATGACACAGGTAGAGATAAAACAATTTTCGTTCTATTCATCATATCTAAATCAATAATTATGATATGTTGTATGTTCTTCATTTCATGTCTTATGAATAAATAAAAATCTATCTCTTCATGCTTCAAGACAACCTAGTGTTGTAAAACAAGGACATTTTTATAATACAGTTAGTGTGATACTTTTCAAGCATCATAGGATGTAGTTCAAATCCATCATAAAAACCATCGTCACAATACAAGTAGTATTCCCATAGGAAGAAACTTTTTTTTTGTTCTCTGTATTACAACTCAGGTTATTGATTTATGACAGTCACATCGTTGTACAAGTTTTTTTTTCTAATTATCTCTTTATAGAGTTATTATTCAATGATCACCTAATGTCAACATGATGATAAAAAAAAACAAAATGGCAAGTTAACTTGTAATGTAAATATTTATAAGATAATTTAAGATGCAAAAGTGAGTTAGAAGAAACAAATATTTACCACAGTAACCATTGTGTTTGCACTATCTGTGCTTGTGTTGATGGTTGTTTCCGAGGCAGTACTTGAGCCCATGATCATGACCTTAGGTACAGAGCGACAGCTGCGACTACCACCTGCTGATACGAAATTGAGCCGACGAAGTGCAGAGGCAGCATGTGCCAAAAGATCAGTGTCTTCTCGAGAGCTTTCGGTTGCATTATGCCTCCCTCCGCGTATCGGCGACGACTGCGACCTACCAAGATCAGTACTAGTACCCCTTGCAGCTTTTACTGATGAGCTACGGTTTTCCACGTGACCCTGAAATCATAATGACAATACATAAGACATCAATACTGCTATTCAGTGTCATTATCAAATGTATTTAGACCTCAACAGTGAAAAGGACATAGAAAACATCACTATGAAACTAAGTGCAATAAAAAATGATGCTGATAAAACGATCATGAATTTCTATATTGAATCAAAAGCTGAATATATAACTGAACTAGGATGATATTAAAAGGAGCTTGATGTGTAATTACTTCAGCGTTT
This sequence comes from Chelonus insularis, assembly GCF_013357705.1. Lineage (NCBI taxonomy): Eukaryota > Metazoa > Arthropoda > Insecta > Hymenoptera > Braconidae > Chelonus > Chelonus insularis. Next base: position 3,055,490 of record NW_023276776.1, read on the forward strand.
ATGGATGTATATTTGTCTGTAGAATGCAAAATACTCTGTAAAGCACTCTATCAATTTTGATGGTAGTTAGCAACCAATTAGCAATTGACACATGTGTTACATGCAGCGTATTACACTTTATACACATGAATTAAAGATCGTTTGATATGCGAATCACGAAACTAGTGGTTATAGAGGTATTTTATTATATAAAGCCATTCATTCTAGATTTTATAGACCACAGCTGATATAATTAATTACCAAATATTTCTTTTCGATGACACTTTTTTTTTAGGAATTAAAAATAACATAATCTCCCTGAATAAATTATAAAGCTTTTATTGATAAAATAATATTATCCTTTAACTTGTAAAATAATTTTCGAATTTTTTTTCTTAACTTTAGTAGTTGAGTTCTTGTGCTGTAGGTTGCTCTAAGTCTGGCTTAAGTTCGGCATCAAGCAAATGTCTAATGCAAGACTTAGGTCAGACTTACGTAAGCCTGTTTCCAAATCTGCACTGGAACCATGAGGAAAGTGCTTCGTATCTCAAGGGAAACTAACTCTATTTGATTCCTTTACTTCTCTTTCAAAATCTGTCTAGTTTGATATTCAAAGAACATTGATGATAAATTTATGAAAAGCATATATTAATAAAAATATTCTGTTCACATTTTTTTAAAAACCTACTAGTAAAAATTATTGCTAGATATTAGATATTTATTATTTTGGAGTAACTTTCATTTAATAATTTCTAAAAAACTATTGTATTTCCTTTTTAATAACAGTAATTGTTTTATTGCTGATTTCATACGTTTAACAGAATACTTCATTAAATTAAAATTAATGTGGTAATAAATTATTGATAGTATGACGAATTTAATTGAAAAAAAATATTGTGAGTATTTTGAGATAATTTTTTTTATTTTAAGAATATTACAAAATAATTGTACACTAGGGATATTTTAATAGTAAGGTAATAATTACTAAAACAATTTAATGTTAAAAATTAATTATTAATAAATAATATATTAAAATATGATTCAAAAACAATGATATTATTTGGAGAGACTAGAGAAATGTATTAAAAATTTGAGTTACTGTTCATTCAGAAATAGTTATTCTAAGAAAAGCATAATTCGTCTATTGTTTGAAGTAAAAAATAAAAGTATACTTATTCACCTCTTTGTTTAAAATATACCGTTTTAACTCATTGTCAATTGTACGAGTTACAATTTTCTATCTCAATCCCCCTACGACACTGACACATATTCCACTTTTTCATTCCTACTTTCTACTTCAGAACTGTGCAAGTTTTATCAAAATAAGTTCAGTAGTTTTCATGCCAGTTTTATATTTGTATATAAAAATAAAAATATACAAAATAAATGAATAGATATTTAATTGAATTAAATTGAAATATTTATGTGAATAATTCAATAATTTTGTTTAATCAAATATAAAATGAATTTATAGAATTATTTAATTGTGATTAAGTGAATAAATAGATAACAAAGAAAGTTTTATTTTTTGTTTTGTTTTATCATTCCATTATAATTAATCAACTTATATTTATTTGTTATTCTTCGTTATTTTACCTTCCAGAATATAACACAACTCGTATGATATCTTGTTGATGCAGCTATGTTAGTGGGGGAGGTTATCGAAGCAAAGGACTCATGGGAACATTCGAATAATGGTATTACAATAAAAACAAAGTCGATTCGCGCTACTGAATCGCTAAATGAAAATTTTATTGATTCTACAAAAAAAAAAATACACACATTCGTTAATAAAAATCGAGTAAAATAATTAGAATGAATGATTTTAAAATTAACTCAATCATTTCAGGTGTTAAAGTATTAAAGAAACAAACTTTATCATTTTTTTATCTTGATAATTAAAAAAAAAAATGTAGGAATTATTTGATTACAATTTCACCGAGAAACTTTGCAACACTTGCAATGAAAAATTGTCTTATAAAAATAAAAGCACCGTTTTTTGCTTTTTTTTTTACTTAAAATATATTTTCATCAGGATGAGAAATGATTATTTTGGAGTTAATTTATAGTAAAAATAAATTAATTAAATTTTCTCAAGATTCGTTCAATAATATTTTAAATTTAGCTTTACTAATCGAACAGTCTTAATATTAATTAACTTCCGAACACAATATTTCGATGACAATAATCATCCTGATCAAGTATAAAAGAAAGTCTTCTTTTCCATCAGCTTTTTCTCAAAATAATTGAATATTAATTTTTTGTGACTAATTATAATAATTTCTCTTTAATCAAACCAAAAAGTGATCATTTCTAATATTTACCGACTAATGAAAAAAATTAATCACTCTTCATTTATTAATTCAGATACCAAAGTCAGGTGGTTCATTTGAGAGTCCCTAATGAAAAACAGATGAATTATTTTTAAAATTTAAACTTCAAAGTAATTAAAAAAAAAGTAGGTTGCTAACAATTATTGTGTATTGTTATAAAATAAAAATCGAAATATTTTGTCAGTTGTTATGTGAATATATTGATTTATCATTACGATACTCATAAAAAGTTTTTGGTAAAAAGTTTGTTGGAAAAATTGAAGTCACGTAGTATTGCTCTTGAAAGTTAAGATTTTGCTCTTTTTTTTTCTTCTAACTTATATATATATATTTTTTTGTTCTTCTTTTTATCCTTGAATTTTTCTTTCTTGAACTGTCTGTAGCGATACTATTCAGAGTTGCTGATAGTAATAACCCGTACAAAATACAGTTTTTTATTCCCCTTTTCTTTTTAATAGCAGCAAGTAGTGACTAATACTTTATTTAAAAGGCATTTTGTAGTATTTTTATAGCCACTCTTATAAATATAATTTCCTCAGATAAATCATGTTTTAATATTTTTATTCTCAAAAAAATAGTTTGATAAATTTTGATGTAATTGAAAGAAAAAAGTAATACATGATAAGAATTTAATTAAATTTTTTTTCTTCTTTGAGAAAGAATATTTTTTATTATTTTCAATATTACTAAAAAGATCATTAAACAAAAAATTGACATCAATACGAAATAATTCTATTTTTTTTTTAGCTTTATTCACATAAGATGTCTCTCAAATTGCCTCATTTTTTATGTACTTCTATCAAACAAAAATCCCTACTAAATAAACATCTTCAATTTAATTTATTTTTACGGATTTGAAATGGAATATTTTGTTATCTATCAAGTGACAGAGAGAAAAGTATGAAAGGATTAGATATTATTATACGTTCTATAGAAAGTTAAAAGTAATATTAATATAGTACAGTGATCACAACTTGTTCACAATACAATTATTCTAAATTAGAACTATACATTCATCAAGCTTTATTCGAAATATTTACATTCATAATATATCCTATTTTTATGAACTCTAATCCTATTAGAGTAGACTCAGAATTGAAGTTGCATAAATTAAAACTCTTTAATTATTTTAACGAATTGTAGTTACATGAAAATTCTGTGAATAATATAGAGAAGAAGGTAGGGTAAAATGAGGACCGTAACAAAACTGATGATACGATGTTGCTAGAAATGTTCTTCCAACGCCATTTAGAAGAAATCTTTAGTGCTACAGATATTTTGCTAGCAAAAGTGTGCTTGCTGTGATTTTGTAAGTATTTTTTTTTATCTCATGTGATTTCATCTCATTTTTGACGTTTATTAAGTGCGTGGCTGTTCAAAATATATGGTGCACACATCTGTGTAATATTTTTTTATTGATATCTGTTTTATTAACTTAATAATTAATTCATCAACATCCTCAGCTATCTAAGAATAGAAGTTATTTTTGAAATTCCATCAATTATTTATGTCTACAATAATATTACAGCTAATATGGACAGCATATTATTAATTATTATCTACCTTTTAATTGAAATTTGAATAATTACGTGAACATGTATTAATTTTTATGTAATGTCTGAACATGAACGATTGAAGCATAAATACACTTTACTATTGAGATTAGAATTCCTGAATCAGACAGATAGACAAAATTTGATAAATCATCAATCATAACGTACCGAAAAATTTAATTAGTTGATCGTATTACATACATATTGAGATTATATATTACATTAATCTACATGATGGGAAGCATATCCAAAATTCAATAGTATCATTCATTTACTGAAAGATAGTCATAACTCAAAATTTATTGATGTCAGGAAACAGAGATGGAGATTTTGATGAATATCATAGTTCAAGATATCTACAAATCCAGCTAAATTCGAGTGTTTAGTGATAAAATACTCTAAGTGTTTAATAATAACACACCTAATTATTTACAATATCAAAGACCATAAACAAACTATAGCATTTTTACAATCAACTAAAAGCATTTAAAATTCTTCACTAAAATTGAAGCAATTTCCGGTTTTACCCCATTTTAGGAGTGAAATAAATAATTTTTTAAAGTTTGACCGATTCCGCATTTCTAGGCATTGAGACGAAGAGAATGAGTGGTCGAACTTGAAAATCGGACAACTTTGATTTTTCGACCCGAAAAAATGGCAAGTGGTACCCCTTTCCATTTTTTTAGGCCAAAAAATAAAAGTACTCCGATTTTAATAATTGAGGGCTCATTCTCTTCGTCTTGATACGTAGAAATGCGGAATCGGGGCACCGGTCAAGAAAATCATCAATTTAAATAACACCCTTAAAAAAAAGGGGTGAAACTGGGTCCGAATCAAAGAGTAGATGAATTTTTTGACCTTTCCCCGACTTCCCGACCTCTATAACTTTGTGGAAAAATCATCATATGATGATTAAAGGGTATTTAGAAATTTCAAGAATCTAAGCTATGAATACATATCCATAGAAATACGTTTTGAAAAATTTATTCCCCTCAAAATGACCCAAAATAGTTGGAAAGTCTCAAAAAATGTTATTTTTTTCATTTTTCAACGATTTAAAGGGTGAAAGAAATTTTTTAAACCATTTTCATGGATATGAATATTTAGCTTAGATCTTTAGGTTTCTAAAACGTCCCTAAAAACTGTTATTGAACGTCCGTTCATGAGTTATAAGGGTTTTAAAGTCAAGGGGATGATAATTCGTAAGTTGTATTTAGTGTAACCCCGTTTTTAAGGGTGTTCAAGTGAATTTTCTTGACCGGTGCCGCGATTCTGCATTTCTACGCATCAAGACGAAGAGAATGAGTGGTCAAACTTGAAAATCGAAGTACTTTTATTTTTTGGCTGAAAAAAATGGAAAGGGGTACCACTTGCCATTTTTTGGGGTCGAAAAATCAAAGTTGTCCGATTTTCAAGTTCGACCACTCATTCTCTTCGTCTCAATGCGTAGAAATGCGGAATCGGGTCTAAACTTTTAAAAAATTAATTTCTTCACTCCTAAAATGGGGTAAAACCTGAAATTGCTTTCATTTTAGCATGAATTATGCTCCAATTATGATTTCTCCCATATTGACTTGTGTCCTTTCGTCGAGATCTTTCAATTGAGTCCTCGATCAACCCGGTAGCATGATTAGCATGAAAGTTATACGGGTTTAAACATTGTAAACACTTTAAGTGTTTAGTTTCCAACCATTCGAATTTGCAGTGAACTCAGAGTGCACCCCTGTTGGAATCATTTTTAGATATTAGTTCTTGTCATAAGATAATTAAAATAAATTTATAGTTCATATTTTTAATTCCCAAATAAAATTTTCCCGATTAAATTTAGTATATTTCAATATGTATTCGATTCACTTACATTATGTGATATAAATAGTGTTACAATTTAGAATAAGAAGACGGAGGAAATTGCATGTATATTATATTATTTTATTTCAAGACAACAGGTTCATTAATTATTTCAAATTCAAATACATATAATATAATGTTAATTTAAACTTTTCGGAGTTATTATGTATTTTAGTCGTAGGTAATATTTATTTTAAACCTGTCATTAACAGAAAAGATCTCTACCAAACAATTAATTAACTTTTTTATCCACCACACAAATGAATTATTATTTTTTATGTATTCCTCTATATTTTATTTGTTTTTATTTCAACATTGTTCTCATTAATTTATATTTTACCTATATTATTATTAAATTTATACATATTTAAGCACTTGACTTCTCAATCGATTAAACTTGTTATATGATAAAAAATTTTGTTTAAAGCTTTAGTATATTAAATTTATTCATTTGTAAATTTATCTTTCATTAATTAAATGTCATAGATAAATAATCGCTTAATTATTATTAATTTTTTATAATTATTTTTAGCATAAAATAATGAAGATCAAAGCATGGGAAATTATTCATTATAAAATTTCGATTCATCAATTGTAGCGTAAAAATAATTACAGCATAATTCAGATTATTGGAAAGCGGTAATTCTTTAATTAAAATATTACTCCAAATGGAACTGAATAAAAATAATATAAATTTTAATACTTTAAACTTCACTTATTCGAAACAAAAAATTACTCCAGAGAGTTTTCTTCGATTGATTTATTTTTAAGCGTATTTAAATACATCATTTCGTGAATAAATAAAAATTTGAAAATAATCGCAAATAATTTTTCTTTATACATCTCAATCAATTTCTTTTTTTTATCCCATTCTTATTTCGTGTCTGGATGCATTAATTTTTTCACTAATGGCTTATGGCTTATAGAGAAATTTAATTTCATGTTGAGATTAATTATATTATCTTACTCATCATAATTTTTTCATAATGAAGGTTTTAAACAATTATGGCCATCTGTTCGAGCCCCACCCTATGCTAGTTTATGGAAGCTAACTTAATAAATGATTACTTATAATTCTTTTATTCCGCTACACAATTAAGTAGTGCTCAAGAAATTTCACAATTTTAGTCTAATTTTTCTGAGTAGTTAATTAAAAATAAGCTGATTGCTGACCTGACGTATTTATTTTTACAAAAATTTAATAAATAATTAAATTGAATAATAAAATTTTTTTAATTAATTCCTTTCTCTTATGAGTTGGAAAAAAATGACAATTCCAATGACATAATAATCGATTATATTCAAAACAGCATGTAAATCTTCATCCTTACATGTCAAGTAACTAATTATGATAATATTGTACTTCGTTATTCAAATGATTCTTTCATAAAAATTTTTTATTAGATACTCATTTAAATTCAGCTGCCTTTCATCTGATTATTTTAATAGCTTAATATACTTTTCTATCGATTTTATAATTATACCTACATCACGATATCTTCCTCAAATTTTTTTTATGTATTTTGTTAAAAATAGTATGCTATCATACTACTTATTAACTCCTTTCATTCCATTTGAAATCATGAATTTTCCTTCAAACTCAACATGATACAATTTTAAACTATTTATTCAGTTATTTTGCTTCTTTTTCTTCACGACAATTACTACTTTACTATGTTCTTTTTCCACTACTACTAGAATATATAATTTGAATTTTTAACCAATAAGGACAAAGTCACTCACTTTTCGATATATTTCGATTATTGGCTAACTTCATATCCATGTAAATTCACTATTGTATTTCGATACTTTACTCCTGCTGGTGGGTCACTCTTAACATTGCACTGTACCTAACCTTTTTATTTTTATTTATTATTCTATTTTTTTGTTATTACTTATCAATACAACTTTATAAACTGATGTTTTTAATCATTTAAATCATTTAATGGAATTATTTTCATTAAAAAAAATCCTAGAATCTATTTTTCTTGAAACCTGTCTTAGACCATGTTAAGACCTACTCAGAATAGTAGTGGTCAAAATTCAAGGTAATACTTTATCTCTACCCTTATGTTTTATTTACTCAAGTTCTTGCCCCTTTCAGTGTTCCATGACTTAATAAATACGTCGTATATTCATTACTTGATGACTGGTCAAATTTTATGCGTTCATTAATCTTATTTGCACGACCTTCTTATAAATATTTTCTTCCTTAAGAGAATCAGTGAGAAGTCTTTGATTTTCACAGATTTTGATTGAATTGATAATCACTATATGAAATGTTTTTTTTTTTTTTATTTCAGTAAAATTAATAATCCCCCAAGAAATTTACTTTACTCACATCATTTCAGAGTTTAAATTTTCTGTAGAGATTGTCATACTTTGCAAAAAAAATTCAATTACGCCTGTTTTTTTTAACCATCCAAGTGTGTAATATCCTTTTATAAAAGCTCTCACAAAGAAATAGTATTACATACACGATATATCGTGAATATAAAAAAAAAAATTTAAGCAAAAAAGATACTGCCATTGTTACATGATATAGAAGGTATATAATTGAATGAAAAAAATATTGATCCACTTGATCAATTGTATTTACATGAATCATTACATCAACTATATATATATATATATATTATTACAATAATATTGAAAGAGTATAGATTGAAAATTAGGATAAACCTTAATCAATATAAAACGCAGATGTGAATATGATACTTTATTCGACCATCATCATGACAAGTTCTATCAAGCGAATCTTCGACTTGATCGAATTTGATTCGCTCGGGGGAATAACCAAGTATCGACTTTCCACGTGACAAGTTCGCTTTTCACCAAGTTGCTTCGCTCCTTTTTCGCTTTTATCTATACATTCTTTCCTTTTCCTCCTATTCTTGTCCCCTTATTTCTCCTTTTTTCCTATGCTACAAGGTGGCCTAACAAGCCTACCATCACACATAACTATCGATTCGTTAGTCCGGACTTGCCTCATGCATTTATATTATTAGTTACACTAGTTAATCTAGGTCAAATAAATCACAACAGAAGACAGAACATCATGTGTCATAACTAAATATATCCTAAAAGCACAATGAACCATTTTTTTTATTCTATCTTTTAATTGGCTAACGTTAGTTAATTAATAGAATTACAGGCTTTCGTACATAATTAGTGTGTTCATAGGGCGTATATTTACATTTGGAAATCGATACAATTATTCCTCATCAGTAAACATTACGTTCTATTCAAAACCGTATTTCGTGAACATGGACATACTCCAAATACCGAAAAATTCATAGACTTAAATAAAGAGGAAGACAGTATTATCTATATTCATTTAAACTATTGAAGTTTTTGTTGGGACGTGGATCAATATTTTATTGATAATAATATTAATAAAATAAATTATTATAAAATAGAATAAATAAGATACCCATTTTAAAACAATTGCAACTATAAACCGACTCAGTACCAATCACCACAGTCTTGCTGACTTTCTCTTCACTGCAAATCTCAAATTTAAAAGTGGTTTACTCAATGCACTTAATATGTTTTAACATGTTATCACTCATTTGATTGACATTGTAGTCATGTTTAAAACACATCCAAGAGCATTCAAAATAACTACAATGGTAATCACATGAGTGATGACATGTTAAAACATATTAAGTGCATTGAAAAAAAACACTACGATGTGCAGTGTTTAAGTTAATTTATTAAGCTCACCTAATATAATTGTAATTGTGGTTATCATACACAAGATGCAAATCATGTCTTATGGTATTGCTCATTGTATAAGGAGAAGATATATTAAGGTTGAATCCTTACGAAGACATAGCAACGTCTCTTTAGAACCACTTAGCCTATGATGTTTTCTAATTAGCTAATTTTTCGATGAAATAGAAATCGCAATCTAAAAGTCAACATTGTTTTATGGGTTTGATAGATGAAAAAAAAAAAAGAAGTCAACTTTGAGTTGTAAAAAAAATAGTTTTCAGACGAAGAAAAAAGATATATTCTAATTAAAAAAAACTAGAGTCCACTCTATCTGATATTCTTTCAATAAATTCAATTAAATGGCTGCATCAAGTTCTCAATGACTCTATCTATAGGTTTACAATTACCTATTTCCAAAAAACTCACCATCTAATCCCGCATCGAGCATTCACAGCATGTGGTCTGTACAATAAAACAGTCATGTCTAGGTTTATTATTTAAGGTATGATCTGATGAGATATCAGTACTCCAAAAACAACGTTGAAAATTAGACCAGAATCTTTTTTTTTATTTTTCAAGAATTCAGGTTTAAAAAAAGAAAGAAATCCTCTGAATGCAGTGAACGATAGAAAATTTTCAATTACATAGAACAGTTAAAGCCACCTTTAGTTACTAAGCTGCGCTGATTTGGCACGTATCTAGAGCAAATAATCATGATTAAACACCAGCTTAGAATGCTCAGAGAAATCGAGCTTTTGTGGATGAGAAATACATGGAACTGAATGTGGAATAGTCCTTGTATCAAATATTTTTGGTATTGATATTGAGTAATTGAGTGAAGTATTTTGATATTCATATTTATTTTTTTTTTCCTTTCAATATTTTACTTTTTAAAGTTCTTTGAATTTTATCTTTGTTTGATAAAATTCCAATATTCATTGCATTCAAGATTTTAACGAAAATTTTTTCTTTACAGAAAATTGTATAAAAATATTTTTTGGTACACTTTTTCTACTTATGAACACTAAACTTTGAATGATTTTTGAATGTATTTTGCCTTATTTATTTCAGAATTTTAATTTAAAAAATAAAATAAAATTGATAAAAGTTAAATAATTATTCTGCTTCAGGTTTGAATTAAAATGTTTAAAAAAAGGAATAAAATATATTTCATGTACCATGGTAAAATTCATACAATAACATTTTTATCAGATATTAAATAATTTACAACATACGCAAATTCTTTTGGCCTGCGGCACAATATTCAATACATATGAATAGTATAGGGACTGTTTATATCATTTGACAAATTAATTCAAAATCGTTAATCTGAAAACTCGCTTTTAATATTTTATTGAGTATAATTATTCTACAATATTTTAATAATACTATCGAATTTATTTGACTCTAATTAAGATATTTTCAGTAAATTTACATTTTCATTTGACATAGGTCTTATGTCATCATTTAAAGTTCTTTTCTTCTAATTTACTTTTCTCTATTGCTGAAGTATTTTTTTAAACTTAGTTGTTTACTTCAAAGTGAACATTGTACTTTGAAATTTCAGCACTTCTAGCTCATGAATAAATGATAAAAAGCCAAAAGATCTTACATTCTTTCAGCACTTTTTTTTAATAACATCGAATCATTTGAAGATATATTTTTTATCACACATCCTTTAATAATTAAAAATACTATTTTTTATGAAATACACACAATAGCTTTCTGCATATTGATTAATTAACGATACAATAATTAATACAACAACAATAATAACAATAGTAATAATAATTAATTCATGTAGGTTATAATTATTATTGATAATTTATTTTTCTTAAATGAAATAATTAATTGATTTTATTTATCAAAACGAACGTCTTATTTTTTTTTTTTATAATAATCTTTAATTTTAATGAAGTAAAAAAAAAACTTAAGAAAGAGTTAATCTCAATCGAAATAGCTTAAATAGTTTTAAAAAAACGATCAAAAAGTTTTACAAATATCTCTGAGGAAAGAATGTATTATTGGAATTCTACTTTTCTAGAGTTTTATGAATGTAAAAATGCAGATAATAAAAAGGCAATAAACAAATAAATGAAAAAGTTAATACAATATGTTAGTAGAAATGCTGTCACTCTTAACGTATATTTAAACTACTTAATGCTGAAGCCACGGCTTGACAAGCGTAGAGAATAATTCACTCAATATATCCTACTGTTTCTATTATACCTCTGAGTATACCTGTGCTTCCTCTCATGTCTCCACGGTTATCTATATACACTTGTCAAGAACTACACCAAGATAAAATTGGAGACTTCTGTATCATATAATATATATTTCACTCGTATAATGTTTTCAAGTACTTTCTGAGAAACAGTAAAAGGTCTTTATGGTACAGTATTGTAAAAATGTGATGATCGTATAAGACGTAAAATGAATCTTAGAACTGAGATTATTACATATAAAAATGAGTCGTTACATCTAACCATAAAGGAATAAATTAAATTATTATTTTACAATCTGTTTAGTTGCCATTTTGCTCACGTAGTTAGAAAGAGGGAATGTGACTGTAATAAAAGACATTTATACTCAATAATAAGAGGCAGCATTCTGAATTATTTTTAATATTACTCGCTTTTAAGAAATTAATAACATAAATATCATTCGGTATTTTTAATTAAATTCAAAATATTGAACATGAACAATTTTATAAAGCAAAAAGTGTATTATATGTTATATTTAAAATCCATCAAAACTTGAACATTTTGTAACAATAAATTACCCCATATGGAAGAGATATAGTAATAAAAATATATTAATGGATAATTATTCAGCCGAACCTTCTATAATTAAATGTACAGAAATATAATTAAATATATTTATACAGTCAATTATATAATTATATATTTTTTTATATTCAATTATACAAGATTTGGCCGAATAATTACAATAATGATGATTTTTATATTTATGTAAATACTAACTGTATATATAAATAAAATAAGTGTATATTAACTATTATTTAAATAAAGTTTCATTAATATTTTGTTATGAGTTTGCGAAATCTATAGTGTAATTAATAAATAAATTACATAAAAATGAATAGAATTATTACTAGGAGTCGCGATAGATGTTAAAACTTGACTTATATTAATAAATTTAATTTACAAATTATAAATTTTCAATTTTTGGTACTGCAATTAATTTTAAAATTCAAACAAACCATTGTTATTTTATAGTTTTAAATTGTCACTTCTATCAGTAGTCCTTATGACTGCCAGAAATTTTTTTCCAATAATATTATTACTGTTAAATAAAAATTGATGTATAAATAAGATAATGAGTCATAATTTAAGCATAATGAATTGATAAGTTTCGTTATCTGGTCAATTTCGACTTGATATTTAACAGTAGCATCAGGTCCTTTTTCATTTATTTCACTCAACTTTAAAAAAATAAAAGTCAAAACTGTCTTTCTTCCTGATATTTTCAGTGAAAGTACGACTTTTATTCTCTCATCTTGGGGGACGGAAATAAATGCCGGAGGTAACAAAGATTTTTCATTCCCCGCAATCTTCAGACTCAGGAGTGGAAAATCTTTAGTACTCCTTTAAACAGATATATGACGCTCTAAATAAAGAAGGGATGGAAATGTGACAACATGAAACAATATAAATATAAATTTTAAAAAATATGTTACTCGAAATGTATTACTTTCATATGTACACTCATATGTTGTGTTTATTTCGTAATAAAAAAAAACTTGAAAATGTCTTCCTATTTTTTTGATCATACCTTAGAAGTTTTATTGTTACATTACTTGAAGCAAAATTATTATGATTATTAAATATACTAAATGAAAAATATTTTGTACACTAACTTGAGATGAAATTATTGCATAAAATATGTTTTTTTACATTTATACTTACTTATATAAAGTAAGATTTATTGGGTCTAAATAAATTATTTGTCGAGTGTTGTGAGAGTTTTAAGAGTGCGAAATCAGAAACTACTTTTTCGCTTTGACAGTTAATGACTCACTTTAAAAACTATACAACATTTCTTGGAAGGGTATTTCGAATAAGAAAAAAAATCTCACAAGCTCTAAGATACTTTACTTTCTGGCTTTACAAAAAAAATCCAGAGATTTTTTCCTTTCTTTTCCAATTTACGACAAAGTCGTCGTATAAGTAAGTGATACAAATATTTAAATGAAAGGTTTAGAACTAGAGAATATAAGCCTTTAACCCACATTCTTTTATTCAATTTCATCATTTTTCGTCTTTAAATCTTTCTAAAATTACTAAGATATGTCAATTTTACGACTTCTTTTTCTCATTTATTTAATTCCATTTAACTTGTGCGTTTGACAATTTTTTCATTCAAAATAAAATTTTGTTGATGAAAAATTAAGTAATGAAGTTCAAAATATGATTAAAAAATAAAAGAAAATATTATATTCTTATGTTTTTAAGAGGGCATAGAATTTTACCCTTGCATATAAAATCAAATCAAATTTCGAACTTTATAGAAAAAAAAAATGCTAAAAAGATTGTAAAGCATTTTAAAACTCAGTTTAGCATGTTTCCACTTTATTTTACTCTAAGTGATGAAATAATACGTTATTTTATCGAGAAAAAATCATGATAAAGTGCTGGCCAAGTTCTTTGCATGCATAGAAATAATGTTCAATGCATTACCAGCACATTAATATATATTATTCAGTTAAGAATCAAAATATTTATGCATGTAAACATAGAATAATTATTTTAAAATTCTGAAAATAGTTAAAACAATGCTTTATTTTTAGTAGCAATGTTGATAATCATTTAATCAATGTTTTATAAAAATTAACAATAACTTGTTTGAATTCAATACAAGTTACCGATAGAGTTCTGATGAAGGGACATTTCCAAAAATGACTTAATTGTGCCGGGTATCACTAAAATAATAAAGAATTTAATTTAAGGCCTAAATTTCAGGCGACGTTTGAAGAATACAGGTACAATTTGAAGCGAACTATATGGACTGCTTAACTGGTCTGGGAGCCAACGCGTAACTAGAAGGTCCTGGGTTCAACTCCCGGTAGTGAAAGAAAATATTTTTGCTGAGAATCGTTTTGAGTTAGTTGTGGCGTCGTTTATTTGTATTAAAAAATTGGAAAAGTGAAGGATTCTCTAAATTAGGACTTTATTCCAATTTACATTGCTGCAACAGAGAATTTTATTGAATAATGAATAATTTATATTAAAAAAGAACTATTTTGAATTCAAAAATCGTTTCGATGAAAAATCAGTTATTTATTTGGATTACTCCTGTGAGAATTTTTTATAACATAGATACGAGAAAAAGTTTTTTCAAACTCCTTGATGGAGGGAAGATTATTCATGGTTTTCGTTAGTTATTGCCAAACAAACTTTATCGACAAACGTCATCGAGGTCGTATATGAAGTTTACATAAAACTAGTTTTTATTTAATACTACACACAATGAAGAGATTTCTTTTTTATTTCCTGAAATATAAAAAAAAGATTTCTGCAGAGCTTTTTTTCAAGAAAAGGGAACTAAAAGCAGCACTGATTAACATAAAATTATCATATTGTTTTATATTAATATTCTAAGAGAATAATTACTTTTACAACTCAAGAGATAAAAGATAATGATTTAGATGATAAAGATAATAAAATAAAATATCTTATCAACTTTTGGATTTAATTGTTAAAATTTATCTGAAGTTTTTGTTGAATTAAATACAAATAATTTTGTCAGAAAAAATTGGAAGGATTAAATTGGAAAAATGAGCTTAAAAAAGATCTATTATTCATCTGAACATTATTATATATTTTCAAAGTTCAATTTTTTATATTACTGCATTATTCTCTTTGCAAATAAATTTTTATTATCCAAGTTTGATCAGTTAAAGTATAAATACAATGGAGATAAAAATTTTAAATCGTTGCCTTTCTTTTTTTAAATCAATAAAATTTTTCAATCAACTATCAACTATAGTGTTAATATTAAAAAAATAATTAAGTTTGGGAATTTATAATTACTATTGTTATGAAGATAAAGAACAAAGTAAAAAACAAGATTTCACTAAGCTGTAGCGAATTTTTTTTTTCTGTAAGCATTGTACAATATTTGCTTACAAAATTTCAACACAATAAAAATAAAGTTGAAGCGCTTGTAGTCTATACCTTTCTAAAACACAAGGGAGGTCTTGTTATACTTGATTATATACTGCATATGTATACATACTCTATCCTTTCAATTCTCCAATTATTCTTCTCATATATTTTTTTCTATTCAATCACTTTACACAATTTTCACAAAACAAACACACGTTTTTATCAAACTTTTCTGATTTTTATTCCTCCAACTAGGGTTTTTTAATTCTATTTTAAGTATACAATTAAAAATATCGTGAACTGAATAGTTTACTTGAATGGATAAAAAAACAACTTAATCGAATGTAAATTGAAATAAAGTAGAAACAAAAAAATGGAAAAATAGAACATGTTTGAAGACAAATTATTGAGTAAACTAAATAGAAGTTTTATATCTATTTATATTATTTTACTTGTAATTGTAGCATTCTGCTATTGCTCAATACTTCATTAGGGAGGTAATGTTTCTTCAGTGATTTAAGTGATGTTCGATTTCATTTACTTTATTTAAGAAAGTGAACCAATAAATTTTATGAATTGTCCGGATTTTAGAGAAATAAGAGTGTGGGCACTAGGAAATGATAGGTTTGAATAGGGAAATCAGAAGAATAATTATTAAGAAGACAAGAAGAAACCAGGTATGTAAAAATTATTTAGGTAGAAATTCTAGGGAATTTTTTGTTATGAAATATAATGAGACACCGGATAGAAACGAAATTCTTTACGCTATGCGGCAAATATTTATTTATAAATTTTTATCAAGGTATTTTGTAAAAGAAAATAATGATTTGCGTATAAATATTATCTTATTTTTTCCAATAAATTTACAATTGTTTATAAAAATATGGATTAGTGACATAAAAGAACGGTTATTAATATATAAGATAAAGAATCACACGGCTTTATTTTCCATTAAAAATTAAATAACTTGAAAACTATTAATTGCAAAAAATTCAGATTGGTCTCATTATTTTCCTCGTAAAAATCTCTATAAATCATGTGCATCATGTCTTGATCTGCGATACGTTGTTTTAAAGTTATTTAATAAAAAAATGAGCTGTGAGAGTAGATAGATTACTTTTCCTCTGTTCCCATAAGAAATTTCGTTCCAAAAATTTATATTTATGATAGGATATATATTTTTCTCCATCATATTGTTTTCAGTAGGAAGTTAATTAATTTTTTCAGTAAAAAGCCACTTTAAAATTAAACCTCATTGAATAATTCTAAACCGCAACATTATTATTTTTTCAAGACCAACGAAAGAAAAACTTCAATTAAAAAATTTCTTGCTATCTAAACAAAGTTTTTTTTTTATTTACAATAAAAAGCAAGGCAAATTCATTAAACAGAATAAATTAATTGTAAAAACTCCTATTATTTATAAAAAATTTTTAATCAAAATGAAATCAACGAGCCTTCGTAAAATAAAAATAATTTCACAATCACTATTGTGAAAATGAATTCATAAGTGTAATCATCGAAATTCATTATTTTGAATCTGACAATAAAGTACGAAATTAAAAGCTATACAAAAGAGGAAATTGCACTAAATAGTGAATAATATTAAATCATAAATACTATGGTATTAGATATATATACATATATATGTTGGTGAAGATACGTCCTAGTTTGAATCCTATACCAATTGCAATGTTATCAATGCTCCAGTAAATCTAGACATGGACAATAAATCCATCGCTTGATGGTATCGACAACTAGCAAATTGGTTGGTTTATCAAAACTAACGATTTATTGAATAATTTGAACAATTATTTACTATTGATTATTAATTTAAAGTTTCACCATACTGCAAAAATATACACACACTTTTGATAAAAAAATCATCAAAAATATTTAAAATGAAAAAATGTAAAAACATGGTACAATTTGATTGAGTAATAATTGTAGCCATTGAACTTGATTTATAGATTATGAATAGATAATAATGTTATTAACATTCAATCGTGAGGGGTGTTCTTAAAGAATGTTCAAGAACAATAAATCCTAGACAATAATCTCTAGTTTAGTATGTGAATCTCGAAATCTCCCAACTTGTTACACAGCATTTCTAACTCCTATAAAAACATCCAAGTGCACCCAAGAGAATTGTATCTCACGTAAAACGACATCAGTTGCTTTAGATATAATAAAAGAAATGCGTTTGTGACATCAATACCAGTTGGTTTTCTCTTTGTTGTAATTTATTTAAATTCAGGATTTTATGCTATCGTAAACTTGAAGCAAACCTCGTCAACATATACACAAGCTTTTCATTCTATTTTTTACAGGCAAATTTATTTAACCAATCTTGGAAAAAAACTGATGTGGAAAATCTTGTGCAAGCAAACAACTATTTTTTTATCTTATCTACCTAGCTATATAATTAATTTCTAGATAAATTCTGTGTCGTTGACTCGAGACATATCTAAATCTATTTAACTAGGACAAATACCCTAGATCTTTTTTTTAAATTCTCCAGAAGATATTGTATGGTTTAAACATTTGAAATATTTATTCCTAAATCCCTTATTATTCATAATATTTTAGTTTAAAAATTATTAAACAAGGCAACGAATGTTTGTATTCATGTAAAGAAATTTTTTTAAATTTATCATTTACATGAATCATTTAATGTAAATTCAATACTTGAATAAATTTTCCATTGATGCTTTTTATACCACTATGATGTTGTTGATGACATGTGTGACTGACATCCACTTTTTACAATCAGATTTTTGTTTAACAACTTGGATAAATTGTTTCAACATGAATTTTTCACATGATACTGATAACATCGAATACAATGAAAATTCAATTTGATGCAACCAACCTAAAAGCTGATCGCATTACTCAAATATATAAAAACCAAGCTAACTGTTTGAAAGGCTAATTCAATATCATCAATAAATTCATAGTTTCAGATCTATTAACAATAAAAGGAGATGTTAATAACTGAATTTTCATAAATTTATTTTTGATAGTTATGACATTTCTAACTTCATAACAGCTTTTCGCACAAGACACTGGCAAAATCCTTCAATAAGTCCCCAAAGTGGTAATCAACTTCAAAATAAGTATCACCAGATTTATTTTAGTTTTACTTGGATAGAATTTTTTATCAACCATAAATGATTCAATTAAGAGTGCGGAAAATATATAACGTGATAAACTCCAATGTATAAAATAGTTTTCTCTTTCTGTCCATCCGTTACTACTCTTGACAGGAAATTTGATCAGAATGCTTTCACTGTAAATTGCTAGCATTTTCTTCCATGTCTAAATCTAACATGATGATCAATAAAGACAACAAATAAAAGTAAAAACTTACGTGGCTTTTATGCTCAGGGGTGGCAGGTGGATTTGGTGTGTTTGGCAAGGAACCCCCTTGCGGGGTGCAGTGTCGCAGTCGCGCCAGGGCTGTTCGAAAGCCCTCCGTCACGAGTTTCTTTTGTTCACCCTTGACAATTTTTATGGCTGGCCAACTTTCCTCGATGATTCCCAAAGCGACTACTGGCCAGTTTTAATGTCTTCTTACATTTGTTTTGTAGGTCTCTCACCACTTGGATGCTCATCAATCCACCCACAACTACCATCTCCTATTTGACTTTGTGGCCAACTTGGACCACATAGATTTCCACAAACAATGCAAACTGGTTGTTTCGGAAAACCGATGCCTCGAAATTCCTCCCTCAAAGTGTTTCGTTAATTTTAATACCTCTGGAAAGAGAAATAGATTGGTTAGTGATTGATCACACTAGAATTAAACTAGGTCAATAAAAGTAAATCGAAAGAGAATAAATTAAGAAAACTGAGAATTCTTCTATTTCTTTGAAGTAAAACTAGGCTAAGTGGTTTGGCTAATCGATCCGGATGAGGTCGATGTCCGCTATGAGAAACAGGACGTGCACTTAGTTTTTGAACACAAACAATTGTTCAAGTATGGCTTTTTACATTTATTTACTTACATTCAACTTTTTTCAAGGAGTTCACAAATTTATATTAATTGTCAATTTATAAAAACTTCAAAATTTAAATCATTTTCATCAAACTTTATAATTTATTGCATCAATAGCAACTTATCATTATTATAAAGTAATATTATTTTAATTTCATTTTTATTAATTCAAACAAATGACGTTGATGGTTTAATTTTATAAAATAAGTAGAAATATTCTAATCATAAACATTTGCTTGAATAATATTGGGTTATTAACTAAATAATTCAGGTCATTATATTCAAATATAAATTGTTAAAACAAATGGTTATAAGCATGTACATTATTTTTATCATCATCATCATGAAAACCTTTAGCTTAATTATGTTAATTTGTCTATTCAAGTACACCAATTTTCCTTGAGATTTTTTTATTTAATTATGCTGAAAGTTGTTATGATTATGTTATTTTGAAAATGTAAACATTGAATGAAGATACTAGAAGAAGAACCAGGTAGTGATGCCAAACTATCTTAAGAAAGTCTGATAAAATGTCATTTCTTTAGAAAAATGAAGAAAAAAAATCAACAAAGTTGTTTCTCAATAACTGTTTTAAATAAAAATGTCAATACGAGTAAAAAATTATTACAGTAAAAATAAAAAGTTAGAATATCTCAGAGAACATTTTCAATTTTTTAATAACTAAGTTTATTGCAGTGTGATATTTTCAGGGATCACTGGAGATCAAAGTTGAAAATGGTTTTATTTTTTTTTACAGAACATAACTTTATTAAAAAAAAAAGGTCATACGACGTTGAGATAGTAATATTTTTGAAGAAAATTAACCAACTCCATAATAATCAACATGGTTTTTCTCCAAGAAATTTTCTTACTTTCATGAATGTTCTTAAAGTAAGAAAAAATTTCGACATCACCCTTCTCCTTCTTTTTTTACCGAATAACCGAGGGAGGATAATAGTGACATGAAATTTTCAATGCCATTTTTTAAGAGAAAGCTTTTAAATGTACCCAAGTTTATTTAAATTCAACCTTTTTCACAAAAATTTACTTCTACTCATCCCATACTCATATACATTTCCCCATTTTTCGATGATATTCCATTTTTTCAAATAGTATCTATCATATAATGTAATACACCAACGAAATTATTGTTTTAAATATCATCAAATTCATTAAAAATATGATAATTTTGCTAAAAATAATTAGTAAAAATATCTCCCTTAGATGTATTTTACTAATATAAAAAAAGGAATAGATTTAATTAATTACTTTTGACACGATTACTTCTGTATCTAGATCTTTTTTTTCTATAATTTTATTCATATTGTAGCTTTTTCATTATCTAATAAGATTAAATTTTTTATTCAATTCTATATTTCTTTTAATTTTTACTTAAAAAAAATTCAAATTCATAAAGCAGCTGTGATGATTAAAATTGCACCTCAGCACTCTTTATATTCTCTCATGGAATTCTTAAAACTTTATGTCTCTAGAGTTTATTAATTATATCTTAATTATTTGTGAGCTTTAATGAATTTCATTCAATTAATGCATCTGTATTCTTTTGTAGAGTATTGAAAAAAAAATGGCTATTAAGCCTAAGATGATTCTAAAGACTATTATTGGTTTCTCTACAAATCTACAAAGAGGTCATTAAATGTTCGAGTGTATTAATTATCAATCTGGTTGTTGCTTTAATATCTAATTATTATCAGAACCAAATTAATTAGAAAGAAATAATTGAAATATTTTCATAGTAAATATTATTGATGAACTACAAATATTTGTATAATATGATGTATACTATGTGGCAGCATACTTTTATTATGCATCATCAATAGATCGAGTATGTGCTATTTTGGTTGGGTTTATAAATTGATATCCATTATTCAGAGGAGAGTGAAGTAATTACGTACACGAAGCAATTACGATTGTAACAAGTTCTATGTGATGGAGAAAGATTAACCAATTTCCATATAAAGAAATCATAAATCATATTCTCGTCAGAGAGAATATCACCAATTAAGTAATAAAATTAAAAAAAAAAATGGGGTTTCCTTCAATAATGTTCAAGGACAAAATATCCTTGGATGAATATTCGTATAAAATACACTTAATTCATAAAATTTTTATTTTTAATTTTTTCCTCGAAGTTCTTGAATTATTTCGAACGATTCTATAAATTATTTCGATTGGCCATCTCTCCCTTATGGCCGTCTACCCCGGAATTACCCTACTGAAAGGTTTGGTTCTTGATCCCAGAAAAGAGACCAATTCTGCAAGGGGGTTATTAATCAATTCACAAAAACTGTATAAGAAATTAATTTGAACCTAAAAAAATTCATTATTTTATTAAACATTTAAAGTGTTTACAATGTTTAAAGCCATAAACAAACTATACTAATTTTTTAGACCAATTTTGCAGCCTTTCTGATCGATCATAGAAATACTATAGTTTGTTCATGGTATTCAACATTTTGAACACTTAGGTGTTTTATTATAAAACACTTCAAGCGTTTTATTACTCAAAAAACTGTAATTTTTCCAGATTTTCAGTGTATATATTGAATAAGTGAAAAAAATTCTGTTGTTTAACCTATATTTTCTTCAACGAATTCATAATAATCTCTCTATTTTCAACTATCCATGTAATAACCATGAGTATGTTTGAAGTTAGAATTTCTTCCTTGATTCCCAGAAGTAGTTAATTTAACTTCAACTCCCGAGTGTATTTCAGGTTTATGTGTTCTATCACGTTGATATTTCTACTATCTTAACATATGTTTTTATTAAATTATTATACTATCTTCATATCTCTAATTTCTTTAACCACACCATTTTATTCATCCATACTAATATATAAATTTCGAGTGTCTGTCTGTCTGTCCACGCTAATCTCTGAAACGGCTAATCTAATTGCGACGAAACTTTGCAGACATGTGGAGGAGGTTGTCGGGAACGTTAAGAGATACTTTTTGTTTATATAAATTATTTATAACAATTAAATTTGTTAAAAATAATTACAAACGGAATCTATGCAATAAATTCAAGTTCTTCCCACGAGAAATTTTTTCTTTTATTAAAAAAAAAATTACCAACTACATTAAATAAAAGGATACGAATTTTTTTTGTTTATAACAATTGAATTTGTTTTAAATGAGTAAAAATTGAATCTCACGATGAAATTAAAATTTTTTTCATCTATTATTAATAGACACGATCCTATTACTTGTCTTTTAATTCCATCGCAAAGCAATACATATTTGAAATAGATCCATTCAAACTATAAAATTATTGTTCAAAACTTTACTCAATAAATCTATAATCATGTAACGTAATAATGTACATTAATCGTTTACAATGAATGAGAGATTTTTTTGATTAGCTGAAACAATATGGTTTTGAATTTTCGTGCATTAATTCTTTCAGTTAATTACTGTACATATCAGTCAAATAGTATCTACACAGATAAAATCATGGGTATAAGGTAGTTTCCATAATAAATTGAACAATGAATAGTAAAGTTGAATATATCAAATTCATTTAAGTATCTCAAGTGTTTCATCTATCAAGTCGAATATCTTTTAGCTTACAAGCTAGATAGAGTGTACATGTGTGTGAAAAAATCAATCAATTTCTTATAAGATAGATTAAGATACCTTTCAAGTTAAAATTAAACTTAAAAAAAACTTTGTTTTAATAATAAATAATATTATTATTATCATGAATTTCTTTTAAACTCAAAATAATTTTGAAATTATTTTTTTTTTTAATTTAAAAATCAAATGTCAACTTTTGAATTCCCTGTGGTTATCTTTTCTAAATTTACTGTATAATTTGTTTGTAGCAATTTACAATAAAAATACTTTCGATGTTATACGATAAAAGGTTTCTCGGACACTCGGATTTGCAGTACTTACGTTACCGTCTGAATTATTTCTTTAAGGATAGTCTTCGAATGAACATCAGAAAGTCGTGAATTGAGCATTTACTTAACTGATTTAGAATCAAGGGCTGTTGTTATCCTTCATATAATTGTTCAATCAGTTAAAGAAGGGTTTGATTTATGCTTTTTATATATCCACCGTCATATTTCTGATTTATAAATTCTATTTATTAAATTTAAAACTCTATTTTGATTTTTTGATCTCTTTATTTTTTTCAATAATTTTTTAATTATCATATAATAAAAAAAAAATTAATCTTAATCGAAATACTTTAAGTTTCTGTTGGTTTTTTTTTAAATTAAAGCTTTAATATTTTAATAAAGAAATGCTTGAACATTTAAGTGTTATCTATAACCAAATATCTACAATGTTTTTGTTTTATTTGATAGTTTTTTTATTTATTTAAAAACTTTTACGAAGTTAAAGAATGTAAGCTTTAAAATCGATACTTTGTTTGCAGAAAAAAGTATTAAACTATTTTATATTTATTTTATAAATAGTTTATCATATTTCTATCAATTTTTTTAAGCAAGTTTGTTTATCTATTTTCTAAAAATAAATAAATAATTTTTAGTGACTTTCATTCATTTTATTTTAAGAAAATCATTTTTTTTTTCAACTTTGATAGAATTATTGTAAAAAAAGATGTATTTTTGAATGGAAAAAGTATCAGAACAAAAATTTTAATATTATTTGAAAATTATGCAACACGAAAATCGCATACTTTTCTCGAATACCCGATATGAATGTTAAAAACATACATTGGCAATGTTTTATCCATAATACAATGTATAAATATTTGTTTTCATTTATTCAGTTATCAGACTAAACAAAAAATTATTTCCAACTCTTGATACTGTCAGCGATATTTACGTCCGCACTCAAACACTTTTGAGGCATGATTTGTTGCGTGGCTCTTGAGGATCGTAGTAGCCTTGCATGAATCACGAAAACGTCATATCAAACCATCGACAATAATCCCTAATCTTTTACATAGGAACCGTGTATTTTGTTAACGCCATATCGTGCACGTGGCTAAACGATCAATTAGTTTGCATGAGATTTTTTTCATTTGATATCAAATATTTTTCTCGTTAAGCTAGTAATGTTACTGTAAACCTATTTATTAAATGCTAAATATGATTAGCTTCAATTTTTGTACGTAATCATTGATAAAAATAATACCGTAATTATCCAATTCATTTTAAAATATACCATTTTTTATCTTTATCTTACACCAGGGAATTTTTCTAAAACTTTTAAGAGATAATTTATGAATGAAAATTCTCTGAAAATTTCGGTTAACTATCCTTTGTAATCTCTATTATGTGCTAATTAAACACAATTTATTTATTTAACGGTCGATGACGGTGGAAAAAAAAATATTTACACGAAATTGATGCAAAAGTTTAATCCATTTAGAGCAGAAATATTGACATAAACTTTAGTAAACTTTATCTCGGAACATTTTTTAATTCTCACAAAGAGGTATTTATTTAAACGACTGAAATTCATTTTATTACCAACAATTAGGATTAATTTTTTAATTCAAACGGTAATTCAACTTCCAAATTATTATGTTAATCGCTCGGATACATGTAATTTATTTAACTTGTATAAAGATTTCATTTAGTTTATTTGACTCTCATGCTTGTGCAATTAGACACTGACACACCATTTTTTTAAATAATTTATTTAACTGATTAAATTATTATAAAAAAAAAGAGGTGATTTAAACATTTCTATGATAAAATTTTTCAGTTGTTTTTAGTTCGAATTATTTTTTTTTGTTTATCTGAAAGCTTTTTGATAAAATTATAAGTTTTTTTTTGAAAAAAAAATCTAATGAAAGTTTTGGAATAAGCTGATTATTTTTCTCTCAGGTATTTAATGGATTTTTTTAACATTCTCTTAGCGGTAAAAATGATTATAATTAGATACTTAAAAAAATTAACCAGAATAAGATTAAATCTCTCCTAGGAAAATTGATAGTTAAATAAATCGATGCTACTTAGCTACGCTAAAGGATTGATTCTATCTTGTAATTGCAATAAATGTGACAGTCATTTCTCAGAATATTTTTTTTTGTAAAGAATGCGTATAATGTCAAAGATTAACCCTTATATCATGACTATTAAAAGATAAAAATACCATGTAAGGGAGGAGTTTTTATGGGAAGTATTTTCATCGATATACTACGATGAATTTTATAAATTAAAGTTGCTCTCTAATTATCCATTTATTCCACTCAAATTATGATTTAATTAAGTATCCCCTTCTCTTTTAAATACATATTATATTTATAAGAATTAGTGTTTCATAAAATCCCTATATATATTCATTAACATCAAATACTGATCATACAAATATCATCTTCAATAAAAACTATTTTTATCTATAAAATTATCTTTAATCGATCTACTCTTTTTTATTTATTTTTTCTATTATAAGCAATAAAATAATTTTAAAAAATTTAAGCTACACAACCGACTCGATGTTTAAACATTATTTAAAAGGCCCAATATTCCTGCGTGTTTATGTATTGTGAAGTACCTCGTTAAGTATGTTTGTAAGTGATTTAACTATGTAGATGATATACAATATTGTTTATTTTCATACTATTTTGTACGTAATTGTATTTTTGAAAAGCCAAAATAAACTTTCTTTGATTTAAGTAGCTCAATCAAACTAAAAAAAAAGCAGAAAAAAATTCATTCTAAGTTTTAAATATAAAAATTATTTATTACTTGAAATGAAAGAAAAAAAAATTTAATTTCCCTAAATATAACTGTAAAATAGCTTTTTAAAGTATGTTAATTGTAAAAATGAGCAACTAATTAACTATCTTACTTCATTATCACAAAGAGTTTGCGTGTAAACGATTAAATGCAGTTGAATCACGTTTGGGAAAATATAAGTTCAGACGCATGGCAGTTAGTTATCTATCTCAAATATACGAAAGAAATTTCCGAGGCGCGAAGATTTATTCCACTCAATACGTTGCCCAATCTATTCTGAACATGCGATGATCCAGCTTGCGTGTAAACCCGATTATCACCTGAATTATGTTGAAGGATTACATTATTAATTACCATTATTATTATAACTCGTACAACATGCTCATCAAAAATCATCTCAAGCATTATTGAAGATGTAATTTTTCTATCAATTGTTATCAAAACTTGTCATTCTGATGACATCATTATTCTCAAGTACAGAATAACTATTTCCTTACCAGTACTTTTCAATCAAATGAATTCTAAAAGATTCGAAATCAAATAACTCTACAGATACATTGTATTTTTAATCTACTTTTTATTTCATTTAGTAAACAAAAAAATAAAAAAAATATTCAATATCAACATGTACAGTGACAACAAACCGATCATAAGTTTTTTATTAGAAAATAATAATTCCTCTAATGACTAATTTCGTTTTATAATAGACCTTGTGTTCAGTTCGTGGAAGAAGAATAAAAATAAAAAACAGAAGAACGAAGCATTTCATCTTACGGTACGGAATTCATTGAATTTTCTTCTTTATTCGAAATGTAATACAATGTAAAATAATGTAAAAAGAGGGAATTTAAATTGAATTTAATTCTATTGAATCAATCGCAATTTTTTACAATCAAGTATTAAAATCTTAATTTTATTTTAAATTTATTCCAAGTACATATCTAAATGTAGACTAAGATGATATATAGATACATACTAATATACAAAATAATAATAGAATAACAATAACAAAAGTATATTTAATTGGTCGAAAAATGGAGTAATAAACATAGGATAGTACCTTGAAAAACGATAATAAATAGTAAATGTGAAGAGAGTTGAAAATAGCAGTAAAGCGTGAAAATAGTATAATTATACAGTAGAAAAATTACCACACAGCTCTAAATCTCACGAATAACTGCTTTGGAACGTGAATGCGATGATTGCGCGCACCCTGGTAGAGGCTTGGGGAAGTTGGGAGAGAGAAGAAGTAGGGGAATAGCACAAGCATGAAGGGGAATGAACGATGGCCTTCTCTTTCTCTTTAGAGAAAAGCTCGACTTTAGCTTTAGGTGGCAGAGCTTTTAGTTTCCCTACATATTCGATCGACACCTGAGGGGAAAAGAGAAGAGATAGGAATAAGCAACAATGCCGATAACCTTTTGAGTTTGACCCTCCTATTAATATGTTATGTTATCCAGTTAGTGATATTTCTGTTGGATAGAGATTCCAATAGATACATTGTTTTATCGTTTTTTCTCTTCAAACTCATCTGGTTTATTTTCTGAAATGAACATGAGAAATAGTGAAAGAAAATTTGTACAATATTATTTGTCATGTCTCTAAGCTCATTCTTTTTTCAAGACATTTTGAAAACTGACAGATGTATGATAAGAGTATTTCTGGTTTAAGTGTACTAGTTACTTAGAGCTTATCTCTTTTACCGGTATCATATGCTAGTGAAAAAGGGCCGTAATTGTCAGACCTAAAGTACACTTGATACTCGTACGAGACATAAATCTTTACTACTATTAGTTAGAATATACGATTTGCATGACAATTGCTTACGAATTAAGTTGCTCGAGTTATCTTTATGATATTTTTTGTTTTAATTTTATCACTAAATTATATATAATTATATTTGTTTTAAAGTTTTGGCTGTGCAGAATATTTAGTTGTAAAGTATTCAAAGTTTTATCCTAGTATCTCGAGTTTTTATGTTTTGAAGGTTTGTTTAATTATCTAGGTCTTATCGGAAATTTTCCATTTTATTCAGCTTTAATTTGGATCTTTTTGACTTTTATGTTAGCTCATATAGTGAATAAATGAAAAGACTTGAAAATAAAGGCGGGAATGCAACTCAACTCGTGTTCTTTTTTTGGGTAAGAATACTTATTCTTATTTTTTGGGTCATTTGGATATACTTCATTTGATGTAATAAATAGATTATTAATATTAATAAAAAATAAATTTTAATCATTAATTACAGTCTATAAAAAGAAAAAAATAATAAAATAATTTTGTTTAAAAATATAATATATTGTCTTTTTGCAGTGTCACAAGATGGAATGTTAGTATTAAAAGAAATATGATAATTGGAGAAAGAATTATTTAAAATTCTCTACAATGAAAAAAAAACATTTTTCGTTGTACAAAAAAATGTTAATTTAATTATGAAAAGAATTTAAAATATTTTATAAAATTTACCAAAATTTGGCTTAAAAAATGTATTTTGATATTTGTCCCAAGATTGTGATAAGTTTAAGATAAAAGTTGATTTTAGATTATCTATTTCTTTTGAACTCGAAAAATATGATTATTAATAAATTATTTCTTATTTCCACGTTCGTAACAATACCAA
Organism: Chelonus insularis; assembly: GCF_013357705.1. NCBI lineage: Eukaryota > Metazoa > Arthropoda > Insecta > Hymenoptera > Braconidae > Chelonus > Chelonus insularis. Next base: position 3,084,350 of record NW_023276776.1, read on the forward strand.
TATTAAGATAATTAATTTTTAAAATTATATTCAAAATAATCGAGCAAAATAAAAGTCTATTTCTTCAATTAATTATTTTATCTATAAAAATGTCACCATGTCAATTAAAAAAAATACTCCGGCGCAATTATTCAAAATATTAATTTCATTAAAAAAAAAAAATATCACTCGTTCACAGTCATTTTTTGTTCAGAGTGTAAAGATAGTACATAAATGAGTTCAAGATTAATTAACTAAAAAATTGACGAGCACTTATAGACATTTAGTAGGTATTTTAGAGCCATGCAGAAACCTGTGATTATTTTTTTTCTCATGCATTATGCGTCAATAAATGATTCATTTGTTTGGAAAATTGAGTTCAAGGGTAGATTATAATAACATTGAAGGGAAATGAACGACATATTTTATAGTTAAAATTCAATTCAACTTTTTTCAATAACTTTGTTTAATAACTTGCTGGATATAATACATATTTCCCCTTCAGTCTTATTTTAAGATTACTTTATTAAAGTTTTAGAGAAAATATTCTATTTCATTATTCATACCTATAGATTTTAAAATTTCCTCCAATATTGACGACCTAACTCATATATTATTAAACAAAACAGAGTTAAAATTAATCAACTTATGTATCAGGTAAACTAATGAAATATATATTATTTAAGGCAACTGAATTTAATTATTATTGATTTTTATCCAAAAATTAAATTATCTTTTTTCCTGATCGAACTGTTGTATTAACAGTATAATAAAGTTTTGCTGTATTAATTTAATATGCTTTGCATGCTCATTTAAAGTATGAGTTGAAATTAATTACAAACTAACATGACAAGGAAATGACTCATATGATTTCATGGTAAATTCAGTCCAACGTTACCTGGAAAAGTTTTTTCCTGATTATTTAATTAATTTACAACTTACATTTATGCATCAAATTATTATAATTATTTATTACATTTCATTTTTTAATTATTTATTATCACTTTTTATTAATTTCTACATTTCTTACATAGTTTGTCAGGACAGAGCATGCAAATAGAAGGAACCTGGTTAGCGGGACGGGCAGAAGCATAGGGAAGCAGACGGGGTAGTAGGACAGAGCGGTGGCTGGCGAGAGAAACGGCAAGGGCAAACGGAACCTGGGTGGGAGAAGAAAGGGAGGCCGAAGCGGGAAAGGGGAAGAGGACAAAGGCCAAACAACAGAACACGTGACTGCCAGTAGCAGGGTCGGTGTGGACGGTAAGAGGTGTTGATGGGAGGAAGGGAGGCAAGAAAAGAGAGAAAGAGTGGGGCGACACGGAAAGGTCGGAAAGAGACAATGGGTCAGAGGAACTCTGCAAAAGAGTGGATAAACGGCTGAGATGTACGTGAGAGCCACGGGGGAGGAAAAAGTGATAGATACGCAGGAGACGAAGCGGGGTGAGTGTGGTGCCAGGGCAGAGAGACATACAGTGCGGAGGGACATAGAGAACATGGGTGAGGTCAGGGGAGGAAGCAAGGTACAGGAAACAGAGACTGGACGGATGCACGAAGAGAAAATGGCCGAGGAAAACGCATAGTGTAGGATGAAGTCAACGGAGATGCGAGGAGGGGAAAGGAGGCGGCCAAGGAAAAAGAAGAAGGAGGGTAGCAAAGAGCGAAGGAAGAAGGTGGCAAACGGATGGAATCCCATGCGGAGTCGGTGAATGTAAGCGAAAACATGGGCGTGTGAGTGGCAGCGAGGTGGTGGCACCATTATGGTCGCGTAGGCGGAGGTGGGTGAGTTAGGGAAAAGACTTAGTGCCCGGTGAATGACCGCAAGCACAACATGATGTCGAGAGGGGTAGATCGTTCAAGGCGGGGCATGAGGGGCGACAGCAAGTGCGTACGAGGCCAATGAGGTTCGACCAGAAAAACCGACCGGGCTGCAGGGGAAACCGCAACGTGAGGCGCAAGCAAAAAAAAGCGAGAAAGGCGCAACGCAAGAAGGGAATGTCAACAAAAAATAATAACAATAATATTTAACAATAATTAACAACAATAATAACAATAATTAATTATTGTTAATAAGTTAACAATTTAAATATTTTTAAATTTATCTCATTATCAACATAATTTTTTTTAAGATTTTGGACTGAAAGGATTAAAATATTCTTTCCCATTCAAAATAGTTTTTATATAAAATAGTCTCTTCCAAGATTCTAGTTAAAATTATTCAATTAAATGCCATCCATCAAATACATTGCACTCTCATATGACTTTTATTCATTCTATTGTGTTCGTCCATTTATGCATCTAAAATCTATGCTCCATATTTTTAGAATAAATTCTGTTGATAACTTGTATACCAACCTATTAAACTCGAATGAATAAAATCACATTCATAAATACTTTTGATCGCGTGATATTTAAAAATAAACACCTCTAACGATAATTCACAAATGACTTTATTTTTAGGGAATAAATAAAACATTTCTGACACATTAATTTCCTAAGAAAGGTAAATACTTGACTTTTGAGTGAAAAGAAGTGTATAACTTTGATAATCACAAGAATAAAAGATCCATCTTAGTTCCTGATGTAGTTCGCGTCAGCTTACACGCAATGCACGTACACTAGGTCTAGTAGCTTGAGGTAAGTACGCATTAAATATGCTAATGTAATATATTACAGATGCAGAAAGTGAATCAACCATATTATAGTCAGGCACTCTGTCCGATGCCATATCACGTACTTTAGCGTTATTACCGTTGAATATAAATCTTAATTTTAACATTTTTTCATCATATCTTAAATTAAAGTGATGCTTGATAAAAAAATAATCGATTATAATATTATTTTTTGCTCTTTAGTTACAGTATTTAGCCTTTTCAAAACGTTTTCACACTAATTACGAAAAATAACACTCATTAAAACTAATCAAAGGATTATTTTACTTGTCCTTCGTACAATAACAGCTGTAATACTGTACTGAAGGAGTTCAAAGTTCCCAGGGTAAGTTGTTCCGATTAAAATAACTCTATAAAAAAAAAAGATAAATATATCGAGTAAATTCGTCTAGTCGTAAAACAGAATATTACAGTGCACCGTCAGTCGCCATTTTGGTTGGGCCAGTTGCATCTGATGCATTGGAAAGTAAATACATGCTCCAAGCCGGGGCCATACCAAGGCTAAGCAAAATTGGACCTTTTTAGAGTAAGGAAAATCTTATGGCAATCGTATATACCTGAAAAGTAACTAGAATGAAGATTGTTCAGCAATGAAAAATTAGTTGTAATTATGAAAAACGTTGCATATATTTTTAGATTTTAATAAATCAAAACAAATGCTAGAGCCAATTTTATTTGTCTAATTATTAGGTTGAATTTAAACCAAAATTTTGACTGGTTTTGAATTTTTATCATACGACTTTTTTTTTGAGATTATTAATGCTCTGTTAAGTTGGATCAAAAAAAAAAGAATATAAGAAATGACCCGTTTTTTGTTTTTTAAGATCTGAGGTGTATTTTGTTAAAGAAACTAATGCTTAGGTTTTTAAAAGGTTGAAAAACTCACACTTGAAACTTTGGGAATGTTATTTTTAGCAATGTTTTTTTTAACAATTTTTTATCCAACGAGTTATCCTAGTTTGAAGTGACGCCTTTGTAGCTTTATGATTCGATTACTTTGAAATAAACTCGAATACTTTGAGAAGGGAAAAAACTTTAAATGTGTACTTTCTAACACCATTAGAAAAATGTTACTGTGATTTTTCTTTTGAAAATTATGGAATAAAAGAAAAAGATTGATTTTACTCTGTAACCGTATTTATTGGTGTTTGTTTCTTTGTTATAAATAATGTCAATATTGCTATTAATGTAGAGTTGTAAATTAAATTTTGACATATTTATTTGCAAAATCAATATGTAATGTAATATTAATATCAAAATATTTCACCAATAAAATAAATAACAAATTTTCTTATTATTAATATTAATTTTATGACCAATAAAATTTTATGATAGTATTTAGTGTCAAAATTAGACATTTTATGTAGAAAATTACATTTTTATGAAACACGTCGGTTGTATAAACAATTTCATCTAAATGCAATAGGAAAAAAAGCTTTGTAGTTGTAACAAGGTTGCTAATTGGAACATTTTCTTCATTAAATGTCGCTTCAAACTTCTCTTAATTCTCATTCGCTTGAATGAAAATAGTAAAAATACACAATAGAAGACGAAAAGTGAAAAATAAAAAACTTTGTCATCTTTAATTTTTTTTACTTACAATGAATTTCTATTATTATAAACAATATACGATTGTTTATTCACATAAAATTTCTAATAACAATATTTTATTGTTATTCATCGAATATAATCATAATCATGATGATTCAATAAATAAAAACCATTTATAATTATTTATAACTGATGGAAATTTTTATAAACAATATATAATTGTCTAGAGTCAATTATTTTACAATCTTTTTATCATAGAAAAAAACGGCTGTACCGAATTTGTTTAAACTCCTTTTCACGTCTTCCTCATTGTATCATCTTTCAAATGAAATTTGTCTGGAGTTGATATCTTTAGTAGTTCTCGAGATATCGAAAACGAAAAAAACTCGGACATACATACGTACGAATATACGTACGGACAATTTTAGGTAAGTACGTTAATTTATTTTTAAAATGATTGATATATTTTCAAATGTCTCAAAACGTCAAGAAATGACAAAATTACGAATTTAAAAAATTATTCCGATTACAATAACTTCCTAATGGGAAATTAATAAACGTACAGTCTACCTTCTGTACAATCAATCTTATCCCTGAATATTAAACGAAATTGAACATGAAAAAATTTTCAAACGTACTTCAATATGATAAAACTCTTTCCCTTTCTATTTTCTTTTCAAATAATTCAGTAAAAATCATCACAAATCAATGATTATTCATCGACCTATAATACCAAGCTTATTACTGATTGAACTAGTGATTGACTTGGTATTGGAAAATAATAAATAATCACTAGGCAATTCATTTTTAGAAATTATAACAATATTTAAAAAATTCTCAACATTTTTTTCTTCTCTTTAGAACCAAAATCTCAAAAATCACCTCAGAATCAGTGAATTTAATTATTTTCAATAAATAAAAAATAAAAAAACTACGAAATTATAATTTAAAATAGTTATTTTTCTACCTCATTGTATTCTAATCAAAAGTACTCTATTATCACTTAGACTCAACAATAATTATTTAATTGGATTAAATTTCCTGATCATGATCAAAGAAATGTTGATGAATATGGCGTTAATAATTTTTATTTAAAACATCAACACTTGACTAAGCGTTCATAATCAAGCGTGTTAAGTTTTGGTTATAATCTACAGGTATGGGGTTTGAGTTTTAATTAGAATGAGAAAAATTAGAACAAAAATATATATATATCTGTATAGATAGAAACCAAAATAAAATTATTATAAATAACTATTATATTCATTTATATGTTAATAATAATATAATAGAGAATGGTGTGCAATTGAAATGAAATAATAATAATCATTTAATTTCAACCGCACAATATTCTTTATCATATTGACATGCGATCAATTAATACAAGAAAATTTAAAGTTATATTCATAAACTGGTTGAATTAAACGAAAACAATTTGAAATTAAAACAAATAAATATCAGAGATAGTAAGCAATACAAAAACTATCAGAGATAATAAAATAATTGTAACTACGAAGAAGAATACTATCACAAATTCATTTGAAAGTTATATCAAGGTAATATCATTTTATGCTATGACATCGTTTTCATCCCCATCCCTTCCTTTTATCAGTAAATAGGTCAATTAAATGTATGTATATATGACATAAAAGCATTAGAATGTTTCAATATTTGTAACTATATCTGTGTTGACAAATGATTCGAAAAAAAATTATAGCACATAAAAAAAAAAGCGAGTTCAAGTGCTTACAAGAGCAAATCAAAGGTCAAGAGTTGTAGTGCTCTTATAAACACCCTTCAGTAACAACGTATTCTTGCTTAACAATGTAAAGAAAATATCTATAAATTCAATTCTCCACTATTTTTTGTTAATATTCAAATATTCAGTTTGATACTAAAACTTTTCAATGCATTTTAGAGTCATTTGTTGATCAACATACAGGAGAAAACATGCTCTATCATTGGAGATTGATAGAATAAAATATTGAATTATTAGTATTTCAATTAATAACACAATGTAAATGTGAACTTTTATGATAAGCTGAGTTTTGAATAAAATTTTTTGTCATATGAACATAAAAAAATAGACTGCATCACTTACATTCGGTGAGCGCATGAGGAGTTGACCCCAAGATGTCATGGGTTGATTGACCCCTGCGCGATAACACTGCACTATCGATTTTAAGTCCACGTGGTTCATTGCACTTTATTTCACTAAATTCTATTTTTCATGTAAATAAAATCATTGAATGTTCACCATCATATAAATAAATGTTCATATATTATGTCATAAAATTATTATACATTAAATAAAAATAAATAAAAATTTATTATTTAAAAAATTGTCAATTGAAAGAAAAGTAGATTTTAAAATAGTTTTTTGTATTTAAGAATTCCTGTCAATTTTATATATCATATATAAAAATTAATATCAATCGTCTATTTTCATTCTACCCTCAAGTGGAATAAGTGTGCCTGATGTGGAGTTCTCTAAACGAATGCTGTTCATCTAGGGAGTTCTACATGTATTCGTAAATTTTCGTTTCTTCTCGGACAATTCCGTAAATTAGTTGGTATCATTGTAAAAATATTTTTTTATTTTTCTTTTATACGATTCGATACAAACTACTTTAATAGTTCAGTATCAGTCATTAATTTTCATTCATAAATAAATAAGAAAAAGTTTTAAAAGTGTGCTAATGTAATGGATCAATTGATCATCTGTGATTATTTAAAAGCTAATTAATAATAATTAATGTTACACATTCTAAAAAAATATATATAACAAGATTGATTAAATTCATTTTAAAAATCATCCAAGTAACAAAAAAAAAAAACAATTATCATTCTCTAACATATCAAATCTCGTAAATTACTGATTTCATTCGACTCACGTTAATCGTTAATGTTTCAATAATCAAGTTAAAAAAAATATATATATCTAATGATTCTCTTGAGATATTTTATCCTTAAACTTCAGAACATTTTTTGCCTTCCGGGAGCTGAAATTACATCCTTAAGATCGAGTAAGATTCTATCTATGATGATCATTCGAATTTATAAATATCATTTATCGTGATACAATAATTTAGATCTGATCTAGAAAATTATTTAAATACTAGCATTAATTTTATATAAATATCTCGAAATCATTTAATTTTCTTATAAAGTAATATATCAGTCAAATTTTTAACAGTTTTATTTGTTTCACTCAATAATTTTAGAAGTGGTATCATTCGATTTTCATCTGACACTCCACTTTTATTGTGTTACGAGTTAGATTTCGGTACGTTTAATTGTTGATGGCTAAAAGGATTGTTATAATTTTTTTCTAGTTGAGTCATATTAGTAAAGAAGTATTGAATATAAATGTTACTATTATTTATAAATCATTTTAAAATGAATTAATTTTAATTATATTCTAACTTTTGTTATTTTGTTTATAATATTATATTTAGTTATAAAATTTAATATATTATTCAAAGTATCTTTTTCAGGAAATAATTATCCTTATACAGAACAATATTATAAAAAAACAAAAAATTATTACAACATTGAGAGATATTTAGAAAAACTATTTTAAATTTAAAAAAAACCCTATCTAACTTTGCCAAACAATGGATTAGAAAATTTTAAATAAAAATATATACTAAAAAAATTTAACATCGTTTTATATGGCGTTTTGAGATCTTTTATTCATCAGGTAAACATACAAAAGGAGTATGTATTAAATTGTCATATGACAGTTGATAACATATTCATTAATTAAACTTATGGTTTAATTTGTAATTAATATGATTTGTGTGTGTTTTTTTTTCTCATTTTATACAAATAAACAATTGCGAGATAAGCAAGCGAATCTCACTCAGCAATTTTGTTCATATAATATATAACTTGAACATTTTTTTTTTTACATTTACAATTGATTATGAAGTCAAATTATATAGAAATTATACATATACGCGTATTATTACAATTAGATTATAATAATTTATATAGATATAAATATGCATCTTATTACATATATTCGCATATGTATATTTATATATACTATCACTACATACGTCGATTGTAATTTGTTTATGATATAAATATGATTATTTTAATCATATAACATTAAAATAAGATGTATTTTGACGCGCATTAAGGTGTTATGTTTTATTCATTAATAATTATTTATTAATTAAATTTTTTTAAAAAATTAATTTAACTTATAATTCGTCATTTTTTAGTATTTTATACTTTTTCTTCTTTTTATTTACGCATCCATCATAGAGGGCGTGAAACAATTAAAATAAAAAATGAATTGAGTTTTTTTTTTTTAGTAAATAAAAAAAGAATACAACTAACGATATTCTCGCATTGACACAATGCGAAATTTCAATTTTAGATCAAAAATATTCTGTGGATGAACGACATCCGATTTAATTGTCATTATATATAGTAGGACCATGATATTTAATACCAAATATTTTCAACTATTTTTGCAGATAACTTTTGTTCTCGTAATATTCGACTAATAAAATGAACCTTTTTTTCAAAGTAAAAATACTAATAATCAAGAAGTAATAGTCTTTTCTTAATAATTACAATAATTACTGAGATTTTATTTTTGTTCATAAGGAATAAATTTTAAATGAATAATTACCAATTATTAAAAATTAAATACCTTTTGATTATAGGTAATTTTACTGAACTAAAAAATAATTTGTTCTAATTGAATTATTTTTATACTCCGTGACGTTACTCCTTGATTTACAGAGATAAATTTTATAAACAAATTTTAAATAACACAAATGATATAAGATTATTTTTTCGTGTGAAAGTCCTACTGCATATATAATTAACACACAATTTTGTAAAAATCATGTGACAGCGTGAATAAATATATATATATTATACACATAATATTTTAATCTACACACACACACACACATCTATGTATATATAAATATATATATATACACATTATTGAGGCTATGGAAATTTATAATAAAGATTTATCTCTCATATAGAGATACGTTCCAGTCACTCATTACTATTATGTATTTAGCAAACATTTCATTGTTACGTACTTGGTTATTCGAGACATTCTATTTATACAAAATTCATATATAATTTATTATTCATATTAATCGACTTTAATATTACGAATTAAACATTTCTCTTAAAAATTAGTGCGTTTTACAGTGCGATATAAAAATAAAGAGCTTAATTGTAAAGAAAATTCAACTTTTCGATGAATGATAAAATATTTCCCAGTTTTTTCTGTTAATTTTTTAAACACTTTTTAGATTATTTATAAGTTTAATTCTTTTTCTTTTTATTATTTACTGATTATTAATATTTACAATAATGATTAAATTATTCATGAAACATCTCATTTTACAAATTTTACCAAAATAATTAAGACTTCGTGTAAATGTTTTTGCGTTTTAAGTAAAACAGCATTCATCAGTTTATCAAGATAAATAGTAATTTATTTTGTTCAAGTTAAAATAATTGTCATTGATTTATTTTTAACTTGGCTTAAAAAAGTTTTATCAATATTTTTCTGAAATCCACTTCCAATTATGTATATAAATGTATTTGGAATTATTTTTTATAACTTTTATTTATAGTGGTCTTTTAAATATTTTTTATAAAGTGAATATTGCTTTTTGTCTTTTGTATTGAAAGTGAAAAAACATTATTTAGAACGATTGTTTTCTGATTGCCTTACAGTCATATAAATCATAATTATATTTTTATAGAAAAAATAAGTTCTTGTGAATATTTTAAATAAATATACAGTAATGAAATACCAAATTTTGATCTGTAATAAACAAAAAATAAAAATTTGGACACACTCATACATATATATGTCGTATCACAGCATGATTTGTTACCGTTTAATAAAAAAAAATATTAATTTAATGTTTTGTTTAAGCTATAAATTAACAAAATCTTCCTTCAGTTACCAAATGATACTTTAGCCATAAATGTATGTGTGTGTATATGTGTGCATGTGTGTACATACATATAATAAATATATATAATCTTGATATCCAATTGAGCTTTAAATTCAAAAATGATTATCGATCATTAATTGTGCGATTTGCAAGACACTAATCTAACAATAATATTTTAACTGTTAATTTTAATGATAGAGCTCAATTATTGCAAATATTTTACAATATTTTCATTATAAATCACACTTTTTTTTTCATTCGTTCACTCACTTTGTAATTAATTACTCCTAAATATCTTTAAATATATTTCCATTCAACTGATAATTCTACGTATTCTTATTTAATATTTTTTTGTTTCAATTTTGTTGCTTAATTAATTTATGACCATTTCATTCACCATTTAATCATCACTCATTCGTATAAATATACCCATAATAAGTACCTACTAAATTATTCTTAAGCATAACAATCCTAGGCCGTTAACTAAATAATAATCTCTCTCACAGTCGAGATATATCATAAAGTTTATCCTACACAATTATTTTTAAAAAAACCAGAAAAAAAACTCAAAGATATTAAATAGGTATTTTTATTAGTTTTTAATTTTTTTAACTTTCAGTAGTACGTGAATAGCAGCTACACATTCTTTTAAAATTTGGTCAATTCAAAAGAATAAAAATTGAATTAATTATTATAATTACAAGACTGAATGTTAAACATTATTTTTTTTGTTGTAAAAATCAGAAAAATAGCTTTGCATAATTAATATGAACATCATCATCATTAATATTCCAGATATGTACAATTGTTAGTTTTTAATATATTTACATATAATAAAATTAATTTTTAATTTTATTTAATGATTATAATTTGCAAAATTTTCGTGTATATTTACAGTGTAAGTTAAAAATTTTTTTTAATTAAATTATTATGATAATAAGTTTTGGTAGTAACGTCAGTGAAAAATTCTATTTATCAATTAAATGACATTGATTATCAGATGAAGACAATTATTTTTTGGAGAAAGAAGGGGGAGGGGGGGGAGATTGTTTCTAATGTTTTGTCCATAATACACATGGAATTATTGTCTTATGAATAGATATTTTCAAACATGAAATTTTGACATGATAAAAAGTAAAAAATAATTTATTTTAACGTAAGAAAGACTTGTTAAAAAAAATCAATAAAATTTTATCTAAGATATTTTTTATAAAAAGTATAATTGTCACCTATTCTTTTATCGTTTTAATTTTTCCATATTATAATTGAATTAAAGAAAAAAAATTGACATCACTCATAAATTTATTGCTACAAAAGTATTGGTTAAATTGAGCCAAAAATAAATGTACACTACATGCATACATTTATATAAAATTATTTTATGAGTTCATTCACATCCTTTTTTTTTCAATTTTTATCTTCTTACTAAATTAATTATGGAATAATAAAACATTGACTACACGGAGAAAATTTCATAGCACTTTTTGTTTAATTACTAAAAATTGAACTAAATAATTTTCTCCATGAGAAGTTAAAAAAAAAATAATGTAAGTGATAAATTAATTGAATATTGAATAGATTAAAGAATTGTTCATTTATGATAATTCATTTTAATTATTATTATTACCCGTTAGCTATGGATTTAAAAATTGTTATTACTTTTCATGAATTTTTTGTTATTTTTAACTTTAATTAATCACTCAGTATGATTAATAAATGAGACACAAATAAATATCAAAGAGTACGAGTATGTCTAATTGACTATTCGTTTTAATTTTCAATTTAATTGAATAAAAATAAAAATATATTGTTTCAGAAATACTGTCTATTATACTTAATGACTTACTTGAATGATTTATAACTCTGTTATTCACAACAGTATTTTGTTTGAAAAATGCTACAGGAAATTATATCACTCAATTTAATAAATTCACAAACGTTGAATTTTTTTTTCTGTTTAATATAAATAACTAATTAGTGTAATAACTTGACATCTATTATACCTATCAAATTCTATTGCAATTAAAATTGCGTTAATAATGACCAATGATACTTGTATTTATTAACAATATAACATAATTCCCTCACTCTATATTTATTTTTTATTATGTATTTTATTTATTATCAAATGTTACTGGTTTTATTAATTTTTTTTTATTCTTTATCACATATAAGTTTTTTTTTTTATTTTTTACCTATTACTTTTCACCATTATTAAGTGATAAGAAATATATTAAATATCTTATGGATTCCGTTGGAAAGCTTAAAATCTTTTTTACTCTATATCATACGTATTATTAGAGTGTGTGATACATCACAATGCTTTAATCAAAAATATTAATATCGAGTTAATATATTTAATGATTTTTATTATTATTATAAGTTTATAGATTTTATATATCATTAAAAAATAAATATAAAAACAACTAAATATTAACAATCTAATTTTCATTCCGAAAGATAAAAAATTTTCACCATAGTACGTGTTTCAATTTTTCGATTCAACTATTGTGATATATCAATTAATATATATTGTAAAAATAAATAGATATATTTACGAAAAAGTGATAACAACAGAATCCAATATGAATAGACAAACGATATTTTTATATATAACATATTACCATTTCTGAATTCGTTCGAGAATTATTTCTCATTTAGTAAACTAATTTTTTTTATAACATAAAATGCAGTGGCTTACCAAGGTCACGCAGTTGAATAAAGTGTTACACTTGCGATGTGTTGATTTGCCATTACTTCAATTATGACATCACGTATGCCATAACAAAAAGTACAACCAAATGGATTTGTTGTGTTTGTAGAAGACGCACGATTCAACACTACAGGACGAGCACTTGCCTTCAATTGCTCACTAATTTTGTCCCATTTTGTATAGGCAGTGATCTAAAAATAAAAAAAAAGACATCAATATTCATATAATATCACTATTAACAATCAGAAATTACTTTAATTATTAGATTGATGTAATCAACGTATCAATCTAACAATTGACTCATTAAATAGAATAAATATTTTACCGTAACTGGAGTTGGACTAACGTCAATAAGTTTGCCAGAATCATTGGAATTATTTTCAGGAGGTAGTGCAAGGGTGAATTCACAACGATGATACATATTAAAATTATAATGCCCTGGATAATTAGTATGTAACACAAATTTTTTAACACAATGGGTTCTTGCGTCAAATAAAACGTCCTAGTGAACAGCAATGAAAAAAAAAGTACATTAGTAGAAGAAACTTTAATTCTAGATATTAATATTAATGTAATAAAAAAGAAATTAATATTTACCATCCCCAGAGTAAAATAATTATAAAAAAAATCTGACCGCCGAGTTCGATCTTTTTTATGAGCATGTGGACTGTGAATCCGCATTTTATCTTCTGCTTTGAAAAACACTCGTGATGGTGCTCCAAGTGCACTCAATACGTCTTCACAGCTATCTCCAAACCATACCTATTGTAAATAAACATAAAATATTAATTAGGTTTAAAAAAAAATTGAATTTATATTTATTTCGGATTATTACCATCATTTAGATTAAATTATTTTGAACTACTAGCATTTTTTGTAACATTTTATCATATCTTCGTTAAAATATTATGTTTTTCAATTAGTATGAGAGTAGAAAATTATTAAACTTCAATATTAAACGTAAAACAAGTTTTATAAGTAAATTTGTATGAATAAACATAAATGAGAATATAAAAAATATCTTTCTATAATAAAGAAAAAAAAGAATGAACACGTGATAATAATAAATTATAATTTTTTTTGGTCTAGACTTATGCAAATAACTTGTATGTAAATTAATTTAATTTACGCTTTTTAATTTCATTAACGTTTAATGAAATGAATTATGAATATAATAAGGTAATACCTCTTTCATAAGATTGTGTCTTCTAGTTTCTACTAGAACCCTTGTAGCAGAACTTCCTTCAGTAAAAAGGTATAGTTTTAAGCCCCGTGTTTTTGTTTTATCTCTGATTACCTCAGCTTTTTCTAAGTATAAATTATTGTGATAACAGACCTGTTAAAACATTCATACATGAATACTTTATTACTTATTGTCGATGATAAAAAAGCTTATATTAATCGATTCTTACCAATGGCAATGGTGGTGGTGGAGCTTTAAGGCAGTGTTCTTCGCTTCCTGATGACCCACCAGACATACTACCGACATATATAGCAGTTTTAGCAACCAACGGTGAAGTCCCGTTTGGAAATTGCAATGATCCAAGTCCATGTGCATAACCAGGTTGAAATTTGGACTCGATTGGAAAATAAAACGATAGTCCTCGAAAGTTTAGTACAAAGACCTATAAAATTTTAATGACAATAATGTATTTAAATTTGTTTACTCATGGAATTAACATTAATAATAAAACATGTACCTGCTTATCACTGTCGTAAACACCAGGATGCGTTGCACCAAATGAATGTTCAATTTGTTCAATTGATGGTAATACTTCAGGTGAATTAAATGGCAAACTACAATATTTGAGTTTCACCAGTTTCATATTATATATTTCAATAATTTTCAGCCTCTGCACGACTGGGTCAAAAATAAGTCGTATTCCATCGTGCGGTAAATTAATAACTAAATCGACTTCTAGTGGATTCTGGAAAGACAAAAAGTTTCAATTAATCAACTGATGAATAACTTCTTCATTTTAAATAACTATTTTTTATCAATAAATTATTGTTAATCATACAAAACTACTGCAATGATGCTTCATACATATTAAGCATAGATAAAAAAATAATAAACTTACAGTATCACTATAAAGAACTTGTACTCCACGAATAATGCCCACTTGTGATTGTATTATCGATACCGATTGAGAAAAATGCATTCCTAAAATAATTAATTAAAAAATTATCAATATTAACTGAATTATTATCATTAGAATTATGATAATAAAATTGAAAAATAAATATATACAGTATCAAAACGACCTTTAACAAATGCACAACTTAATAATAATGTAAAATAAGAAGTATGCATCTTACTCCATTATCTACTTTTTGATATGTACAAACATTTATAACCAAATACATGATATACGTATAATTATACGTATTTTAATAATAACACAAATATACAAAAATGCCATCATCTATCATCGCCATTTAATTATAAACGAATGACGCGAATTCTTTTGGCAGATAAAAAATTTAACAATTACATAATCACGTCATCATAGCAAAGTATTAATGTTGTCACTGTTTATATACATATAATTGTCAACATAAATGTATACAAAAACAAAATATGGAGCGAGTTCGAAGTACATTTCCATTAATAAGTAATAATACACACAATGAAAATGTAAATAAAGTCCTCAAACGATGTTTTGAAAAAATTAGTGTCGGAGATCTCACTTGTAGAAGCATTTCAGAATATTAATTAAAATAGGAAATCAAACTAATATAAGAGAATTAAGGTAATTCAATGCTGTAGTAATACAAATAGTTTCATCACTTGCCTAAAATAAATTCCCACTGTTCACAACCAATGGATCTTTCGGGCACAACTTCGAGCTCCAGCATTATACTTTTTTGATAATTATTATTAATAATGCTTAGCCCGAATGTTCTTGTTAAGTCCTAAGTATTATTCACGCGCGTAATAACGCGACTACGCGCCAAATCAAATTTTTTTTCAACTACTGCGTTGTTTCTTTGTTCTGTAGAGCGGACGTACGAGGCAGGCGCTCAGTGGACAGCCATATTGCCTTTCCTGCCAGTCAACTCCCACTACTATTTCTACGGCTGGTGAACTGTCATTGAACAGCTGATGTCTTCCCCTCTCTACTATTTTATTTCCCACTCTTATACACTTTTACATGGTTTAACCACTGGCAATCAGTTTACTTTACCTTTATTTTTATTTCTTATTTTTTTTTTTTAACATAACCTTCTCACTCCCTCTTGTTATATTCCTCTCACTGTTATCTCATTGTTATGAGATATATATACATATGTACACTCAATGTTTTTGTCAAGGTTCCAAAAAAGATCTTCACTGACTAATTAGTCATTTCATCTACACTATATTGGATAACCTGTTTTATCTATATTGATATTTGTTTGGGTTAAAAGTGATTGTTTACAATTCATCAACTGTTTTAGTTTATGAAAGTAATATTTTGCATTATGCATTGTTTACAAGGTTAAATTATTAATTTTTTTTATATGTATTAAAACTTATATACATGTTGATATTTACATAAGATGTAATATTAATGTATATAATATTAATATCGGTAAAAGTATGACATTGCAAATATTAAACACGATGTATGTTATTGTGTAAGGTTTGATGCTCCGAAAATAACTTCCTGATTCAAAAAATATATTTCACATCAGTTGAACCCTCTCACAGATGTCAATTGCATCATTCAATCGTGAGAAATCTTGATAAAAAAAATTTGTTTATATCTATACATAAATAATAATGTAGACAAACATACACACATACACATGGATATTGGTTTTTTGAGTTATCTTGATAATTCTAGGGTGATAGAGATAACTAAAATTCTAATCCTAACGTCAGGGATGATTTAATCAAATTTCATTTATAAATAAGATTTTTATAAAAAGAATTTTGTAGAAAATACTAAATAATATTTTAGTACACTTGTAATCATTTAACACTGCTTATTTTTTAGTCTGAAAAAATATATGTTATTCTATTTAAGGTCTAGACACTTGAAAAAAAAATTTTTTAAATTAAAATTCAGTAAATTAATATATATTTGGCGAGATTTTTAAATATTCGTCTGATCGTCATAAAATGATGCTATAAATGTTTTTAATAATATTGATTGTACCATATATGTCAATGGATGCATATTTTATTCGATAAAACCACTATTTTTATATAAAATTATATTTCAATATTATGATCATGATGTCTAGCTTGAGACTTATTCTAAAATGTCAAGGTGATTTATCGTATCAAACTCCCTACTAGATAAATAACAGCTATAAGAGTTGATTTATAAATATTTTTAAAAGCTTTATTGTTAAAAAATGATATAAAATGCGTTTAATTAAATTTTTTTATTCTACTACATGAATGTTTATAATTTTTATTCATACAGATTCCTAATTTACCATTTGTTAATACACTTAAATATCTATCTCTTTTTTTTGCATCATCTGAAAATTTACATCTTGACCAAATTTCAAAGGATCAGTGATAATGAAAACATTTATTTATTGCTGAAACAACTTAGGTAAATATATATTCTCCTATATTGAATGAAAATCGTATTCATTACTTTAATTATTGAATCAAATGTTATTTTCATAATTATTCATAGAAACCTACATGTAAATAATATTACTTACTCATTTATTTCATACAATAAAAAAATATGTAAAAAAGATTTTAACTTGATATGATTATTGATAGTTTTTCAAAAAAAAAGCTAAAATTCTATACAAAATATATATTAATGTCATAAATCATCCTAAAACATTTTTGTTTTTAGAAATATTATATAATTTTCATTCCATAACCTATAAGTAATTATTGTCCTTAAATATTCTAGATTAATGGGTGTACTTGTTGGTGTAAAGCGTAATTTGGTATCAGTGATTTTTCCTACTTTGGCTTTTGGATTAATTTACGCTGACTGGTCCTATACACGCCGTTGGAAGGCTAGAAAACTTGAAGAAGGAAACCAACCAAAAGCTGCGTAATGGTGTTGACAGAGAAGCAGCTATTATTAAGACAATTACCCTGGGCAGCCTTGATTATGGTAACATTCGGCTACATTGGTGCACGAATGGATGCTCATGAGAATGAAAGAATGACAAAATTTCGTGACAAATCAGCACTTTATGGAAGAGAATTAAAACCTGGTGAACCTCCTTCCTGGCCATAATTTTTTAGATACATGTTACAATTTATATAATTAAAAATAGAAAAATTGTCATTGTAGCAACATTCAATTGATGGTCAAATACTTGAATTTTAATGAAAATTCATAAAATAAAGCATTTCAGAATGATAAATATTTAAGAAAATTTATTTTAGTATTGATAATAAATTACTATCAATCCTAGTAAAGTTTTATATTTTATCATAATTAATTTTGTTTATTAAATAAGAAAATATTCAAGTTAAATATCCCAAATATAATAAAAAAAATAAATTTATAATAAAGAAATGCTAAACTAGTGGAATAAAAACACGTCATATTGATTCCAATTAAATAACAAATTTTATTAATTACAATATAAATCTATATATAAAGACAGTAATTGGTTGGCAAGATAAAAAAATAATCTATTTAAAATATATTAAATTTCTTTTCTTTAGAAACTTTTTTTTGTACTTCATGGCTTATTTTTAATTGACTTCCATGATTTTCTTTATTGTCAAAGTTCGTTTGTAACATCCTCTTTGCTGTTTGCATATTATAAGCTTGTCTCTTTTTCTGTAGCCATTCATCAGTTGCTTCATTCCACGAAGAAGGTCGATCTTTATTAATTTTTTTATCTTTCTTATTATTTTTCTTTTTCTTCTCATCATTAAGATTCAACGTTGATGCTTTTCTATCATTAGTAATATTCCTTCCTTCAACTTTTTCATTTCCACTTTTATGAACATCAATCAGCCCATAATTTTGAAATTTAACATTTCCATCATAAGATCCAAACACATTATCGTTAATTCGTCTTATTAGCTTTCTTTCTTCATCTTGACTATCTACAATCCTTTCAGACACTGGTCTGGGTCGTCGTTCACTCAGAGTTCTCGTAAAAGCATAAGGTTTTTTAAAAACTTCTGGGTCGAACTTCCTTGATGTAACAACGAACGATGAATCTCCAATGTCAGCAGAAAGAGTGGAGTCTAAATCGTCATAGTGAATTTTAGGTTTACGTTTTATCCTCGTACTATCATAAGCACTTGATCCATGGAAAGAATGTCGATTCGTAAAATGAGAAAATTCACTTTCTATTTTAGTCAGCTGTGGTTGGAGTTCAACGGATGGTTTAGCAGTCATTAAAGAACTTCGTGAATTCGGAGGATTTTTAATATTCTTTTCATTAGCTAAACTAATTCCAGAACCTAAAGATCCATATGATTTCAAAATTTCTTGAGTTACTATTTCTCGAGTTATATTCCCTGTTGATCGTTGATCTGATTTAGAGTAAGACTCCAAACTCTCTAATGAACGAACATGTCCATTAAACTGATGATTAAAAGCATGTAAATTTTTGGACTTTTCTACAAACTTATTATCTGCTTCATGATCATGAATAAGCTCATTACTTTGGGATCGATAACGCCTTGAACATAATTCAACATGTTGCAATTTTTCTTTTATAAGTCTCTCCAATATTCGAAGTTCTTTTTCTTTTCTAAAAAGTAATCTTTCTCTTTCAAATAATAAAGTTTCCTTATCTTTTAATGTTGCTTCTTTAGCCCGTAATTGTTCTAATTTTTTCATCCAATTGACTTCAAATATTTCTTTTGAAATTTCTTCAGGTCTTTTGGTAGTAGTGGTGCATCCATATTTATATCCATGACAACAAAGATCATCATTTAGATTGTCAGACATTTCTTCTCGTTCATCAATAGACATCAAACTGCTTGTTCTTAGAGGAGGTTTAGGAAAATTTTTACTTTTAGATTTTTGTTTGGAAATCATTTGCAACGTAACATATTCACCTGTTTCAAACCGTTCTCTTAATTTTGCAGGTTGCTTAGTTTTATTTCCTTGATATGGCACTTCATAAATTGGTTCTAAATTAATGACATCAGTTTCTTTTTCTTTTTTACTTTCACCATCATCCTTTTTTGCTGAGACTCCTTCATTTCTTAAATGGAAAAACGGTATATCATAAATATGATCTTCATCACCATACAATTCATCACTTTGAATATTTAATTCTAGTTCAGTGTCTTGGTTTTTTTCCATATCGCACTTTACTTCTTCGCTTAAATCAACATCATTAATACGTAGAATAGGTAAACAAACGTTTGAATTTAAATCACATGATTTTTTGATGGCTCCAGTAGATATTTCATTATTATTAGATTCTGTAACCTTTTCACTATTATTTTCAACCTTTTCACATAGTTCAACAGATTTACAAGGTTGTAGTTGTAGATTTGATAAGTCATCGACAATATTATTTGATTTTTTGTCTATTTTTGTTGCTATCGGTAAAATAAAAGCTTCAGATCGAAATATAGGCATCATATTTTTTAACGTAGAATTAATACTGTGATTTGGAAAAAACTTTTTTCACTTGTTTTAAATAAATTGGAAAACACTTTTCTCGTATCGACTTAATGATACGTTAAAATATCACATTATGCTGAGTGTTATATATAAAACGGCGTCTTGTAACGGTTGAAATCGCGAAGAATAACCGTTGTATAGTGGCAACAAAAATGCTACCCACAAAACTAAAATTTGCTTGGTTAAAATGGAGGGGAAAAAACTTGTATAAGGGTCTTGTGACAGGTTGAAAAGCAGGTATAGGATTACCTGCTGATTTCAGCTGTACCTAATCCCCACATTGGAAGCATAGTCAAAGACAAAAATTCTTTTTATATTTAACTGCGGGGGAGTGTAGTTTTTGCGTTTAACGCGGAGTGGCGCCCTTTTGTTCATTTGTAAACATAAATAAATACATAAATAAAAATAAATCAATTAATTTTTAATAATTTATTTTAATTGATTAATTTTTTCAATTTTTATTGAAATTAGAAAAAAAAATGTTACTATATTAATATTCGATTATTTTTTTTCTTGGTAATTGCATAAATAATGATACGATCATACTGCTATTGAACATGGATTAACAAGTTTTCTTTTTGTCAATTGTTCCCTTTGTTCATTTTTATAACTGCGTAAATTTACTTTTGAGTAGTGTGTCTGATGCAGTCCAATCCGATAAACGTGTTAATTATTTAACAATTTCTTCACTAAGACAATTAAAAATTGATTAAATTTTTTTTATCATTTATGAATCGTATCATTCTTCATGCAATGACTCAATGTGATGTAACAAGCTCTCATGGTAGATTTAATTTTTATGGTATATTTCTAGAATATATAGCAATATTTTCTTTTATTAATAAAAAAGATCATTTTTATTACAATATTAAATTATCTAAATTATGATCTATGCATTTCTTACCGATCCTTTGACTATTTTTACATCATCGATTGGTCGATCATTTTTATCTGTTTCAACAAGACCTATTCTTTTAACAATACTCATGCCTGAATGTATTCTTCCTGCAAAATATTCATTAATTTTAATTAATATTAAATTTCTTCTAGTGTGATAGATTTAATGTATTATTCCGTTTTAATTGATTTAAAAATATCACCGAATATTGAGTGTTTGCCATCAAGCCATTGTGTAGATGCTAATGTTATGAAAAATTGTGAACCATTGGTATCTGGTCCCGAGTTTGCCATTGAAACTATTCCAGCACCTATTTTGAGAATTTGGAATCAATTATTGATATTTAAATAAATCAAATTAATACAATTTTAAATGAAACATGTATATTGTTATATTCACCAGTGTGTTTTAAATCATCATGAATCTCATCATTAAAACATTCTCCATAAATTGATACTCCACCCTTACCGGTGCCGGTAGGATCACCACCTTGGATCATAAAATCTCGAATTACTCGATGGAATTTAGTGCCATTGTAATAACCTCTTCGAGCAAGTTCTGCAAAATTTCTGCATGTGTTTGGAGCATGTTTCCAATATAATTCAATAACTATTTCGCCCATGCTAATGAATTGAAATATATCATTTGATATCATACATAATATCTATTAATATCAGTAATAAATTAATATTTACAATATAGATCATAAAAATTATATGACATGTACTTACGTTGTTTCTAAATAAACAAATGGCGGTTGCCAATGTTTATCAGGAATTCCAGAAATAGTTGTTAATGCCATTTTTTTATTTATGTAAAGAGTTTATAAAGAATACAAAGATTGTTTATGATAAACTGAATGTAAACAAAATCAGACTTATATTCAAAACTGAGCTCAAGTCAAAAAATTTCCCGAAGTTGACTTTACGCCCTCGCATTTGAGCGGTGGAATGTCGAAGCTTGATGTCGTAATGCCGAACGAAAGTAAAAGTAGAGGGAGTAAAAGCCGATGAAACCCGAATGCTATTTGTCGGTTACTGCATTGTAGTTGAATAGAGTTGTAAACAACACTTGCTTATAGGTTATAATTATAAAATTGTTAATAATAAAAATAAAAGCACTATACAAGTTGATAAAATATAATAATTTAAAGTAGCATTTAAAAAATTATTACAAATCAATTAGAAATTTTGGAAAAAATTATTACAAGCTTACTATTGAAAATCGCAAATAATTTAATTTTTGATAATTGATAATTCATCAATTAATTTTTGTAAATATGTCAAATACAAAACGAGAGAATGAAAGTGATGATGAATGGATTGGTCCTATGCCATCAGAAGCTGCACCACCAAAAAAGAAACAAAAAGGTTTACACTGGTCTTCATTTATGTTTACTTTTCATTTATTTATGATACATTTTTTATAACATTTTTCTTGTTAAATTTAGCTTTAGAATATGAACAAGTTTATATAGATAATTTACCTTCATGTGAATGTTATGAGAAGTCTTACATGCATACAGATGTCATAACTCATATTGTAATAACAAAGTAAGTACGTCTAGATAGAGTAGAATAAAAATGACACTAATACAAATAAAATCAAATTTAATTCAATATTTTTCAAGGACCAATTTTTTAATAACTGCAAGTTGTAATGGTCATGTAAAGTTTTGGAAGAAACAGGAAGAATTAATTGAATTTGTTAAACATTTTCGTGCTCATCAACAAGATATCAAAGGTTTAGCAGCAAGTTCTGATGGAGTTTATGCTGCTACAATTGGTATTGATAAAGCCCTAAAAGTATTTGATGTTATAAATTTTGGTGAGTTCAGATACATATTCAAAATTCTCTAATTTAACTAAACTATTAACAACAACAATTAAATACATTACAATTTTTATTTATTATAGATATGATCAATATGATGAAATTCGACTATACACCATCATGTGTAGAATGGATTTATGCTCCAGGTGATGCTATATGTGCTATTGCTATTTCTGACCAGAATTCTCCAAAAATATACATTTATGATGGTCAAGGAACTAATCAAATTCTTCATGTATTTGAAAAATTGCATCGAAAGCCCATTGTAGTGATGAAGGTAACAAAACTTAACTGAATGCAATATAAAAGATAAATCATTGGAACTTATAATTATTTTAATTAATGCAGTTCAATCCACCTTTCGAAACATGTATATCGATTGATCAAGATGGAATATTAGAATATTGGACAGGACCGAACAAAGAATATAAATTCCCAAAAGCAGTAACTTTTGAATCCAAATTAGATACTGATTTGTATGAATTTGCCAAAAATAAAACTTATCCTTGCGGTTTAGCATTCTCTCCAGATGGCAAGCGATTTGGTACTTATAGTTATGATCGTAAAGTTCGAATATTCAACTTTTTGACTGGTAAATTATATCGTATTTTTGATGAATCTCTTCAAAGATTTCAAGAATTACAACAACAAACTCAACAACTTCCAAACATGGAATTTAGTAGACGGTAAGATCAATTTTAAATTAAACAAAATAATACTCATGAATAAATAATGATTTAAAAATATGATTAAACAGAATGGCTGTGGAACGAGAATTGGATAAATCACAAATAAATTTAGGTAATATTATTTTTGATGACTCAGGTTACATGGTGATGTACAGTACCATGTTAGGTATAAAAATTGTAAATATATACACCAATAAATGCATTAAAATAATGGGTAAACCAGAAAATCTTCGTCCAATGCAACTGACTCTTTTCCAAGTAATTATATTTAATTAAAATCCTGTATTATATTTTATACTGAATATTAAATATTTTTTATTGTATTTTTAGGGCAAAGCACGACAAACAAATGCAGCAATAACTGTTGAAATGAAAGCTTCAGACAATCCTACATTAGAAATGATAAAACCAGATCCAACGCTATTTTGTACAGCACACAAGAAAAATCGTTTTTACATGTTTACACGACGAGAACCTTTAGATACTAAGAGTACCGAATGTGATAGAGATGTGTTTAATGAAGCACCATCAAAGGAAGATATTATTGCTTCAACGGAAATCAGTAATATGCAGAAAATTTACGATACTGCTATTATTCACACTGCCTTGGGAGATATTCATATAGTATTGTTCGGCAAAGATGTTCCTAAAACAGTGGAGAATTTCTGTGTCCATGCAAAAAATGCCTATTATAACAGCCATATATTCCATCGAGTCATTAAGGGTTTCATGATTCAAACTGGTGATCCTACCGGAACTGGAACAGGCGGTGAGAGTATATGGGGTGGTGAATTTGAAGATGAATTCAAGCCACATTTAAAACATGATCGTCCTTATACACTCAGCATGGCTAATGCTGGACCAAATACCAATGGGAGTCAATTTTTCATCACATTAACACCTACTGTAAGTTTAAATATTAAACCTTTCAATAACCAATGATAAATATATATTTTTATTTTAATATAAATATAATTTTTTAATGATATCTATTTTTTTAGCCATGGTTGGACAATAAACATACAGTTTTTGGACGCGTAGTTAAAGGGATGGAAGTTGTACAAAATATAAGTCAAGTAAAAACCAATCCTAAAACTGACAAGCCATATGATGACATAAGAATAATCAGTATAAGTGTAAAATAATATCTCTTGCATATTTTTTAAATGTATTATAATAATTTTAATTTATTCAACAGACGGTATGAATATTTTCCTATTTTATAAAATAAATCGATGATGAAAAGACTAAAAAATTTACACTTTTTATTCATTCACAGGATTTTTTCTTTGATAATCACTATTGTTAATTAATATAATGAATAAACCATTATTTAGTTATTAATTAGTCTATGAAATTATTTTTGTTGGAAAAACATAGATGAAATAACAGATTACTACGTTGTCAAAGATCGTAGATAATATTATATAAGACCAACTGGGAGAGAAAAAATTAAGAGGTCAAGTGGAACGTAGACAAAAGCCTCTTTGGAAATGATGACGCGGTTCATCGACCATGCACAATAGAAGAAGATTTTTGAAACAACGTTCAAAGAAGACGTGAATTTTTTTTTATACTGTCAATTTTTTATTATTCTCCATCATAAAAGTCAAGTCTTTAAGAATTAAATACATTTCATCTCCAATTTCAAAGAGATGTGATTTATATAATATTATGTTTAATTTTACAAGATAATAACGAATAATATATACACTTTAAAAGACACGTAATTTATATCATAAGGTAAAGAGATTTTCGCAACTTTTAGTTTTTCTCTTGAATCCTAATAAATGTTTAAGAATTCTACATCGGTGTTTGTGTCTAGTTGAAACTGGAAACTTGACGGCTTGATTTTTTTTCCGTTGTGGATTTAGCTGAATTTGAGCTAAAATGCCCACAAGCAATTCATCTACATGATGAGCCAACCCAGAAGATGTTTCGATAAACTTACAACCACAGCTATTAGCAAGACGTCTACCTACTTTTAGAAAAAGTCCATTATTTTTGATAACATGATGAAAATTTTATAAAAAAAAGTAATATCTATTGTATCACTTACTGTCAGATGTTATTTCACGATTTCTCTCGAGATCAACTTTATTTCCAACAAGAATAACTCCATGGGTTGCTGTATAATTATGCTTTAACAAGTACACAAGCGTTTCCTTTGCTACTTCGAAACTTTGTTGATCAACTACTGAATATACAATTACGTAAATATCAGGATTATAAGTGGAACAAAATGTTTCGGCCTTCAAAAAATGAACAAAATTAATCGATAAATATACATATATAGATGTAATTAATACATTGAATAGTTAAACTTACACAAATTTCAGAAGCTGGATGATCAATAATTTCTAGTTCAGTTTCTTGACCATCAATCATAACCGAGACATTCTTCTGGCCATATTCATCATCTAAATAATTATGTAAATGTTAAGTTTTAGATGTAAAATAATAACTAAAGGAATTATTACTATGCCAATTAATTGAAAACATCAGGGGTGGAGTAAAAATAAAATACTTGAATATTGATTCATATTGACATGTATGTTAAATTACGTAGTATTTATTAAACCAATAAGTTTAAAAATAATCACCTAAGGATGTATCATAAGCACAAATGTATTCACTGGTTGTAAATTGTGCAGTGAGGGCTGTCTTGCCGACTCCAGTAGCTCCAAGCATTCCGACTTTGTAAGTCGCTACTTTTCCAGTATTTTCAGCTTCTTCATTTCCAAGACATGAATGTTGAGATATAGAGCTATGTAACAAATATTTATTTATGCAAATTCTATTAAAACGTTATTGATAAAATAATTGTTATATTAATTAGTCTCACAATTAGTTGAAGATTATTTAAAAATTTGAAGAATAAATACAGATAGTTTTATTAATACCTGAAGCTTGTTCCTGATGATGTAACACTATTAATACTCCGACTTCGACGACTTTTAAGAGAATCTCCAAGATTATAGACACCATTAGCCGTAATAGAAAATGATCTTAGTCTATAATACTCAATCCCTTCATTGAGGTCACCTTCTTCAGCATTGGGATTGAAATTACGTCTTGTATCTCCTAACATAGGCTGTTAAATACAAAACTTTATTTATATTTATTTTATATTTTAGAAAATATTAATTATGAAGTTTAGTAATAAATTATTATTTTTAAACAAAGTGGAAAGTGACATATAAAAGACTTTGAAATGAAATATAAAGTAGCTTTCCGATGATGAAAGGTAACAGACGTACTTGATGTCGAGAAACTGTTGGCATACTACTTGTTCTTTTTCGTTTATCTGTTCGTTGAGTTATCGAGAATTTTTCCAAATTTTCAGGGCTTGCGAGAATTGGGTTGAGCAGTTGGAGTGTCGATGATGTTGCACCTGAAGTCGAATTGTTGACTAGTTTTGTCGTATTGATGAATGACGGTGATAAATGACCTCGAAAGTTAGCTTCAGTTTGCAGAAATCTTCAATAAAATAATTCATATTATTTAATTTAACTTCCCATTAGGAAGTTATTATAAAGGAGTCGATTTTTAAAATTCGTAATCTTGTCATATCTTTATTTTTTGAGACATTTAAAAGCATATTAGAAGGTTTAAAAATGTACGTACGTACAAATGTACGTACGTATGTCAGGTTTCTTTTCGATATCTCGAGAACCACTGAAGATATCAACCCCAGACAAATTTCATTTAAAAGATGATACAATAAAGAAGATGTAAAAAGGAGTTTGAACAAATTCAGTTCAGCTATTTTTTATTTATAACAAAAATATTGTAAAATAAGTTGAATATAGAAGACATTTGAAATAGATTCTACTTATTGAGTAATTAATATTATTTAAAATTAAGCTCAATGTCAATACAATATGATTTCTAATGATTCTAAACAATTGTATATTGTTTATAAAAATTTCCATTTGTTACGGACAATTAAAAATGGTTTTGATTTATTGAATGATAATTACTACGATTATGTTCGATAAATTTCAATAAAATGTTGGTTTAAATAACTTAATGTGATTAATAAATTGTATATTGTTTACAACAATAGCAATTCGTTGTAAATAAAATAAAAAAAAAGATTACAAGATTACGAATTTCAATAAATGGGTAATAATTCTCTTCAATGTTAATACTTATGTAAATCCGGTGTAGGTCGAGGAACAGCAATACTAGAGCTTCTTTGTCTTTGTACTGCGGGTGGTTTAGCATTTGCTTCAACAGTTCTTAGTTCTGTTCTTCCATCATTAGTGGATGATGTCTTATGTAATCGAACTTCAATTTCACTATGACGACGTTGAAAAGTTCTTCTTTTAGTCCATCGCTTATAGGAGTTTTTCTCATCCATATTATTTTTCATTTTTCTATAAAATCAAATAAATATAATTGTTTCCAACAATTGAAACGAATAAAAACATTATTTCTCAATTAAATATCAAAAAGAAAAATATCGAATAATATTTAATAAGAGAAAAGGAGTGATAATATTAAATTTTTTTAAAAATAAAATACCTGGGGATAAGTTTATCTTCCAACATATTACATAAATCATCAGTGTCCTCAGACAAGGTAACTAAAAAATCCTGAAAATTTTTAGGAAAACTACTCGGTGGACAGTTGGTTAAAGCTGACTGTGCAGTATTATCTGCAGAACTTGTGTCGCATGAACAAGAGGATTGTTCATTATCTTGATAAAATTTCTCTACTGTTGACATTGCCATATTTACTTTAATTTCAAAATAAATTCAATCATTCAATTCATTATTTTACTAGTCTATTTAAGTAAACAATTTCAATAAAATCGATTATATTTACATTTAATTTATCTCAAAATTTCAAACTTTTTCTAAGTTTTATTTGTTACATTACTTTATTACAATGATTGTACGATAAAAACAATTCTCTGCACATATGTTGATTAATAATAATCATCAATTTATAATCTTATTTAATGTAATTAAGATTAAACAGGTATGAAAAGAAGAATAACAATCGGATTGTAATGAAATTAATACACAAAACAATTAATAAGTCGCGTGCAAGGTAAAAAGTGTTATAAATGTATGCTTTTGTGTGACACTTTTCTGCGGTGGTTGGCAGATGACTGATGAATTTTAGCTTACAAGCTCGCGGAGTTCTTGATACCTATGAAATAATGAAATCGGTAAACCAAGTCTATTTGTCGCTTTCTTGAAACTGCGCAAGCGTATTTTGAATATAAAAAAAAATTATCTAGAAACAGAGGCGTAAAAATCTAGTACCGATGATGATGTATGTAGGGTAAGTAGACTAACATATAGATACAATCTAACAGATGGATGGATGATTAAATTTACAACGACAAACATAGCTTTTTATGGAATAAAGAAATTTAATAAAATTATTAAAATAAATTCTTAAAAAAAAAAAAGCTACTGAGAGATGGAAATAATTTTATTAAAATTAATATAATAAAGTTTTATTATTGTTGATGAAAACCTTATTATAAATTGTAACAAAATATCCTGCAAGTTCTTATTATTTTTTCATTCGTGATAGTTAACATTCTTCCTGAAAAATCAAATGGACATAGAATTTTACACACGAAACCCTTACAACCAATTACTGTACGGGGTTTTATTTTTGATAAAGTTCACGCAAGATATTGCTTTCGATTAAATTAAATAGTACATACACAAGCACACCAACACATATTTGGTATTATTAAATTAGCAAAAGAATATAATATAATACTCAGAAAAAAAAAGGATTATATTGTCTTTGTAGTGACTTGCGTGATGTCAGTCAACTTTTTTCATGGTATCGGTGTACACATATGTTTTTACAAGTACATTGCTCCCTATCGATCGGCAATTTATTTTTAATTACGACTAACTTGATTATTATTATTGCTGTTATTATTATCAATTATAACAATTCATCTCTGAAGAAAAAAAAAATAAATAAGTATTTGACACCGATGCATTGTTCAAACAGTAATTGTTGTTATTATTATTGTAAAATTATAATTTTAATTACACTATTAAAAATAATAGTTATTTAAAAATAAAGCATGATATTAATTGTACAAATAATAGTATAATTTACAACTAAAATATTTCAAGTAATTGTTATTTAAACTGGATATTTAAAAAAAATCATCAAATAGGTTTTTCATAATATAAAAACAATTAGCATTTTTTGTACTTATGTTTATTTGACAAATATGAATTATTAATTACAAATACAAATTATAAACTTTCAGCATGATGTACAATTCTTGTAAGAGTGCTATTATATTTTTTATTGAAAGAATTAATTATTTTAATACACTCAATTGTTTATGATATTTAATATCCCAAATGTTCTTTTCAATGATGCTTACAAAACAATTGTACGATATACACACACGCGCATATATATGTTTCATTTTATAAATTTATTAAATCATTAACATGATAATCATTAGTAATATTTATTCGGAATCTCTTAATCAAATATAGAAAACATCTTGAATACTTTAGTAGTTGGTAAAAAAAAAAAGGAAAATCAATAAAATGCATAACTTAATGAGTTTACAGATGCGTTAGAAAGAAGAATTATTTTTTTTTTTTTTCAACATACACATGTGTGTCGTTAATCGATATTACATGGAATAACATTTTTAATAAAATGCAATTTATCGATAAACTTTAGCCAACGATATACAAATGCCCTTTTTTAATTCCTGAGAATCAAAGAATTATCGCCAAATTAATTAATTATAATTATGCATCAAAATATAAGTTATAATATTTTGTTTATATCTTATGACATAATAATTTTCCCTACATTTAAATTTATTATGAAATTAAATGATTTATCGTTGTTGCTTATTATTATCACTATTGTTATTAGTTTTTTTTTTTAACAATTAATTTTTAATCTAAGTGTCACTACAGTTTTTCTATTTTGGACAATATATCATTTAATTAAGTAATTTAATATCTGTTTAATAATGTCTAAAATACATTTATTTTAACTCAACATTATCACTGATAATCCACTTTTTTAATTTACATATATATACGTATGTGGCCGTACATGTGAAGAACTTACATTTTTAATAATTACAAAAAGATCTTTCGATAATTTAGTATGAATTTTATGCAATAATAATATACCAATATTTTTATTATGTTCTAAAGAAAGTAATTGAAAATAAAATGATATCATTTATATACATGATTACGTGGGAATTATATTATGTCTAACATAAAAAATTATTAACCATAATATTTATGAAAAAATTGGCTTCAAGTTTTTTTTTTTATTTCAATAATTAAATCGTTAATAAATTATTTTAAAATAGTATAGTAGGCCAGCATTTAAATGTAAATATAAATGTCTATAGAATAATTCAATAATACGCAACATCATTTGCATTTTAAGTTTTGATTTAATTCGTTTGCAGGGATCAGGGTTTTTATTCGATTTCTCTTTTATTATTTGACAAACTTCAAGAGTTCGTACTATAATTCGGTGCTCAAACAGAACCTAATGAGGCTCATATCGAAAAAAAAAAAACTAATAAAAAGAAATAAAAATACAATGAAATAAGTGAGATTATAAGACTGTAAATGTCATTAAACTTTTTCATATCTCACTTTATTTTACAATAAAGATCGTAGATATATCAAAAGAAAGGAGAAAACATAGATATTAAAAAATAATAGTAGCAAAAAATATTTATCAGATTGTCAAATGATAGTGATGAGTATAAATATATTTTTTCGTTTTATTATTAGTTGAGTGTAAAAACGAAATAAATTATTTTCACTAAAAAAGTTGCTCTAAAATATGTTTTCATAGTGTAGAATAGAATAGAATATCAAATGTAGTGGAAATTATTTCTGGAATATGCTTTTAGATTAATCGCAATAATGATGACTGTTATAATTCTTTTTTTTTTTTCACTGATCGTTGTTGCGTACATTAGAATTAACGTACATAAACATACAACATGCCCAAGAATTAGATATAATCGTATCTATATGTACGAGTGTATTTGTACAGTAGTATATTATTATGTTTTTTATATATAGCATATGTTTTGTTGAATTCTTAAAAACAAAAGAACTACAAACGCATCTTTGGCTCCCCTCAGTGCATCAGTCGATATTGTTTAGTAATGGTCTGCGTTGTCGTGTACACTGTAACATAAAGTCATTAGTGTAATTAATATAATGTTATATTTATAAAATTATTTATAACAGTAAATAACATATTTATTAGCATAAATTAAAGATTATTTTATATTGTATAGCATGATCAATACGATGATGAAATGAATGGACAACAGCATGGATGATGTGAGTTCCAAAGCACATAGGAGACGTCGACGATTTTTGGGCACCTTTGTAGGATGATTAGTGATTCCTTGTTATCTTTAAAGTAGAACAACAAAATCACTAGTCTTCCATACAACAGAGCTCCATTTACGCACGTCAGATGACAAGATACTTCACTTTTCGTTTTGGATCAAATGGTACTTGATTTCTCACCTTCACTATTGTTGATTAAAAACTGTCATGACATTGATTTGCATAAAAAATGTACATTCATTAGTCTGAAGCATGTAGGATTCGATGATATTAGTATTAAATAGGTATTAATTATATATTAAGAAGTAATAACAATCCATTATTTTTTATTAATAATTAATTTATCAAGCAAAGCTTTGTTAGAAATCATTAACAATATAATATAGCATTAATTATTCTAGAGTTATAAATATAGTTACCTCTGTTGTAACAGGTACTGGGCCATTTGTATTTGATTTGGCGCTCCCGAAATAGTGATTATGCGATCATTACTTCCAGGTAATGGAAGATCTATGGTAATAGAAGCTCCACTATCAGACCTGATTTTTCTGATTCTAGCTCCACCTTTACCAATTATAGCTCCTGCAAGCTAAATAATAAATCATATTTAATATAGCAATCAACATTCGAGAAAATTCTTTTCTTTTTTCTTGAAATCGTATAAAATTACTTACATCTTTAGGAATAGTGACTTGAGTGCTAGTCTTGTTGCCTCCCATATTTCCTTGATTACCTTGATTATTTCCTCCCATTGGTGGTCCACTCATACCTGAATTATTGCCACCTCCGCCGAGTCCATTAGGAGCGTTTCCCTGCATACCCCAGCCACTGTCTACATAAAAAAAAATTTTTCTTTTACTCTTATAATAAAAATATAATTATAAAAGTGATCTAAAAATAAAACCAACTATAATCATGATATATAGTTATACGTGCAAGAATAAATTGTTTAATATATAAATATTATGAAATTATGACTTGTTAGATATAATAAAAAATTACATAATTATTTTATTAACAATCATAGCTATTATAGTTGCATTATTATTACATAAATTATAAAATTTATCTGGTTTATTATTATGAATTTTTAAAGCACCTGCATTTAGTTAGCAACACTATATTTTATTATAATTGAAACTACACGAACTTGATAAAAAAATTAAATCAGAACCGACTAAACCTGTTATTTGAAAGTTTTTTATTTTAGTAAATAATTTCAACTAATTTTTATAGAAGAAATCTATCATAAAATTACCATTATAATTTCCGCCTCCGAATGGTGGTGGTCCACCTCTATTTCCTCCATAGCCACCACCTCTTCCACCATCATAACCTCCACTTCTTGCATTTCCTCCATATCCACGATCTGGAGGTCCACTTGACATTCCACCGCTGTTTCTTGGACCACCTCTTGGTGGTGGTGGAAATCCACGATTCATGTCGGGTGGTCCACCTCTATTATCTCGTCTTGGTGGCATTCCACCTCCGCCACCGCCTCCACGACCACCACCGCCACCATATCCTGGTTTACCACCTTGGCTATCTCTACTTCCATAGCCACCATACTCATCAGCATAATAGTCATCATAGTTGTGTGGATCATAAGGATTATTTATTCCTTTTAGTGGTGACTAATTATAGAAAATACAAAAAATTAAAGATTAATTTTATTAACATTACAAGGAACTCTATTTCGATTTATTTATTAATAAATAAATTAAGTAATATTTACCGTTTTTATTGTAGCAATTAATTCACGAACACATTCCATACATGTTGTTGGTTTTCCACAAATGCTGATAACACGATCGCTACTGTGAGGACAGCAATTCGAATAGATTTTAATCCTAGCTCCTGTTTTCTGTAATGTAAATAGAATTGTTTAGATGAGAATGAGTAATTAAATTGACACAATAAATTATTTTTAATAGTTAATTAACCTATATGCTATTTGTTTCATTACATTACTAACAAGTGTTAGCTTTTTTTTTTTTTTTATTAAAATAATTTGTGATATTTTAAAAAATTAATTCAATAAACTGAAATAAAATGTTCAATAGTAATGTTGGATTTATTATCTTCAAACAAACTGAATCAAGACTAGAACTTTTAACATTTGACAAGAAACAAATTATTAGCATACTTAACACCCCACTATTGATATCACTTTCATTCTATGTTAATCAAGAGTCATTGAATTTTTATAATTTCCTTACGTTGAAATGTGGATGCTCTTAACTTAGTTAACTCAAACAACGACAACTAGTAACACAGTACAGTTAAGGAAATAGTAGACGAGAAAAACAAGAAAATAATTTTATTAGAAAGTTAGAAGTGAAACCCGTTATTTCATTCTCGGTTTCATACAGACATATCTCAAGTTCAAGTGTTAGTCAAAATAAACTTTTCTCATTAGTTAACTTATTTTTCGTCTTTTCACTAAAAAATAGATTAATATATCTATTTAACTAAGGTAATTAAATTATTTTATTACTCACTTTTTTGTTATATTCAATTGAAAAGAATTATATTTAAATCAATATTATTAAATAATATCAAATATTAAATCATAAGATTATGCTACAGCAATAATGAATGAAATTTTTGCATGTCATTGTAGTATCTATTAAAACCTTGTGATAAAAAAGTAATGAGTACTATTTCTTTCGAAAGATTTTGTTATTGAAGATTAAAACTGGGTAATACATCTGATAATCAATAACTACTGTCAGTAATGAATTTTTATTCTAGATTCAAGAGTATTAAAAATCATAATAATTATTCACAATGACAACAGTATACACTAGTGCAGAAGTTGCACGTCATAATAGTGCTAAAGATCTATGGATGATTATTCATGGTGGAGTGTACGATTTAACAAAATTCCTACAAGAACATCCAGGTGGTGAAGAAGTTCTATTAAAGCTTGCTGGAGCTGATGGAACTGAATGCTTTGACGAAATGGGTCATACAACTGAGGCAGTTCAATTACGAGAGACTTTTAAAATAGGAGTTTTAGCAGCTGGAGATAAAGGTGGATCAACTAGTCTAGTATTTGATAAAAAATCACCATCAGTTGATGATGATGATTGGGAATATCAACCACCAGTTAAAGAATCTTCTAATTTAAAGCCACTTTTTATTGGTATTCTTGTTGCTATTTATGCTTTTATATATTATTATTTTCTATAAAATGAATGTAAATTATTGACATTTAATTATTTATCATCAAAGTAGATCAATAAAATACCAAAGTGTATCAAATAAACATGATAAAAAATATTTTGATTAAATAAATCGAATCTTTTTCTAGCTACTACTCTGAATGCATTATATAATTCTTTCAAATATGTATTATACATTAACTATTTTACATATTTTTCTGTTAAAAAAAAAAATAGACAATTAGAAGTGGAAATACCAAAATAACATCGTCATGCTGACGAAGACAATACAGATAGTGAATCATTAATAAAAGTTAAATGATAAACATATATATATATATTTGATTTATAAAAAAAATTTCAAATGTAAGAATTGATAAATGAACTTTAATCAATTATTTTATCAAATTTCTATTCATTCTGATCAATAATGTCAACAAAGTTCCAAAAAGTAAAGTAGATAATTATATGTAATCTTCTTTTACTTGTCAATTTATCAAATGATATTAACAAATTATCATTCCATTTATCAATAAAATTTTGATCTAATTACTTATAGGTATATACTCACTATAGTTTTAAATATTAGAATGAATTTTGAATAAAATTAGTTAAATTTTAAAACAAATATCCATCAACATGATAATCTTTTAAGAATTGTATATAATGTATTCATTTATTTAATCAGTCGTAGTATGATATGGTAGAATTTATCCTCAATGTGAACATAAGATTGGAATACACAGAGTGGGACCGTTGAGAGTGAGTATACACAGTGAAAGAAGAGGGGATCCATAAATATTGTGTGCTAACAGACTATGTACCACGACATTTTATCGTGCGTATAAGTTATTGGATTCACTCGATATATCGTTATTTGTGTGTTAAATAAACTACATATGTCTTTATACTGATTAATTATTCTACACGTTTCCAAGAATTTGATTCTATAAATAATTATTTGATTTGTATTAATCAAACATCAACTGGCAGTATTATCATCTTTAAAACATTCGGTAAGTGAACAGGTTAACACCAGTAGGATTGATGGAAGAATAAACTATTTATATTTATTTTTATGAATATGTTAATTAAATTGTAAAAGAACACACTTTTGATTCACATGCATTAAAACAATGCTAGTGTATGTTCAATTAAAAAATGGTGATAATAATGATGATGATGATGATACCTGTAGCAAGTCTTGTATGTTAATGTGAGAACAATTTCAATTGTTAAGTAGATAATGGAAAAAGAACAATTTTATTTCGATCAATAAAACAAATTTTTTCTTTGTTTGGATAATTTTTAACTACTTTATATATTATCAAACTATGTTTTCAATTAAGTTACTTCACAAGAAGGAAAAAAAATAACCAGTAGTGTACCTACATTTTACATGATTTTTTACTGAATATTATACTAAGTGCATTGTCATCATCGACTGATATATTATTAAGTGATCATAATGATTAAAAAATTATCAATGCCAGAATATGAATTTAATAAATATTATTGATGATAGATTTTGCTTATAGTGATGTTTGATTGAAGGATAAAATATCCCTAGATTTATATAAATAAATATTTTTAAAATCAATAATGATAATATAAAATTCTACATTTCTTAAGTGCAAAAATACAGATGGACTAAGAACGATGCGCACGCGTTATACATGGCCTTATCATCATCATATCCTGGGCATACATATCTTGAAATTTCAATGACGATAAATACGAATTACGCAATTCCATTTGTTATTTATACCATTCGAAGCATTGACTTTATTTTGTATTATTATTGAAAAAAAAAAGCAGTCAAAAATTATCGTATATCTATTTAAAAATTGACCTTTATCGCCATTATAATATAAATAACAATAATAATAATAACACTGTATTATTATTTATAGATTAATCTGTTCTTTTAATCATACAGAAAAGCATGACTGAACTAAAGCAATTTACAAGGAAAGAAGTTGCCGAGACTGACCGAAAATTCACAAGAATAATTATTCACGACAAAGTCTATGATGTTACACAATTTCTTAATGAACATCCAGGTGGTGAGGAAGTTCTTCTTGATCATAAGGGTGTAGATGCATCAGAAGATTTTGATGATGTTGGTCATTCAGCTGATGCTCATGAATTAATGAAAAAATATATGGTTGGTGAAATAATTGATGCAGAAAAAAAGCACAGCCAACCGAAAAAAGGTTGGGTTGCTGGCCAAGAAAAACATGAAGAAGCACCTAAATCTTCATTCACTATGTATGCTGTTGTTGGTATTATTGCAGCATTATTATTTGCTTTATGGTATATGTAACACGAGTCTGTTATTTATATTATAATTGTTTTTTAAAATAGCACAAGTTTGACTTATTTGTAATTTAAAATATTTTTTTTTATAAATTTATGCATAATAATAACATTAAATTACTAAATACAATCAATAATTTTTGAACGTTATAAAATTGTTGATCAATTCATTAATTAAATATTTTCAATAAAGGAATTTGTTAATAAAAAAAAATCTTATTTAAAAATTAAAAATAATTTAGATGAAGGTATGAATATGTGTATAAGTGTAAATGTAGACTTACCTAATATATATAAAATAAATAATAATATCCAAGTATTTATAATATTAATAGTTCAATCAAAAACTGTATTTCAAGCATAACAAGATCAAACTAAATCGCGAGAATCAAGTGTTCACATGACTGATCTAATGTTAACTGACTCGATGTTCTCGTGTATTGCTCTTGTTGTAAACTCAACGCACCCTTGAGCCTGTTTTCTCTTTTGGGCTTGACCATACAGAGAGGGAGAAAAGGCGGGAGAAAAAGTTGATGCTTAATTGAACCAGCACCAGTTGTCGAAACTCGAATTATGATAAAACTATAATTATTTCTTGAATTTTATATTCACTTATTTATTATTAACCCTCTTTACTTCCTATAATTATTTTCTTTTTTAAATAACTAATGTCTAAAAATCAAGTAATAAATGAATTAGAAAAAAAATAAAGAAGCTTTTTGTAAATGGGAAAAAGAAAACTGTATGAAAAATTCCTAGAATTATGAGGAAAAAATATTTTTGAAAATTCCAAAAGTTTCTGTATTTTATTGAAAAGAAGACGTTGAGTTGAAGCTTGTAAGCAGACATTTGTGCACCTGGTGTAGCAGCTGTTAATGCATGTACGTTACCTAGCCCAGCACCTGTTTTAGGTTGCATGTCATACAGTCGAACTCCCATAGCAACACATGTCGCCAAAAGGAAATTCAGGAGCCTCCCTCATATTATAAAAGTATTCTCTGTATATTAGCACATGCTTTTTCTTTGTTACTTTTCTAAACCTTTCATCCTTTTTTTTTCGTTATTGTTATTATTGTTTTGCATTATAATTATAATCACTAGTTACTCCATAAAAGGGAAAATAATAAAATAGCCTAGATAATGGAAACAAAAATTTCAATAAAAAAACTGACAAATTTATGTCATATAGAATTAAATGGCTAATGAATGAACAGCTAAATTCATTGACTAAAATTAAATTAATAAACAATTTAATTTTAATTTATTTAAATAAATTCAGTATTTTCACTATCGGACGTTGAAATATTCAAATATGACAAAAGTACTGAGTTAAATTATTGTTAAAAGATTTAAATATTAAAAGAATTCGAAAGTAGATCAATTAAATTCAATGATCTCGAAAAGTGCATAGCAGAACTAGATAAAGAACTTTAATAATTACTTCAGAAATACAATCCATCTTCAAAAAAAAAAGATGAAAAATTGTCATCAAGAGACTAGTTGGTTTCTATATTTCTTAAATGGCTTGTTTTAAGAATAAAATTAAATTTAGTGAAAATTCACGATGATGTACAGGAAATGAATAAGAGTGCAAGAGACAACAATATCGTGAGAGGAATCAATAAAGTCTCTACTAGACGCGACCTCGAACTGAAGTAATATAAAGCAGTTTGGAGACGTCGCTGAGTGGTGGTGCCACGTCTTTCCATTCTCAGTTCCCCTTCACAACTGACATGCCTGCTCAGCTACTCTTATGCATTCAGGATTTACTCGTGGAAAAGTCGATAAACGCGCTCATCATGTTTCTTCTTTATATTCGCATTTTATTCTATGACCTACCTCACACGTCATTAATATTCATATGTAACAATTAAATTATAAGAAATGATAATCTAACAAATCTTTCAGTTTATTGATTTAATTATATTATTAATTAAATAGAAAAGCAGGCTGTCTAATTGTTGCTTTTATTAATATAGTGTGAATTGAATTTAAAAATAAATCAATTAAGTACTTACCTCACGAAGCTCTTTAATTTTTAAGCCACCCTTTCCAATAACACATCCAGCTTGACTTTGATGAACAAGCATACGAATATCAATTTCATCACTTCCATGTTTAGTTCCATTCTAAAAATTGAAATCAATTATCGACATTAGTTTATTTCTATTAGCTTGAATTTTAATAATAAATTGTTGATAATAATAAAATAAATAATTACCTCTTCAAGATTGGGCACAACTTTATTAAGAACCTGAAGAACAGTATCCAAATCCGAACTGATGGTAAGAACTCTAAAAACAAAGAAAAATTCAATGATAATCTTATATTTACAAATAAAGTTCACAATGTAAAATATATTTATATTTATTAAAGATGATTATTATTGTTATCTAATTGAAATAAGTTAGCATTTCTTCATTTCTTATTGAAAAATTAATAAACCTTTAGGAAGGTAAACCTGTTAAAGATGAACCCATCAAATGTTTTTAATAACATTTTTATGATCAAAAAATTTAATTCAACATGAATTTTTTTTTTTTTTTTTTTACTAATACTCCAAACCTTTGGTTTTGTTTTAAAAAAAAAAAAATTGATAATTAAATTTATTAGCATCATTCTATACATGAATATGATGCATAGTAAAATAATATTATTATAGTTAATTGAAATTCAATTATAAATAATTGTTATGATAATGAGTTATTTGTATATATTACTTTAGCTATTAATTAATAACTGAAACTTTGTATTAAATATTGTCATTGGATCGGCTAGAACGATAAATATAATCACTTTGAGTAAATATTTAGGAGATGATAATAGTGCTAATAAGATGTATACAGCTTGCAATGATTAATAATAGTAATATTAATTATAATAATGATAATAATAATAATAATTGATCATTTATACTGGAGTTGCGATGAGGTAGTTTTCTTTCATATTTTGTATGTGTTAAAATTGGTGTATTTTGGCTGGGTCCTGTGTACCTTGAATGATGTCATTTCCACTCTAAGGATCTGCAAAAAAATTTCCTCAACGCGACACACACATTTTTTTTATCGTCGTACTCTTTCAAATTTTTTAAATTTGATCAATAATTATATCAAATCAAGCGTCACGATATTGGTACTATGTACTTAGTCATGAAATTGAAATGAATTCAAACACTAAAAGTATAAAAGAAATGTAAATAAATAAATAAATAGTTATAATTA
The DNA here is from genome assembly GCF_013357705.1 of Chelonus insularis. Taxonomy (NCBI): domain Eukaryota; kingdom Metazoa; phylum Arthropoda; class Insecta; order Hymenoptera; family Braconidae; genus Chelonus; species Chelonus insularis. The sequence goes on from NW_023276776.1 coordinate 3,125,277, forward strand.
AGATATTAATTAATATTAATAAAGTTTTTAAAATGGTTTAGATCAAGTACCAGAGTTAAAAAGTCATTCAATTATTTTCAAATAAATTATCGTGAAAATGTAAAATGACTTCAACAATAAAATAATAAAATTATTATAAACTCAATTAATATTTTAATAATAATAATTAAAAAAAAACAATTGAATAATTTAGAAATCTCTTTATAAGAATAAAAATAAATGATAGCTTGATAATTATTATAGATAGTTAATATTTATAAATTATTTTTCTAAAATTAATACACTACGTTACTCCCATAAAATGTTACATACTTTAAAATATGAACTTATATTTATTAGATTAGACATGTTATATGAATGATATAACAAAGTAATTGTTGATGATTGTAATGATAAATTGAATAAATATTATGATGAATTTATGATGAACAAGTAATGAATGAATAAAAGTATATTAAAGAAGCTAGAAATAGATAATGTAGAAGCAGAAGGAAAGAAGATATAAATGAAATTAAAAAGTTTTTGTAAAAAAAAAAAAAAATGATGAGTTAGGAACCCTAAATCTGAATGGTATCGTAATTAAAGACAACGAAGAGAGTATTAAGACATTAATTAGTTGGTATTTGGCATTACCGTTCGGGTCCGGGGCAATCGGGTACAATGATTGAGGCTTTGTACTGTTGGGCCGTGATGGTTGGTGGTTCATTGGTGGTTGGTTGTTGTCGATTGTTGGTGGGGTAGTTGGTGGTCCACACAATTGCCGATCGCGCGTTGGGGTCCGTCGTTCCGGGCAGGGCAACCGGCAGGGCAACGACGAACAAGACAACGCCAGGGCAACACCAGGGGGGCAACGCCGGGGTTGGGGCAGGGCCAGGGCACAAACCATTAACCAAGTTAGACCTCACAATATTTTTGTGTTACTCTTCAATATCGAGACTAATGTTTCGATATTGTTATTAGATTTAAACTTTCTTTTATCCTTTTTATAAATAATTATTTAACCTTCTTTAGTGCCTTATGCCCTTATGCTATTCTCTAGAGTCTAGACTAGAGTTTAGGGTGTCTTGACGTCGCGACAACGACGACGACTACCATTTTTCTAAATACTTATCATCAACATCACCTTAAATCTATATTTTTTTCTCATTTAAATTTATTTATTATTAATTATTCATTGATAATAGGTATTTTTCATTTATCATTTTAAATGATTCATTTATGATAACACTAATATTCAAATGGTTAGTGACTTCTACTTATTTTGTAGAGAATAAATAAGAGTACAAGGTGACGTGTTTTAATATTACTATTTTTTTTTTTTTAAATATCTTATTATCTTTGATTGATATCGGCATTTTTTTTTACTTTATTTATGCTATTTAGATTTATTTGTGTATTAATGTTGTAAATTAATAATTGTTCAAAATTGATTGTATATTTATAAATTATTTCACGGTTGAAAATAATTATTTTACTAATTAAATACTCTAATTGTTGAAAAAATTAATATTAAAATGGTAAATTTGATAAAAATAATTTTCTTTTGTATTTATTTTTAATTAAATAAAAGTACGAAGTTAAAAAAATAATGCCGAACAAAATACAATAAATAAATAAATTATTTCACTGTTTGTAATTGAAAAAGTTTAGTATTGAATAAAATGAATTTTTTTTTTTTTTTTGAAAATATTCCTTTGATTTAGAAATCAAGAAAAGCATACCTGACTACGAAGATTTGTTATATTTTGTCCCCCTTTTCCAATAATGGATCCAGCAACCTGAAATAAAAATAATTAATTAGTCTATTTTCAAATAATCATCATATCATAAATTAATGTCTGCTAAAGTTTGTACTTACTTTACTTGGAATAAGAAGTCGCAGTTCATCATCACCTTGACGATAACGTTTATGGGGGGTCATTGGACCCCCGCCCATCGCGTCAGCTTCTCTCTTCATTATGTCTGAAACAAATTGAATTAATTATTATTTGGAATTTTCTTTTTATAGAAATGTTTTTAATTAACAATTAAAGACCTCGCTATAAAAGTTTAGGGTCAGTAATTATATTAAGTTTTCATTACTTTCAAACTTTATAACTCCAAACATTATATTGAATATTTTTTAAATATATTTAATTAAATTAATCTTTTTTATTATTATTTTAATTTATAAACAATTAATATTAATTAATGTTTTATCTTTTTGTACTTTTTAAAAGTTAATAATGTTAAATTTATTTCAATATTTATTAAAAATATAAAATAGATATTATAAATAATTGATTGAAAATTACACAAAAGTAAAATTTAACGTGGAAAAATACTAAGAGCGATTGTTATTAAGTTCGTGACATAAGGGTGGCGTGTCTGAAATGAGTGTATTTGATAAGGTAGACTGTAGGGGTGAGTTTAGACAATGAATTGCGACAACCGATGAGTGAAAAAAAAAATGCAAAATGGGATAAAAAACGAATTGATGGAAACATAGAAAAGAGAAGGGCAAAACAAGTCGCCAACTAGTCTAGGGATATATAAGCGTGAGGCGCCATCAAGTCGTGTTTGAATAATATACAGAAAAAAGAGATGTGGCGTCACATGCAATGCATACCTATACTGTAATTACTTAAATCAATATGTGATTTTTCGGATTTATTATTTATTTTATTATATTAATGGAATATTTTATTTTCATATTAATGTTAACTCCATTTGTTATAAAAAAATCATAAAGCTTTATTATCTTTCAATCTGTTAATTATGAACTAATATATTTGTCTTTGGCATTATGTGACCTAAGCTTAGAATTAATTCTATTGAGTCTGTTTTTCTTTAAATAAATAAATAATTAAGTAAAGTATAATTAATAAATATGGTTATAAGAAATAGTCATTTTTTTTAATTAAAAAAAAAATATGTATGGAAAAAACTAGACAAATAAGTATTTAAAATAAATAACTTTTTCCATATAAAATATTTCTTATTTAACTTTTGTGGTTTTTTTTTGTTTCTTGCTGTTTTATTTTTTTTTATGTATCCGTGGTCCTAGTTTGGCTTATATTGTTGGGCGTGAGCAATTGTTTAAAATAAATAAATTAATATAAATAAAATTTATCAAGTAAACAATTTATAATTTTTTTATACTAAATTTAAACAGCCTATTTATTGATTTATTTTTTTAATACAAACTTATTGCTGTATTATTTCTTTCTCATGCTAATATTATTATTACCGATCTGTGGCCTTTGTCTGGCTTTGCTGTTGGGCCTATGTAAATGTTTAATAAATAAATAAATAATAAACAACTTCATTAACAACATAAATTTAATAACTACTATTAAAGAAATAAAATTGAAAGTTTAGTTCAAAATATCGACCAACTTTGTCAATCAATTATTTAAGCATATAGTAATTAAGTAAACAATCATGTTAATTATTTTAAAATAACTTTAGTTAATAATTAACTTGTATGAAATGAATATTAATGTAATTGACTTAATTAAAAATTAAATATAATAAATTAATTTTTATATATGAACTCTAACCTATTATAAAGATTATTGTATCTCATTAATTCAAGTGAACTCAATCGAAGAAATTAAAGTTTTAAATAAAATCCACTTAAAATTAATATAAACAACAGAGATGTATTGCATGTATTGGATAAATTCCATGTATAAATAAATCTATCAATTATACAGAGTACCTTGCTAAACACACTCACTTGAAATTACTTCATTCATAAAATTTAGTCTTTTACACACAATTGTGCTATTTTTTCCCCTGATATAAAGTGAGATAAAAATTTTTATCTTTACTTGAAATAAAGTGTTGAAACTTACCAGCAATGGTGCTTGCTTTTCTCTACCGTCAAAAATCAATCCGTCAACCCTAAAAAATAACAAAAAAATTATTTCAATATTAACGAATATTTTTATTTAAAATTTTCATCAAATTATTAATAATAAAAACAAAAAATACTAAAGATAATTGAAGGATTAATGATGCAAAAAAATTATATTTAATCTAAACATTCAATATTTCATAAATATTATCTATTTAACAGGAAGTTTTACGTAAGATGAGAATGGTTTCATTGAAATTGAAAATTTGAATGTATATCATCTATCTATGCAACGAATCAACATGAATAGAAATTAATAGGTTTTAGATCATCAAATATCTAGATCAATCATAATCTAGTCTGTTCCATTATTTATACAGCATTAATGAAAAATCCAATTCTTTACATCCTTTCTTTCTCTTTTGCTCTGAAATGATAACTAATCAGTAAATTTATTTATTCTTCAAAGAAAAAAAAGGTTATAACAATAATACTAAAACACTACTAAATCATCTTGTTTCATTTTCCATAAAATTTTAAAAATGACACTCGAATTTTTGAATATTGTATAAAAAGAAAGTATTTCATCACAATAATCTATATCATTTATTAGTATAAAATCCAGGTATGAAGAAATTGTTTGAATAAAATAATATTCTGTTGTATAAATCAATAAATAAAATTTTGGAAAGAGTCTCAAATTAATTAATTAAATACTTTTATCTTACAAGAGGGGTACCAAGGTTATGACTCATGGATTTCGTCCAATTTTACTGATGTTGTAGGAAAGTGTTTCATCAATACATACGCAAAGCAGCAAAATGCCACTTGTAATAATTAACAATAATTAAGTGTATTAAAAATTGAGATTAGAAATAATTTAATGATCTATTAACAATCAGTTCTATATCAAAGTACTGTGTAGTTGTGTTAAATAAACCAAAAGAGGTTGACTAGTGTCAGAAGATGTTAATAAAAATTTAAAAAAAAGTCAAAGTTTTCTTTTCCTCATTCTCAACTTTTCTGTAATACTATCAGATTACAAAGATAATGGATTTGCTCATTTTTCGACGAATAACAAGATGAGACAATCAATATAAAAAAAAAAATCAAAACATTAAGATGAAAATAAATTTCCTTCATATTACTATGTCATCTTATCAATAATTTAGAAGCAATAAATTTGAAATGATTTTCAAATAATATTCAATGAATACAAAACAATTAGTTCTCTTTTAATGAAACAAAAAAAAAAATATTTTTGATGATTAAAATAAATGATTGAAATCAGTGTATAATGAAATGGCACAGGATGATGATAATCGATCATAATATCTGATTGATATAAAGAAAAAAAGAATATATATTTTATTACGATTAAAATACGTGGTTGACTGAATTACCGCAGTGCGGTGATAGTGGTAAAGCCAAAGTATCAGTAGAGGTTATACAGGTAGAGGTATAAGCTCACTCACCAAAGCACTTTAAATCTCTTACAACATTATCAAATAACTATATTTTCTCTTGAATTTGAACAATGATTAATTCTAATATTTTATCAATTCACAGTCTACTCAATAAATTCACTTACAAGTGAATAAAAATATCTACTTATTTAAATTTCATATAAAACACGTATAAATGCAAATAGATAAGCTCTTTTGAGATACTAAAGATGAATTATGAAGGGTATTTTCCAGTTGAACACGTTAAAATATACATGACTAAATGTAACGCGCGCGTATTATACTGATAGACATATTGATCAGCTGATGATCTGGTGAATACTGAACCACTTCGAGGAAATCGTGGAATTCACCCCTTATTGTGTTATGCTACACGCATGCGCATTACTTCGTCTAACATTTACCGACCTCATTGCTCTCAACTGACTTTCTACATATCTGTTTTTCTTCATTGCTTACACAATTTGTCAATAATAATTGATTTAAATAAAAGAAAAAGACAGAAAAAAAACATCAACTTATTTTTCATATAAAAATTATATCATTCTTATGACAATTGACAAGAAAAAAAATATCAAGACTTTAATGCAATGTTATATCTTTTTTTTTTATTCATCATATTTCAAAACAGTTATGTAAAGAATCATAAATTGATAAAACTGTCAATTTTAAAAGTATAATAAATATACGATTAATTATTACAAATTGTACAGATGAAGAAAATAAATAAAAGACAGTCATAGAAGGAGGATAAAAAATTTAATTAATGCGCATCGACTTACCAATTCCGAAGGTATGTTTTCTCTGGTTGAAGAAAAACCTCTGGCGATTATTTTATTTGCAATTTTCTTAAATACTTATTTAAACAATTTTTTTTTTCTCTTCAGCGTGAACGCGTCTTGAACTTGAACAGTTAATTTTATTCCTGCAAACAAACGAGGCGCGAAATCCGTTAGAAATGTATTATTCGTTGCACTTTCTAAACAGGTATCAGAACTTGCGTATTAGATCTTGTGACAATTAACTTTTACGGAATAAGGAAAAAAAAAAATGTATAACAATATGACAAACTTAAATATATATTTAATTTCCTTTTTTTTTGGAATTTATTTTAATAAAAAATATTATTATTATTAATTTATTAAAAAATAAAAACAGAAAAAATTTGCCAATGTTTGTTTATATAAAGAAGTGAAAGATTTGTTAACAGTTAAATGATCCATACATCAACTAAAGTTCTGTTTATAAAACTATCTCTAATGAATAAAAGTGCTAATGAATGTGCTAACTATATTCAAAGATGAATGATATTAAAAGTGAGATAAATAGTTGTAAAAATCATTGAAGCAATAGCAAGTTTTTCTTACAGAAAAAAAGAAATCCAACATGAAATGAAAGATATACACAGGGTAAAGTGACGCGTAATCACAAAGGAAATAGAACAAGTAAAGATGAAGAAGTCACGTATGAAGAAAGAAAGACGATTTTGTCTCGAGTTCTTCACTTGTTGTGATCCACGACCCGTTTGTGGGTCTAAATGGCCTCGAACTGGTCTCTTATCCCTTAGATCGCCCAATCAAAAAACCGGCAGCAAAATGAACGTTTATTGGTCAACTTACGGCCACCCTAGAAGCTCGGATTGGACAAACTCAATATCACCCTGGGTTACCATTTACATCAACAATCTAAACGGTCGATATTATTATACTTGTTTTACGTGTCCTCAACTTTATATTTGCTATACTTGATACACGCTGTTAAACTTTAGGATGTGCAAGGGCGAAAGTAAAGATGAGGTGAAAACAAAAGGCTCCAAGGAATAAGCCAAAGTTTATTTTCAATAATTATCTCTAATCAAATCTAAAAAAGAAACAGGTCTCGATGAACTTCCCATTCATTGAAATCTGTTATTTTACCATCTTTTGATTTTTTTGTTTACAACAAATTGCTATTGTTATAAACAATATATAATTATTTAGAATCATTAGCAACCATATAATATTAATATTGAGTTCAGTTTCCAAAAATATTAATTACTCAATAAGTAGAATCTATTTCAAATGTCTTCTATATTCAACTTATTTTACAATATTTTTGTTATAAATAAACAATAGCTGGACTGAATTTGTTTAAACTCTTTTTCACATCTTCTTTATTGTATCATCTTTCAAATGAAATTTATCTGGGGTTGATATCTTCAGTGGTTCTCGAGATATCGAAAAAAAACCTGACACACGTACGTTCAAATGTACGTACGTACATTTTTAAACCTTCTAATATGCTTGTTAAATGTCTCAAAACGTAAAGATATGACAAATTTATGAATTGTAAAAATCAATCACTTCTTAATGCGAATTTGTTAATTATAAACCATAAAAAAGGGTGTTGACCTTTGGGACCAGACTGATAATTTTGTTAGGAAAAATGACATTAGACTTTAATGCTTCCCTGAATGTTCAAGAAACCGACACATCTTTCGGTGATTATGATTTGAATTATGATGATAAATTGATTCCTTTTTTAGTTTTCAAAAAAAAATTTTAAAAAATGAAATGACATTATTAAGGAAATCTATGAGTATAATAAAAGATGTAAATGAAATGGAGACGTCATTGTGAAGGATTTTGCAATTTGTCAGGAAAAAAGATTTTCAAACCATTCAAATGAATGTACACAATAATAATCGTTGAAAGATTTAATAGCATTAGTTATTTGATACTATCAATAATGTCAACTGAATTAATTTCTCGATAAAATTTGAAAAAATTTATTAGCTGTAATTTTTTTTATTTTTTGATGAAACTATAAAACTGTTATATTTACTTTATTACATGAATATTTAATAAAAATTCTACTTTCAAGTTTTAGAATAATTATTTTCCTATGAATAGAAAATAGATTATTTATCATTTCAAACTGAAACTAGAATTCTACTGATTGAGAATAAAATATGAGCATAGTTTTATTTATTTATCTAGTACAGAAAATAATAAATGCTATTTTTTGAAGGATAAATTCAAGAAAAATAGTTTGAATTTTATTTACTTGAGTTACCTACCATCAACAAATTTATCAATTATTATGTTGTATTTCTTTACTTTTGCATTGTTGAAGCTTTGACAAGTCTTTATTGATTATCAGGGGATTAGATAATTTCAAAAAAAAAAAAAATTTACTACATAAAAAAATAAGTAAAAAGTTGAAAATATGTTGAATTAATAAGAAGAAGAAAGAAAAGTATCCTTTGAATACCTGTACCAAAAACTCAAGACACACTTTGAATTTGAGAAGCCTCTTTAGTTTTGTTTTTTTTATCTCTTATGAACTCATTCATTCTTATCTCGAAAATTAGAATTTTTTTGTTCTAAATCTAGACCACAAATAGATTTTTTTTATTATTCAAATTAATTTTGGAGTAAAAAAAAATGACAAATTATTAAATCAATCAGTTAAGAACTAAAGAAATACGACATTGGTTTCAAATATTTTTTTTTTTTTTTACATTTTTCGATAATTAATATGACTATTATTTATACTGAATAATCAGTCTAGAATTTAAAAAGAATGTTCGAATTATTAGGAATGAAAAATTAATTTTATCAGTTACTTTACAATAAATAAATTGAAATAAAAAATGAAGTTATATTTTTTCCATTTTACAGAGGGTAAATATAAAAGAAAAAAATTCACTGTAAAAATTTGTAATTTAAAGCAAAAATTACTTAGAAACTTCACGAAGAGTTTTTTTCATTAAAACTCATTTTTTTCAGCTTCATAATATAAAAATAAAAACCAAATGAGAACAAGATGGTTTCTAAAAGTAAGACAATTTTTAAAAAATTTCAACTTATTTTTGTATTTAAAAAAAAAAAACTGTTAGTTACTATCTTTTCTATGGTATTAATAATTTTTAAAATAAATTATACAAGCTAAGCTAAAAAAAAAAGCTTCAATTGAAACAAATCTAAAAGTATTTATAGAAATGCAATTGTGTCCCGGTTTCCATGCCTAAAACTATAACTTACCTAGAATAAAAAAAAATTTCCTATAATATTTAGAAATGGAGGTCTCAAGCTAAGCATAATATATTCGATATATACAAAATATATAGCATGTAAATCTTGAGATATTATAAAAGACCATTAATATTTTAGAGTGATACGTTCGACCATTGATCGATGTCTTTACCTACATAATTGATACTTTACGGCTGGTTTACGTGGTTGTGCATTCTTCGACCGCAATACACCATCTAATAATCCATCTAAAATAATGGCAAAATTGTCTACCTATAGATATAATGAATACTTTCTAGAAGGATAATTTTCAACTATCGACGATTATTCAACTTTTTATGTAATTTCTATATGCCATTCTTAATTATATTAAAAAAGAAAAGAATAATTCTAAAGCCAACAAAAAGTAATTGAACATTAGACAAAGCATCTTGCAATAGAAGTGATGAGAGTACTTGTAATACTCGTATGAGTAGTAACTGCAGGCATCAAAAAAGCTTGGCAGCAGTTGTTGAGGGTGGAAACTTTGAGCGAGGGTTTCTCTCTGCAATTACGTGGCGAGCGACGTGCGAAGATAGACATGAAGAAGGGGAGAGGTAGTATGTAAAGACCAGTAGAATACGTAAGACCATGTAGGGGAGAAACGTAAAAGGAGATACCGTTTCGCGAGAGAATAGTAAACTACTGTGGGGACAACGCATCTGTCCGAGCATATTTAATGATTGTTATATAGTGAATCTAAAATTTTTATTGCAAAGCTGACTGGTTATTTAAACTTTTTCTTTCCATTTATTTTATGAAAGAATATTTTATTATAAAACATATTATATCTATGCCTAATATGATTATTCATATTTCAAAGGTAGTTTTATAACTGAAACTTTTAAACTAACTTTTTTTTTATTCATTTATTTATTTATAAATATTTGTTGCTTTGAATATAAAACCGAATAATTAATATTGAGCTCAATATTAATCCTTTGAAGATTAATGTAACATTTTCTTAATAAATTAACAATAATAACGGCATGATTAATATAATGACAACAAGCAATAATTGATAATAATAGTGACAATTTAAAAGTAATAAAAATAATTAATTTATAATTATTCATTATTATTAGAATATATTACGCGCATAAATTGCGTGACGATGATTAAATGATAATTTAAATTTTTTAATTAATAACGAAAAAGTCATTCGATTATTGACCAACTTCATATGTCATGTAAATTCATAAATAAAATTAATATTTAACCATTTAAATATTTTCAAATTTCAAAAAATACATGTTTTTCATATGCCTCAATTGATTTCTTATTAAAACAATTTTAAGATATTGGGGAATTAAAATTTCATTTTAAACTCTTCAATTATTTATATTTTTTTATGTTTCCACTTTTATAAAAATGAATAGTAATATTTGCAATATTGAAATTTTAATAAAATGAATGAAAGAAAAAAAAAAAGAAATATCGTGTTAAAATGAGTGTTCATCTTAAGAGATAATACAAAAATTAATTAATTTCAAAAGTAATGAAGTGGTCAAAAAATATAAAATTACAAAGTCAGATTGACTTAATCGTCAAACTTATAACGCTGTTTTTTGAATATCAAGTTGTCGCCAATGCGACATCCCTACTGCTTGGCTTTGTCAGCCCTTATTTTTTCTACCTACTCTCACCTGCTTTGCCGCACGCTATCTTCAATAATTCAACCATGGATCTATCTTATACCACCCATTTGCTGGTTTGGCTTTTATTATATTTCCCGTTGTACAGTAAAAAAAATAAGACAAAAGAATTGACGTCTATATATATATATATATATATATATATATATATATACATATGTTAACTTTTTAATTCAACTATAAAACTAAATTTCCCATAAATAATCATTTCGACATTTCACTAGAAAAAAAAACATTCATCAAAAATACATGCAATCAATACATCAATTTTACAAATCTAGACCATTTAATTATTTTATAGTTCAATAATTTAGAATCAATCAATAAATAGTTATGCTTTACTGAGTCTATAAAAAAAACTATTAATCCAGAATTGTCGTAGAATATTATTATAATCAAAACTTTACATCACTTATTCATATTTAATAATAAACTACTCACACAATATATAAACTCATATTTTTTTCAAATCTTAACTGCGCATTTAATTAATTATGTATAAACATAATCATTAAAATAAATAAAAACTATTGACAACTAATCACAAAAAAAAAAATATCCATATTAAAATGATTGAATCCTGCCGATGAATTTACATAAACATATAAAGTTAGTAAATAATCGATTTATGTCGAAAAAAGTGAGTGAATTTTTCCTTATTAGTTAAAAAATTCAAATTATCACCAAATCATCATCGGCATCCATTTTTTTAAATTGATCTGAAAGATCATATTTTTATAAAGAGATTTTTTACCACATTGTTCAAGAGAAATAATTAATTGAAGTGATATCAAAATACGTGAGCTTTTATGGTTATCTTTATCCAATTTCACCGGAAGTTAATGATTTATTAACAATTTATTTAAGTTAAATTTCAACATGATTCTCATTAATAGTTGTTGCATTGAATTTATAAATTATCATTACAAATCATACATACATACTATGCAGAAAGTTGTTTGATATATTAAAAAAAAAATAGTTATAATTATTTTGACTACCAATATGTAAATGCTAAACTACCTTAATAGAATTATTATATAAAACATTAAATATCAATCAATTATTTAAAACTAATAGTGTGAAATAAATAAGAAAATAGCATAAACATATTTCTCACGCATCTCTAATGATTAAATAACAAATAAATAGTATGGAGCAACAAGATCCTTCGCATTTAGAATAGGTTAAAAAAATATTATTTGTAGATTGGATAACAAAATTCATGTTTACTATTGAAAGGGTAAAATTAAGAATGAAGAGAATGAAGGAGAGTCTTGAAGTATTAGAAAAGGAATGAGATAGGAATATAAATATTTAAAGAATGAGAGAAAAAAAGGACATTCCTTTTTAAGGAATACAGTAAAGAGAGACTACAGCTGTTGCAATTGCCTTGTGCAACTGCATTAATGACTTGTGAAGTGACCTTGTGAATTCCTGAACGTCTCCCTTCCTTTTATTTCTTGACATACTCTAACTCTCTTGTGCTTAGATTCATACAACGACATCACTGTACGCACTTGTAATGTATGTACATATATAAATCAACCAAGTTTATCAACATCGTGTGTAGGTCGAGAAAACTACATTAACAACATAACCTATGTATTGCACACGTGTTTAAAAAGATTAAGTAATGAGTTTAACAAAAAGGCAATAGTTATATATGTCGCGCGCTATCCACGTGCTATGCTACTATTAACTCCAACTACTACATGAGTTAATGGCATTTTTCTCAGAATTTTTATTCACCTCACGCATCGTTATTATGATGAATTTTCTTTAGTAGTGAAAATGTTTGAAACATTAACTTTGCTTGCAGCTTCGTTTGCCCTTTCCTCACCATCACCACTACGTAAGCTGATATCCCGTAATAGTTGACTTTAAATGTGTATACAAGTGCATCGTAATCACGACTTTTGTTAGTCTAGTAGATCCGATAAAAAATACTTTTTTGGTATTGAACAAATAAACCAGTTGATAAAAAATTAGAATTAGATAAGTATTATTGAATATTTTTAATTAATTTTTATGCTAACGACGTTATTTTTTTTTTTTAAATATCAAAAAAAATTTTGATATGAAAGCTTTTATGTAAAAAATTAAATTAGTTATTAATAGGTGATTTAATTGGGATTTTAACTTTAGAAATTGGCTGCTCAATTAATTTGAAAATATTTCAGAACGATTTTATTTAATAATAAAATCAAAATTTTTGATAGTCGATTTTTATTTGTGCTCAATTATTTTTAATATTAATTAATTATCTGAGTATTAGTTCATTCTAGTGTTTTATTGAGGATATAATTTTTTTTTTTTAAGAAAATACGAATTTTCTCAGAATTATTCTAATATCACTTTGTATTTAACCTTATCATAATCTTGAACGAAATATCAGTATACGTTTTTCAAAAAAAATTTCTTTAAATTCGATAAAATATTTATTTTTAATGTTGAAAGACGGTAATTTTTTTTAAGCATTAATTAATTTAAATTATTTATTTATGTTTATGATAAATATTTTTTAAAAACTTCAACACTATTAAATTATTTTAGTAAAAAAATATTTATATTTACATAAGTGATAATTGTGATTTAATCGGTCTACTTAAGATCTTGAAAATCAATTATTTCTTCGAGATAGTAGAAAATGTTAATGATGCAAATTTAAAAGCTTGAATTTAAAGTTAGATATCAATGTCTTCCATTTTATTCATAAAATTAAGTTCAATAATGACCAAACTTTACATCAGGAAAAGATTTTTCTTCCAATAAAAGCTAATCTTGGGCGTAAATATCATTTCTAAGTTTTTTGTTCTCTCGTTGGAATTCTATTTTCCCAGAACTACACAGGAAAGAGTAAATAAAGTTGAAAAACTGCAAAGATATTTTCTTAGTAAGCAGTGCAATAGTTTGATAAATAATAATCAATATAAATAAAAATAAAAATAATTCTTTTAAAAATGATGGCATCTAGAACTCTTAGCAAAAAGCATGCAGGATGTTTTTCGAATCGAAAGAGAAAAAAAAAAAATTACAAAGATCGGAAAAATCGATTCATTTTTAATTCGCAATTATCCAAGAAAGAGTATATGACAAAGTCATGAAGCCTTCGATCGTACATTCAATAGGTACTTTATATAGATATATAATATCTCTTGAACTTTCACATGGGTACCGGACATATAATGTTTGCAGGCATACAAGTTCAAAGTTTTGTGATGGCAACCGCGTGACGATTTGTTGTCGTGGTAACGCTTTGTTGTACCGTCGCGACGCAGTACGTCGAACCACGTCGAACAAAGAGCAATACGAGGAAAAAAAGCCTTGATCGTAATATCAAAGTGCAATTGTCAAATAAACTATAATATAATTAACATTCTTCGATTTGACCATAATTTATTCATCAATACTCATTGTCATTCATTCTGTAATATATATCATAATTAAATTAATAAAAAGAATAAATATGTCAAATACTCCAATACAAGGAGTATACCTACTTAGAAGTGAGTACATAATCATTTCAAATGCAGTTTCATATCAATTAGTCATCGATTGGTTAATCCGTAATCAACCACATACATACATCTAAAACAATGGAAAAACGTATAGGCATATAAGAACAAAGTTACCATTGACTTTTTTTTTTGTATTGAAAAATTACTACTAGTGAATACTATTTTTTGTATATTACTAATTAAAATAAATTAATAAAATAATTTCTGATAATAAACTTACGTGAATTTGCTAAAAGTGATGAAATAATATAATGGATTTATAAAAGATAAATTATTTAGTTATGTTGACCTCATACGCAAAGTTTATCACAGATAATCTGTATAGTAGTAATTTACTCGAAGCATCTAGCCTACAACGAACAATTGAACCGTTGTCGGTTCAATAATGCTTTATGAACACATATTTTTTTCTCATATTTTTTCTTTTTGAGTCAAGAAAATAGATTAAAAGAAGATAGCAATAAAGCGTCCAGTCATGGCCGGCAGCTTACGTTGATTTATGTACTATACAAGTAATTTAATTTCACATATAATTTCATTTTTTTGGAATTGAATCATTGTTGTTGATACGTTTGATTAAATTAGGAACAAGATAAAAAAAAAAAGAACTCATTAATTGTAAATAACAGTGATGAAAAAAAAAAAAAGAACAAAGGGCAGAGCAAGGACACTGATTGTGAGATGAAATAACGCTTTTACCACGCGAACGAAAGAGGGCTGGTCAAGCGCAATGAAAGAAACTAACCCCTAAATCACTCCATAATTTTGAGTCACTCGGTATTGAGTTATTTTGGCAGAAGAGTAATGAAAATTTTATTTAAAATTATATAGATACATGTAATACTTACTTTAAATGAACATCAGAAGTTAAAACACAATAATTCTACACTATTTTTTACGCACAAAAACATAAAACTTTCAACAGCAATCACAATGCAATGGCGAACCACAAAATGCGTTTCAATTGGCTTGGTATATATGTCTCCGGCTGTTGTTTGATACACTGAGGACATCTGCCGGGAATTTTGAAAACTTATACATAAATGAACTCCTATTGGACGATGATGAACCAATAAAAATCAACACATTGTGGCGCAAAAAAAAATTAAATTTAAATAAAGAAGACATTTATAAACTATTCTGTTACATTCTGTAAAAAATTATGCATAAATCTTTGTCATAATTATCTAAATATACATAAAAAAGTAAAATATTCTACTAGGCATATACAAATATAAAAATATGTACATTGAGTTAGAGTAGAAAAAATATATGTATATGTATTCATTTAAGGTAATTGAGTAATTATAAATTATCAACAAGACTGTGACATTCTCTTAATAAATCAGCACTTCTTTTCATCTGAGCTATTGTAGACAATCCAGATTGAATGCTTTCATCTATATTTTTTTCTACTTTTCTAGTCATCTCTCTTCTCTGGGTTACTTCTTTCAACAGGGAATCCTTTTCAGTTTTAACTTCCTCAGCTATTTTTCGTAATTTCTCATACTCGTTCTGCATTTGAATCATGTCAAAAGTCCTGAGATGTTTCTTTACTTCACCAGGAGGTCTCCTAAGAATAAAACTCACTAATTAGTCAAGAAAAAAATATTATATTAATTTATAAAAATAATATATCTTCAAAATATTTACCATGCCGGTGTGTTTGGTTTTTGTGTGCATATTTCTGTCAGCCTCGTAATTTCGGTGATACCATCAACTAAATTATCTTCTGTTACTATTGAATCTAAATCTAAATTCATTTCTTTGTGTAAATCGTTCACTAAAGCGTCATACAATCTTTTTGAAGTCGTTGATTTCATATTTAAAAAACTAAAGTACTCCTTGAATTCCTCATCACTTGAAAGAATAAAAAAGATTTATTATTTCATACAAGGTAATCAGTTAAAAATGCAAAATAATTTTTTGTTTGCTATTTTTCATTTAAAAAAACCACTGTTCGTTGAATATATGTACACGGTCAGGCCGGGACGGGTGCAATGTGATTTAATACTACAGAATTGCATTTGTCCGGACCTAATCGAGCACGTTTTAAACGTAGTTCTTTGTATAATATTATTCCAAGACTAGTATTACAGGAATATTGTGTAAAACTATGCTGATCAATTCCTCGAATATAATGAAAGTTGATACAATGTATGTGGGCCCTATCTGATAATTACCAAGCCTAATGACATCATATGCTTCTGGTACATACTAATCGAAAAAATTTTCTTTCATTTTCAATTATTCTATATCTTTTATCCAACTCTTTTTTAATGTTATTCTAAAATATTGAATCTCCATAAATAAAAAGTATAAACATTACCTCACTGATTCAACAATATTTTTTATAACATTTGAAATGGCTGTTTTAAAAATAAGTGCCTGTGCTGGCATTATTGAACTATTATTATCTTGATCACCCATTATTACTTTGTTTTAACAGAATTTTTACAGCTTGTTACTTGAATAATAAATTCTTATTGTTATTTTAAATTTTAACGTATTTTCTGGTTCTTGGTACCACAAACTGAACTGTTGAACGCTATACTGTTATATAGTAACGGTTTTTGATATATTTATGTATATGAATGAACTCGCTTAAAAAGCAACTTCGGGCACATTCGTAAGTTATGAAACTCACCTCGTGTTTCTCTTCTCCACATGAAAGTACAAACCAGTAGAGATGTCAGAACATAACCTTCAAGTGATCATGCTTGATTTTTATTAGTACGATTGATGATTCAATATTCGGCATTTTTAACTCAGCACATGAAGATGAAACGATTATTTATTTATTTTTTTAATTGAGAATTAGAATAAGTTATACCGTAATATTTTTTATTAAATGCCAGCAAAAACATATTACGTTAAATAATTTATATACATATTCTAAATTCTGTATATTCATTCAAATTTTAATTATAATTTAATTATTATAAATATATATATTTTTTATAGGTCAATGCATTGGATAAATGCATTAAACAAACTGTTCACTGCTGTTAGCACTAAGTTCAAGTAATCGCCAGGCAGATTTTGGATTTAATTCACTAGGGTCACGACATAAAACCCATATATAATTCACTCGCATCACTTTTTCTGGATCACCTTCCACTACTTTATTTTTTGAGTCTCTTAAACACATTATTTGTTGAGATTGAAAACTTATTACAAGTACGGGTCCTTGTTCCATCATTTTTCCCATCACTAAGTCGACATTGTCGATATCTAAGAGAGAAAAGAAGCTTAAAATTAAAAATATAATGTAAATTAAATTAACATGAATCCAAATTACCTAGAATTTTATTGTCCATTCTATAACCAAGTTTGTGAGCTTGAGTAAAAGGTTGAGCAATAATATTATATGGAGCTTCATGACACCAATCTTTCAATATCTCTAGATCACCTCGTATCATTGCCTCCAATATATTCGGTATAATATCTGTTTCACAATCTCTTAAAAATTTATTCTTGTCAAAGCTTGGATCCAATTTACATATTTCAGTTAATGTTTCAGATAATTCGTTTTTTTGGAATAAACCACCCATTATATCTGTTACTTTGTCTGTAAGTAATCTCGATGCCCTTATTACTGGATTGTCTGATTCATCATATTTCATCTTCCAATCTAATACTTTATTCACATACGCATTATTTTCCTAAAAAAAAGGATATTTTATAACAGCATAAACTTGATGAAATGATACAAACAATTATTTGTGTAATAATAATTGTTAAATAAAATACCTTAAAATTCTGCCAAGATTGATAGAACTTGGAATCTTTATGTAACTCAACACCCGTTGCTTCAGTATTTGCTTCAACTGGTTTATCTTCTCTATCTAATACTTCTTTACGTTTTCTTAATTTTTTTGGAGCTACATATACTTGTCCTTGAATACCATGATTGTCTAACTCTTTTCGTACAACTTGAGCTGTTTGTGATATCGTTTGAAAAGCACTACTTTTTCCAATTGCTTGGCTTTTTTCTGAAATCGTTTCAGCTGCACCTTTTGCTGTTCTAGTAATTTCTTCACCTAATTGTCCAGCTTTTTTACCCAATTCTGTTTTACTAGCTTCATCTATAACTTCTTGAACCTTTCCTTTAATTACATCAAGCTTTTCTTTTAATACTTCACTAGATTTTGTAGCCTCTGACTCTACTGACTGGAATTTTTGCCTAGCTGATTTTAATGCATCAGATTGCTCCAATTTTTCAGCTTCTTCTCGGAATTTTTTTAATGACTCTTTCATTTCTTTGTTCTTTTGCATTTCTTGTTTGATGTTGTCGATGAATTGTGAAAAAAAATTTGGTTTCCTTGCTTGATTTGAATAACATCTCGTATAAAAATTGATATCTTTACTTGCTAAAGGTACAGGATATTCAGGAATTTGTGTTAAATATTGTCCATTAAATCCACAATAAATTCTTTTTTTTCTTTGAGTTGCTTTTGCAAATCCTGCTAAATTTGTTCTACACACTGTAATATTTTTGAACTGTAAAAGAATAAATATTAAAGAATCATTTGTGTTTATTACACGTAATGACATATTTAAAAACATAAAAAATAGTTGATAAAAATGATGAAAAAATATTATCGATTAATATTAATGTTACAAAAAATTTTTTTTATAAACAAATAATTTAAATGCCACCCATGAGGCAATTTTTCATATTACTTAACCTCAAATTAATTATAGATTAGAATTTATATTAAACTTAAATATATAGCAAGTTAAATAATGTATTTAAATAGTTGAATTATTGATAAGAATTGAAAATAAAGTCAAATAAAAAGGTGTCTTTTATTAAAAGTAACAAGAATTACCATTTTTGAAATTCACTCGTGGTTTTCTCAATGTTAAAACTGTACATATGTCTATTCAAAATGTAGAGATAAACAAAATTGAACAGAATATATGTATAGAAAATATTCTACATGTAACAACTGACAAAAATATCATCATCGGAATTATTCGAGCAAACTCGTATTTCTTTCCAGTATCAATCATGCGTAAAAAAAAATATCCCGGGAAATTATGAATTATTAAGGATTGTTTTAAGGAGTATAATTATTATACAACAATAAATTAACTCCCTTATAAATCAAATTCTTAAAAAAATTTAATTTTTTTCATAACATTATTTTCCACTTAACAATATAACTAGAAATTCTTCATTAATCAGAATAAGTTACTGTACATTTGCAAACATATTTTGTTCTGCAATTAAATTGACTTATGGCAATGATGAATGAGCAATTCGATATTCTTAAAAATAAAAACAATTTTCTAATAAACATTATGGTACCTTATAATACATAAATAAATAGTTTCAATAAATTTGGAGTACATTTAATCATATTTGTAGAAAAATTTAACTTTTATAATATGTAATACTTTAGTGTGAATGGCAAGTTCTAAGAAATAGAAAAAGTTTAAGAAATGATTTTTAAATCGAAACAAGCCTCATCTTCGATATCTAAATCATCAGGAGTGCCTGTTGGCATTATTAATTCCCCATCAAAAAAACACTTTAGTTTTGTTACCGGCACATTATTTTCTTTAGCACAAAGATCAAATATTTTTTGAAACTTTTCATCTTTGTTGAAGTCAAAGTTCCAAAACTTTTTCAATGAACTTTGGACTTTTATTTTAATTTTTGGAGTATTATCTTCAACTGGTTCAACTTGTACACATTTATTAACAAATCCTCCTTCTAAAACAAAAGAAATTCTTTATCATCATCTGTAAACCCATCTTTTTGGAAATAACAATTCAATGAGAATGTGATTGTTTACCAAGAATATCAATTATTGATAATTCAAGTGATGATGGAGTATCAAGTGGACTAATTGGAATCTCATTTTTCGTAATAATAATTCGATTTTCATCAACATTTGCCAATGATGCAAAATGTTTAAATATCTTAGTAAAATTTTCATCCTATAATACCAATAAAACCTTCTATAAATAATTTAGAACAATCAAATTGCTATAAATGAATAATCAAATTTACCTTTTTAAGCTGGAATCTTTTAATATCTCGAGAAATCCATCGTATCTTGACGTCAACAGTCAGATCTATTGGTTCTTCTTCATCACTCAATTCAATTGATTGTGTTGAAGTATCAACCGATTCCAATGTTAAGTCTAGTGTAGATTTTGGTGTTTTCTTGAGCATAGATTAATAATTATTTTAAATTTTATCTCATATTTTAAATTACAATAATGAATAAATATATCTTATTATTACCACAACAGGTATTATCTCACAAGTCTTTTTTTTAACTCTTCCGCGTGTCTTGGATCGTGTTCTCGGACCATTAAAACCACCATTATTATCATCATCATCATCGTCTAATGCAATCACTTCTGATGGAATTGGATTTAAAATATGACTATTAATGTTTCTATTTTTTCGAGCTTTGGTTTTTGGTGCAGTTTCCAATTTATTAACAATTACAAGTGGAGGTTGATCAGTCACATCTATATCACTTTTTTTTGGAGAAGGTATTGAAGAAGGTTCATCATCTTCGATCACAAAACTTTGAGCTCTTAAACCTACGTAAAAGAATAGTTAAATAATACAATGAATAATAAATTGAAATAAATATAAAAAATTATTACTTTCTAATTTGGCTGCTGCATTAACATAAATATCATCATCATCGTCATCATCATCATCTGAACTATCGATGTTTGTTGATAAATCTATTATTTCACTATCCATTTGACTGTAATAATGTAGATTAACAATAATTAATCAATCGAAAAAAAATATTACTAATAATAATATATTTCATTGAATCAAACTATCTTTATAAATTATATTAATTGTCGAGTGATAAATAAATGATTTAATGTACCTGTATTGTAAGAAATAAATTAAATAATTTTATTTAATGATTTTCTGGTTAAATGTATTGTCCGTTAATCCTAATTTCTTACGTTTAAATAACACCTGTTTGGAATAGTTTTTCATACAAAAATTTATATGTACGAAATTATGTACATCATGAATTATAAAAGTTCTAGATAACCTTTCAAATAGAAAAATATCGATTAATAATGTTTTATTTGAACCAAATATCAATAATTCGTATACTGCAGCTCAAATTTTGGTTCCAATAAACCAATCAAATAACAAATTTCTCCTAAACCTCTATCGTGAATGGTTAGCCAGAAGAAAAAAATACAAGGGTAGGGATAATTTAGTTCAGCCGATGGCACTTTTGTAGACACAGTTGAACTATACCTTTTTGCATGTGTTTATTACAATTGTAGAGTGAATAAACACGCTAGGTGATAGTTTATAACCTCATTTCGGGTTAAACATTGAATTATTTATTGTTATTGAATACGTGTGAATAAGTATTTGTATAAATGTTTGTGAGTGATAATATTTTTTGTTAAAATTTTTCAAATAACCTATTGTCAAAATAAAATTCGATTTCAACATGTCGAGTAATTTCGAAATAATTGTTGGAACTTATGAGCAGTATTTGCTGGGATATAAAGTTCACAAAGTTGAAAAAGTAAGCTTCTATAACATTGTAATTTACGACTAATAGTTTATTTACTCTACTAACATAAATCATTTTTTTGCAGAAATATAGCTTAGAGCGTAGTTTTGCAACAAAAAGTCATACAGCTAGTATTAGGGCATTAGCATGTAAGAAGCATTATGTTGCTTCAGGAGGTGCAGATGACTCTATTTATCTTTATGACATGAACAATCGAAGAGAATCAGGCAAACTTATGCATCATAATGGTATAATAAACAAGAATTATTACTAAAAATATTTATTAACCATTTATTTAGAATAAACATATTAATAACTATTATTTATAAATCATTTCAGGCACAGTAAATTGTGTTGCCTTTACACCGGACGCAACTCACATGCTTTCATGTAGTACTGATGGTTCTATTGCTGTTGTGAGATGCGGAAATTGGCAACTAGAGAAACATTGGCCATCAGCTCATAAAAGTTGTCAAGTAAATACTCTTGCCATTCATCCTACAGGTAAATTAGTATTATCCGTTGGAACTGACGGAGTTCTTCGAACTTGGAATTTAATAAAAGGAAGACAAGCGTATGCAAAGAACTTAGTACCAACTTTAAAATATAATGCAAAAAATATTTCTGTTCTTTGTTGGAGTCCAGATGGACAAAAATATTTATTGGCAACAAATTCCCAGGTTGACGTTTATACTGTAAAAACCGCTGGTATTTGCCTTCAAACTCAATTTCGCTCGAAAATTGTTTGTATAGATTTTATGAGTGATGATTTGATAGTTGTGGGTCATGAAGATGGCATGATAACCGTTTATAACATTACTAAAAAATCTACCATTTTTGAAGTAACTGGCCATGATGCTAGAGTAAAATGTATTTCACATCATAATAAATATGTTATCTCGGCTTCAAGTTCTGGTGAAATAAAATTGTGGAAATATGTTAAATGTAAATTAAAATTCTTAACAAGCGCAACTTGTGATGCTAGAATTACATGTATGACGATAGCACAAGTAGACCAATCACAGATGTAATTTAATTGGATATACATATATATATATATATATAAATTTATATAAAATTCACATTTTATTTACGTCATTTATACACAATAAATTCATAATTTTTTTATCTATCTACATTCATTATTGTATATATTTACAAACATATATTTGCATTGTCATAACTCTATATTCAATATTTTTATCTATAATTAAATACAATCATCGTCATAATCACCACAATATACACTTATTAGGGGGATTCATAGGACTTCCTACAGGACAATTCCAAGCTTTAGCAAATTCAATATTATTTGACAAGGTACCAATAACTCGAAAATGATTAGGTGCATGTGCGCCTTCAACTAATTTCGATTTTAAAGCACCATAAGTATAATTTCCACACCAAACTTGAGCGAATCCAAGGAAAAAAAGTTGATCCTGAGTGTAGTTATAAAGTCCTGGTAGAGATTGAGAATTTGGATTACGTGCTTTTGATATTTGATAAGCGCGATAAGCTTCTCTTAGTCCACCATTATCTGCAATATTCTCACTCTGTGTATTTATTCCATTTACCTAAAAAAAAAATTATCTTATTAAGATAAAAATATTTAACACTTTTTTTAATATTATCACTGAAGGTTAATAACGCAAATTAATAAATAAATAGACAATACTTACTGTAAAATTATTATTTAGTTCTGGCAAATGATAATTACTGTACTGCTTAATAATACATTCAACTTTTTTATGATAATGCTGCAGTGTTTCATCACTCCACCATTGGCGTAGATTCCCATCTTCATCATATCTGCGACCTAATAACGACATTACATATACACCATTATATAAAGTTATTATAGTCTCAACCTTAAGTCCTAAAATTTAAATTGCAAAGCTTCTTTCAATGAAACCTATATTTATGTATTCCTTGAAATCTCAGAAGTACTACAAGGTAATAGTACAGTCATTCTACGACCCAAGGGAGATGAGCAATAGAGCGTATAATATGATAATAATTAGAATACCTTGATCATCAAATCCATGCGTGAGCTCATGACCCATTATCGCACCCATTGCACCGTAATTTAGTGATCTAATATATGTATAAAGTTATTTTGAATTATTAAAGCATGAAATATTCAATATTAAATATTTAAAAAAAATGTATATATATTTCTTACTCTAATCCATTTTCGTAGAATGGAGGATGAAGAATTCCAGCAGGAAATGCTAAAAAAAATATCGTAATTTATTATTTCAAAAAAAAAAAAATTTTTGTTAAATTTTTCAAAATCTACTTACTAACAGAATTTAAAATTGCACTATAAAAGGCATTAACAGTGGTTCCAGCAGATATCCATCTATTTTTATCAGGTTTTTCTCTCAAACTATTTAAAGTTTTATTAATTCC
Source organism: Chelonus insularis (assembly GCF_013357705.1). Classification (NCBI taxonomy): domain Eukaryota; kingdom Metazoa; phylum Arthropoda; class Insecta; order Hymenoptera; family Braconidae; genus Chelonus; species Chelonus insularis. The sequence goes on from NW_023276776.1 coordinate 3,149,759, forward strand.
GACATTTGTGAGGCTCAAAAAAGTTTTAAATAACTTTCCTTCCACTACATCAGCCTTTAACAAATAATAATTATTAAATATATACATGTTAATGATTTAATTTTAATTTCTCATACTGGTTACCTCTTTATAATAATCATTTAATTTTTTGGCATCCATAATCCATTCAGGAAATCCTACAAATGGTTTCATGGCATTTAATTTTTTATGGGCCTTAGCTCTTGTATCCGTGTCCATCCATTCTAATTCACTCACCATTTCATCAAACGCTGCTCGAATGTCTAATAACATTTCTAAAGCCTAAACAAAAGTAATTCATTTCTTGTTCAGTTCATAAATAAATATTTTATAGAATCTAATTGATGAATAATCAATGATTAAATCGAGTAAATGATTTGTTAAGTTTTGCTTTTGTAACAAAAATATGTTTTGTCAAAGAAAAGAAAAAAAACTAGCGTACATGATGAAAATTTACCTTTTCTTTCGCTTGTTCATTAAAATGCTTCTGAACATAGAGATGAGTTAATGCCATTCCAAACATAGAATTAACATTTCCTGTACATGTTTTCCATCTTGGAGTTTTTTCTTTCAATCCAAACACTTTTTGTGCAAATTGGAAACCAAGATCACGAAACTTTTGCAATGTTAATGGTGCTATTGTTGCATAAATATTCCACCAAACAAAACGAGCTAATAAATCAGAATAATAATATTACTATATTAAGCTTAAATGATAATAATGATAAAAAAAACATAATCAATGCAAAGTGAAAAAAATTTTAAATGGTATAAGCGACCCGTTTGGCCTCATTTGATTAGATTGACTTTATTTATCATCATTTTCTCTTAGATACAATATACTAAGACAATGACTATTTTATTTCTATATCATTTAATTCTGTTTTATTTTTTTTCACTGTTAACTTTCATTGAAATGAAAAGAATATAATGATATCGTGGATAATTCAAATGCTTATAAAGTGAATATCTTACCAACAGTTGTAGGATGTGTTGATGCCAACAGCTGTGGAAGATTTTGCAAGTATAACAAATCCATTACAATTACTCGATCTTTAGATGAGTCAATAGTTACATTTGTTCCTTTGAAAACCGATTGAATGTAACTAGTCCAATTCCACTAGAAATAAAAAAAATATAATTTTAATAATAAATAACATCCTGGTATATATTAATTGAAAATAATTTTACCAAGGAATTTGATTCTCATCAAAGTTATTCAGAAATTATTTTAAAAATCTGCATTTTGTATTTATAATGCAATGACATCATATGTTACTGATAAATATCTTAAACAATTGTTATTTATGCGTAATTAAATGAAATAGTATACTTGATCTTAACTCAACTGCTAATTAGGACATTTATCTTATTGAATAATTTATAAATTAATTGTATACTTTTACTGCATGAAGATCCGTCAATTGTTGAAGCTCATCAACCGTTACATCATGAAGTAGATGAGTTGAGCTTCGTCTTTCTTCAGGTGTGGCCATGATTTTAGCAATACTTGTACTAAAATCTACGAGTTCATTTGCAAACTCAGTACTATTATCATTAATCCCTGCTAATTCTACCATAGCTTTTATGTAACGTTTGTATTCATTTATTTCAGAACTGAATCGACCAGAATCTAATAGATATCGTTCACTAAATCCTGGTGAAACTTGTTCCATCATCATTCGATTTCTTGATGTATTTCTGATGTCTTCACTGATGTAAAAGTTAATAAATATATTCAATCCCAAGTGCCTTTGAACGGTACCTGATATTGTCGCTATGTCGAATTCTATTGACTCGTTAAAAATTGGTTTTTCTGGTAGCTGAACCATTTTTAAAATTTGAAATATTGGCTCCAGTCCAAGGTTTTCTATTGTCGCTGTTAAAAAAACAAACAATTTTGAAATTACTTCTACGTATTAATGAATTCAAAAATACTCTCATTGGTTTATTATGCATCTATCAAGTATCTTTGATGATTTAAAGAATACCTGTATCCATGCAAGTTCTATAAAGTGCTCTAGCTAATTTCATTGGCCTCAAATCACTTTCTAGATCATCTTCTTCAAGTATTATTCGCAAATTTTCAAATAAACGTTCACGAAGATGACTAAGTTGATCCCACGAAGTTTGACTCTGAGGTATTGGATGTTGACTTATCCATCCATCACAGGCATATTTATAAAAATCATTACATGGATTGACTGATGTGTTGATTGATTCCATAAGTCTTGCAGCTAAAACAAAAAATCATTGTTAATAAAATATTCATTTTAAACCATTTTTTTTTACTTTCATACTCTCATACCTGTGTTGATGCATTTTTCAGTTTGACACATGTCTTCGTAGTCATTTTTATTTAAAATTGATATTCGTAAAATTAATGTAATTACTAATGCAATGACAATAAAAACTAGGAGACCAATAATAGCCACCAATTTCGTTTCATTTTTTGACTTTTGCTCTCTCTTCCAACTGCACCTATCCGACATTATAGAAAAGTAAATGTTATTTGATTAATATTAATTACTTATCATTAAATTCCACTTATAATTAATTTTAGAAGATAAACGGATCGAGCAACGAAAATTTTGATATGTCAATCACGGCAAAATTTTTGTTTGAGTGGAGAAATCTTCTGTTGATAAACAGAAAAATTGCTGTTCTAAATTCTACTTTTCTAATCACTTTACGTGAATAAGTGTTGATATATTCGTGTGTTTACATCAAGAAAAATAAATATCTAATTTAAAATTTTCACTTACCAATCCACATCTGAGTGTCGTTTAATGTCCTCAAAGTTTTTTCCGTTATTTTCAGGATCATTAACCTGTTGATTCATCAAACATATAGATAAAAAAAGCATTATAATAACTTGATAATTTATCATAAAGTTAGTACAACAGATAATAGGATTATATTTTTCTATCTAAACAAATATTAAATAATTTTCAACAGATTACTAAAAAATCAAAGCAATTTTTGTGAATCAATGTTATCAACCCAATTGGTCAACTATTTTATCTTATTTCCTAGAAAATTCTATAAAAGAATACGAGTGATGCATGTTTAGTGATAAATATTTCCATATACTTTAGTTGAAGATTATTCAACATGATCATTAAAGGCTTCTCTTTGCCTTGGAACTATCACGATGTCATCAGCCACAATAACTAACCGCTGCCCTCAATATCCTGTCCCTAAACAATAATCTCACTATAATTGTAAAGAAAACTGCAGAGCAAAAAAAGGAATGTAATAACGATCAAGACAAGGATGATGTCAATTAGATACTTTGAAAGAGTCTATTTTCAATGGTGGAATCATATCTATTTAGTAGCTGTTTATCGAGAAATTACAAGAATATGGTATCTATTACAACGTTAAATAATCTGAGTTTTTTTTCTTTGATATGATATAACCATCCACAGTCTGAATAGAAAATGAATAATTTTTAAAAATTGGAAAATACTATGTGAGATATTAAAAATTTATCTCCGCTAGAGCTATTTGTTTTTATATTCATTGAAGAGATTTTTTCAAGGTAATTTATATATACGTGATGGACATATAAAAAAAAATGAATAATTCAATCTTCTCCATGCGGAAGACACTTAAGTGTCATCGAAAGCTCAATATAATAATTATTCACGTTTAATGTTAATTTATTATTGTTTCCAATGAGTACATTTATTTACAATACAAGAACGAAAATAGATATTAATCGGATAAAGAAGTGCAGCATTACTGAATAATATATTAATTTAAAAATCTTTATATTGTGATGAGTAAGTTTGAAGTCTGTTATTTATTCTCTTTCTTTGAATGTTCGTGAGATAATAAAATTCTTTGCCTTACCAAGCAAAGTAAAAATATCATCAAGTTTAAGGGATTTGGGGCTTTTATTTTTTCACGATAAGAATCTCTTGAAATTTTGATGGTCAATTCATTTTTTATAATAAAAAGTTTTATAACAATATCAGAACAAGTGTGTCTCTAGTTTTTGAGGACTATTAGTTTATGATTTATTTTTTTCCACAGATTCTTATGGAGATCAAGTAATATTTTGCTAAATTTGCAATTGGCTATCAAGTGGTAATTTTTAATTAAATTCTCTTGTGTTTAGTTTATTAAATATTTATAATTAAAAATTCACGAAACCAATGAGAGTGAGAGAAAGAGGTCACTGTATAGCCATAAACCTTAGCAAAAACAACTTATCAAAATTCTAAGAAATTTTATTAGATAATACTGAAGCATTGTAGACATTTAATCTTTGTGTCTTGGAAAATGTAGAACATTATTTTCTTTTGTTTTTCAGAAATACACAAATAATTTACTGCTTCTATCTTTTAGCTCTGTTTTTCAAGACAAGCTTAGTCAAATCATGTTTATATTACCCATTATAAAGAAATTTAATAATAATCATTAATACGTTTTATTAAAACTGTATCATGACTTGATAGGTAAATGCAGATTTAGCAAGACATGACGTGATCTCCATAAGAACCTGAGGAAAAAAATAAATCATAAATTAATATTTCTCAACTTCCTTAAGAGCTAAAAAAATAAATAAAAGAGATGTAATTCATATTATCACCTTATTACAATTTATCATCTATTCTTGTTAGATCAACGATCTAGGTGTTAGGGAACGAGGTGTTGCGTACTCACCACTTCAATAAAACATAGAGTTCTCTTCATTAATGTCTCTATTTCCTCTTTTGCCTTCTCTCTTTCGCTCTCTCGCTTTTTTCCTCAATTTATTTATAATATGTTTTGATGCATCAAGAAAATTAATTAATTAAATCATCAAGTAAAGATGAATAAAAAAATACAATTGATGTCTAATAAATCTGTACATTCTCTCAATCTCTTCTGACAATAGATTCAAATCAAGGCTTGTAAATGAAATAATCTTGCATCAAAACATTATCACACTTACTTATATGCGTACATGAAATAATTGTCAACTAATAAGGAATACTTATGAATAATTTATAAAATGATACAGTTAGGTAGTCGATTATTCACACATATTCCAGTTATTTTAGATAGAATCATTAGATAAGTATGCGAAATTAAAAGGAGCGGAAAGCAGAGTGAAACGTGAGTGAAATGAAGATAATCTGTGTTTACCTTGTATCGCATCTTAGTATTGTTTATCTCCTGCTGGGCAATAAGTCAACAAAACGTGTCTGAAACAAAAACAAATCTACATTGAAGATAAATCAGTATGGTAAAAACGTGACTCTTTCAGCCAATTGCATTTAATATAACTATTCCTTTACACTGAATCATCTATTTATAATCTTTTCTGTACCTTGCAATTTATTATTGTCATCGTCTGTAGTGTATATAAATTATTAATAATTACATTGATAATCATTATTGTAATTATTCTTTATAAGTGATTGAAAAACAATTAAATGTATTTTTATCTTTATTCATGGCAAACATATCATCAGAGAAGATTAAAATAAATTACTATTTATATTTATTTATGTAATTTCTCGGAGAAAAAAAGTTGAACGGAATACAAGTGATACATTTTAGTAGAGATTTCGAAATTTTTTTTCAAAAGCATGAAATATCTGATGTTTTTTGTTGACACTTAAAATAGATCAAAAAATAGATGGTTTAATAGATGTATCTAATTAATCGGCAATAGTTTATCTATTGCAGTTGAAACCATAAATTTTCTCCTCCAGATTAACCATGCGAATCGATGTTTGCTCTCGAAAGCATTAAATGGCATCCAATATAAGTTTTTCATTATTTTAGCATCAACATTAATTTTAATGTTACAGTTTTAGTGTAAAATTGATTCAATTTACTCAAAGTGTATCATTGAAATTGAATTAAAGCATAAAAATTGATAAAAGTCATTGACAGTCAATGATCCACTATGTGGGGTTAATCAATTTGATGCTGGAGACATTCAGATTTCATCAAAGTGATTTAAAATAAATGAAAAAAGTTCAATAATCATATCTAAAATTCATTCTGTAAGTAGTTCACTCAAACTTCAGATAATTAATCAGATACTTTCATTTGAAGTAGCATGAAGATATAGAATAAAAAATAAAATTCATACATATGAATTGAGATCAAGTAATATAACAGTTTAAGAGAAGAGAAACTATTGACTTACATTTTATAGATAACTTTAAATTTATTTATTCACTTCTTATATTTTAAACGTATTAAACTGTGTAAAAGAATTATTTTTCAACACCACAAACACATAAAAATAATGAAATAAAGGAAGAAATATTTGTAATTTGATAGTGGAAAAAAGAATCCATCATTATTTTGTGTCACCTTTTCTTTTGGCTTCTTCTTTGTGTACTTTAACCACAATAACTTAATCCATGTCAATATATTAACAGTAGATTAGATAAAAATGACAAAAAATTTTTTAATTTAAACAATAATTAATGATAAAAATGATGGCAGTATATAATATTATATATGTTTATTAATACGTAGAATGTGTAGATGATTACAATTCGTTGGACCCGTTGTCAACTGCAATAAAGTTCGGACACGCGGAGGAGTGAAGCCCGTGTCTTCTAAGTCCCCACTTAGTCTTTCATATTACTCCCGCCGCCACCTTTGCATCCCCTTATTCTAGCACTTTACTTGTTGACACCACACAAGTACACTTTATAGTGAGTATTGTGCGCAGTCTAAACTCATTAAAGTATTTATTACAACAATCAATCCATCATCAATCGATACATCTTTTTGTATTCAGATTATTTTTTTAATTTAAATTGTTAATTTTTTCTTTGATTATTCATAAAAACTTATTGCTTCATTTTATTAAAATTTTAATAACAATTAATTGTGCGTATTAATGTTATTTTTTAATTACAAGAAATTTTGCATTTTCAGTGACACAAAGATATGTAAAATCTACATGAGAATATGAATTAGTTTTGTGTTTTAAAATGTTTAGTAAAGTTTTCTTTTTTTTTTTAAATGAAAAAACAATGATTATTAACATTTCTAAGTGTTCATTAATCATATAAAAACATTTATCTATTCCTAGATTTTTTAAAGTTAATTAATTAAATGTTTTTTATAAAAGTTTAAATTTGTAATTTCAATAAAATTGTATATCAATAATCATATAAATTTTTTTTATATTATCTTGAAGATTAATTGGCTCATGTAAATATATAAAATAATAATTAAGTAATAATAATATTTGTGATAAATAAGTAATTTAACAAACTTTGTACGTTCAGTAATCGCCAACCAGATTAAAACACATTCATAGATGAATAAATACACTGAGATAACAATTAACTGTGAACAAGTGATATTTTTTTCTATTAATAAAATCAAAATTTCAAATAATTATAATAAATTATTTTTTTGGAATTGACTTGGTGATATTTCCATAGATCCAGTCCTGATTGTTATTTAAAATAATAAAAAAAAAAAATTAATCGATAAAATTCATTCTTTTCTCAGTGCAGCAATAAATTCATCATTTTTTTTATGGATTTTCTTTTTTTACACATCTTATTAAATTAAATTGTGAAAAAATTATAATAGACTTATTCATCATGATAACGACAATATGAAGTGTCCTCAATTAATTCCTGAGAAATCCATTCTTCGTTTGGAGTCTGATTGGTTAATGCAGCAGCATAATTTTCTACTTCTTTCATTATTCTGATGATATTTCCTCCAACAAGTCTTTTTATATCTAACGCAGACCACTGACGATCTCTCGTAAGTTCTGCTAACAATAAAGGATATCCAGAGACATCAGGAAGTTCCGTTGGTGGACTAAAGATATTATTAACATCAACAATTAAACCTATATTTGATTAAACAATTAATTTTATTTGTGACTAATAGTAACTGACCTCAATATACCATCATATCCAGCACCAAGTCCAACATGATTAACTCCAGCGACTTTTCTAATATGATTGATATGTGCTACAACAACAAAAAATTAATTTAAAAACATCTAATAAATTATTCACTCAAGGTTAGAAAAATACTTAATAAATTAAATATATATTTCTTACCTATAATATCATGCATAGATGCTGTATCTTTGCAGCTTAGATCATAACTATCAAAGCTGATCATAACTAGACCACCATTAAATGACTGTGAACACATAAATAAAATTTTGAAAAGACATTAATTAGATTAAATACTTGATTAAATGTATTAACCTTTTACCAGTTTTCTTAAAATGTCATCCGGCACATTGTTTGATGAATTACAAATAGCTCGAGCTGCACTATGTGAAAATATTACTGGAGCTTTTGAAATAGCTAATGTATCTCTCATTGTACGAATAGAAACATGAGAAAGATCTATCAACATTCCTAATCTATTTAATTCTTTAACAACGGACTTTCCAAAAACTGAAAGACCATCACTATGATAATCCAGTGGAGCATCTTTATTGGGATCTTCGACAGATGAAGAATCAGCCCTTGAAAGTAAACACATACCATCATCAGGAAGTATAATAATATTTTATGAAATTCAATTACATTATAAATATTAAGTATAATTTCATAATGGGGTCAATAGACTAGGAAATAGATCCATTAAAACCCCTTAAAAGTTGATAAGTAAATTGTTAAAATGAGATGAAAGTCAAACTCAAATAATATCAATAGTTTGTTGTGTTAAATTTGCACATTGAAGATATTTTAATTAAAAAAGTTAATTTTAGATATTCATCTATTGATTTATAAACCCTACTAATAAATCAATTTCTTACCATGGTGTATTACATTTGTGAGTGAGTGTCATATATCGTGCTCCAAGCAAATGAAAGCTACGTAATACAGCCATTGAAGCACCTATACTATGTCCTCCTTCAATTCCTACTAAGCTTGCCAGTACTCCATCTTTGTGTGCTTGCTCCAATTCTTCACTAGACGTAACTAGCCTCATTCTTGAGGGATACTTGGCAGTTAATCTTCTCACAACATCTATTTGCTCTAGAGTTAATTGTACAGCATCTAAAAATTGAGATTCACAGGGTACGTACACTGACCAAAATTGTGCACCCATATTTCCTCGATAAAGTCGTACTAAGTCTGTTTGCCAGTATTGGTTAAAACTGGAGTTTAGAGATAAATCAACATCGAAAGGCAAATCACTCAAACGAGAACCATGATGTTTTCTTAAATTCCAAGCAAAGTCATTGTGCCCATCTACCAGTGGAGTTTCTGATAATATTCTTCGAACAACTTCAAGCCTTGCTTCTAATAGATGTGAGCTACGGAGCTCTAAAGCAAGTGGCAATCCTACTCCAGTTATCAATGCACAGCCTAATAAAAATACTCCACAGATAACAAGCCAACGTTTTGCAGTACTTTGTTCTGAAAATTCACAATGATGTTTCATAAATTAGACTTTAAATCATGATGAATCAAAACTTTTAAAATAATCAAACTAAATTATTACCTATACTTTTAGATGAGTCTTTGGATTTACTAGAATAAGTTGATACTGTTGAATGATTTCTCACATGATGCATAACATCTCCATTTGGCATTTTTTGAATTAATTCGGGGGATGATATTTGATGACATGTCTGTAAAAATAAAAAATTAAATTCAACAATTTATTATTCTTTTATAAATAAAAATTGTTATCAGTAAAATAGTGTTAAATTTATTTAATAAAAATGGATTGTTAGTGAAGTACTTCAAGAATATTAAGTTCCTTCCGGCTTGTTGGTGGAGAATGATAGACCATGCCATGTTTGCTTACTCCATATAATTCAAACATCTTGTTCAGTAATTTTAATGTGAATAACAATAATATATAATTATATATAATTTTTCATTGAAATCTTTAATTATTTAAGAGTCTGCTGAGATAACTGAGATGGCATTTATGATTCTGCACATTCAATACGCACGCGCTTCTATAACTTTATATGGATGTTGCATTCCTACATATATACAGATATATATCGATTATTAACTTAAATATATTCATTTAATATTAAACAATTAAATATTTATTACATTTTTAATTGATTCAATGATTTATTTTTCTTTTTTTTTTTTTAAATTATGATTAAATATTGACAGCAATCATCAGATGATATTATTTCGCAAAATTAATTAGGTTAGAGTGAAATTTCAGTTTCAAACAAAGATTCAAATTTTTAACATTCCATCAAAAAGTTTTAAAAATGGGGGTCCATTTTTGAAATTCCTTCACATTTTGAGTCATTTGAAAGCATAGTAAAAGGTTTAAAAATGAATGTCTGTACGTACAATTGTTCGTACGTCTGTCAGGTTTGTTTTTGTTTTCGATATCTCGAAAACCAATAAAGATATCGACTCCGAAAAAATGTAATTCAAAAGATAATACAATGAAGAAGATCTGGAAGGAGTTTAAACAAATTTGGCCCAGCCATTCTCTTTATAATAACAAGACTGTAAAAGAAGTTGAGTTAACAAGACATTTGAAATGTATTCTATTAATTGGATGTTCAACATTGTTGACAACTGAGGTCAAAACAATATGGTTGTCAATGACTTCCCATGACTCTAAACAATTATATATTATTTATAAAAATTTCAATTTCTTATAAATTATTAAAACTGGTTTTAATTTATTGAATTATCATTACTATGACTATATTCGATAAATATCAATAAAATATTGTTATTAGTAATTTTATGTGATTAAATAATTATATATTATTTATGATAATAGCAATTAGTTGTAAACAAAAAAAAACCAAAAGATGACAAAATTATGAATTTTAAAAAATGGGAAATTCGTCGTTAGAGTACAAAGTGAGCTCAGACACATTTTTTATCGAAGGATTTAAAAAATATGATGAATAATTATTTGCAAATTTATATTATTTTAACGTAAAATAAATATCGCGCCTCTGATTATAATTGGTATAAAAATAAGCATGCGCTTTATCGTGCGCGATCTATTATGTGCAGTAATACATTCAGAAAGAGGGCGAGAGAAAGAGAGAACGAAAAGTTATGTATCGCAAACCACACTGTACAATCGCCATATTGTTTGCGGCAGTTTGTTCACGTCGTGCTAATACACCGATTTAGACGCTTTTACGCGTTTAGTATAAAATTACATTGTTTATTAACAAGCCGCCAAAATTTCACGAAAAAGTAATATGAAGAAAAATAAGGAGGTGTCAGATGAGGAGGATGAGTATTCAGCAGACGATCCTGATGAATTAGCATCGGAGGAAGAATGGAATCCCGAAGCAGGATCGGAGGTAATTTATGGATTTACTGTGATATTTCGATATTATTAACTTCGTTTTGTGTGTCAATTAATAGATTTTGTATGTATAATTGTATTTATACTTGATGTACAAGTGTATATACACTCTTAGAAGCTAATGAGTGTATATATACGATGTAATCATCGATTAAAGTATCAGTAGTATTTAAATTTATATTTAATTTAAATACAATAATGTGAGAAATGTATTAGAATACCAATCATTTATTATTATTTTATTAATATGATGCCATAAACTCGTATAAAAACATTGATTAAATGTTATCTCTGTCATGCTAGTCTTTTTAAAAATATTCTAATTATGAATGATAGTACTCAGTCTTATTAATTTGTATTTTCACGTGCATAGAACTAAATTTATAGCATTCATATTTGTTTAAAACTCTATTACTTTACGTATGGGAAAAAATTCATATAACCTTGAAAGTAAGAGTCAAGTTTTTTTTTTACAAATTAAATATCAAATAAATAGTTTTTTTTAATGAAAGTATATATCGAATAACAAGATGGGGTTGCCGGTAGAACAGTAGCGCCAATAATAGAACATTATGATTTACTGATTCTAATAATATTATTTATTGAGTGTTTATACAATATTATTGATGATTAACAAAATAAGTATTACTGATGATATCATGTACTACTCTGGTAGTATTTCATGTAAAATATAATTAATGAGTAACAAATTTTATAATTAATATTCAGGGAGGTGGAAAAAAGAAGCAACGAAAGGAATATAAAAAAAAGAGACAACATTCTGAAGAGGAAGACGAAGAAGAAGATGACGAAGAAGACGAGGAGGAAGATGAAGAAGAAGATGAAACTGATTCTGATTCCACAAAAAAACCTAAAAAAAAACGACGTGTAAAAAAAGATGAAGAAGAAGAAGAAGATTCTGATGACAACAGTTTTAATGAATCATCTGGCATTCCACCAAAAGATTACACAGTATGTATTTATTGATACTATCATGAAAGTATATTTGAATCTAATGTTATTAGTTAAATATTAATTCATAATCTTTATTAGTCAGGTGCATTTGTTGTTGCAAAAACCGATGTCGGTGGTAGCACTGAACCAACATTATGGAGGATAGATGGAAAAGCGTTGTTACAAAAATATTTACCATTTAAAGAAGAAGGCAAAACTTTATATAAAAGTACATCTACAGTAAGGAAATAATTATTTTAGTCAATACAGTTATTCACTAGATTATTATTGACAATATTTATAATCAATTTATCTCCCTTAGTATTCTGGATGGTCGGTAAATAATAAAGATAAATACTTAGCCGCCTCCGTAACTTTTAAGGTGCAAAACAGAAATGAAACAATTGTAGAACTTCATCTCGATCAACAACAAGTACAACAGCAACCAGTTGTAAAGTAAGTAACATGAAAAGAGAAATGAATATATTCTATGCATATATCATCAAATTATTTTTAAAATTAATTACAGGCACGATAAAGAAGACTAAATTAACTGCGATATGTGTCATTTGTCTCTATTCGTAATTGAATTTCAGAAAATTGGATTTTATATCATTTAATAAATAGAAATTTATCCGACACAGACACCCATACATACACGTATACAAAATAATGGAATACCCATCATAAGATTTGTTTATATATATATTTGGAATAACCTTCGAATGGATTCGTATGCAAAGTAAGTGATTGTTTCTTTTTCATCAATAAATATTAACATCTCAATGATTAATAACAATATTTTTCATTATATTAAATAATTAAATTTCAATGAAGAAACAATCATAAAAACATATTCAAGTAAATAATTATGATTATTTAAATGCCTGTAAATTAATACTGTTGATAAAACATCGATTCTACATTTTTTCAAAGCATCCATATACTTTTTAACATAAAATATTATTTTTTATTTATTTTCTCGATATTTTTATAGATAAATCTGTTTTTTTTTAAGTATTTACATTTTAATTTGACACCATAAAAGTTAATTTTAAGTTATCATAACTTGTAAACTCCCCGTTAGTCTTCTGTGTATTGCATTTAAGATGATTTTGAAAAGTCAAATCATGAATTTATAATTTCGATTATGCATTTTTTTAAATAAAAATAAAAGTAGAGTATGAATATTTATTTTAATTTCTTCATGGTTTAAACAACTAAGATGCAATCATAAAGATAAAATTTAGAAGTAAGTATAGTAATACAAAATCAAATTTAAAGGTAAACGAGTTCATAAGACAATTTTTTATTTGAATTTCTAAATGTTGACTTTACTGGTATAAAAAATTATAACTTTGTTTCTAAAAATAATAAGAAAATTATTAAATTAGTAATTCGTGATAATGTAATCGAACCTATTAATATTTTATTATCATAATGATTACTTGTCTTGTTACTAAATTGATTTTTTTTTTCTATTATTTAAAATAACTTTTCGTAATAATTTAAATAAATCTATAATTACTTACTTATAGTACAAATAGATGGTTTGTAATTATTCATCATAAAGTCAATTCTTATGAAAAATATTTCTTTTTATGTAAATAATAATAATAATAAGAAAATTAATAGAAATTTTAGATGTTTAAGGTAAGTAAATATTTTATTCACTTTCTATGTAAGTTTCCAACAATGGATAAAATAATTTTCATAAATAACATGTATATACATATATATATTACTTTCTTGGACATAATTTTAGCTAAATTTATGAAATATCAAACATTTCCCGCTATGTTATTCTAATAAAAAATAAATTTTCAAAAATCAGTAGCAAAATTTTAAGAACTTAATCACTGTATAATTAATAAATTGTCAAAAATTTACAATTTTAAGTAAAATATATCTCTATAAGTAAATAAACCTCATAATAAATCGTAAAATTTTCGTACTTTCTTAGATTACTATCAATCAAATTAAAATCCAGGTTCCATCTTTACAGATAATACATTGCTTAGCATATCTCTGATCTCCGCCATTTCTTGCCGATTTCTTGCCATCATATTTTCTAATTTTTCATTCTTTTTCATTATCTTTCGCATCTTTCTCCAACAACTTGGACTATATGTATGATGACAACAATCTTGTACTTCAGTATCATGTTTACCTTTTTTCGTTAATTCATCACTTTTACGACACGCATCACATCTCTTTTGATTATGGATTTTTTGCTTAATAGGATTTTCTAATTCTACATCTGGAATGTTAGATGCAGACATTTGTTCATCATCTAATATATTTATACCATCTACTATTGAATTAAGATCCTCGAATTCAGTAGATGATGATGGTACATCAATTCTAGCTTGACGTTGAAGACTTCGTCTTTTTTTCGCAATTCTCTCCGATTCCATTTGAATTCCTTCATTATTTAATTGATTAACATTATTGCCGTTATGTATTGTAGAATCCGTTTGGCTATCACAGCTATTACTAGTCCGTCTAATATTATCTATCACTTCACTAGGAGATTCATTTTCATTAAGATAATTATCAATTACTTTTGATTGTCTAAAATTATCAGGAGTAGAATTATTATTTTCTTGAGAATATTCTTTTTTACTGTCTATCATTGAACTGTATTCATTTAAGTAAGATTCTGTCTCCGAGTGTGAATCAGATGACTCTGTTTCTTCAATATGTGTTGATCCTTGTAAATTAGTATCTCGCTTTTCTTTTTTATCTTCAGTCAAATTATTACATATTAATTGATCATTTACTTCATCACTATTTGTTGTATCTAGTTCAAATGATGAAATTATTGAATTATTTGGATAATCAGTATTCTTATTATTATTTGAAGTAGAATCATTGGTGCTTCTTGATTTTACTTCGATCAGATCACCTTCTCCATCAAATACAAAAGATTTTTGTCCTAAAAAATAAAATAAAACAAATTAAAAAAAAAACATTTCAACTTATTGATAAATCTGTCAGATTTAAAAGTCTCTTATACCTATAATTATACGTTTCTTTCGTGTGTCAGGACTTTTTGAACGTTGTTCCTCAAGGTATTCTCTATTGTCTGGAGACAATACCGAAAATCTTCCGTCTGGTAGAGATATATTCTGATAGTATAATTCTGAATTATTATTCGGATAGGTTTCAAGTTCATGACTTTCGTGTTCACGTAAACGTTGCATGATTTTTTGGACTATTTCGGATGGTGCTATGTATGGTGACCCTGTTAAAATTGATAAATAGTTAGTACTTAAATAATTGAATAATTTAAGAATATTTAGAACTTTAGAAAATAAAAAATAAAATTTATAAGATGAATATGCCGATCTATAAATAATAATTATACTGGTGAATGTAAATATATAATGTTTTATTAATCAGCAGACTATATAATTCAATAAAGATTAGTTTATCTCTTATATGTTGGGCGTAGAAAATTAATATAAGAACAAACGTCATTATTTGCAAAGAATAAACAAATAATAACAATAAAAATAATAATAAATAAATATAGCAAAAAAAGGTGAAATAAATAAAAGCAAAGTTTTTCTTCAAGATTATTAGAACGTCCAACATTGTAGAAGAGACTTACTAAATCACTAGGTCCGGAGTACCTACGACGTTGCATACGTATTGGCACACTCAACGTATCGTTGCTACCTATAAAATCATTAGAAACTTACAAATGGTGATAAAAAAGCTTCAAGCTTGTAGTTTAGTTTCATTTGGTTATGACACATGCTGAGTTTAGTGTTTAATAAATAATCCATATCTTATTTCTACTTTTTCAAGTAACATCAATAAATTAATGATTGACAATTTTAAGCTTACCAGTAAGACCTCGGTATCCTAAGAAAGTCGAATCTATAGACTCACTCGTTGCTTGTTGTTGTTTTATAAAGTCTTCAATTGCTATTCCACGAAGTTTAGATGGTTGTAAGAATCTTCTAGGAATTCGAGAAAGTGGACTATCTGTTTGGGAATTACCGGAGCAGCCACCAAAACCTAGATCTATTAATATTGCTTCTGGGTCTGGTTTCCTTAATTCTAAAAGACTTTCAACACTGCTACAATGACTGCTATCTGATTGAAAACTTGGATCTCGTGCTAAACGATTATGTCCAGCTAAGCTGTAAAAGTAATTATTTATTTCATTCCAAGTATATTATGTATTAAACATTTTTATAGAAGTTTAATATACATACTTTGAAATATTTGACATGGTAATTGCTGGTGAATTAGGTGCTGATTTGGTTGCGTAGGAAGTCATGGTTGGAGCTTTAGTTAACACCTGTTTAAAATGACTGGATGATGATAATAAACTTTCATTTGACTCAATATTAGTTTCAGCTGCCGTTTTATCAATCACTGATGGAATAGAATTAACCCATTGCTGTATTGGTCCACTATTTCTTCTCATTTCCCAAAAACCTCTCAACCAATCAGTGACTCTTATAATTGTTTCCTTCCCAACGTTTTCTAATAATAAATAATAACTGGATATTATTATGAATAAATAATAACTGGCATCAAATCACACAAATATTTTTTTCGTTGTTAATTACTGGAAAATTTAGAGGAAAATTGTTACATAGAAATAATTATATTGTGTGGTAAAAGACGGAAGTGAAATAATGATAATAATGAAAATAATACAATATATAGAAACAAATAAAGCATTCTAAAAGATGGCAGATTGCCTTGTGAATAGAAATTTTTATTGGAAATCATGCTATTATACCTGGATCCATATCCTGAGCAGCGTTAAATATTTATATATAATGTCAATGGCTTATCTTGACATAATTTAACTCCAAAAATGATAGAATACTGTTATCAATTCGAAAGTTATTTAAAAAAAAACTTGGAAATTTCCATTTTTTACAATTTTACAGTAATATCAACATTTAAAAAATAAAATTTACTATTATTTATAAACATAATAATTCATCCTTAAGGTCATATCGGTTTAATATTTATTATCATATTAATTTAATATTTAAAATATTACCTTATTAAATAATATAACAGGATTTTAAATTTTCACAGGTGTTCAATAATTTCAACAACTGACTTTGATGACTAACTTTCATTATTTAAAAATCTTTATTAATAAAAAAAAGACGAAACAATATTGGAATGTAAAACAATTAATATCTGCGTGGAAAGTTATTGTAAGTTGAACAGCCACTTGTTAAGTGTTCTCCTTCACATTGTGTAAGAACTCAGTAACGTCTTTTCCATCGGTAGGAATGGGTTCCTTCTTTCAAAACATTCATACAAACATATATGTGTCAAATTACTTGTTCACACGTAAACGTAGCTAGAAACACGAACTTGCGTCTACATAGAGCCATGTAGCATTTAATGTGATGACGTATATGTATATTATACTACCCTATGTTTACATGTATTTAAATTATAAATTATAAAATATATGTGTGTGTTAATGTTATTTAAATAACCTATAAAAGAATAAATACTAAAACAATATTAATCATGAATAAACATATTTGAATGGAAAATAATAGAGTAATAATTACCGTTTGAAAATAAAACAAATATTTTCATCAGAAGGCAACCTATCGACACAATGAAGTTGGTGTTAGTGTTTATTGTCATCATAACGTATAATTTTCCTCATTGTTATTCATATTTCAATGTTTTTCAGCGGCTTTGAAGGAGCATGCAAATTCTCTGATTTTAAAAATCAATAATTATTATTTTGTTTTTAATGCTTTACACTAGTTTTTTTTACGCAGAATTTCGTCAAATGGCGAGACTTACTTCACTTCCACCATACTTGTCGAAAATTTGTTATTTATTTCATGATAGAAATAAGCTGAGATACGAAATTCAATTTGTGAGACTGTTTATTATGATAATATGATAAGTATCTAGTTTTTTATGTTCTAATTTCCTTTGAGACAATTTTTTTTTTGGAGTACACATTTTTTTTAGTGTTTGTACAGTGTATTGAGTAAAAAATTCAGATCCTAAATCAGTTAATTTTCAGCAATGATTCTGTTAAGTATTCAGTAAGATTATTTGTAATCAGTTCATATTTTATTTAATACTTGGATTAACATAAATTATTTTCCTTGAAGTATAAGTATTATTTGTGACCAGGTAAGTACTAAGTTTTTTTTTTTACCAGATTATTTCCTTAGAAATTTTACAGTAATCTTCTACTATCTATTTATTTGTTTATCATTAATTTATTGAATCTGAATATTTCTAAACTAGTGTATACAAATATTAAGCAAAAAAAATTCTGTTATTCAAAACGAAAATTTGAAAAGTAATGCCACGTAGTTCAGTCCCGTATCAATACAAGTCTACACCTCAGGTCTTACTGTTCATATACAAATAAAAGTTACAATAATTTTTGATAAGTTGAGTGTGTTTTAATTTTTTCATTACTTCACTAAAGAATATAATATTTTATCAAAGAAGTACTCCAAATTTATTAGTAATTATAAAAAAGCCAAAATATAAAATATTCCAAATCATAAGATTACTAAAAGTAAAGATTAATTAAGGAACAAAGAATTGATATTGACATGTCTTTATTTTCATTTTAATAAATATTTGAATCTTAGAACACTAATCACTTCGTATAAGCTCGCTCTTGATTACTATATACACTTGATCCAAATATATCGTTATGTAAAAAAGAAAATACTATCTATCGTTAATATAAAAAGATTTCTATTTTGTGACTTGATATTACATCTAATTGTGCAATCTAACCTCTACATTTTGGAGTATTTACATTCATTGCTCAGTTTTGAAAAAAGAGATAAGATTCATTAGAAATAAAACTGTGCAATCATGTCAAGTAAAAAGAAATACAAGAGTAAAATCACGGATAGACGAAAAAGACAAGTAGTAGGAAAGGAAGAACGATTTCGTCAAAAAACAGATAAATCGGATCAAGAGAGTGATGAAGAATTAGGTAATTGATATATAAACAGTTGAAAGTGTTTTGATTTATAACATTAAAAATACCAAACTTTGTGTGTTTAATAAAATTTCAGAATTTAATCAAGAAGATGAAAGTCCTGCTGAATTATTTCCAATAGCTATGTGGGATTTAGAACATTGTGATCCTAAAAAGTGTTCTGGTAGGAAATTATCTAGATTTGGTCTCATCAGAACGTTAAGATTAGGTTCACGATTCTCTGGTTTAGTTTTGACTCCAGTTGGAAATCAAGTTAGTCTATTTTATTTATTTATCTATTTCTAAAACCTGATTATGTTTATTATAAATCGTTTATTTATTTATTTATGATCATTTAGTGTGTTTCTCCACTTGATCGAGAAATAATAGAAAGCCATGGATGTGCTGTAGTAGATTGCAGTTGGACTAAACTTGATGATACACGTATCAATAGAATAAAAAGTCCAAATCCAAGACTTTTGCCATTTTTAGTAGCTGCCAATCCTGTGAATTATGGAAAACCATGTCAATTGAGTTGTGTTGAAGCGATTGCTGCTACCCTTATTATAACTGGCTTTCGAGAAAAAGCAGAATTTTATCTTGGTAAATTTTCTTGGGGACATTCATTTCTAGAATTAAATTCCGAAGTATTAACTGCTTATGCTGCTGCCGAAAATAGTGAAGGTGTTATATCTGCTCAAGAAATTTTTTTAGCTAATGCTCGACAAGAACGAATAAATCGACAAGGTTTTATATATTTACATAAATATTTATTTTATTGGACATATTTATTCATTCAATTAATTGATTAAATAATTGTACTTTTAGCAATATCCGATTTCCCGCCAAGTGAAGATAGTGATACAGATAACGAAACTAACAATGAAGAAAAGTTAGAAGAAAAAAAATAATGCTTACTTACTATTTAATTGAATGTAAAATAATGACTAAAGAATAATGATGGAATTACTGAAAATCTATTTATTATTTTTACAAAAGAAATAAAATTCTAATATTTTATAAATATATCATTTACATTCTTCATATTGAATTGTGAATTAAAGATTCATTCAACAGTGTGTTAGACAATTTAATGTAATATTGTGAAATTTATATATCTTATAACTGTATGAAAAAAGATTATTATATTTTTGACAATATAAATTATTAATGATTCACATAATAACACACAATACAATTAATGATTAAATTGACGATCAACGAGGCAATGATTTACATTGTTTACAATTTTCCATTTTTTCATTAAATTCTTCAATTTGTAAAGTCATTTCAAAAAAATTATACCGGTCGTGAATATTTTTTGTAGCCGTTCGAAGAATTTGTTGAGGACTAGTTCCAGGTGCTAAAAATGACATGGTAAAATTAATTGACATTCTAATTATGATTATCACAACACATCTGTTGGTTTAAAAAAAATATTTACTGATTGCTAGATGAGCTGACAGAGCAGTTTTATCTAACGACAGTGCCCAGATTCGAAGATTATGCACTTTGACTACACCTTCAATTTGCATAAATGTGTTCTCAACATCAGAGTACTCGAAGCCTTTAGGAATTCCTTCCATCAAAACATTCATGACATCTTTAATGATGGCAATAGTTGTAAAAAGGACAAGTATTGAAAATAGAAAAGTACAAATAGGATCTACGATACTCCATGTTGGCTAAAATTAAAAGAACATAGTAATTATTTTTTTTTACAAGATAATATCGTGAACAAACAATAATTACTTAAAGTTAATTGATAGTAATAATAGGTAAATAACTAAAAAATTTTGCTAGGAAGTTTTTAGAATATCTTTTCTACCAAATAACTTACTTTGAAATAAATAATCAATGCTGCAACAAAAACTCCCGTACTCTGAATAAAATCACCAATTACATGGATATATGCAGCTCTAACATTAATGTTAGGATCTTTTTCTTGATGATCATGACCTGAACCATGGCTGTGATTATGTCCATGTTGATGAAGAGTTAAACCCATTCTGAAATGAATGATTAAAAGAATAAATCAATGTATAACTATATCATTAATACATATTTTAAAAATGCTTACACAAGATTAACTGCCACACCAATAACAGAAGTGATAAGCATCATCTGAGCATCCAGCTCGAAATTTTTATTAACAATTCTTTCTATTGCCAAGTAAAATAGTATACCTGTTACTACCCATATCATCAAAACAGATGTGAGAGCACCAATGACCTTAAAACAGTTTATATTTAGAAATGAAAATTGAGCATTTATTATTCTGATTAAAGTTGTTTAAACTTACTTCTGCTCGGTACCAACCAAATGGCATTTTTCTGGTCGCTGGTCTTCCAGCAATCCATAATGATAACAAAGATATCATAAAAGAAGCAAAATCAGTGAGTAGATGTGCAGCATCAGTTGCTATTGCTAAACTATTTGACAAGATTCCTCCAACAATTTCAGTTATCATAAAAACGATACATAATATACAGGCAATAATAAGCTTTCGTCTAGCTTTTTTGTCAACTGCTTCATCTCTATCTCTGTGACAATGATCTTCAACTAAAATTATCTCTAATTATAAAAAATTCACTTTACAATTATGATTGTGGATTATTACTATAATTTAATATATTTAATAATATTTCTTACACTGTGAGTGATTTACATAATCATCTGGAGATATGTCTTTGTCTAGATTACCATTTATTACTGTACAACATCCAGAAAATTTACCATGTACACAAAATATTACTCTTTTATTAGCACTATCAATACTTTCTGTTTCATTATTATTTGGTGTGATACTAGTGCCATATCCAAATACTGCTTGATCCTTAAAACTGAAAAAAAATTCATTGTTAATATTAGAATATTTATTTATTATAAACAATAATTTAAATTTAATTTTATAGATAATTCAATCTAAGATAATTAATTATATTCGCTTTATATAAATTAAAAATACAACTTAATAATAAGTTTTTTTCTACTTTATTATAAGATCTTTTTTCAAGTATTTTAAACAATGCTATTCTTCTGATGTATTGTCTCATTTCATTTCTAATACTAAGACTATAAATTGCTGACTATGACCTTGATTAAAATGTGCAATTAAAAAGAATTGATTTTGTAGATTTACAGAATAAAGAAATAATAAACGATTACTAATTAATTATTATTATCATTATTATGATTATTCCTAGACATTAGAAAATATATTTATTTATTTCTGAAGTTCATTTTTCTATGATTATAATTTATAACATTATTTAACAATCACTTTTTATTAAACAATATCTTTGATTATTTTTAAAAAAATTCTAATATACTACCGAAATTAAATTACGCTCTATTACAAACACAAATATATTGCTGTGAGCATACAAGGTCATGTTATAAAGATATAACTGCAATGATTGACTTTAGAAAACTATTGGTACATAGTAATTATTAAACATTATCAATTAAATAATCATTACATCACAATATTTTTCTAAGTAAAAACTAATTATACCAACACCATATGAGTAGATTCTTCATTGTTTTCTGAATTATCACTATTTTTCTTTGGCTTTTGTGTCTTTGACACTTGTTCATTAATATCCGTAGAAAATCTTGAATATCCAACAGACATTTTACTAAATAATATTAAGAAAATAATACACAAAAACTGAAATACACTCTATTATTTTATCTACTTTTCTTACAAAGAAAAAAAAAAATGTTTAATATTTGTTACACAATTTTTTTTTCACTCTAGATCATTTAATAAAACTTATTTGAATCACTCGTCACTCATTTCTGTACGATCTGTATATTTTTCCTTCATTTCAATGATATTTATCTCAGTAACTTCCTGTGTCATCTTGTCAGCTCTTGATATACGCATAAATGAATATTTTAAATAAATAATTATTTCTTTTTTTTTTTTTTTATCACAAGTTATTAATTTAAAGCACTGATTAATTAGTTTTTTTCATAATTAAATCTTAATATGTATTTATTAATTTTATTCTTTATAAAAATATGAAGAAAATTATAATAACAGTTATGCATTTAACTTGACTTAACACCACAAGGAAAGTCTTTAACCGAGTGATTCGTTTTACCGGTTAATATTCGCATGTAGTAATAGGTTGTACTAGAGAGATCGGAGTATGACGAAAACCGTCAAGGACCCCACGCTACTATGTTTCAGTAAAGAGTTACCATCTATACAATTTACTTGGTTTGTCAATTTTATTCAAGTATTTATCGAATTATATAATGCTCTTCTACCATACAATAAAAGCTACATGAGAGACTCTGCTAAAATGTTATGTTTCTATATAATAAAATAATTATATTTTTAGTAAATAACTTTGACAACAAATAAATAAGAATAACTTGTAATAAAAACACTCATTACACAGATAATAAGAAAAAATTTAATTTTAACTTACAGACTAATTTTCTCTACATCCATGTCAACTGATGTTTTGGAGGAAAATAAATAAATCAAAAGATGTATTAAAGTAAGAGAGTTGTCCAGTAAGTGATTGAGTTTGATGTTTTTTGGTACTTAGGTGAGTGTTGCACACGTCACTTACATGATAAATAAAATTCAACGATGTCATGTTCTTGTCTCTTTCTCAAAAAAAAGTGACCAATAAGCCGTTTGTTTTTAAGATAAAATTGTCAAGCATCAGTCATAAACCTAATAAGACCTCACCGAGAGATATGCATAGAAGATATAATAGAAATGTTAAGTGACTGGACTCAACATATTCCCTCCTTTGTTTTGTTTTTTTGTTTTATTTTTTATCTTCTTCTTCAACCAATCTATTTATTAAGACTTATCTCTCTCAACAAACTTACCGATATTCTATAATATCAATATCCAGTTTACTTTTTCCATATTAATCAAATATTTCACTAATATTTTACCAATTTTATATATTTCATTTTAACATTGAATGTTTTTTATTATCATTTAATATAATAAATTATTCTAACAATTTCAATAAATTAAATCACATACATACCCATTATCGTTATCCATTTCTATTTTTTAAATGAACAATAATACTTTGATTGAACTGAATTAGTTAAAGAATTTCTACTACTACATCAGATACATTTTTTCTTTTTTTTTTTATAAAATTTGTTCGATTATTTTAAATCCAATAATTTTTTTTATTATATTTAATATAAGCTAAACATGAAACTTCAGTTACTTGTAAAGATAAATTTGTAAAATAATTCAATTGAGAACAAAGCAAATCAGTGTTTTGTTAGGAAATGACAAAAAACGAAACGTCTAGACTAAACGCGTTAACTTGACTGAAATAAAATTTTAGAACCGTATTAATATCAGCCCAAGACTTCGTGTGTTGTCGTCAAATCAACTTGATTATGGGAATGTCATCGATAAACTGTAACAACAACGTGCATGCAACCGTGCTATAATGTCCAGTCATTTTGATATTTTTTATCAATAATTATATCCGTGACCTGACATACGGAAATAAATCTGCTGAGAAATCCGTTTAATTGTTTATTTTTATAATTTTACATAAATATATCTAAG
This sequence comes from Chelonus insularis, assembly GCF_013357705.1. Taxonomy (NCBI): domain Eukaryota; kingdom Metazoa; phylum Arthropoda; class Insecta; order Hymenoptera; family Braconidae; genus Chelonus; species Chelonus insularis. The sequence goes on from NW_023276776.1 coordinate 3,174,544, forward strand.
TGTCTATGTTTTTTCTATTAATTATTTTTCAAATAGATACCTCTCTGTCTTGAATACTATAGATAAAATATGTATATCTAACTTTAATATCACATCATGAGTAAATAATTTGCTTCATAGAAGTATATTATGCGTAGTAAATCTACTGATAACAATACATATTGTCTTTCTTGACTGTGATTAACTTAAATATACTCAGATAATATAATTTAAGTGTTTGAGAATCTTTATCAGATTGATAATAATGAGTTTCTCAATGATATATACATATCAATATATCAATCTTCATTTTTAAGAATGTATAAATAAGTTGAAATAGAAATTATCATTTTATGAAAACTTATTTTTTCTTTAGAAATAAATAAATATGATGAGAAAAAATAGCTTACTCATTATTTGTCGAATTACCATCAGTTTCCTCATTATCGATAAGTTTATCCATGATTTAATTAATAATTTAATTTTCACTATTAAGAAATGTTAAATAAAGTTTAAGTGTAATCCCATAATTTGCAAGCAACTCGATACACATCTAAAATGAACGATCTGTCGTTCACAATTAATTTCATGTAAGCCTTATTGTCAAAGTAAATAAGGTAAATTTAGATTATCCCAGACCATTTACTGTACTATTGAATAAAAGAAAGATATTAGTAATTCAATAATCATATTATTGAAGAAGTTCGTGAAATTCTAATTTTAAAGTTAGTATTATACTTCAAAAAAAAAAGAAAGTTTGAAAAATGTAATTATTATTAAAATTGTATTAATCTAAATATTGATTTTTATTCATAACAGTAATTAGAGCACTGATATTTTTTAAATACTTCTATATTTACCTTGAATATTTGTTGCGGTTCGGAGCACTCAATGATAACTTTGATTCAAATATAATGATATAGAATTATAGTGTAAAAATGATTTATTTGTACAATAAAATGTTACAACTATTTTTATCATTATAATTATTATTACTTAATATGAAAAATTAATGATTATCTTACAATTCTTCATGTTTACTGGTATCATCTAAAAATAATTAAATCAATTATAATTATATGATTAAAATATCGTCTAGAAAAAGAAATCTATGTATTATCATACCTGAATCAAGTTTTTCTTCTCTTTCATTTTGTTTATTAATATTTTCCATTTTTTTCTGTAAAGCTTTTATTTCTTCATCATAACCAACCCATTCCGGAAGTATACGCATGGCAGCTTGCAATTTAGCCTCTTTAGTCATTGGATTATTACACTAGAAAATTAAACATAGATTATAATTCTAAAATCGAATTCATAATAAAAAAAAAAAAACAAACTTTAATGTTAATGTAAAATTTACCAGATCGATAGTCTTTGCATATTTCTTTGAAGCATCACTACACCAAGTTTCACACCACAGCCATTCTTGTGGTAATGTTTTTATAGCAACTTGATGAATCATATTATTTGGTAAATCTTGATCTAAATTGGCTAAACTATTTGGATCCGGACTGAGTGCTTGATATTGACCTCTTAATCTATCACCAGCCGCAATACGTCTGAATCGTTTAAGATCAACGACATAAAGAGCGCTAATATGATAAGATCGTCCTTGTAAATGAGTTTTCCAATAACCTTGTCTCCAAAATCTAAAGCCATCCATTTCCCTTCTACTATCACAGAAAGGTGTGTAAGCGTATGGTGCACCTTCAAGATCTAAATCATTAAGTTCCTTTAGATCAGCTCTCACAACTTGATCTGCATCAACGAATATTATTTTTTTAACATCTAATGGAAATAGTACGTCTAAAAAGAGAATCTTATATCCCCAAATAGTTCTTTGTTTCTCAGTTTGTTGATGTAACCATCGTGGCCATTTATATTGTACTAATTCATATTCAAAACCATACTCTTTGGCCATATATGGCAAGAAATCTTTCAACGTTGGTGAAAGGTAATTTTTTAAAAACCAAAACTTGACTGGAGTTTTTGTGTGTTTTATTACACTTAACATCATTATTTTTAAAAATCTTTCATAAAGATGACCCGATGCAAGAGAGAAAATATTTATTTTTTCATCTTTGTCCTCGTTATCATCTGAACCAAATGTCCTATTGAAAAATATATATTATCTTTTAGTTAATATTTCTTAATAAAATATATTAATTTTACAATAGACTTCTACTATGTGTATAATACACGCGTAAATCGCTTACCAAAAATCGGAAAAGCTAAAACAAATTTAAGTAAGAAGTAGAATAATAAATTGTAGAAAAAAGTAATGGAGGAGTTAAAAAAAAATATGTATACATTCAAGACATAGACAATAATGTAATGAAAACGTAAAGTAGCTATCAGATATCAACATCTTAATGTTAACTACTTTTTTATTTATCTTGAACAATTAATCTAACTGATTATTCATGAACAGGATATCTTTATTATATTGGTTTAAAATGACTCAACTTGTTTTCGTTTAAAATGAAGTAATAGATTACTTTACGTTAAGAATAAGAAGAAAAATACTTATAACATACCTGGAGATGGAGTTCCAAATTCCTGACTTAGTGTCATCATCAGCCAATAAATCAGCATTTAATTTATCCGGTTTTTTGGTAACTTTAATTTTAAGAACATGACTCTTCAACGAACTTATTAAAACTTTAACTTCACTACCATGTTGAATAGCATCTTGACCATCCACTGAAGTAATATCATAAATATCAGCAGATCTTCCTTGTCGTAAACGTAATACCCATTCTCCAGGATTGGCTTTTAATTGGAAATAACCAAGATTAGCCATAACAATTGTATCAACCATTATTGGTTGCATCTCAGTTCCTAAAGTTATTTGTAATCCTCTTGGTGGATTACCCATATTTGCTTCAAAACAATGCCCTTCTAAAAGTAGATGTTCCAATTCAAATTCACTATGTACTCCCATAGCTACATTATCCAACTTGATATTATCTAAATCATAAACACTTTTAACTACTTCTACCAACCAATTTTCTGGAGCATGAATATTTTGTGTTAATAATGATGATGTTGGTAGTTTAGTGAATTTTGCAATAGCACCAATTAATTGACCATCAGCAGAAAATTGTAATTCAGGCTCGAATACAAAACGATAGAAGCTCTTTAGAGGCATATCACTATTTTTGTCTACACAATTGAGGAATAATTTAATATTACAATTTAATGATTTTTGTAGTGTGTTCAAAATAGCTCCTAGTTTTTGAGCTCCACGAGAAACTGGATCAACTATGGCTATTAAATTGAAAGCTGCTTCATCAGGGTTCGCTGCAGGAACTTTAATTACACTATATTCGTCACCACTAAATGGAACGTTATACCGATTACGTGTTTGAGGTCTTGGCACAAGTAATGATATTATTTGCATTATCACATCATCTGAAATTCTTTCATTGCCATCTTCATTATTGGCATTATTTTTCATATGAACTCCTTGCGTTTCATTCAGATTTTTTAATAATTTTGCTCCATATGTACTCTGACTGAAACGTTCTAATAATGCGAAATCTTTACTTGAGAAATTTTCATCATCATTTAAGGGTCCAAGTACTCGGCCATTGCATATAACAGCTCGTTCTCCAGGTGCTAGATTAAGTGTTAGTTTTGAATAATACTGATATACTTTTAATTTAAATTCTTGTGAATTGATTTTTTCAACATCAATATCCTCTTTAATATTAAACTCATTTTTTTTAATTAACAAAACATTTTCTTCAGAGATAATTTTTTGAATGTAACTTATAACATTTTCTTCAGATTGCGATTCAATTGCAGCAAGAACAATTTTATTTATATCTTCCATTGGATCAGAAGATTCTTTTTCTTTTCTATTAATAATTAATGTAATACGCACATCTGCATTAGATTCTAAATAATCTAATGCTTCACGTAAAAGTTCTCGACCATTTGGATCTTCTAGATCAGCAACAATCCAATAAGTATACAAATGTCTACCACTACTACGACGAGGCATATATAAATAATGCGAATTCTTCATTAACCAAGTTGACATATCCTGTGAATTCCATGAATCAATTCTGTCATCACTTGGTAAATTTCCTATAAGATTTAACCATTGATCTTCATCAGTTTTTAATATTCTTTCATTTAACCGTGGCATTACATTAGGTTGATCCATAATAAAATTGATAATATCATCTCCTTCACTCACATCTCCTTTATAAATAGATTTTTGTAAAAACATTGTTTGTGTCATAATTGCAGATAAAACAATTTCTTCAAAAGACTCAGCATCTTCAGAGGCAGCTAATGGTACACCATTCAATAAAGCTTGAGGGAATTTCTTGAAACCCGTACGTTTTACAAAATCATTTGCCAGATGACGTCCAACATCGTATTCAGATTCTTCACCAAAAATATAATTAATATTTGCCGAAGAATCATATGAACGTAGAGCTTTTATAATATCTGATACTTTTAAACCATCACTACTATTATAACTTCCTAGTCTTGATAGAAAATAAACCGCCTCTTTAGGACTTCTTGTTTCTGTTAAATAATGATAGGCATTATTAACAGCAATACTTGCATCGTTTAATCCAATTTCTGATGTATTAAAATTTGTGATAAAAACAAATCCAACACGAACGGGAGCTGAATGAGCATACAGAGTCTCAGCTGTACTTAAATATGGTTTTGATTTTTCACTCAAAGGATCTATTAGAAGTATCAAATTATAAATGTTACGTCGAATATTACGAAGCATACCAGGAAATGTTGGTCGTAACAGTGAATTCAGTGATACTGGCCAATCACTATAACGTCTATCATTTTCTAAATCATTCATCCAAATGATCGCTGAATCTCTTATGTCTATTGCAAAATCATGATTGTCTGTTTTACTTGATAAATCAACAGCGATAAGTTGATCCATTTTTTTATGACTAAATCCTATTTTGTGGAGTGCTTCCATTACACGAAGTTCAGCACGCAGTGTTTCTAGTAAGACAAGGCTATCAATGGCATCTAAATCAAAATATAAACCATTTATAAAAATGACTGTATCAGTTGGTTGAATGTGTAAATTGGCAAAAAATATTTCTTGATTTTTCTTCATTTCTTTCTTCATTTGATGACTCACTTTAGTACTTATTAAAGACTTAGCTTGCATAGGAAAATTTTGAGCTATATCAGTAAATATTTGAATAGCTTCAGACGGTGATGATTTCATTATTCTTTCAGCAGCTTGATGACTTAATTCTTGAAATTGCCAAACTTTTAAAGCACTAACTGCATCACTAGTATCTAATAAATGTGTTAATAATTCGTCTAGTTTTTCTCGTTTTTCAGGATACAAATTTTTTAAAATGTTGAAATTTATTCCATCAATTTCTTCAACACCTTCATTTTGCTCTTCTGAATCTTTTCCAGAATTGTCTCTAATATCAGAATCATCTGTTGCTTTATATTCTGTTGATTTCATTTGAAGTTCTACTCCATATCCAGATAGACGTAAATTTTTATCAGGTCGATTTTTTACGTAATGACGAAGAACATAAACTAATTCTGTTGACTCAGTTAATGATTTCAAACGTTTATGTAAAGTACAAAATCCAGGTGACCCTATTTGTCCATACAATATTGCATAATTTTTAGATTTTAATTTTTCAGGATATTTATGATCTATTGAATAAATGTGTGCTGAATTTCCAGCACTTTCTTTCAATTTTTCTATCTGGTTTTCTATCGAACAACTGAATTTTCCTCCAATATCGACAAAATTATCACAACTTGGTATATCAGGTTTATTTTGTGCCATTTGAGAGAACATTTCTACTCTTGCTGAATGAATTCTTAATGATAAAGATAATTTCAAAATAGCTATCTCACTTGGACTTAGAAAATGACTTGCCAGCTCAAGTGCTTGATCATACTGCTCCTTTTCGGTGACTGTAAAAAAATATTCATTACCATCAATTTCATAAATTGTAATAATTAATTCATGCTATCATACAAATAATTATTTTTTACCTGGGTTATAAACGTTGTCATTGTCTTTACAAATCAAATCAATAAACTTCCAAAAGTAAGTTGGATTTTCATCATAAAGATATTCAGATACTTCCAAAATAATAGGAGTATCTTTCCATTTAGCATTAATTAGTGTTGTTACATATTTCTTATTTACTTTTCCAACATCATGAGCAAGAATATTTAATGTAACAAATGATAAAAAAATACACTGAGGAATCCACATTTTCAATTAGTTCTTGGAAAAAATACTGTCAACAAAATAACAAATAATTATATCAATCAATAAAATTTATTAAAACAATCATAAAAGGATGATAAAATAAACGTACAAAAATTCATAAAAATAATATTCATGTAGTGTTTGTTTTTGAATTATAATTAACAAATTTTAGTACTTGTTCAGTTAATAAATACACATTGATGACAATGACCAATCCAAATATCGCACGTGCCGGGTTTAGAGAAGTTACTAACTATACATGTACACTCGGTTTACATTTATATTGACTGTAGTAGATGTTAAAGTGCAGGGCACCATCTATTCTTTCTATAACCTTGTAGCGGCCATCTTGGCGTTGAAGCGCGGCAAATCAATTCGTAATTATTCAATTTTCTTTTTAATTTTTTTAGAAATTAGAAATATACGATCCAAGTTATGGAAATTGGAGGAATCAGTCAGTTCTTTTATGTATCAGTAATTTGATACATAAAAAGTTTTGTGCGGCTATTACAGCTTGTCTTTGAAGAATAAAATTAACGCAGGAATTTTACTTACATTCAAATATCTCTATTTTTGAAGAATTTTGGCATACATGTTGTAAATATTAGTTGAAATAACTGAAATATGGCATACATAGTTTATTGGAAGAATAAAAAATTTAATTAATAAAATCATGGAATGTCTATTACAAAAATTGCTTAATATGTGCTGTGATAAATGATTAAAAATATTCCATTATGTAATATATTTTTTAAAAAACTATTTCTAATATTATTAAGATTTGAAAAGAATGATTGAGCATTTACTATATTATTTATACTTAAAAATATTATGAAATCATAAAAATAATAGTTGATGATATTATTTTTTAATAGAATGACTAAGTTTAGTTGGTGAGGTTAATTTAAGATCTTTTTTTATTGGAGTACCACTTGTTACGATACGTGGTTTTACGATCTTTGCTGAAAAACTCGTTTGTGAAGCTTCATTGGAATCAACTGTAGAAATTTTTTTTCTGGATAATGTTGGCGATTTAATATTTGTGCCAATTGTAGAATAACGTTTGATGGATGTTTTTACATCACTATTATTAGAAGTTGTTGATGAAGTTGAAAGAGAAGATCTAGTATTTAATGATGTAGAATTGGAAAGCATTTTTTTTACCGTTTGTAAGGGTTCGAGTTTGGTGGCTATGACTTTCTTCTGAGCATTATCTACAGCTTTTTTAACAGCTGGAGAAGCACCACCAAGACTTCTACCCCTTAACATTAATTTATTTGTTGGAGACAATTTTGTCGATTGGTTCACTGAAGGTTTAGGAATAGATCCTCCAATACTTCTTCTAATCAATGGCTTCTGAGGGAGTGATTTCACTGATAAAGACGGACTTGTACACCTTGATCCTGGTGGTCTTACCGGACTTCTGTCTGTCTTTCGAGGACTATTGCCCCATAAAGGAGTCGAAGGCTTCAAAAATACATCTGTAAAATAAACATCTCAATTAGATTATCACTAAAATAATAAATAAACAATAACAATATTTTAAAATTTCTCAATTTGATATGCAGTATACCATCATCTATAGTTTTCTGTTGTAATTTTTGAGCTTTTTCAATATAAAATTTAGCTCTTTGAAGACATTCTGCTAGTGAGTTCATTCCAAGATCATCGCTTCGTAAAGACACTTCTCCTAAAGAGGAACATAAATCATTCAATTGTGAAGGAGTACTTGATTTAGGAGGCGATGGTCTAGGTTCACTGTCACAACTTTTATCCCAGGTTTTTTCACGCAGCAAAATTGGAGTTCTTTCTTTTTGACAACTTTTTACATCTGAAATAGTTGCTTGAGATAAATTCTGAATGCTTATAGACATTCGTCTTTCTGAAGTTGATAGTTGGCTCTAAAAAAAAAAAAAAGTAAATTAGACACATGAAAAAATTAATCAATTTTAACTCATTTATTATTTATACGTTCTTTACTTTAATAATTCATTATTATTACCGAATTTGACAGTGAAGAATCATGCTTTTCTTCCTGACGTCGATGACAAACAATTTCAGGTTGTGTATAACAACGAGTCAATGGAGACTCATTATTAGTTTGAGCCGCATCATCGCAAAGATTAGGTTTGCAATTTTCTTCAGTGCTTATAGTATTTAAAGTAATATCTACATCATCAACCACTACTTTTGGATTTATCGTATTTAAAACATGGCTAATAACATCGTGCATCATATTTGATATATCTTTATCTATTTTTGGCACTAAATTACTTCCAGTTTCTATCAATTTATTAATGTTATTAATGCTTCCAACACCACTAACACTCCAAAATGAAGCATCAACAGTTTCTCGATCATTTGGACATTGACATTTCACTTTATTTAACTCTAAAACAGCTTTCATTTTTGATTTTCCACATTTAATAGTCACAGTAACATCATTTTCTTTCGTTTCGATATTTTTATCATCATCATTTGTAGATTTTTCAAATTCAAGAAGTTGGAAACCAATAACTTGTAGAAGACATATTAGAGATATTACATCAGGTTTCTCCCCTTTTGGTTCTGGTGTATTTGCATAAAACCATTTCCAAGCCCATTGCATAAATTTTCGCTTCACTGATCTTATAGTTAAAAATTCTGCTGTACTTAACTTATCCATTTTGCAGTAATATTTCTGACAAACTGAGTTATATCATTACTAAGAGCTATCTAACATATAAAAGTATGATGAATACAGAGAGAAGTCTTCTCTCTGATGAATACTAAATGAATAGAGTAATGATGATATATTTGTTTTGAAATACTTTTAGAAATTGATTATAATCATAAATATTTTTTGTTTACATTTTTTGTTTTTCTGAATTCAAACGTCAGTGTTTACATTGATATTTTACACGATGAATTCGTATGATAAATGTTTTGAATTATGAACTGTCGGTTATAAAATTGCAATTATTAGCAACTGCCGATCAACACTCAAATTGACTGCATCACAGATAGATAAAAAATAATAACAATAATTTGCACTATCCAAGTTATTTTACATACGAACCGGCAATAAATTAAATTTATTTATTAATCAACAATGTTTGTTGCCAGAAAAGCTGCTCTATCTACAGTACGGTAAGTTTTATTGAACTTATCTCTTTAAAATAAATGAATTAAATATTTCATAGATATTTCTCGTCAACTTATATAATTTAACCTATAAATGGAATTCATTTTGAAATATTTTAAAATTCCAGACGTGGTAAAGATGTTTTAGTCAGGACAAAACATACTTTACCTGACCTACCGTACGACTACAAAGCTTTGGAGCCAATTATCTGTGCTGAAATAATGCAACTACATCATTCCAAACATCATGCCACTTACGTTAATAATTTGAATGTTGCTGAGGAAAAATTGAAAGAAGCCGTGGCCAAAGGAGATGTGAATACTCAAATAGCTTTAGCTCCTGCTATCAAATTCAATGGTGGTGGTCATTTAAATCATTCAATTTTCTGGTGCAATTTATCTCCACATTCCAGCAAACCCGATGGTAATTTATTCACATATTTAGTGTGCCAAGAAAATTTACATATTAAGTCTAAACTTTTATAAATTTTATATCATATGTTTGTATATATTTTTAATGAATGCAGCTGCATTAGCAAAGCAAATTCAGCAAGACTTTACTAGTATGGAAGAAATGAAGAAACGTTTATCAGAAACAACAGTAGCAATCCAAGGATCAGGTTGGGGTTGGTTGGGTTACAATCCTAAAGAAAAACGATTGCAAATAGCAACTTGTGCAAATCAGGATCCTCTTCAAGCGACTACTGGTCTTGTTCCTCTCTTCGGTATTGATGTGTGGGAACATGCTTATTATCTGCAATATAAAAATGTTAGACCCGATTATGTAAAAGCCATTTTTGATATCGTTAATTGGGATGACGTTAGTGTCAGATTTAAAAAAGCTTCTGGACTTTAAATCATTTATATAACTCAACACATGCAGTGAATCATTAGCTTTCAGCATATTACTACTCAATTCAATCATCTAAGATAGAATATAAATCTTTTATTATTATACAGTTCGTAATTATCTACAACAGAATTACGTAAATACAAGAAAATAAAGCTGACCAAGTTTTTTATTAATAACTCGCTAATTTTTTAGACAAATTTTAATAATTGACTTTAATTCAGATTTTAATATTTTTTTTTCATTATAATTAGTATCATTACAATAAATTGTTAAATAAAAGGGTTGTTTGGCAATAATCAATGATTTTTAAAATTTTTGCGGACATAGATGGCGCTAGATTTGTAAAAACACAGTATGGCTGCTGAGCTCGAGTTGGTGTAGTTGTGTCTGGCAGTGTCTGGTAAGTAAATGTTTATTTACCTTCAATAATTCAGATACAAAATGAGAAAAATAAATCATTAATATATCCATTACATTAAAAAATATTTATTGTAAGTGAAAACAGTGTTCACAATTCGTGTATAGGATAAATTCAATTAAGTCCAATGCTACTCGAGTTATTTATTTACATCAAATTGTCAATTAATGCTGATAATACAGCAGTTCTGGGGTACCGACAAGTGAAGCTAGTAGGTAAATCTCTCATCTGTCAGACAACTTTGTTCATTACGTTATTGAACAATGTATCAACTTATTTTATTAGTAAATTAATTAATTTATTTCTTATTTAATTTTATATAATATTTTTAAATATTTAAAAGAATTTTCCTTTACTCTGAATTCCATTGCTATCAATAATAAAATAAATTTCACCGAAAAATCGATTTCAGAATAATTAAATTATAGACATGAAACATTCACCAGTGTAAAATTATATTGCATGACCTCTATAACACACTTCATTGCATAAAGGATTTCTGCGAAGGGCACTTAATGTTATTGAACTTTAATACTTTAATTAAAGAAACAGTTGATGAACAAGAGTACATATATTTTCTAATATTATTTCATTTACATATCGCTACTAAATAACATTTTTTTTACAAACAATATTTTATACTTTTAACATTGGTCTAATAAATTCATTCATTCAGTTGAAACAAATTAATTCATTTTATATTGTAGAGTTTCTTTATAATCTGCTATATTTACAAACCGCAAATGTTTGTCATAGTCATCATTTACTAATATACCAACTAATTGGGTTTTCCTAGATGAAAATCTACAAAATAAAGGATTACCCTTCAATCCCCATAGTTCAGATTTATCTACTGGATTTGCACTTTTTATTATATAATTAAAAGTAGATCCTTCTTCACGTTGTATTGATATATCCATAGGGATGTATGTAATTATAAATGCTAAAATAAAGATGTTTTAAACAAATATTAAAATCAAGTGTCATTAGCTTAGAGATACAAAATAAAATTGTACTTACGTTTGATGGGATTAGGCATTTTTGTAACATTAATTAAACGACATTCTCTGATAACCATTGGTATTATTTCTGGGGAAGCCATTAGACTAGATAACTTGGTAAACTCTTCAGAAATACCATCCGTTAAACTTAAAGATGCTGTATCTGCATAAAAATAGTATTCCTTATTAGAACATGTATAAAAAAAACAATTAAAAATATTTATGTTATCATAAATATATTTAATATTAAATAAAATAATTAAAGAATACTAATTCAAACTTTTGTTTAATTTACCAGTATCAAAATCATCAATGAATTCTTCAGTTACTGAAAAGTCAGCATCTGATTGAGATTCAGCAAAGATATATTTATCTTCCTTTAGTATTCGATGATTTCTAAGTTTGATTTGGCTGAAAAATGCAAATGAAATAAAATTATAATATTCCTTATCATTTTTTTTTAATGTCAAGAAAATATACATACTTTTTCACACAAGACTTCGCTGTAAAAGCCAACTTACTGTCATAGTTTCCATCTAATATTATTGCTAAGCACACTAATCCATCGTCATCAGTTTCCTCATTGTCTTTTGGAAAAACGAACATCAAGTTCCAAAGTTCATTCTCTGTTATCCATGAACATTCTTTCTGCGGTGTCAATGGAGGAATAAATTGTTTAGTCGTAGTCGAAACAGTTGAAGTACCAATATACAGTGATGTCAGTGATTCTGCTCTTTTCTACACAAAAAATTTTACTATTAAGGAATTATTTTCCTCATTTGAGTGTAAAGTATTACTTTAGTTTAGTTTAGTTTAGTTTTGTTCACATAACTCTTTCCCATTTCTCTCTGCAAAATTCATCATCAACAATTCTTGGAACACTTCGTTCATTTTTCTTTGCATCTTCACAAATTAACATATCAGTACATTCAGTGGGTTTTAGGAAGTAATTTTTTTCGTAACCATAACATTGACATTGATATTTTAAATCCATTGGTGGTCGTCGGAAATCCAAAGATTGTGGTTTATTTGTTAATAAACAACAATCATCAGACCTTGATCATAAATATGATATATTAATAAGTAAAAAGAACAATATGGAACTATAATAATAGATTTTTTCAATATAATTATTAACCATTGAAATTTTTCCAAATCTGGAGCATCATATGCATCAAGGAATCCAGGATGACAGATACCATTTTCTACTTCCTTATGACTTCCATGAATTATTCTAATGATAAAAGTGTATTGATTTTAATTTGAAAGTTAAATCTTTTTTTAATTAACAAAATATTACTTACAAATGAAAAATTTCATGACCAATTGTTGGGTAAGAATTAAATTTATAGTCATCAGTAATTATTGATATCGGCATATTATAACTGCCACATCCGTCCTGTCTTGATTTAACAATTCCTCTTTTCGGATAACTTGACATTCCTGAATAAATATACATAATAATATAAGTAATTTATTTATTAGAATTTTAAAATAGTTATAATAACTTATGAATAAGCTTGGTTTTTTAAATTGCAAGCTCATTATATAACTTGCAGACTGATCAAAGTAGCTTATGTAGTTAGAATGTGCATCAAGGAATATCAAACAAACTATTTAGCTACTGAATATTTTCAGGAGATATTTTAATTAAATATTAAAACTTATTTGAATTATAAATTATTCATAAATTAATGGATTTATTACTTTATGCAAAAATTTATAATTTAGTACTTACTCGTTAAATTATGATGATCTGAATAAGACAATTTTTTACTAAAAACAGTGAAATCTTGGTTTTGATAAGAATTTTATTATTATGATTAATCTTATTGCAATTATTACCTTGTTAAAAAAAATATCCAATCATATGACATACTTGGGTTTAATTTAGATTTTTCGAAATAAGAATACTTAGAATTTACTACTCCATGGACTAGTGATTCGACTGATAAATATTCTTTGTCACTATAACCTTCTACAGCAGGTAGAAGATTTTTTTTCTATAATTTTAAATAGTTATTTTCTTTTTTTAAATTACGAAGGAATTTTTATTTTAACTTACACTTTCAATGATAATTCCTGCAATATTTAACTTCACTTTGAGAGTCTCTCCCGGTGAATATAACATATCCGCAGCATTCATCAGACTTATTACATAAAGTATCATTTCTTCATTACTGAAAACAATAAATTATATAAACAATTATATAAATTTAATCGTATTTATGATTTGAAAATAAAGAAAGATAAATCTTACCTAATGTTAGTAGACTTCAAATTTGAGTAAAAATCATTTTTTATAACTATTAAAATCTCTGGATAAAGTGTTTTATTAACAGCTCTCTCATTAATTTTTAATTCTTCTGCTGTTCGTGGTATAATTTTTCTGGTCGAATTTGATCGTTTACTTAATGTTATATTTCTACGCATGATGAACTCAGATTCACCAATGATTTGAGTGTGAAATAGTAAATGCATAGGGAATTTTTTAATGACATATCGTATACCAATTACTCCATTCTGAAATATGTAAATTTAATATTAAATCTGGCATTAAAAGAACTAGATATAATATCATTTTGCCGAATAATTTAAATGTCTTTTAATAATTTTACTAAATTAACTTTGCACATGTTTGTATTAAATCTTGAAAATTTTATCAATTTATAAGTAGATGATGGTTGTGAATATATTACATACCAGACAATTACAGTTTGATGAATAGATAAAGGCTGCTTTTTTCTCATAATTGAAATATGGTACTAAGGTTCCTAATTTTGACATTATCTGTTACAAAATTGTAATTTAGTACAAAGTAATTATTTATATCATCTTCATGTCGATTAATTTTAATTCAATTGATTTTTATTTACTTTTAATTCTTCGTAAGGCAGGACTTCATTTTCTTCCATTGTCCATACTGGCAAATTTTCATTTGCTAAGTAAGAATTATATACCTTTTTTAAAGTGACATTGACACTTTCACCATGATCAAATATCTTGATATTAAATCCTGAAAGAAATGTGGTTATTATTATACTGAAGAAAAATAATCAGTGGTATATTTTTATCTTACCTTCTAAGACCTCAGCTTCAGTACAATTAATCAACAACAATACGATATTTACAAAATTCACAAAAAGCAAACTTTTTGAATACATCACTATTATTATTTTTTATAAAAGAACACTTGAAAGAAAATAAAAAAAAGATCACTTTTGTATTCAATATATACAACTAACTTGTAAAAAGAGGTTTTGTTTTAAACTTCATTTATTCTCAGTCACGTTGAAACTATTATAAAAATAACAAATAGAAAAAAACATTATCTTTTCTTAAATTGTTATTCAGATAACTCAGTACAAGATAACAAAAACGCCCATTACTTACAGATGAAATATTTCTTATTTCCACCTTAAATTTAATCAATTTTAGTAGTCTTCCATCTTTTCTTCAGAATTTTGCTTTATCATATTACAATAAATCAATTCTATCATTTTTATTGAATATCAGGTTTTTATAAATTCTCTTTATCCTTCATGTATTCTCTTTCGACTATTCTTTCATTCTTGAAGATAATATGCAAGTTTATTTATATATTTACATTTAAATATTATGTTGAGAAACGAGTAATCACAATAAGAAAGTATAATTTATTTTTTCATTTCAATCAATTGATGAATTTTGTAGTTAACTCAGGCATAAGAAATATATCTTATAAATATATATATTTGATATGAGCAAATATATTGCGGTAGAATGTCATATACTTTTTTATTGTGTAAGATATATTCTTATTACGACAAAAAAGTATGTACTAAAATACATTTATTTATATAGTGAAGTATACTTTGGGATATATTATTTTTTTATACAAGTATCGTAAAAAACTTTTTGAATAAAGCTTTTTTTATTGTTTTAGTGTAATAATTTTATTTAATAATTAATATATTTAATTATTATTTTTTAAAATAAATAATCAAATAAAAGAAAGATACCCCAAATAATAGAAACCGTTCTTCAACAAAAAATAATATAGAGTAATCTTTTACTTCTACATTTTGACCTAAATGTTTTTAACTGTGTACCTTTTATATTATTAAATACTCTTATTTTCATCTTCATCTTTGGTCTCGGTAGCGTAATGTAAAAATTAAAAGTAATACTTCAGATCAAACATGAGAGTTTCTCATGAGTAAAAGAAAAAGCTCAGACTAAAAATGAGGAAGAAATAGTAAAGGAATAAGAAAGATGGTGAAGTATGGAGTTACCAGGCAATATTACAGTACTGTTGGATAAAATTGCTAGTTCGTGCACAGACGATAAATTGTCATTGCTCACTGGAGTAGGTAGCCATCAAAAGCTCTAGTGTTAAAAAAATTAAACCTCGTATAAATTTTATCCAGACTCTTGAAAATACTGATCTATAAGAAATTTATATTAAAAATACTAGTAGCATTCCGTTAAACTAAAATATTAATATTTAATCAGTTATAATAGATTATTAATTAATTTTATAAATTAAATTTATAGAAAAATATGTAAAAAAAATCATTCTAAATTCTAGATTTTTTTCGTTAATGAGCAGACATTTATAATTTCTTTTAATGATTTCCTTTCCTCATTATCGTCTCTTGAGTATTTTTTACATGTACAAAAAATTTCTTGGATTTACTTAACATTAAAAATGTTTTTTCTTCTATATACGTTTAATTAAACAGAAATAAGACTAAATTAAAATTTTCCTTACTGTTTGATGTATTTTTTAAATTAATATTATACATATTTACTCATTAAGAATTTTATGCAATAATTTACTACTGAAGCAGCCATGTTTTCTGTAGAAAAACTTGATATTAAAACTTCTCGATCGAATGCCAATTAATTTTACGAGCGAATAAAACTTGTAAGTATGTTCAAAGCCATTAAACAACCATTTTGCGTGTTTGTATCTATGAAAACGTATAGTTACTTCTTTTTTTCATTAAACTCTTCAATCTCTTAGACTTTAAACTGCTTTACATTGTTAATTTTTAACTTTATTTATCCTATAGAAAATAATCCTTTTAATATATATGCAAAATTCAACATCAAAACCTTTTAATGATCAATTATTCATTTAACTGGATTCAATTTTCATAGATTCTATAACAGTAACGTAATTATATCGTCAATAATCGGTTTTAGCATGATGATTAATCTCAAACAAGCTCCTTAATAGACTTGAAACCTGGTTAATTATGCGATGAAATTGGTGATGAAGTTTTTGAAGATGAAAGAGTAAAAAATTGTCTATTGTTAGCTTATGTGAGCTTTCTTCAAGTTTTTCTTCATTGTTCCATCCATCTACAATATCAGTATTTCCGATCTATATCGCATATTGGCTGTGACATTATGTACAGGTCCATTAAATCCCTTCACTTTATTCCACTACATACACCTGTAATCTATGCTTTATACATGATCTGATAGAGCTCTCAACAGGATTACAACCCCACAATTTTCTTTGTTGATTTATTTTCTCTGAAATCAATATGATGTCATCAAACATCATTATTTTATAGAAGAAAATTCAATTATTAGAATATTGAAAAACTTACAGCATTAAAATTGTGAAAATAAATACTTTAAATAAATACTATAGAAAATTTCATACTTCAGTAGGCAAATCATTGAATTAAATAAAATTACATCAATACTGATTTATGTAATTACCGTTGAAATATCTTAATGTTTCAAAATACCATCACAGCATGAATTATTCATGAAAAAATATATTTAACCCTCGAATAGCTTAGCTTTATAGATATTTTTATGGATTTAAAATACTGAATTTTTTTATGATATTTTAATATTTGTTATGAAGATGTTACTAGTGATGATATTTTCAATTATAGAATATTATAAACTTAGGATACTTTTTTCAAGGAAGATAAGAATGGTTAGAGAACTTTTAAAAATAAAATATAATTTAAATTAGAACTTGAAATGACAAAAAAATTCTTCTTATAAAATAAAAATTATAACTCATGCATTATTATATTTGACAAGCTTTGAATAAAATAGACTAAAAAAACTATTGTCATGGAAAGAATAACTATCATAAATGTTTCGCTTACATTTGCAATTCATCCTTTTTATAATTTCCTTATGTAACTTATTTTCCTTTCTAAAAGCTCTAAACATTTTATTCAGTCCCTGTTACCTCATTAGTGAAGTTTGAAAGCTTCAAAAGGAAAATATCGGCTTGTGTTAAAAGCATGAATAAACAATAAGTCCAATTATCTAATGTGTATACATTAACCTAGAATAATGAAATAATTAAAACATTTTGGTTGCAAAATATCTTAGAAAAAGAGTGAGATGGAAAAGATAAGAGTACCAGAGCTTCTTTCCTTCTTATATTGATTGTCTAGAGACTTGGAATTGGCCGGCGCCGCCCGTGTAGGTCGATCGTTTTACCAAGTGACGTCATGGCGTCACCTTACGTATTGATTTTTCATTTCTATAGTACAAGGAGTTTTCCAATTGGTTGATGGTGTCGTCAGGATTACTTTGGTGATGATCACGTGATCCAAAATAATCATAAGTGCGCAAGCTCACTCGCCATTTTTGCAAACAACTTTTAAAGTTGACTACTAGTGGCACTGTCGTCAGTTCTCATTATTATCAGCCCCAGTTTGACTGCAACAATGATCGTAGGGTTGGCTTGAAGTAAAACGTATGTTTAATTGGGTAAAATCATAGAAATGTTGACCAAAACATTGAACCATTTATTCTGGTGTTGTGTTTTTTTGTACTGTGAGAGGTTTTATCATTAATTTTTGATTCTTTAAAGTGTCTTGTGCTTCAAACGTTTAGTAGTAGTTTTTTTTTGCACAAGTTAGAAGAAAACGTCAAAAATTTGAGATACAACAGAAAAAATCATTCTTTTTATCTATTGAAGGGTAAGGAATTAAAATAATATAGTAGTTATAGTAATAAGAGTGATTAAAACAAATGATACATTTGGTAACCATTTTTTTTTTCAATTTAAATTAGCATATAATGATGAATAAAATGTTCGAGGCGTTGAGATAGCATGGATCGATTTCACCTTCGGGTGTTTTTTCTTCCCCAACTGCGTTACGAGGTCGTATTCGTTCAAGGCTGGCTTTTAAGATGTAAATTTAACAAATAATCCATTATTCTATTGAAAATTCTAATTAAAATTAATAGTAAAAACTAGAGTTAAATTTGAATAAAGAAGTAGGTGCTTTTATCCAAACAAGTAATCAGTTTTGTTCGTGCTGGAACAGTTCATTTTGATCAGCTCGATAATTATTTAACTACAAAAATGATCTATTTATTTCTTCTTATTATTTATAATTATTTTTGTTTTATTGATTATTAGTGACTATCATAATTTGAACTCTATTTTGGTAACCATGAAAATTTTATTACTTGTTCTCCACAAAATCAATTCGTGATTAGATAATTTCAGTTCAAATATAAATTCTTTAAATAAAATATCCATAAATGAAATACTTCTTTTCTATCCACCAATTAGCTTATTTTATGAAATGATTGACAAGTGTTGTCATGATTTTTCAGCCTATTATCTGAAAATTGTTTGACTTTGGAAAATTCTTTTTTAACAATCAAAAATCTGGAAGACTGTTACACATGTAATGGATTTTTCAAATTTGATTAATTGTACACGTGGGGGTGAAATGAGTGGTTTAGAGTCGATCAAATACCATCCTACATATAAGCGTCAGTAGAACGAGTCAATAACTAGTCGGGCGCTGCGTCACCAGTGTGCTTTCTACCATTTTACCATTCTACCAACGTTTGACGTGCCATTCGTCCAATCTGCGAACAACAATCTCTGATTCATTTCCTATTCCATTCGTTTCATTGATTGTCAACTGAGAATTTAATGCCTCAGCCCTTGAGTCAATTAAATCAAAAGTTTTTGTATCAAACTGTCAATAAAACTATTGGATAAATTTTTATTCTACTTTTTTCTCTCTAACTTATCAAATAAAAAATTTTTTCTATTCAATATCTTTAGCATCAGCTATTGATTCTGTAATAATATCTTCATTGTGCTGATTTCTCGTTATGACTCATCGTTTTTAAGTTTTATGGCTTCAATTATTGCTTCCTCATCTTCAATTCTGCTGCTGAAATATAATACGAAGTATGATGGTGCAATAATAATCGTCTATATATGTATGAAAACCAATAATTGAGCTGAAAATAAGTAGTGTGCAATAAATTACTGAAGTTCTTGATATTAATCTAATTAAATATTATTCTGAGAAATGACAACGTGAAAATATTTTAATTACTTAACATTTCTATATCTTCTTTAACCATTGAATTTAAAAAGCCAGTTAATACACTTCCATATTTCTTTGTCATGTGAAGGAAAAATAGGTTTCCAAAATTATATCTGTTGTTCAAATAAATAAGTTAAATTTAATTTAAGCAAACATCATTGAAAGAATATTTTCAAGTCATCAGAAATTTTTGATAAAAATGTATTTGCTTTGATTCCATTTTAATTCTTTTTTTTTTCTAAATGCAGATATTGAAACAAAGCAGCCGCAATGTCGTCGGTAAAAGTTGCGGTAAGGGTTCGTCCCTTCAACAATCGGGAAATACTAAGAGAAGCTCAATGTATCATTGAAATGTCTGGCAATACAACGACGATAATCAATCCAAAAGCACCACCAGGAACAAAAGAAGCTGTAAAGAGCTTCAACTATGATTATTCCTATCATTCAATGGATCCCAATGATGATAATTACTCATCACAAATCATGGTTTATAAGGATATTGGTGAAGAGATGCTTCAGCATGCATTTGAAGGCTACAATGTATGTATTTTCGCTTATGGGCAAACTGGAGCTGGTAAATCGTACACAATGATGGGTAAACAAGAAGAAGGTCAAGAAGGCATAATTCCACAAATATGCAAGGATCTCTTCCGAAAAATAAGAAAAAACTCCAGTGATACATTAAAACATTCAGTGGAGGTGTCCTATATGGAAATTTATTGTGAAAGAGTTCGAGATTTATTAAACCCCAAGAATAAAGGAAATCTTCGTGTTCGGGAGCATCCACTTCTTGGTCCTTACGTTGAAGATTTATCCAAGCTAGCCGTCATGTCTTACGAAGACATTCACAATTTAATTGATGAAGGAAACAAAGCCAGAACTGTGGCAGCAACTAATATGAATGAAACTTCATCAAGATCTCATGCAGTATTTACAATATTCTTCACGCAACAAAAACACGATCCAACAACGGATTTAGTTACTGAGAAAGTCAGTAAAATTTCATTAGTAGATTTAGCAGGTTCAGAAAGGGCTGATTCAACAGGAGCTAAAGGAACCAGATTGAAGGAAGGTGCTAACATCAATAAAAGTTTGACAACACTTGGAAAAGTTATCAGTGCTTTAGCTGAAATTGTAAGTGATTTTTTTGAAAATATTTCCTCACAATACTATAAGTTAACTATTTACTAATTTATATTTACTATTTATTTAAACTTTTCTATTCTACCTTTGGATTATCAGGCTGTAAGTTGATATTTTTCATTGTTAAAAAAAATAAAATGAATTGTATTCATTTTGATAAATTTAAGCTGATAATGATGTTATTTGAAATAATTGTTTGATTTATAGGCTACCAAAAAGAAGAAAAAAGCTGAGTTTATCCCGTACAGAGATTCAGTATTAACCTGGTTATTGAGAGAGAATCTTGGAGGAAATTCCAAAACGGCCATGATCGCAGCTGTCAGTCCAGCAGATATTAATTACGATGAAACACTATCGACACTTAGGTATGCTGATAGAGCTAAACAAATTGTCTGCAAGGCTGTGGTTAACGAAGATGCCAATGCGAAGCTCATTCGAGAGCTCAAAGAAGAGATTCAGAAACTTCGGGAATTACTGAAACAAGAAGGAATAGAGTTCTTAGAAGGTATGAAATTTTTTGTTTCATTCATACGCACATTAAAAAGGATAATATTTATTAATTAATAGTTTTTACTAATTAATATTCAAATTATGATACTGTTTCTTCTTTCGTCTAATTTTTTTCACTTTTATCTTAAATTTGCATTATGAGTTTTTTAAAAATAGTTTAACTTATTTTATTTTTACTTTCATTCCAAAGTTTATTTTAGTAGTTTTGAATAATTTTCCAATATTTTTATGTTAATTTTATATGTGAGAGTAAAATTTTAATTAAATAACATATAACCCTCTAATGTCTAATGTTTCATAATAAACAGTTATAAATCATTTGTACAAATCGCGTTAAATCAAATCCACTTACCTAAATCTTTTTCTTCCTTTATGGTGCTTGACGTAGGGCCAGACGGTAGATACAGTTATGAAAAGAAAGAAAATAGTAAGTAGAACTAATTACAACAACAAAAAAATAAATATTAAAAAAAAAAAATATTACAATCGAACAAAAAATGCATTACAAAAATTCATTGATTCAGTATCATCTGTGCGAAATTCATTTCACTGACAGATTGAACACTATGTATCATGATGCAATTTGATAGTAAATGTAAACAGTGCAAAAAAAAAGACGCAATAAATTCCTAGGCATATCACTTGAGTGATTCATTACCGAGCTTTTTTCACAAAAATTAAATTTAAATTTGCCTACCAAAATTTTTTGTTTATTTATGTTTTGTTTTACCATCATTATTTTTTTATTGTTAGAACTATTAAAAACATTTCTAAAAAATCCACCTATATTAATATCTGCACTTGTATCTCTTTTGATTCAAAATTTTTTATCTTTTTCAATTACTCTTCATTTATGCTTTCCTTTTTTTTACCATTTTTAATGATACATTTTAATCTTCACAACTGTAATTTGAGCTTTAATATCGCCGCGATTGCATGGCTGAGTAAAGAAACTTAAAAGTACCCAACTTCCAATAGAATGGAGGAGCAATTTGATGACTGACAGCTTAATTGCTTTCAGTGTAACACAACCACATGAACATAACACTTCGAGATTTCTATATATTATATATCAATGTTTATAAAAATATATTGAAGCTAATTCAAAAGCATCTAATGCTTTTAAAAATGAATCAGAAACTATATTTATACTAAAATACTTATTGATTACGACTTTTTATAAGAATTTATTAATTGTTTGCTTAGGAGATGACGTTATTATAAAACCAACTAAACGAGAAGAAGATTTGAAAGAAGTTCGTCAAAGACTTCCATCTCATCCAACAGCAGAAGAAGCTGTAGATCAGTTGCAAGCTTCAGAAAAACTCATTGCTGGTAATCATTTATTCTTTATACACAAAGTTAATTATTTCTACATAGTTATATACTTTTTTTGAAGACTTATATTATAATTAATTGATTGATCAATTAATAAATTAAATGAATTCATTAGAATAATTGTTTATATAATAGAGATTGGAGTAAACATTCAAGATATATTAATTCCATATCAATTCATTTTAAATTACAGTTTATTAAAATTTCTCATATAAAGAGGATTGTTGAGTTCATTTAATTGATTAAGATTTATTAAAATGTTTAATTGAATATAAATTTTCCTCAATCGTTACAAATGAATTATTTAAATGGCTAAGCAAAAAAAAAATTTATTATTGTGATTAATTAGTTGTTTTATTTAATTAATAATTTTGTAAATTGTAATAATTTTAAGAATTAAACGAAACATGGGAGGATAAACTCAAGAGAACAGAATTAATTCGTCATCAACGAGAAGCAGTATTCGCAGAAATGGGAGTAGCTGTAAAAGAAGATGGAGTTACAGTTGGAGTATTTTCTCCAAAGAAAACTCCACACTTAGTCAATTTAAATGAAGATCCACTTATGTCTGAATGTCTTATTTATTATATCAAAGACGGATTAACAAGAATCGGCTCAGCGGAAGCGAATATACCCCAAGATATTCAGCTTTGTGGTCCTCATATCTTGAGTGAACACTGCGTCTTTGAAAATCACGAGGGTATTATTACTCTTATTCCAAAATCAGGAGCTTTAATATACGTTAATGGAGCAGCAGTTAGTGAGCCAATTATATTAAAGACCGGAAGCCGAGTTATTCTTGGTAAACATCATGTTTTCAGGTTTAATCATCCTGAACAAGGTAATATTTTTGAAGAATAGTAATGTAAATCTGAAATGTATTTAAAATTAACTCAATAATTACGTGTATAGTAAGAGAACGTCGTGAGAAAAACTCACCAGCTGAAACCCCTGGTAATGCAGAAATAGTAGACTGGAACTTCGCACAAAGTGAATTGCTGGAAAGTCAAGGTATTGATTTAAGAGCCGAAATGGATAAGAGGTTAATGATGTTAGAAGAACAACATAGAAAAGAAAAGGAAACAGCTGATCAATTGTTTGAAGAAGAAAGGAAGGTAAACAATTATCTTTTATTTTATCAGTAAATAATAATTATTTGAAAGAAATAAATTAACTATTATTTATAGTAAGAATAAAGTCTTTATTGAAATAAATAAATTTATAGAAGAATTAGATAATAAATATTGAAATATTTGATTCAGTATGAGAACAATACCTATCAATAAAATAGAAAATTCAATTATTTTTATCATTTTTTAGAACTACAAAGCTCGAATAGATGCTTTACAAAAGCAGGTAGAAGAACAAAGTATGACTATGTCAATGTACAGTAGTTATACTCCAGAAGACTTTAATAATATTGAAGAAGACATCTTTGGTAAGTAATAACTATTGAGACATGTTTCATCATCAAAATAACAAAGAATCATTGGATTCACTATAAATCCAAAACATTTCATTTAATGCATGAAAATCAATTCTCGAATATACTATCACTGTTTTATGCTTCAAAGTGCCAATGAATGACTTCATACTCATAAAAGTAACACGAAATTGACAAAAATAATTCATTAATAATCGTCAATTCAATGAAAAAATATTCAAGGATTGGATAGAAATAAATAATCATAGAACTCATTCCGCTTGGCTATTCTGACTATTTTGCCTGGTGATGGCTTGCATTTCAGTCAACCCATTGTTTGACGCAGAGAGCAACTGGACTGAGCGGGAGTTCCAGCTGGCCGCATGGGCTTTCAGAAAATGGAAATATCACCAGTTTACTAGTTTAAGAGATGATTTGTGGGGCAATGCTATTTTCCTTAAAGAAGCTAATGCTATATCTGTTGAACTGAAGAAAAAGGTAAATTTATCAATTTTAAATATATTAATTAACATAATATTTAATCTTATTAATTACACGTATAATTTTTCCAGGTTCAATTCCAGTTCACTTTACTCACAGACACTCTTTATTCACCATTACCACCAGATTTATTGCCAGCAGATGACGAAGAGGATGATGACAGGCCATTCCCTCGCACCATTGTTGCAGTTGAAGTTCAAGACACAAAGAATGGAGCAACTCATTACTGGACTCTTGATAAACTACGGTAAACAAATGAATCTATATATCTATCTATATTGAAATATTAGTAATCATATTCATTTACATCTCGAAGGCAAAATAAATAGGAAATAGATAAAAATGACAGAATACTTTTTACGTATAAATATAGATAATTAAATAATTAAATTTTTAAGGGAAAAGTTAAAGTGTATAAATTATGTGTATAGACAGCGCTTGGAGCTGATGCGACACGTTTACAATGAAGATTTGAGTCCCAACACTCCGGAGACCAAAGAGGATTTATTCCAATGTCTAACGATCTACTCTAATCAAAGGTTCTCACTCGCTAATCTTTTGCCTTCGAGGTTGGTTCTCGGTCTCGCGAATTTATTTCATCAATTGTCTCCCTTTTGTTATTTATCAACAGATTATTAATATTATTACTAACACTGTTTAATTAATTGGCCAATTGTCAATCGGAAACTCATCAATGCTAAGCATTCAGTGTTAATGAAATTATTGAACTATTGAAATTTCAAGTCTATTGGTTATTAATAATTTTAATAATATTTTGTATCAAGTAAGCTTTTAAATAATATTTATCATTTGTCTTTATTCTTCTTTAGCTTATGTCTTACTTTCACTGTGGAGAAGAGTGCACGGCTTGCACATCTAATCATTTCTTTCCCTATCATCTATTGATTAATTTTTTTTTGCATATTTATCGCATTTGTAAAAAATGATCCATGTAAAATATAGTTAACTATTTAATTGTAATTTATTGCTAATTTTAATTTGTAAATTTATGTGATATTTTTCTTTTTAGACAACGTCTGGAATTAATGCGTGAAATGTATCATAATGAAGCTGAACTATCACCGACATCTCCAGATTATAATATTGAAAGTATAACTGGTGGAGATCCTTTCTATGATCGTTTCCCCTGGTTCAGAATGGTCGGAAGGTGAGAAAGATTATTTTAAAGATATTTTTTATTTAAATAACATTTTTAAAAAATAATGTTTATTTATAGATCATTTGTGTATCTGAGTAATCTACTTTATCCAGTACCTTTGATCCATAAAGTAGCCATTGTCAATGAAAAAGGTGATGTTAAAGGCTATTTACGAGTCGCAGTGCAAGCAGTAGTCGGTAGGTGTTAATCTAATATTTAAAAATAAATTTTTTTTCAAGTTTTTCGTGACCAATCCTTGTTCTAGAAGAGGAAAACAGTGAATATTCAAGTGGAGTTCGACAGTCTGCTCGTATCTCATTTGAAGATGACTTGTTTGGTTCTCATCAACGTGGAACTAAAAAATCCACCTTATTAACTCAAACTTTGGAAAAAAATCAGCAAATGATTATGCAAGAGGAACGTATTGTTGAAGGCCAGACTGAAACCAAAGAAGGTCTGAAAGATGAAAAAGATGAAGAAGTTGGTGATACTGATAGTGGAAGAGGAGATAGCTCAGTCTCGAGTGATATGAAGGAGGAAGAACTTCCGGATCACTTGCAACCCGGCGTCGAGTTTACATTTAGAGTGACAGTACTCCAGGCTATGGGTATTTCAACAGAATATGCTGATATATTCTGTCAATTTAACTTTCTTCATCGTGATGATGAAGCATTTTCTACTGAACCTGCGAAAAATACTGGAAAAGGAAGTCCTCCAGGATTCTATCATGTTCAAAATATTACTGTTACTGTTACGAAATCCTTTTTAGATTACCTTAAATCGCAACCAATTGTTTTTGAAGTATTTGGACATTATCAGCAACATCCACTTCACAAAGATGCTAAGCTTGATTAGTAAGCATTTTTTGTCATATTACTTTTCTAATATCTATTACGGTTAAAAATTGTAAACCTTTCTAAAAAAGAATGAACTAGTAGAGTGAGAGGTTAATAATTCAGTGTGAATATATTAATAATATAATTTTTATTAATTTATTTTAATTATAATTTGAAATTGAACTAAAAATTTCATTCTCTTTGTGTCAGCAGTGTTAGACAGCCACCGAAACGAATGCTCCCACCATCAATTCCAATTAGCCAGCCTGTTCGATCACCTAAATTTAGTTCAGTATTGCCATCACCAAGTACATCACACGTTCATGCAAAATATGACGTGCTTGTTTGGTTTGAAATTTGCGAGCTAGCACCGAATGGCGAATATGTTCCATCAGTTGTTGATCACAGTGATGATTTGCCATGCCGGGGTCTTTTCCTGCTCCATCAAGGTATCCAGAGGCGTATTCGTATTACAATCGTTCATGAACAAGCTTCAGAGCTTTGCTGGAAAGATGTACGAGAATTGGTAGTTGGAAGAATTCGTAATACTCCAGAACCTGAAGAAGAAGACAATGACTCGTCTGTTTTGTCGTTGGGTCTTTTCCCTGGAGAATATTTAGAAATACCTGGAGATGATCGTTGCATGTTTAGGTAAAAACAACATTTTACAGTATAACAAAATGTAGCTTGTAGAACAACTTATTCATAGAACTAAATATTTTATCCTATTTTTATTAGGTTTGAAGCCGCTTGGGATAGTTCATTACACAACTCAGCTTTGCTAAATCGTGTCACTTCATACGGAGAACAAATTTTCATGACAATTTCTGCTTACTTAGAATTAGAGAATTGCGGAAGACCAGCAATAATAACTAAAGATCTCAGTATGATCATTTATGGAAGAGATGCTCGCGTTGGACCACGATCTCTAAAACACTTATTTAGCGGAAGCTATCGAAATCAAGAAGCAAATCGGCTTAGTGGTGTCTATGAGCTCGTATTGCGACGTGCTTCAGAAGCCGGAGTACAAAGACGTCAAAGAAGAGTTTTGGATACAAGTTCTACGTATGTCAGGGGCGAAGAAAATCTTCATGGATGGCGACCACGTGGCGATAGTTTAATCTTCGATCATCAGTGGGAGTTGGAAAAGTTAACAAGATTAGAAGAAGTTGAAAAAGTTCGACATACGTTATTACTAAGGGAAAAATTAGGAATTGATAAAGTTCCTTTGTGTAATAAAACTATACATGATTTTACCAAGAGCGAAAAGGTATGAAAAATTCTAATGTACTTTTTGTAAATTATTTAAATTCATTTCCGAGTTATATATTTATTCTTTTAGTATGGTAAACTTTAATCTGTGAAAATTATTCTCAAAATTTATATTTTATTTAATTTGAATAATTATTTCTAAATTTATGAGAGTAATTTTCTTTTAAATTAACAAATTTTTAACGTGAACCGCTTTGACCCTTAAATAGTATACTATTCTCCTGCAGGAAGTCTGTAATATGGTAGCCAAAGCAACAAATGAACCCCATGCTAGCCCAGTAAAACTAAAAAAATCTTCAAGCAAAGATGTTTATGAACCATGGGAAATGACTGAACGAGAAAAGGAGCTTTCTACAAAATATATAAAACTTATTCAAGGAAGAATTCCAAGCAAGGAACCCATGGTTTTAGGTGATGTGTCACCAGGAGAAGACACAATAACTGATATGTCAGCATCAATGATGTCTTCAGTAGTTTCTTCATCATCTCAAGAGTCAGTATCTTCTACGAATCATTCTTTTGAACAGGTAACACTCCCTGTAAGCCTGAAACGCCTAGTAGCGGTTGTCCGAATAATCACAAATGCTTGTCATTGCTTGCAATCACTTGCTAATATTTCACAAAAGAAATGATTGCATAAAAAAATTATTGAATTTATAATTAGAATTTCTGCTTAGTCATCATTAAACTTTTCATGAATATGAATCATTATTTATGATTAAATAGCTACATTAAATCGAAATTAGACAAATGGCTCGGCTAAAAATAACTAAGGGACAACCGCTTTAAAAACGTTCCGGGTACAGAAAGTGTTACTTGCAGCTCGGGATAATAGTGCGGAGCAGGTCTAAGTCGTGCATCTTTAGGTTGAGCTCACCAGAACGTGCAAGGTTGGCAGAACTTCAAGAAAGTATGATGGCTGGTGATTCTGCTAGTCAATCAAGTTCTTTAGCACCAGCTCCACTTGGATCAACTTCTCCGGTTAAAGAGAACCTTGTTCTTTATGTTCCTGAGGTTGAGGAAATTCGTATTAGCCCTGTGATTGCTAGAAAGGGATATTTAAATGTTCTTGAACATAAAACGAATGGCTGGAAGAAAAGATGGGTGGTATGTAATCATTTTTTTTAGGTATAAAAAAATTATTTATAGCATGAGTCATTAATGGTACGAATTATTTTTTTGTTTTAGGCTGTAAGGAGACCATACGTATTTATCTTTAGAGAAGAAAAAGATCCGGTAGAACGTGCATTAATTAATCTTGCAACTGCTCAAGTCGAGTATTCTGAAGACCAATTAGCAATGGTCAAAGTACCTAATACTTTTAGGTAATTAAATGGGTTTTAAATTTTTACAAGTAACATAAATTAATAGCTAGATATACTCATTGTAATGAATTTTTTAGTGTCGTTACTAAACACAGAGGCTACCTGCTTCAAACTTTAGGCGATAAGGAAGTTTATGACTGGTTATATGCGATAAACCCTCTATTAGCTGGACAAATAAGGTCTAAATTAGCACGCAAAGGTCCATCAATTGCTAATAACCCAAACGCATCTATTATTCTCTCAGCAACAGCACCACCACCAGAAATTCAATGCCAAGGAAAGTGAGTCACCGAAACAATTATCGAGTACGTAAATGCCATTACCAAAGCGTCAAAAATTGTTTTTAGACGTTCTTGCTCAGTACTCGAGACATCTAATGATCTCTATAAATTACGATTTACGGTGATATTTGAATAAAATTTGGTTCCATTGATAAAAAACATTATCTGTAGGATTAAATCATTAGTTTAATATTCATTATTATTAATTGATTACGAGTAAATTATTATTTATTCTGAGTTAATATATTGCTTAATGAAATATATTTTGACGAAAAATTAATGGAACATGCAATGTCAAATTCTGACGCGGCCTGAATGATATAATTGTTGGATACATAAATACGTAAACACAATCATTAAAGTGTTATAAGTTATAATTTAATAAAACGGAGAAAAAAATGAAAGGGAAATAAAACGGAAAATTAGTATTGTTACTAGAATTGTTTAATAAACAAAAAATGCTTAAACTCGCCGAACGTTTTTGATAACGTTTTTAACGGTTGATGACTTCATTCTTCCTGTATTAATTGTGTATTTTCTTAATATTGATAATTATCAGTCAACATTTTACAATTGGCTATTGTTTTACATAAACAAAATCTACTCTCTAATTGTTACAAAAAATTTTTCAACCAAAAAAATAATGATGATTAGGGGATAAGTTATATATCAATAATTATCAGTGGTAAACTATTGATAAAAAAGAGCAATTTCATTCAATGCATTTAAATATCATTTTATTCCTTAGTTAGACAATCGAATATATAAATGTTATTTGTTATTTAATCATGTTTATTTATATGTTCTCTATTGAATTGAACATTTTTTAATAATTTCATAGAAAATATATTTTTTATTAAAACAAATTTAACTCAACTATTGAACAATCTCAAAGTTACCCTTAATGAAATTATCATTAAAAACATTCATGTTTGACTCATTCCTAATTATGAGAATAATAAATGGAAAAATTTTTAGAGTGGAAATAAAATTACTATATAATGAATAAGATTCATGGAAAAAATGAAATCTTACCGATATAAACGACAATTCTTTTTCAAAGTCATGACGATATTTCGCATAAATGGCAACACTTTTAAGTATTGCAGCACTGAATTGATACTAATCGTGACATTGATAATATTAATAACAATTAATAATAAAACATAACATCATGGTATATAATTAATAATTATTGTTAGAATTATTGACGCTGTAATTATAAATTATTGAATTTGTCATTATTTATCATCAATTTTTAAATTCAAATTTTATCTTGATTTTATTGAGTAAATTTTTTTTTATAAAAAAGAAAAACAGAATCATCGCTTTCAGATGTGGACAGAT
Source organism: Chelonus insularis (assembly GCF_013357705.1). Taxonomy (NCBI): domain Eukaryota; kingdom Metazoa; phylum Arthropoda; class Insecta; order Hymenoptera; family Braconidae; genus Chelonus; species Chelonus insularis. The sequence goes on from NW_023276776.1 coordinate 3,205,636, forward strand.
TGCATAGGTAGTTTAGTATTGTATATAAAATGAAAAAAAAAATTGAGAAAATAAGAGAAAAAAAGAAGAAATAAAGAATATAGACATAAGTATTAACTAAAATATATATAAATATAAAAAAAAATGATGCACGCTTTTTTATTTGAATTTTTTAAAGTTTTTTTTTTTATTTCATTGTAATCATAAAAAGTAACTATTTCAAATTCATATGCCATAAGTATATTTACACTGAATTTGTAATTGGTAAATATAAATATTTGTGAATTTACTTGGAAAAAATCATCTAGTCATTATTTATTTGAAGAAAAAAACAATTAAATGTATTAATCAGGCAGAAAAAGAAAGCAAGTTTTCAAAAAAAAGGAATAATATTGAAAAAGAATATTTTTTGGGTAAATAAATTTTATTCTTCTGATGAATTTCTTAGGTTTTTCAAGTATTCTTAAACAGATTTGTCGAAAAGTCGAAAAGACATAAATGAAGAATACATTATTTAAAAATAACTAAATAAGTGAATAATTATAAGTAAATAAAATTTTAAAAACTGTGTTACCAATTTACCTTGCTTGCTTGACTGTTGTAGTAATTAATAGTTTTATTTTGTTAAATCGTATATAAACATAAAAATTATAATTAATTAATATTATTGATTATTGAAATTGAATTAAAAAAATATTGATATTGATATATGTAAGCTCTAAATAAATGAATAAATAAAATATGAAATAATTAATATTCTGATTACACTCGTTAATCATAAGTTAACCATCAATCAACGTTAAACAGAAATTCTAATTAATTTTACTGACGAAAAAAACGATATAAAAAACCCTATAAATGATAAATAATAAGTTGACTAAATATTGCTGTAAGACTTAATAAATGTCGCGAGAGAATGAAAATTGTCGAGAGATTTCGTGAAATAGTAGCATAATTTATTAAAACTATCTTGAATGGATTTATTATTACTAATTTATATCCGATTCAAAACTTTATGCATTACTACAAGCTACGAATAGACAGAGAATATTTATCTAAAGACATGACTAGTGAAAGTAAGTAATTGTATGAATTTTATTCTAAATTAGTTGCAAAAATACCTTCTATACTAATGAATCTTTAATGAGTACTACATATATTTTGAGTTTATTTATAGGCATTCGGAGAATTAAAAAATGTATATTGATTTGATTAGTAATGTATCTATCATTTTTAAATAAGTTCATTACTTGACTTATACATTAGTAAACGATGTCGATGCAATCATGTAATTAATTTATCAATAAAAGCTTATGTGCTTAAAACAATATATCTTATTATTGTTATAATTTTTTTGTATCTTAATATAACTATAATCTTCTATCAGTGTAATAGTTGATCCATCACTTTCTTTACTAAAAAGTTCTATGAATACTTTGCTCAGCAATCAATAATATCACCTTCAATACAATATCAAAAGATAAATCTTCAATTGTGAAAGATTAACTAATATGATTTAAACAATGAAAATTTTTTTTCAATATATATGTTGGCTTTTGTGGGGTTCAACACAGTATGTAGGTTTTAGTTTTGGTTTTATTTATGTAATCACTGATAAAACAATAGAAAAGCTACTCATACGAACACCGTTCTCCAACTGAGGCTAAATGTGACAATTAGAAAACTTAAAGGGAGGGAGAGTGACAACAACGATGCTAAATTTTATCTGATAGAGGTATTTATTAGTAAAGTCACTCTCACACGATAGAATATAAAGAATTATACTTAAGTCGAATTGAGAAGAGAATTCCTCAGACACTTTTCGAAGAGATACTTCACAGAAGTATATCTATAGTAAGTTTAGGTTACACAAGCTACTGTAATAATTAAACCAGAATTTTTTCTTTTTCTTTTCAAAGTATGCGGAGCGTCTCTTAATAATAAGGCCCAAATGATATATAGACGCCATGTTTCAACTCTCACAATAAAAAAATAATGGATTTTTTTAAATTTTAACTTCAACAAGTGCTTAAGCTTGTTAATATCAATTAAACAAAAGTATAACTTTTTATGCAGTTTTGGTTTAGTTATCAAGATCAACTTAACGGGAAACTTTAATTTTAATAAGCATAGTATCACTTTGTAGTTAAAACTGGTGATATTGAAGGTTGGAAGTAATTGAAGCAAAAATGCGAATGAATATTTCAACTATTTGTTTTATTATCCAACAACATACGTTATATTGTAAATTGTCAAGAAAAAGAAACTTTAATTAGTTTTGGTCTTACAGTACACTAGTTTTAATAATTATTCAATAATGATAAAGACAAGGTTAACTGCATTTTTCCTCAACATTCAACATTATTTTAAAGACTTTCTTCCTCAATACTGAAATAACTCATGCAATATCATACGAAATATTAATGATGTATTTACAAAAATTACATGTTCTTTATGAATTCTAACATAAGGATATTTCTTTAAACTGCTATTTTAAACTGATAAAAAACTAATAAAAAGGCCGGTTTTAAACTCATAAATTCAGTTTAACTCCTGGTTTGTCTTCATTTCGACTATTATTTACATAGTTCTCACTTGAGGGTTTATAAAAAAAAAATAATAACTCAATATATCATGTTTTCATCCAAAAGAAGCATCATAATATTGGTAGTTGTTATTGCAACATGTATTCATGTGAATTCAGTTGAAGGTATTTAAAATTTATCATTTTATTTAGCTTCGTTGAAATCAGTTGATCAATAAAGGAATAAATAAAAATGTCTTACTGACAATTATTGAAAAAAAAGGTATACTGAGATTCCTGCAGATTAATCAATTCATCCATCTATTTGAGGATGTACTCTAAACTACATTTAAGACAGTATTAAGCCGTTTAAACAGACATACGAAGTAGTTATAACATCAATTTTTGTTACTTTAATTGATTATCATCTATAAATTAATTGTAACTTATTTTAAGGATTGAGACAAAAACGGCAAACCGATAACAGTGGATCCACTGCTTCACCAACTACAACACCACCTTCATCATCAGGCACATCGTCAGATTCTCCAACCAAACCTGCTAGCAAAGGACTCCTTACTTTCCTTGGTGATACTCTTGTGCCTGTTCCACTTGTTGGGGGTATTGTATCGCCAATTTTGTATTTAGTTGGTGGTATGTTAGGAGGTATTCTTGGTATCTTGGGCTAAAAATGAAAAAAATAAATCCACCATATATTGTTGACAGATTTTACATCAGTCTGTAATGAGAAAATATGCCAAAAGCATAAATAAATGAATTAATCATATAAATTATTTGCAAAATAAATTATTTTTTCAAAATTTCACATGTTTTTTTATCCACTTTCTTTATTTATTAATATTGAAAATTCAATTAAAACAGAGATAATGTTAAATAAAGTAATGATAGTCATTAAATGCATATCATTTTTCTAATCTGTCATCAAATTATAATTTAATGTATTATTATGTTTATTGACGAGCGAATCCCTTTGACTTTGTTTTCAAAATATTAATGTTATCAATCACAGAAAATAAAGTAATGAATAGTAACCCTGTATTGAATGAAAATTGAACAGTTTAAATTTTTATCTAGCCAACCACCTTTCACCTTCTATATAACTACATAGAGCTTAAAGCTCAAATTGTCACCCTAGATCCATTCAACTAATTGAAATAAAATTTCTTCAAAAAGAATCTTCAAATTGGCATAGCCGTTTTACGTAATTCTTGTACTGACAAACAATCAAAAATTCTGAGGATTATATCAAATTTACTACTTTATGATATTTCAATAAATATGAGTAATTCATGTTTTGGATTTAATCATCTCAACGTTATTCTAAAAAAAAATTCTAGAAATACTAGAATAGAACTATATAAGTCATACTTTTACTAATATTAATCACGACATTATATTTTATAAAATAATTGGGTCCGATTTATGCATAAGTGTTGATATCTTCTGACTAATTGAGAATAAAAGCTAATGAAGTTTTATCAGTAAACTATTGAGCATTGAATAACTATTCAATAACTATCATTAGCTGATAAAAAAACCTATAAAAAGGCATTCTCTTGACATTGGTAATGTTTACTTGACTTTAAACTTTCGTTGGATATAATTGTTCCTCAATTTTTCATTTAAAATGAATTTTTCAAATGAAAAACTTGTATTGATTGTGGTTATTATCTGTGTATCTATTAGTATGGCACAATGTAAGTATCTCATTTTCATAAGTAATTACTCTAAAAACACTTAAATAATTATGGTTTATTATTTTCAATATTTTTGCTATGATTAATATGGCTAAGCAGCGGATGAACCAAAGAGAGGAGGAATGTTTACCTATCTCGCAAGAATGATGCATAGTGTACCACTTGTGGGAGGATACATGGCTCCAATCTTTTCAGGCACTGGAAGGCTTATGAGTGCTACTATGGATATGTTTAGTTGAGCAAGAATTATTCTAATTGAAACAAACAAAATTGATAATTAATTGATTGTAAATCTGATAAGATATATGGTTTAAAATTTTCTGTAATAAATAATTCAATAAAAATTGAACATAAAGAAGTGAAAATATTTCATCTACTTTTTTCCTATATTTTCCTTCTTTCCTTAATCATGTACAATATATTCATTATTTAATTTTTAGGGAATAATTTGTTAATTAAATTTCAAAAGAATCTTCCCAAGAATAATTATGTCTATTAAATAATTTGAAGGAAAGATTTTTCTTATTAATAATTCTAAAATTTATTCTATATATTAGTGTTTTATTATCATTTGTTATGTAATGTACCTATTTGTTGGTAAATTATTGTCTATAAGTTTCTCAATAGCAAAAAAAAATCTAGTAGTAAAACACTTATGCAAACAATTATAACAATAACAATTCATCGATCAGACGTTTTTTAAAAAATGGTTCTACATTCGACGAAATGAAACATTAGTTCAAAAAGTTCAAACTTTATTATTAATATTCCTTAAAAATTAATTGATATTGATATTTTCTAATGTACTATAAAAGAATGATTTTCTACATAAAATCATGATGACTGAGAAGAGTAATTGATGGAAAATATTCAAATGATCTTCAATTTGATTGATTACTCTTATTATATTACCATGACATTCGAATTATAAGTTATAAAAATGCACTAAGTGTTAATTATAACAATCTAGAATGCATAAGATTATTTAATAATAATGTTTACTATTCAAGGTTGTCATAATTGTTTTTATCTTTAACTCCGCTTTCGCTATTATGTTATTTAGAAGCGATCAAAGCCGTTATGTACTATGACTCCTAGGTAATTAACTGAATGATAACGAATTTATAAAAGAAGGCTTTGCCTAAGCCATCACCATTCCACATATAATTCTTGTCCAATATCAACAAGTATTAAGAAAATAAAAATAATAATTGGTTTTAAAAAATGAAATCGCCAAATGGAAAAATTGTATTATTTTTTGTTGTCATCTTGGGATGTACATATATCAGTGATGCAGGTGAACATTTTTTTCTTTAAAAGTCAATAAGTTGAAATCGCTTTCAGACTTATGTCAGTGAGTTTTACGACTAAACATATTGTCAAAAATTTCATGAGAAATATTCAAACCATTAACTATGTACAGATGTTATGTAAATGAATAATGATTCTTCAACATTATTAAGTATGTAAGTATATATTTATAAATATATATTTTATGATAAAAATTTTATTAGGCAGAGCTAGACGACAAGCAACAACATCCTCCAGTATGAGTGCCAGCTCACTTACTACAGCTGCATCTCCAACATCTTCACCGATGTCTGCTCAAACTACTCCAGCCTCTGTATCATCAGGTTCCACCAGTTCGTCTATGTCATCTGGTGGTGCCAGTTCATCTAGCCCATCTATGTCATCTGACCCATCTAGCTCTTCAGGTTCATCTAGCCCATCTATGTCCTCTAGTGGTGCTGGTTCATCTAGCCCATCTATGTCATCTGACCCATCAAGCTCATCTAGCTCTTCAGGTTCATCTGACCCATCTATGTCCTCTGGTGGTGCTGGTTCATCAAGCCCATCTATGTCTTCTGGTGGTGCTGGTTCATCTAGCCCAAGTATGTCATCTGACCCATCTATGTCCTCTGGTGGTGTTGGTTCATCAAGCCCATCTATGTCTTCTGGTGGTGCTGGTTCATCTAGCCCAAGTATGTCATCTGACCCATCTATGTCATCTGGTGGTGCTGGTTCATCAAGCTCATCTAGCTCTTCAGGTTCATCTGGAAGTTCCAGTAGTTCTGGTGGAAGTGGGATGTTTACATATATGGGTGAAATTACAGATATGGTACCATTAGGTTTTCTTCTTTCACCAGTATTTTATGGTATCGGATACATGTTTGGTGCACTTGCCTCTATGCTGAGTTGAAGATATTGTTCGACATTAATAAAAGTTTATTGTCCATATTATGTATAATAAAATTCTAATATTAAGAGAACAATGTATCCAGATATATGTATAAAATAAATATTTTTGTCGATAATACAATAAAAATTCTTTTTATTTATGTAAATAGAAATTCATGTTTTTCAGTGTTAGTGATTTAATAAAAAGATTTACTGATAGAATAAAAATTTATTTAAATTATTGTCTTTGAGTTATTAAAAATATAATAAAGAGTTGATGAACGTAGTATAAAGCATTTTAAAAAATCATTTTAGTTCTAATATTGATAAAATAATTTTACTAGAATCAATAAAATCACATTTTATTTTGATATATATAAATGCAGCTGAGGCGTATATGTCTGTATGTACCCAATTGTGTTGAATGTCAGTTCGACGGTTATAGTTAGGTGAAATAATGATTATGTGAGCGAGCGGGGGTCGAAATGCAGCTGCTAAAGGGGGCTAAAAGAGGGGATAAGAGGCACGCGCCAGATAGGAAGCACCCCCAATCGTACTTCTAACGGTTTATAGACAACAACTCAACATCGTATTAAAGACCGTTAAAATTTTTTTGTCAAAATCTGTTTTTTTTTTATAAATTATTAGATTAATTTTTTCTGTTAATTAATTACAGTGGTTAAAAATACTATATAATCATGAAAAGATCATGCTCTGTGAGTTTTTATTAATTTATTAATATTAATAGCTTGTTTTTATTGTATTGATGATTAAAAAGTTTTTATAATTATTAATTAGGCTCCCTCTCTTACGAATAAGGAGAAGGTGAAGAAAGTTAAAGAAGAACCAAATTCTCGAGAATATTTACAATTAGCATTAGCTAAAGTTCTAGAGTTGCAACGAGCTGTGAGAGATGATTCGTACTTTGATAATAATACCAGTGATTTAGGTAACAGTTTTGCGTTAACAATATATTTTGAAAGATTTTAAATAATTTTTTGTCAATAAATAAATTTATTTTTACAGAAGAATCTGATACTGAAGAAGAAGTTATGAAAAAGGTATTAACAAAAGTATTCAAAGATCTTCCTGGATCATCATCTACCATCACATCAGCAATAAGTCGTGCTATTCATCCAACTCCAAGAGAATATTCTAGAATTCGTGCTAAAAGTATTCAATTATCTGGTTATGATACATGCAGGAAAGTTGCTGTAGATTTTATGAAAAATATTGTTAAATATACTCCAAAGTATGAAAAATCAACTTCGGAAAATGAAGAAATAATCCAAGAAATTCATCATACAAATAAAAGAAGAGGAACTGTTTCTACTGAGTACGAATTGAGATCACGGATGTTGAAGAGTTTAGATCTTCATTTAGCAGCTAAGCAACGTGATTATACCTTGAAACTAATGAGACTTTAATTATTAATCATGCAGCTTTATTATTAATATTCTTTTCAATATACATAAAATCTAGTCCCTGATGGTTTTAAGAGAGAAATCCATTTTTTATGGATGTTGATACTAAGTTCATTAGTTTTGATAAATTAAACATATTTTCTAATTAAAGAAATATATTGATGCTATTTTATATATTAATAATTAACGAACACGTTTTTCTAGTCTATTGACAATTTCCATTTGATTTATAAAAGTTGAAATAAGGACATTTTCAATATGTGCATCATTCTAGTCATAAATAAATATGTACACTTATTAAGTATTTAATTTTATACTATATGTAATGAATAGTAAGTAATGTGTTATCAATGAAAAACCAAAATTTTAAATGAAACTAACACAAAATACATTAATTTACATGGAACGATTTAAGTGTCAAAATTTTATTTATCTTCCCGAAAACAAATAACTTCATCATCGTTTTTTATTTCTAAAGTTTAAATAAAGAAATAATAAATGTATATAAAACAATGTTAAGAATGGTAAAAAAACAAAATTATACATTTCCATGCATTCTACTTAACTTAGATATTGTGTAAAATAACTACAAATAATTGTTCAGTATTGATAAGAAATTATAAAAAGTCGTTCTTGACAGTTATCACTTTTAGTTCAACAATAGTTTTTGTTCAATATTTTTATTTTATATATTTCTAAAAAAATTAAAATAAAATAATCTTACAAAATGAATTCATCAAATCAGCAAATTTGGTTATTTTTACTTGTGGTTATAGGATGTATTCATATCAACACAGCATTTGGTAAATATTTAATTAATGTGAAACTATAAAGTGAAAATAGAATGCAATTTTAAAATGTAATGTGGATATAAATTATTATACTACTATTTCAGCAGCGAGACAAAAACGTCAATTAGTTCTAGGATTTGCAAATTCATCACAACTAACGACAGAAGCTCCTAGTTTATTAGGTACCACTGGTGAATCATCGGGATCACTGGGTGATTTAATTAATAATTTGATGGGGTCGTCTGACGATACAGGATCATCAGAGGATACAACTACATCAACGACTACAACTACAACAACAACGACGACGACAACAACCACCACCACCACTGAAGCTCCAGATACAACATCATCAACAACAACTGAAGCTTCAGAAACAACTACAACAACCGGATCTACAACTGACTCTACAGGGTCTACAGAATCTACTACTGATTCTTCAGGATCTACAGAAGCAAATGATCAGACAACAACAGAATCTTCTGGAGGAGGTCTTGATGGCTTTCTCAGTAGTTTATTCGGTGGGTCATCTGATGACTCTTCAGAGTCAGAATCAACAACTGACTCTTCAGGATCTACAGAATCTACCACTGATTCTTCAGAAACCACAACTGACTCTTCAGGATCTACAGAATCTACTACTGATTCTTCAGGATCTACAGAATCTACCACTGATTCTTCAGAAACCACAACTGACTCTTCCGGGTCTACAGAATCTACTACGGATTCTTCAGGATCTACAGAAGCAAATGATGAGACAACAGAAGGTAACACCGGTAATAATGGATTATTTTCATGGATTGGCGATACTTTTGCTGGAATTCCTTTGCTCGGAGGAATTATTGCTTCACCGTTTTACATGACTGGTAGTATACTTGGTATATTTGCTGGATTTTTAGGCTGAGAAGCAAACAATTACTTGAATATTTTTAGGTTGAAGTTATCATAGATTCAAAGAATATATTTTATAAAATAGTTCAAAACTATTTAGTCAATAATGTAAAGTTAAAAAATAAATGAACATAAATCTGTTTTTAATTTCTTCATCAATCATCATTGAGTTGTCTTAACTTTCTCATTATTCCTATTTTATTCACATATTATATAATTTTTTAAATATGTAAATACTTTCAATTATTGAGGAAATTTTAAATTTGGCGAATGAAAATTGGAAGTAATCATGCAATTATGATAATTTCAAGGTAAAAAAGTTTTCATTATCGACATCAATAATGATGAAAAATTTGTTGTAAAGAAAATAATATCTACAATGTTATGAATATATCAAAATTTAAAAATAATGTAATAGCACTGAATCGGAGAATAATCGGCGATAGACTGGCAAGAAGAGTTTGTATAAAAAAATTATTTATTTCTTTACAATATTGAATTGTTAATAAAAAAAATTCTACAATTTTAATATAGTACGTATGACGTCTTATTTCTATGCAATAACTCTCACAACATGATATATATCCTTTATCAACTAATTATTTTTTCATATAATCACGTTTTTGATTTTTTAAATCATATGCAAGTAGATATAATTATTAAAGTTTAAAAACAGTTATTGAATCATTTAATAATTAATATTAACAATTTATTCTATGAAGTATAATATCGAAATCTACATTATGCTTAAATTCCACATTTTTGCTTCAAAGCTTTCTAAAAAAATATATACTACAATTAAAATTATAATTCATCAATTAATATCAACGTTAATCCATAGAATGAATTGTTAAAGTGATTATTTTAATATAATACTACGTTAAAAAATGGTAATTGACATTGTTGACTGCTGTCATATTTTATTCTCATTGAATCAATTGTTTTCTTATCTATGCATAACATATCTACTTGTATTATTTTCCTAATTTTATGTAAAGTCTTCTTAATAGAGTCTACCATTGATTAATATAGTATTGCAATAATTTTTTTCTTATTTTAGAACGTCAAATGCACGTAAATCAATGAGTCTAGTATACATTTAGAAATGAATCAGTCGTGCTTGAGTTTTTTTAAGTTTACATTCATTGTTCTTATAGCACAATTAGCGATAATTTAATTGAGTCAAATAGATATAAATTTTTGTCATTAATACTTGAAAAAATACAATATTCAAATTATATATTGATTGAAATTCAAGTTAAAATAAACAAATATTATAAAGTATTTTTCAAGATTTATTTTTAAAAAAAACAGCAACGCTGCTATATTAATTTTATTCGATCCTTTTATCAATGTTTTTCATCTGATAAACTTATCCATTATTGATTGTTTTTTTTTATTATTCTACAATTTCATTGGCACACGTCTTTTCTGAGTCTTCAGTCAAACAATTTTTAAAAAAATTCAAGTACAGAAAATTCTTCACATCCCTTTTCAAGGCTTTTATAACATCGTTATTTTCTTTTTATCAGTAAAAATGCAAATAAATATTTGTTTGTAAATAATTTGCATTAACAAAAAGATAATGACTTACCTTTAATGTTAAAATTATTATTACATATTTAACTTGTTTTTAATTTTCAATAGAATTTGTCATCAATTGTTTATATCAATTTATCGACTTTCTTGATGACAAGAAAGCTGATGATGAAGAAGAAGTCGATGTGGACGGCTTCTCTTCATCACATTCTCCTCAGTGTTGTTGAACAAGTGTTGGACCACCTCCAGGATTTCTCCAAGGATCAGGGATATCAAAATGAGCTGGTACAGTTAATAGAGCATCAGCTGCAGTTCGGTTAGCATTACAGTTTTGAGGTTTATTCCTGGTAGTGTTAACACACTCAATAGGCATCTTAATGAACTCTAACCGATAGTCAAAGCCATGACTTGAAATTCGTATAATTGTGTGAAGTGGTACTTCCATATAAGGCAATTCTTCAGGTTTTTTGTCAAGGAAAAAGCCAATTAAACAACGTAAAACTGCTTGATGTGAAACCACAAGAACATTGTTTGCTTGTTCAAGTTCTGCTATCACGGGTTCTACTCGTTGCATTATGTCTACATAGCTTTCGCCCCAAGGGTAACGATATCGAAGTTTATCCTGATCTCTCCAAGCAAATTCCTGAAGTGAAAAAAGGAATTTTCTTTAGATAATTAGTTAAATTGATTATGAAAATTGTTCAAGAAATTTTGTAAATATACCTGTGGATAATGTTCTTGCATTTCTTCATAAGAAAGGCCTTCACAAATACCCGCATCAAGCTCATTTAATTCAGCAACGTGCTCTTGAGGTGCTTCGATGCCTCGTGCTGTTGCAATTGTTCTTCGTAACCGGCTGGTAAGCACACGCAAGTCTGGTATATGCATTGCATTAATTCTTGTAGCTAATGCTTGAGCATAACGTTCTCCACGTGCACTTAATACTGCATCACCTCCAATTTTTCCCAAGACGTTGTATTCACTTTCACCATGCTAAAACATATTCAATTACAATTTAATATAAATTTTATATATTTAGATAAAAATTTTAAAATGAATTATTTATTATTCTTACCCGTGAAAAATAGAGAGTGTGTGGTTTAATATTAATACAGCCCAGATATCCAAGGACTTTACTCTCAACATGTCCACTGACTTTGTGTACTTGAATATCCAAAGTAATAGTGTCGATAGTAACCCTGGGATAATTTTTCTCATCCATTGGTTCATAAGCACGAACATAGTGTGCTACCTTGAGCTTTAGATCTTCTGCAGCTGCCAAGGGATCCATTCTAGCATAATCGGCGCTGTGACGAATCACCTCAGCATAATTTTGCTCCAGAGCTTTGGGATCATCACAGACACACTCGATGAAGAGAACTCGATAACCCAGTTGTCCATTGAAGTAGTCAAATACCTCCGCACGTTGATCTTTCCTCACCAGGCAACCATCGAGGATCTTAACGTGCAAAGGAAGAAAAAAAACTCATCCTTTATACATTTCCAATACTCAGGAAGGTTTTGCAATTACTTTTCATAGCAAAATACATTTTTGATAGTTCATTGATTGGAATATTTTACCACATAATATTTAAAATAATTTTTTTGTAAACAATTTGTTTATTAATTATTTATAAGTGGTATTATTTAATTGTTTTGAAGGACAGTAGTGTTTTTTGGTGACGAATATGCTTACAGCTACAGAATTTCCAGATGCCAACCATGCAGCGCAGTCGTGCATCGCATCACGCGTTGCCAACGACCTGAGGGCTGAATTAGCTGCGTGATCCGGACGGAAAAGCTCGTGGGTGCCATAAAGCTCGAGTTTCTTCCGCCGATAATCACTTACTCGCATCACTATAAACAAAGAAATAAAATCTTATTAATATAACTATTGAATCTTTATTGTAATTTATACTGATTATAATTGTTTTCATTCAATTTTCATTAGGTTGAGATGTTAGAAAAAAATATAGACATCTTAATAACAAATAGATTAACTAATGTTTATTGTTATCAATCGATTGGCTTAACGTCTTCATTTTATCAAATATAATTCCCAGTAATATTTATTATATAATATATATATATATATTGTTGCTCAATCTTGATTATTTTATCTTAAAAAATAAAAAGGAAGTTGTTGAAAATAACTATTGATATGAAAGAAACTTCAATTTTTCCTTTTTGTATATAGATTTGTTCTAAATAAAAATAAATTTTCGAATGAAAGAGTGCATTTGAAATAAATTTAGTTTTCTTAGTCAGTATTGTGAAATTAGGGTATGCGCGTGTTCAACAAGATTGTTGCCAATTTCCACTGACGTAATCAATTAATTTAAGTGACCGAGGTCAATAGACCGATATTACTATGCTCAGATCTTATATCGATTGTTGATTATCATGTACAATAATATTGATAATAATAAATCCATTCCAATAATTAGAGTAAAATAGATTATTATTAATTTTAGTTACATAATTACCTTTAGCAGACTCGCCACTCCAATTAAGCCTTCGTGCAAGACTTTGTGCAACTTGAGATTTTCCGCGTGCAGGAAGACCAGACATAGCAATTACAACTCCAGAAAATTTTCTTGGTGATTTTAAAATTCCCGGAGCTCTCACTGATGAATCTTTATTCGATTCTGAAAAAAAAAACAGATTATTTTTTAATGATACATATTTAGTTAATTTAAAACTTCTGGCATTACACACATATATATTACACTATAGTTCTTGTTGATCATTTTATATTGCAACTAATATTTTCAATCCAAATGAATGCACTTAGATTTAAATAATAATAGAGCTTATTACAGCTAATTACACTATTTTATATTGTCGTCTAATTTAAATAATTGAATCGTTAACTAATTATATAATTAAAAATTTCCTCAACTTAATTTTAACTATGAAACATTAACTCACCAACAATACACATTGTGAACTGATAAAATAAAAGGACTATTGAAGAAGATTAAATAATGACACGTTCAGATATCGCGAGAATCTGTTTAGCACTGAAGATTAGATGATAATATTGTGACATTTATACACATTTTCCTCTATTTCAAGCTGTTGACGTTTATTTTGAATGTGAAGTATATATTCGTAGAAGCAAACTAACACTTATGTATTTAATGCATGTTTTGTTCACTATGTATATTAGATGAACAACGTCATTTATTCTGTGTTTAATAATTTTTTAAAAATTTCATTGATATTCAATACTATATTGATTTATGATTGAGTAAAAAATTAATTGTTTTAATATAGAGTGAATATTTTTTAAAAATATTTTCTAAGAAGGAAGTAATTTAGTTTTATAAGAATGACAATTATTGTATTCGTAATTTTATTTCAAAAGAACTCTTAGTAGTCATTATTCATTTATTTATCGCTTTTGAAAAAAAATAACTGAAATTTCTTTGTTCTTATTGCTTTGCAATTTAAAGAATAAAATTTCATGAACGAGGAAGTAAAACGTGTCATTCAAGACCTTCTAAAAGACTGCGATTGACTTCGGTCAAGACATGATTTTATACTATCGTTTTTTCAATTGAATGAATCATTAAACAATTCATGAATTTATTAATTTGTATTGTAAACATTTTATTATTAGAAATCTCATTAAAAATGAAAATTTTTCCTTTCTAGGTTTGTCATCAATATTAAATATTTTTCAAACAAAATCTACGTCTACATAAAATAGTATTTTGACTTTCAAATAGTTGCCAAAAGTTTTTTTTAATGAAACCTTGATCTACAAATTATTTATATTCTATTCAGTATACCTTTATTTACTATGATAACAGAAGAAAAATGGAAATAAAATTCTTTAAAATCTTACTGATAATAATGCACTCAAAAAAGCTTAATTTATTCTATACATATGAATAAAATTTAAACATAATGAATGTTAATTGTTTGTGTCATAAGAAATAAACAAACTATCATCAATAATTTTTTGATTTTATAAAAACTTTTCCCATCAATTTATTCTGAATACAAATGAAATTGACAGCTTCTTATCTGTCCTTGTAAAAATTGCAATTAATATTATCTTGTTAATTTTAGCAATGATTTTTTTACAATTTCAACTTAAAACAAAAACTTTACCCAAGGTTCAATGTGACTTTTTATTTAGACTTTTTGTATTTTTTCTATTTTTTCGTATAATATTAATAATAATGGCATATACTAGTAATTAACATATGATAATTGCACTTAATTTCTTATATTTAATACAAAAAAACTGCCTTTTCAATAGAAGTCTAAAAGATTTAATATTCAGTATAAAAATATAATTTAAAAAAACTTAAAACTAGATAGTAATGAACAATTAAATGATAAAGTTTATTCTGTTCTTTTATATAGATAATCATGAGCACGTCAAAAAAAAAAATCCAAATTTTGTTATTGTGACTAATCTTTATAAATTATTAATCTCATCGACGTATTTTTTTAGTCATCACGTTTCCCTACAAGACAATTACATAATTAGTGATAATGCATGATTATGAGAAAAAAAAAACCTCCGAATGATATTGCAAGTCTTACACATGTGCTTTAAATTTATTGGTCAATGATTAATAATTTTTTAAGACTCAATCAAATTTGCAAAACAATGTTTTTTAATTGCTTATTCATTTTTTTAGATTAAAAATTTATTTCGTCTGTCAATGCCAATCTAATATAGTAATTACTACTATTGTTTATATTTTTTTAATAAAAAGACATTTTTATTACTTTGTACATCACTAAAAGACTGATAATTATAATTAAATACCACTAATCAAACATGATAAAAATTAGGTGTCATTTGCTAAAAATAGAAGATTTCATTGATAATAGAATTAAGTATTTTATATACAATAAAAATCATAAAGTTTGTAATAATGTTAAACTAAAAAAATTTTGTGTAAAGTTATATACAATTCTAAAAGGACTGATAATGAAGCTCATCAACGAAAAAAAAAAATATAGTTGTGTACTAAACACATTCATTGATGATGATGATGATGATGTTTTGTATGATCTAAGATTGATAATTATAATTACGATCATCATTCGAATGTTGATTGTAATAAAATAAAAAGAATTAGATATAAAGTATGAATTCAATTTAATAATTTACATACTAGCAATTTAATACCACTTAAATTAAACGAATCAATTGTTATTGCAATCTTGAAAGTTGGCTTGATAGAGCGAAATTACCCAGCATATTCTAAATAGGAATATATAAATTGTCATTAGGCACTACAGATAAATTTATCTCCCTGTTTATAAATCAAATAGAATCGATGTTAAATACTAATGAATATTTGTAACTAAAATATTTTGAAAAGCCAAAAGAATACATTTGAAATATAATGTTGTTGCTCTAGGATATTTAAAAGAATGTTGAGACACAATTTAAAGACCTGTTAGGTAGAAATACCAAGAATTTCTTCAAAAGAAATATCAACCTGTAGGTCTAGAAAAAAAAACGACTCTGGTTGGATGATTTTGGAGGCTGGTTTTCTTTCAAACCGGTTTAAAATCTAATTCATTCTTTCAAAATAAAATGAAATAAGTGTTGATGACACAGAAAGTCTAGTTGCCTAATCGACCTTGACTAATTATTTATCAACTACAACTGCACAATACTTCTTGATAAATAAGAAAAAATAAAATAGTTAAGAAAAAAAACATTGAGTTAGTGAACCATTTCATTAATTTATTCATTTATCTAAATTTTCTAGTGTTCTAAGTCTTTTATTAGAACATTGATAGTTAATTGTTTTTAGAAGAATTTAAAAATGCTATTTCTCGATAAATAGAATCATTATTATTATGAATGAAAGGTTAAAAGACTTGTTTACTTCAGAGTCCACATGTTTTCATTTAAAAAAAGCTCACGCGAGTTAAATTTATGAAGAAAGACGGAAGCATATGAGCATATTCTAGTTAAAAATTTACATACTCATCATTATTAATGCTCCAATACATAGTTTGCTGTTTTAGTAATTTAACCAGTTTAATTAGAAAGTATTAAACAAAAATACTAAATATTTTTAAGTTCATTTATGACGTGTAAACTTTTAAAATCAATAATAATCTTATCAACCATAATGTGATGCATTATAATGAATTAAAATTAGATTATTGAAGTTAAAATAAATGTCATATAAGTTGGAGATTTCTTTTATCTTCCATTTTGATTAACAGACAGTCTATCAATAAATTCTTCAATAAAACTCATATAAAAGTTAATCTAAGTGGTTGATTATAAGTCATGTTTACATCATTTGTCTAGAGAATAAAAAACTATAAAAAAAGCGTTAATTATGTACATTAACAGATTACATTTCAGAGTAAACAAATCATTATTAATGTTTTGATTTAATTATGAATTAAATAAAAATTTACCTTGATGTTTTTCTTCAGCACAAGGAGCCATTGTAGAAGCTTTTGTAGAAGGAAAAGTTAGATCGTGTTTATTATCACTTGAAATGTTAGTTAGAACACCACCAGCTTCGTGTAGTATTCCAGCTTGTAGTGCTAATTTTCTTACAGCAAGACAGTAGCTAAATATTGGGCCGATCAGAAGATCAAAGCAGGCAGCCACCCAGGGCATCCCCCCAAATGAGTGGCTGATGGTGGTCAATTTATTCTCCAGATCTTTGTTTTATCTCTTCCAGTTATTTTTATTTTTAATTCAAAATGATAGACCACAGTATATTTTTATGTTCTTGATGTTAGTCAGTAACAATCAATTGATGATGTTTACTTAAAGTTTTATGACGTTGAAAATAGAATAGATATTGGATGTTATTAATACTTCAACTAGGAATTATATAAAAAATTCTGAAATATAATTTTTCTACGTTTTTATCAAGTAGATCGTTGAGTCATTTGTTGTGTAAAGATTTTGTAGTCAATTCATGAAGCTTTACTAAATATTATTGCTTTTGATCAACTGTCGTATATTTAAATTTTAAATCAGTGCTTTTTGAAAGTAGTGATTTATTCAGGATTAACAAACTCTTGAAAATGATGATATAATCTTTTAGAGAAAAGATTTATATAAATTTTTCAGGGCTGTAAGACGATGAAAGAATATCTGATTTTTATTCATCAAATCAAGAAATTTTTCTGATTCTGTATAAAATCTGAATGCAACTTGAGTATTAATCAGGGTTGAAGGCCTTTCCAATGACGTCAGAGATACAAGTACCAGCAAATGAAGGTTTTACTGCACCCGGTGATCATCAGTAATAAAAATAGATGAAAAAAAATATATTTTGGTCATAAAATCAATTTAATCAACTACCTCTGACCACATTCGGCTAGATGTCTTGCCTAAAATCAATCCCGCTAAAGTTCTTCAGAAAAATGATCACTACTGGTGTGTCGTATTATAGACGAAAGGTCCTCCCTCATTCCAATTTGTTTAATCCTCACTTCTGGAGCCAGTTTGTGAACTTGAGTTGTGATAAGAATTTCAAAAATAATGGAAAATATCTTTTTTTTGACTTGTTGTTTGTGATGTTCGATCAATAAAAGATTAGATTTGCCACGTAATCAGTTATCAATAAGTATCGAAATAATTACATAATTAATTTCGCGCAGAAACTTTCGTAGATAGAGACCAACTACTTATTAAAAGTCACCCAAAGTTATTGAAAGTAACTCTATAGATGCACTTTTATACTGTCTTTGTACTTAGTGAACGCTATCCAACGCAATTTGGCAACTGGTCGAGTCTATTTATGTTTTCGTTCCACTTTACTCTAGTCCAGCAACACCAAAACTTTTGTCTTTTTTCAAACACCCACACACTTTCTTTGCTTGTAGCGCCCTCTGAAAAATTAAAATCTATTTTTTATCATTCATTAAATTTTACATTATTTTCTGTATAACATTTTACTTTAAAATATTCGATACGGTATTTTTTAAAAAAGAATCGAGAAACTAACCTCGATAAATATTTCGAATATGTTATCGTCAGATTGTTGTCGTTTTTTTCGTCACTATCAATAACTATTTGATGATGGATTCTTTACAGATTTCTTATGAAATTAACTGTAAACTCGATCAACATCAAGTAGTGATTATTGTGATTTTTAAGAGTTTAATAAAACTTATAAAAAAGCCTTATGTTCACTCTTATAATTCGAAACACAAACTGAATGACGTCTTACTCCGCACACAACTTTAGTACGTATCGACCAGGTCGATCCCCACTTCTAAAATTGCGCACATTTATCGCGGACAAGCCCAAGATTTCAGCCAATCAATCTGTAATTCCAAAATAAAATAATTAAAAAAAAATTTACATTTACAAAATAAAGAACTTTCTACTAACACATGTTATATCATTATTATCGATGGGGAAAGAATCGTTATAACTATTATGATTGTTATTACTCCTAATAGACTCTTATTTTTAAATTTATCTGCAAAGTTTATAAATTGTCATTGTATGAATAATTATTGATTTATTATAACAATTGAGGTTAATGGAATAAAGATAGTAAATAAAACAGTTATAAATTAAACCTGAATTAATCTTGACGTTAAGATTGAATAAAAGTCTTTATTAAATGATTTAAAGCAGAAAAAAATACATCTTAATGTGGAAATAAGTTAAAATATTAGAAAGGAAAATAGGCACATTATTTTACACATGTTAAATCACTCGATTTTTCCCCACTATTTTCTATTCAGCACAAAGTCCATGGTCTTTCATTTAATTTAATGTGTTATGTCTACGATCAGGATAAGTGTATATAATTATTCACCAATTAATAAAAATTGTAATGATTAAAAAAATCATTTTATATTTGTTACATACTCAAAGTTCTTTAACATATGTTTTGAAAAAGAGTTATTTAACACTTGACAAATAATCAAAAAATATACATATGGGCATTTTTTTTAACGTGATAATAAATATGACAATTGGAATAGGGTGTCTGAACTTTGGAGATAATTCTTTCAATTTTACGTCATTTTAGTGATAAAAGAAATCATAAATCGAAGTATCTGAAAATAAATAAATTTAATTAATGATAATAGTTGATAATAATTTGTAATTTTTATTTAATCTATTCAAAGAAAGATGACAGTAAAATTTAACATCAATTTTTAAATTGATCATTAACAATTAGTTCAATTAAAATAATAATTTAAAACCTACAGGAAATATCTATTGTTCTTTTCAATATTTTCATTATAGTTGATTGCTACTATTATTCTTAGGAAAAAAAATATTTTGTATGAGTTATCTTAAAAAAAAAAAAGATTTTTATCATAATAGATAATTTTTATTAATTCAAATGGTCACTGACGATTGACAATCAAACTATGATGATAATAACTTATCAAATACTTTGCTTTATCAATTTATTAACTTTAACTTTTCAACCCGTTGCTTACACAAACCTTGATAATGTTTGTCAATCACCTAACAAAAAAAAAACAAAAGTATCTTTATCAAGTTTTCAATGACTGCAAATGGCAGATGATGCATTTATCGAATATTTGTTGTTATTATTATAATGTTGTGTTCAATGAAATTATCCCTACGTTAATTAGAGATAATTAATGGATAAAAAGCGTCACGTGATGCTTATTATCAATTCATTGTATTTTAATCATGTTTTGTCTCGCGTGTTTTTTCTTTTTAGTTTTTATCTAGTATCTTTAAACTTGTTGATAAAATAATTGTGTTTTAACTATTATCTGTTTTATCAGGGCTTACAAGATTTATTTGTAATTCAAAAAGGCTAAAAGGGTTTTCACACGATGTTTTATCTTGTTTAAAGAGTTTGAAGAACACATCTCTTCTTGATGAATTAAACCCAGATCAGTTACATCATTCACTCGTTAATTGTTTAATTAACTTGTGTAATAGCACATATAAACTCACAAATATAAGCAACAAAAATTCTCATAATAATGATGTTTAGCATGATAGAGTTTCTGGTCACTCAAACTAGGAGTAAAGGCATCAACTGTTTAGCTCTTGTTGATGCTTTTTAATAGGGTGATAATATATAACGTAGACTCAATTATCTTTTTTTGCCAATGTCAAAAACAACTTGGTAAAAATACATGTACTGACTTAACAAAAAAATATCTACTAACTAAAATGAATAAATATTGAAAATTTACTTAATATTTGAGAATTCATTGGACACTTGATCATATGATCAGTATTTTATTATGATTTATGAGAGTATCAGCTGAAATTTAGCTTTTGGAGAAGAATTCAAATACTAAATTAATATAACCAATAAAACATATTCTTTAATTGGTATATCGTTTGTATAAATAAACTTAAATATATTATTTAGTACTATTATTATAAAAATTACATTAATAACTGATATTTAACTGTTAGAAAAACAGAAGAAAATGTTTTCAATACTAATTATTAACAGTTGCTATTCAGTGATAATTTCACAAGATTTTATGGTATATTGCGCCATCTTGTAACCGATCGCAGAAATTCATCTGGTTGAGTGATCTGATAAAAGATCAGGAAAATTAGCACACATTCATTGTGTTTGCAAAATATCTCTTGAGCCAATTGCTAAGTGTGTGTGCGTTGTATTGGTAAAAGTTTAAACCCACTTTTAAGACAAGATAAAATCATAGTCTGTCTGAATTCAACCGTAGATTTTTTAAAATTATATAACAATTAAATTATATATATAATAATTCCACTGCACACAAATAATTCTTTAAATCAAGACATTGAATGGAAGTATAGATTGATGTGAATAATTTTGGAATACACTTGAAAGAGTATAACAATTAATTATCCAAATCGGAGTAAAAATCTACGTATCATTTAATGATTTGTGAATGATGACTGCGCAGTTTCTCTATCTCTATATATAATGACGATTTAGAATTTGCTCTGATACTTTAGTCAGTGAAACGTAATGTTTTATTAAGAATACAAATATAATTAGTCACAATTTTTATCCAAAAGATAAAAAGGTACAAATAAAATGGAATTTGGGGTTTCTGAAACTTTAATTGGAGTACTGGCACTCTTATTACTCATTTATTATTTTTTAATGAATAATTTTGACTTTTGGACATCAAGAGGAATTCCTGGTCCAAAACCAATTCCAATTTTTGGTACTATAAAAGATGTTGTTTTTGGCAAATATTCAATAGGAAATTATTTGAAACATGTCTATGATCAGTATCCAGATGAACCAATGGTTGGATTTTTTACCAGGAAAGAGCCAGTATTAATGTTGAATGACATGGAATTAATCAAAACTATTTTAATAAAAGACTTTAAAAGCTTTATGGATCGAGGTTTAAAAGTAAGTGAGAAACATGAGCCATTAAGTGTACATTTATTTCAAATTGAAGCAAAAAGGTGGAGACCATTGAGAACAAAATTAACACCAGTATTTACTTCTGGGAAATTAAAAGAAATGTTCTATCTTCTAGTTGAATGTGTTGATAAATTAGATAAATATCTAGAAAAATATGATGGAAAAGTTGTTGACATGAGAGAAATCGCTGCTAAATTTACAACAGATGTTATTGGAGTCTGTGCTTTTGGAGTTCAAGCTAATGCTTTAGAAGATGAGAATAGTTTGTTCAGAGAAATGGGAAAAAGAATTTTTGATCTTAACTGGAAAGCTTTGCTCAGATTTCGGATGAGAAATTTCGCGCCAGTTTTATATCATTTCATAGGAGGCTTGTTTACAGATCATATTCTGAATAATTTTTTTATTGACTTGACTAGAGATACTATTGAATACAGGAAGAAGAATAATATTAAACGACATGATTTCATTGATTTATTAGCTGCATTGAGAGATGGAGAGACCAAAATAGATGACATTGGTAAATAAAATTTAATAATCAATATTTTATCAACAGGAAAACAATAAAAATAAAATTCAAAAATATAATTTTTTTTCAGAGCTCACTGATTCACTTCTAGCCGCACAATTATTTGTATTCTTTATTGCTGGTTTTGAAACTTCATCGTCCACTATTAGTAACTGTCTTCTGGAACTTGCTATGAATCATAAGATCCAGAATAAAGTTCGGGAAGATATAAGAGAGGAACTTTCAAAGACAGATGGCAAATTAACATATGATTCTATCAAAAATATGAAATATTTAGATAAAGTCTTCAACGGTATGAATGTAAATATTTTTTTTCTGTCGATTAAATTAGATATTATAATATACATTGTTTCCAGAAACTTTAAGAAAATATCCTCCGGTTACATCAATAATGAGAAAGACAACGACTCCTTATACATTCCCAGGCACCCAAGTATCAATACCAACTGGTACAGCAGTTTGGATACCGATATTCGCAATTCAACGAGATCCAAAATACTTCCCCAATCCTGATGTCTTTGACCCTGAAAGGTTTAATGAAGAAGAAATCAAAAAACGTCCTCCTATGGCTTATTTACCATTTGGTGACGGTCCACGTAATTGCATTGGTAATTTTGTTAATTGTTTATAAATTAACTTAGACAGATTTCAGAAAAATTAATGAAATAATTTTTTCTCATAGGTCTTCGATTTGGACAAATGCAAACTAAAGTTGGTCTTGTAAAGATTTTACAAAATTATACTGTTGATATTTGTGATGAGACTGATAAGAAATTTCAAATAAATAATAGAAGCTTTTTATTAGCACCTGTGAATGGAGTAAAACTAAAAATAAAAAAAGAATTAATGTAATTCAAGTTACAGAATGAAAAAATGTTTTTTTTAAAACCGTTCTGTTAATTAATATTTTTTATATATTCCAATAAGTTAAATACATTAAAGTATATGTTATCAATTGTTCGTACTCCGAAATTACTATAATTGTTTTCAAAAATAATATTGTTAATTAAAGTGTATACATTATTTTATGGATCATTTTATCAATATAACCAGTTGAGCTGCGTTTTATTTCATGAAACGTGATACATCATCTAGATGTCACGACTATCTTCAATGACCTTCAGATCTCTAATGATTTCTTTCTCTATTTTTTTTTTAATAATAATAACTTCCAATATTAGAGCAATTAAACTGACAAGGTACACGTGTGTTCTGTATCTCAGAATTCTTCAGTTATGCTCTATCATTAAAAAATGATGTAATTCTATTTCTAGTTTAGTAATTTATGGAAGCTATGTGTGCGTGTACATGTTGCAAAAATCAACCAGTACTAGTCAGTCAAAGATGAAACATCGAGTGAAATAGATGATATTCTCAATGACAGACAAAATATGTCATAATAAACAATCATAAAAGTCGATTTAAAAAATCACAACTAATGTGACTAAAGTTTTTTATACTATATGTGATTGTGTATTAAAGGTAAACTACCTCAATATTAGTGTCAACATTATTATACCTTTTTCTTTATCAAAATGCTTTTGGGCACATTTGAGCTTTTACTTGGAATCTGCGGATTGTTATTAATAATTTACTCTTACTGGTCATTAAAATTTAATTTCTGGAAATCAAGAAATGTTCCTGGACCAAAACCAATA
Organism: Chelonus insularis; assembly: GCF_013357705.1. Lineage (NCBI taxonomy): Eukaryota > Metazoa > Arthropoda > Insecta > Hymenoptera > Braconidae > Chelonus > Chelonus insularis. Next base: position 3,230,218 of record NW_023276776.1, read on the forward strand.
TTTTTCTTTGGTACAACAAAAGATGTCATCCTAAGAAAAGTTAGTTTAGGGCATTATGTTTCACGACTTTACAAAAAATATTCCAATGAACCTATGTTTGGAATTTATCTGAGAAACAGACCAATTCTCATCATAAATGATCCAGAATTGATCAAAAATGTTTTAATAAAAGACTTCAAACACTTCATGGAACGAGGTTTAACATCCAATGACAAAATAGAACCGTTGAGTGCACATTTATTTTTGCTAGAAGCTAAGCGTTGGCGTCCAATGAGAACGAAATTAACACCAGTATTCACTTCTGGAAAATTAAAAGAAATGTTCCATCTCATTGCAGAGGTTGCTGAAAGATTTGACAAATATTTAAATAAATTTGATGGCAAAACTGTTGATATGAGAGATATTTCTGCTAAATTTACTACAGATACTATTGGAGTTTGTGCATTTGGGCTTGAAGCTCATGCTCTTGATGACGAAGATAGTATTTTCCGGAAAATGGGAAAAAGAGTCTTTACTACTAGTTGGAGAAGTTATGTTCAATTTACATTAATGGGTTCCATGCCAATTCTGTATAATCTAGTTGGTAGATTGTTTATAGATCATGTTCTCGAGAAATTTTTTATAAATCTTACCAAAGAAACAATTGAATACAGAAAGGAGAATAATATCAAGCGACATGATTTTATAGATTTACTAACTAATATGAAGGATAAAAACGATAAAATAGATGATATTGGTAAGGATTTTTTTAACGTTATTATCTTTTTTTGTTTCAATAATTAAGACAAATTATCTTTCTAGAATTAACTGACTCATTGTTGGCTGCACAATTATTTGTTTTTTTCGTTGCTGGTTTTGAAACTTCATCATCAACTATGAGTAACTGTTTATTCGAACTGGCAATGAATCCTGAGATTCAAAAAAAAATTAAGCTTGAGATTACAGAGGAATTGAAGAAATCTGATGGGAAATTTACTTATGAAATGATCCAAAATATGAAGTATCTGGACAAAGTATTTAAAGGTTTGCATTATAAGAGCGATTTTATATTGAAGATATTTGTACATTGTATTATTAATTCATGAATTTTTGTTTAGAAACATTGAGGAAATATCCACCAGTTATGTTCCTTTCTCGAAAAACTATCGATCCTTACACGATTCCAGACACTAACATAACATTACCAATTGGCACAGCAGTTTGGACACCAGTTTATGGTATTCATCATGATCCTAAATATTATCCTGAACCAGAAGTATTTGATCCTGAGAGATTTACTGATGAAGAAGTGGAAAAACGTCCTGCTATGTCTTATTTGCCTTTTGGAGATGGCCCACGTAATTGTATTGGTAAGCTAGACAGAACCTAAAAGGAATAATATATCTAGAACATCTATTATATATACATTAAAGAAAACAAATATTTAAGAAACCAGTTTTTTTCACAAAGTCGTTAAAATTAAATTAATTTTTTTCTCCAAAGGTCTTCGTTTTGGACAATTGCAGACCAAAGTTGGCCTTGTAAAAATTCTACAAAACCACACCGTCAATGTCTGTGAAGAAACTGATAAAACTTACAATGCTGATCTCAGAAATAATATATTAGCACCTAAAAATGGAATAAAGCTTCAAATAAACAAACAATAACTCGATTTGTTACATCACTGTCATTACGAGCATTAAATTTAACATTTTTATGAATCATTTATGAATTGATTGGATCAGTTCTTGAAAAATGAAAACATTGCTTATTTCTCTATTTATTATGTAAGCATTAAAATAATTTCCTTAAGTACATTCATTTAATTATTCAGAGTTCCATTATAACCATTTCAGCACTGTCAAAAAATTGACATCTCATTTTTTATATTCACTCATTAGTTTCAATATGATAAATTCTTCAGACATTAGTATGCTAGCACTGACTTGGAAGATATTATAGATAGAATATTTCAAATAAAGCAATGCAATTATGACATAACCTAGTCTTCATGATTTTTTTTATCTTTGTCAGATAACTGCGATGATATGAACTTTGGTCAGTCAAGGATAATATACCAGAGTGAACACTCAGGATAAATATTTTTTGACAGTCATTTTTGATTACTTATCAATTGTTGTTCACAATTTTGGAGATGAACATTATTGTGTAAATGTAATTTTTATTAATAAGATAAATTAAAGTGATTGAATTTTTTTTATTGAATATAGAATTTTTTTATATACTTGAAATATTTCAAATTATCCTGAAATTTTGTTAACTTCATCATGGAATTTGAAGGATTTGAAACAATAATTGGTATAACTTTGTTATTGTTGTTACTTTATTACTATTCCATGTCACGGTTTAATTGTTGGAAATCAAAAAATATCCCTGGACCAGAACCAATATTTTTTTTTGGTACATCAAAAGATATTTTCTTGAGAAAAATAAACATGGGTTGCTATATCACGAATCTTTATAAAAAATATAAACACGAACCGATGTTTGGAATATTCGTAAGAAGTGAGCCAGTGTTAGTTGTCAGTGATATGAACGTAATAAAAACAATTTTAATTAAAGATTTCAAATTTTTTATGGATCGAGGAGGAAATGCTAATGATAAAGTTGAATTATTAGCTGCTCATTTATTTTTGCTAGAAGCTAAGCGGTGGCGTCCAATGAGAGCGAAATTAACACCAGTATTCACTTCTGGAAAATTAAAAGAAATGTTCCATCTCATTGCAGAGGTTGCTGAAAGATTTGACAAATATTTAAATAAATTTGATGGCAGAACTGTTGATATGAGAGATATTTCTGCTAAATTTACTACAGATACTATTGGAGCTTGTGCACTTGGACTTGATGCTCATGCTCTTGAAGACGAGGATAGCATTTTCCGAAAAATGGGAACGAGAGTTTTTGAGCCAAATTGGGGAAACTTTATTCGATTTTTGTTAAGAGATTTTATGCCACAACTATATAATCTTATCGGAAGATGGTTCGCAGATTTTGTACTTGAGGATTTTTTTATTAATCTTACAAGAGATACTATTGAATACAGGAAAAAGAATAACATCAAGCGACATGATTTTATTGATTTATTAGCTGCATTGAGAGATGGAGAGACCAAAATGGATGACATTGGTAAATAGAACTAAATAATTACTAGTTTATCCACAGGAAAAGAATAATATTTAAAAAGTTTATTTGTTTTTTTTAGAGCTTACTGATTCACTTTTAGCATCACAATTATTTGTCTTCTTCATCGCTGGTTCTGAAACTTCATCATCAACTATTAGTAACTGTCTTCTTGAACTTGCTATGAATCATGAGATTCAGAATAAACTTCGGGAAGAAATCAAGGAGTGTTTAAATAAAAATCATGGCAAAATTACATATGAAATGATTCAAGACATGACGTATCTGGATCGAGTTTTTAAGGGTTAGTTAGAGAAACTTAAAGCAAGATGGATCCATGGAGCAAAACGGTTTTTTGAATTTTAAAATGTCTATAACACATAATGATGTAATTTGAGTAATAAGGATATTTTAATACCAGTATAAACGTTTGTGTAAAAAGGATCCGTTTTGTATCACTGAGTTACCAAAGATCAAAAAATCCGTCTTGCCCCATGAATTTATTTTCTCTGAGTTCCCCCATATTCTTTGGTGTTGATCATTTAATTATTATAATATTTCTCCATTAAAGTATTTTTTATTCACTAGAAACTTTACGAAAGTATCCTCCAGCTATGTTTATTGCCCGAAAAAATATGGAACCTTATACAATTTCGGACTTTAATATATTTTTACCAACTGCCACATCAGTTTGGATACCTGTTTATGGTATTCATCATGATCCTAAATATTATCCTGAACCAGAAGTATTTGATCCTGAGAGATTTACTGATGAAGAAGTGGAAAAACGTCCTGCTATGTCTTATTTGCCTTTTGGAGCTGGTCCACGTAACTGCATTGGTAATAATTTATTAATAATCAATAAAGAAACTGATGGATTGGTTTTGAAATTTATGAATTGAATTTTCTCTTAAAGCTCTGCGATTTGGACAACTGCAGACCAAAGTTGGTCTTGTAAAGATCCTGCAAAACCATACTGTTAATGTTTGTGAAGAAACTGATACAACATATGAAATAAATCAAGCTAGCTTTTTATTAGCACCGAAAAATGGGATTAAGCTTCGAATAGAAAAGCGCTAATATCTTGTATTATTCTTGTTTGTTTTTATTATGTAATGAGTATTAAAAAAATTTCATAATTTGGTTAATTATCACTGTTATTAATAACTATTTATTTATTTAAAATATGGATTATTGAATAATTATTAAAAACTGATAATTTATTTGATCTAATTCTATAAATATTTTATTTTTGCTTTGTTAATCATCTGTTTAGCTGTTTAAACATATGACATCATGCAAAAAAAATTCATAGAAATAAATATTTATTCTCTTAAGTACAAACTGCTGTTAAAAAATTATACCTGGAAAATATAGCGCAATTTGCATTGAAGAATTTTATGTTCAGTCTGTATAATTTATTCGAAAGATGTTCTGTAGACAAAGTTGCAGCGAAGTTTTTTTTTTCATTTTACAAAAGATGTTATAGAATACAGAAAAAACAATAATGTCAACTGGCATGACTTCGCAGATCTAATACTTACACTAAAAGATAAAAATGAAGATAAAGAAAAACTTCCTTATATGCTTCCTAACATAAAAGTAACTTTACCAACAGGATCAATCATTCAGATAGCAATTTACGATATTCATTGAAATTACTTTAGTGTAATAAAATGATGTAATTTTTCAGGATGTTGATTTAATACCATAAAAATTTTACAAAATTACACTATTAATATTTGTGAAGAGACTGATGAATTATGTGAAATAAATAATCAAAGCTTGCTCTTAGCATTAAACAATAGAATAATACTTTAAATTAAAAAACAGCCATCTTGATTATAATCTTCAATAATTCAATCAATTCCAAGAGGATTAATGATTATACTGTTTATGACAGGATTTGATTTCTCATCTTTATGTACATAAAAAAGATGATTGATTAAAAAAAAAAACTCAACATCATTGGGTCTTATAGCAAGTTACATTCATTCATTTAGAAAATATTGTAAAAATGTACTCTGAAAGTAATAATTAATGAATATTAATTAATTACATTTTGGAGTAACTAATTTTTAAACTAGATCTGAGATCTGTTTTTTTTTAAATCGTAAAATTTATGTAACTACTATCTTCTTCATTACATATTTCTATTCAAATCTAATGAATGCAAAAAAATTCTTTATCGGTAATTAATGATTAGTTTAAAGTGATGATAAATTTATCATCTCTAAACAGATTTACGTTGAATGTAACAAAAGAATATTGAATTGTTTTTTTTGCATATTTAATGATAAGGTTTAAGAGCTCACATTATCCACTCATGGTAGTTAATGAATGATCATTGGCACACCAGTTGCAAAACACTGGATATTCAGAGATAATATAAAAAATATCAAGTGAAGAAAAAATAAGTAGTCGTGACAAAGCATCATTGCTTTGATAATAATCGAAACTATGAGAGATTAATACTCGTGTACAATAATGTGCATTATCATTTAAGATCGTGATCTATAGCAAGTGTTATTGAATGTAGTTTTGTTCGCAAAAAGAAACCAACTATCTAAATAATAAGTTAATAATAAATATTAACAATTGTAAATAAAATAATTATTAAATAGTAAAGTTTGAACAATAATGGAGTTAATTACTCAAATATTGGTTGGATTTGTAATAATAATTCTAGGCATTTTTTATTACCTAACTTTGAATTGGAAATTTTGGGAATCTAAAAAAATACCTGGACCTAAACCAACATTACCTTTTGGTACCATTGGAGACATATTACTCGGTAAACACAATCTTGGAACTTATATGAAGATGATTTATGATACGTATCCAGACGAGCCAATTGTTGGAGTTTATAAAGTTTTCGAGCCTATTGCTGTGGTGAATAATTTGGATCTTATCAAGGATATATTGATCAAAGATTTCAGTAAATTTGCAGATCGAGGACAGGAAATACATGATAAACATGAACCTCTTTCATTACATTTATTCAACCTGGAACCAAAAAGATGGCGACCATTAAGGAATAAACTATCTCCAATTTTTACTTCAGGAAAATTGAAAGATATGTTTTATTTATTATTAGAATGTTCTGATCAAATGGAAAAACATTTAGAAAAATTAGATGGGCAGATTGTAGACATGAGAGACTTTCCAGCAAGGTATGCAACCGATGTTATAGGAGTTTGTGCATTTGGATTGCAAGCTAACGCAATGGAAGATGAAAATAGTTTATTTCGAAAAATGGGTAAAAGAATCTTTGATTTAAAGTTTAAAACCATCACGAGAATGTTGATGGGATTTTTTTTGCCTAAAGTATATAATTTTGCTGGATATTTTTTGCGAGATAATATATTGGATAATTTTATCATCGGTATAACTAAAGACACAATGGATTATAGGAAAAAAAATAATATTGTTAGACATGATTTTGTTGACTTACTGATGGATTTGAAGAATGAGCCTAGTAAAGTTGATGATATTGGTATGAACGTCAGCAAATATTGAGCAATTCACATTATTGTAATTAGATTAAATTAATAATCAATTCAAATGATTTCAGAATTAACTGATAAACTTCTTGCTGCTCAACTATTTGTCTTCTTCGCGGCTGGTTTTGAAACCTCTTCGACTACTATGGGTAATGCTTTGTACGAACTTGCGATTAACCAGTCTATTCAGTCAGAGCTACGAAAAGAAATCAAAGAGACGTTAAGTAAATCTGGCGGCAAATTAATTTATGATGGAATAAAAAATATGAAATATTTAGACAAAATTTTTAAAGGTAAAAATATTAAGCTTGTTTTTTTTTCTTCAATTTAAATTGATAAATAAATTTTCAGAAACTTTGAGGAAATATCCACCAGTACCATTCCTAACAAGACGTACAGTTGTCCCATATGAATTTGCTGGCACAGGGCTCAAAGTTCCAGCAAATACAAGAGTATGGCTTCCTATTTATGGAATACAGAAAGATCCAAGATATTTCCCAGAACCAGATTTATTTGATCCAGAGAGATTTAATGAAGAAAATGTCAAACAACGCCATGATATGACATTCTTATCTTTTGGAGATGGTCCTAGAAATTGTATTGGGGCTCGTTTTGGTACAATGCAAACTAAAGTGGGCCTGATCACAATTTTGAAAAATCATAAAGTTGAAGTTTGTGAAAAAACTGACAAAAATTATGAACTTGATCCAAGAGGAATTCTTCTTGTACCAAAAAATGGTATATTCCTAAAGATTACTAAGATAAATTAATAATTAATAATTTTTTGTAAATATTTTTTGTTTAAAAATTTGGAATAAACATGGTAGTATCTATAGAAAATTTTATCAGTAATATACTTGTAACCAACACTTTAAATAAATTTATTTTAGTTGAATTATGAATAAAAATCGCAATCAATTTTTTATTGATATATTTTGGAATTAATTGTTGTTGTTTAAAAAAACTTAATAGAGAAAAAACTTCTAATATAAAGTTATTGTGTGTATTAAAAGATATATATAAACTAAGACTGAATAAAGGTTACAATCATATTATACCATTTTTAAACAGATAAATATGAATCAATAAATTAAATAACTAAGTAACGATTAAAAGTTTGAATTGATATATAATTCAATGGTATATAAATTATCTAGATGCTTACGATTGTTTTTATGTCCTTCGTTATAAACACATGTACTTTTCAACTGCATGTACAAATTATATAAAAACAAAAGCTTATAGCTCCCTACGTTTTCAATTACTATAGACCAAAATGTTAAGCTATCATTAACTAAAATCCAGTGAAGTTCAAATAAAAACATACATATTACTAATTGAATACTTTTATTATAGAAATTACAGGTTGTTTACTTTCTCATTGAGGTTAAGTTATTTTCGGAAGTTTTCGGGTTATTTCGTTTATGATCGAACTTTCTGAAGAACACGTAAGTTATCAGCTGATAATGACAATTGTCAACAAAAGTCAATTTCGTTGCTCAAAGATCTACAAATATTTGTACAAATTATGAAAAAGTTAATTAAAAAAATTGTCCGTATTCCATCAACACCGCTTAGCGAGCTCGGATATTTATGATGATAGTAGTATAAAAATTATTATGTAATTGTATCAAGTCATACGAATTAATTAAGAAGTGCAACATTTCAACGTCAGTGTTTATATAAAGCAGTTCATTCAATTTGGAAATGATGGATTTTACAAATAATTATTTCAATGAAAGTTTCATTTCAACCCATCATGAAGACCGAATTTTGTATACAAATTTGGAATATTGGATGACAGAGCTACCACCTTATTTGAAGACTATTCCAATAATTCATTTGGCAATTCCTGGTAAAGTTTGTTTAGTTTTTTCAAATTCATGATTCATTGATAAAAAAAACATTGTAAATAATTTTAAAAAAGTTTAAGAATATTTTCTTATAATTGTTTGCAGTTTAATTCTATATATTTTAGATTGAATCACATGCATAAATTATTCTTTCCATTTTTTTGAACGTCTCTAATTCATCAATATTAACAATAATTTGTTGCAATATAACCTTTGTATGTATATAATTATTATCCATTGTATTAAAACTCTTGATAATATTAAGAGCTCTGAAAAATTAAGATTTAAATTATGTACAATAATTCTGTTAATAAATAGATCCAAACTGTTTTAAAAAATACTCAAGTTTTGTATTCTTTACTTTCAGGTTCTCATAATACAATGACTTATACAATAAATCGTTTCAACAATGTCGGACCTGACGAACCATATTACCTTCAATTTTTAGGAAAATATTTTTCAATAATATCCAGGCCAATAATCTTCAATTGGTCAGTCACTCAATACGAAAGTGTAATTCAACAGCTCAATGGTGGAATAAGATACTTAGATTTAAGATTAGCATCAAAACCTACCGACAATGAGATATATTTTGTACATGGTCTTTTTGGTGATGAAGTAAGCCAACATCTTATCAATATTTCTAATTGGTTGGTTATTCATTCATCGGAAATTATAATAATTGACTGCCAACATTTCTATGCATTCTCAGATGAACATCATCATTACTTTTTACGTAAAATAAAAAGCATTTTTGGTAACATGATTTGTCCAGCAATATTTCATTTGCTACACATTAATTTGGATTGGATGATAAAAAGAAAGTATCAAGTAATTTTGATCTATAGAAATGAAATAGCTAAAACTGATTATGATTTATGGCCTACGAATCTTTGGCCAACCCCTTGGCCTAATACAACTCGTCCTAGAGCTCTTATTGATTTTTTGAATATTAGATTAAAAACCAGATTACCTGATACTGGATTTATATCTCAATGTCTACTCACTCCCGATACTAAATTCGTCTTAAAACACTTTTGTGGAAGCTTAAACAGAGATTTGGGAGCAATCTGTCGAAAAGCTACCATAAGATGGATTTATAAAAATTCTCCAGGTAGTGGTGGACTCAATATTGTAATAACGGATTTTATTTCATATGATAATTTTTTATTTTCAAAAATTGTGATTCAACGAAATGTTGCACTATTGGAAGAGGAAAGAAATACACGTACTCAGGCTTATTCGAAAGATCAACTAATAGGCAGTGAAAAAGGATTTTTTTGAATATATTAGTTCTATATCATTCCAGATTTCAAGTATTAAATTTAAAAAAAGTATTTATTTTTATTAATAGCTATTTTTAATATTTCATTTTCTTTATATCAGTATAATTTTGAAATGATTGAGAGAAAATTACTATCTCTTCAACATTCCTAAATTAACTAATTTTCTTGTAAATAATATTCATTTATAAAAAGTTCTACTCTTCACCGAAATTCAAATATCTCAATCAAGAGTCGATCTAGTAATATTTGTAAATATCGACCTTTGTAAAAAGTTATTTTGTTACAATAATTATGTACAATAAATTAATAAAAACTGCACATTGCATAATCACGTATCCAAGTACTGAAACTTTGTTGTTTTAACAAGGTAAAAATGTAAAACAGTTATTATAATTATTTTGTTCTTCATTTACAATCAGGTACTTTAATAAGTACCCAATATTTATTTTCAAGAATAAAAAAAAGACTAGAGAGAGTTTTTTTCTCATAATCTGTACAGTAATGATAATTTAATGACTTGAATCTAATTTTATGCTGTCAAATGAGCAATTACGTATTTAAAAAAGTAATGATAATTGACCTAAATGCGATATAAATTGTCAGTCATACCTCACCATACCGGATCATATTTAAATTACAACAATAACTAAATCACAAGGCTTTAACTTTAAGTTGTTTCATTCTTGGTGCCCGTTTCTTTGCTAATCTTTTTTGTTCTTTTTCTTCCCATTTTCTTTGTTTGTCAGGATCTTCTTCTTGAAGAATTCGCTCTTTTTCTTGGCGTCTTTTTTCTTCTCTTTTAGCAGCAGCAGCTTCAGCTCTAACTAAATGTGTTGTTTTCCAAAATGCTTCTTCAACTCTTTGTCGATTTTTATCAGTTTTGCTTTTGCCCTAAAATTTCACAATATATTTTTATGACGAATATTTTTATAATTAAATAACGAATATTGATTAGTAAATAAATATGCACCTCTTTTGATAATTTAAAACGTCTCAATTTGTCTAACAAATAGAATGCAAATTGGACAAGGGATTTCATCTTTTCAGTGTTTTCAACATTTGGCATTTTACCTTTTAAACTTATATTTAAACCAACAAGCAAAACTCTCTTAACATCTGGCATTGTTAATTGACCAGAATCTCTGTAAAAAAACAGGTATTAATATATAACATTTAAAATTATTGAAACAATTAAGTTTTTTTTTTGAAATTAAATTTGTGCTTACTCTTGCTGTTTTGGTCCACTGTATTGATCACTAATATGAATATAATCGATATACTGTGAGTATTTATTGAATGCTTGAAGTACTCGAGTATCAAGAATTGCTGAGGTAGCTTCAGCAATTTCAGACATGACATAAAATCCATTAGGAAGCCCAAATTTCTCGCCAGGTTTTTTTTCTGGACAATATGTTGAAATATCTGCTATATCTCTTGTAAAATGAAAGGCAGTCTTTTTTGTGGCTACTGCCAAAACAAAATTATCACTTTCATCTTTTGACATCTCAATCCTTAAATGAGCTTGATCATTTTGAGGCCTTAAAATCTGCGCCAAAACTGCCACTAGGTCCTGTCGTTTTATTAACTTTAATTCTATTAACAATGAATCACATCCGACACGACCAGAACAATAAATACTATACTGAGATTCACTCTCTTTCACTAGACCAGTATCCTGACCTTCTTCAAGGCTTTTTCCTGTATCTCCAACCAAAGAAAAATTATCTAAAAGTAACTGTTTATGCTCAGCAAACCAGGACTCTGCTATTCTACAATTCTTGGTCTTTCCAGTTAAATAATTGATGAAATATACAAATAAACCAGTTGCCATTAAAATTTCAAGATAAAAACTATCCCATCTTGCTCGCAAGTGAAGAGGAACCTAAAAAATGAAATTTTTAAATAATTTATAAATAATTAGTTATTAAGTTTTATATGATTTGTATCAATGAATAATACCTTAGTAATTGTTAAGGTAGATGGTTCATCAGACCTTCCACCGGTACTTCGGCCATTTCCTTCTAAACCTTCAAATTCTTCTTCGTCCTGGAAGTGATCGAATTCAGAATCTACATCATCTTCCACCATACCATCATCTTCAAACTCCTGATGGTTCATATCTTTGAATTGCTCAACTACTGGGGATTTAGGTTTTTCATCTTCAAAGTCTTCAAACTCTGCAAACTCATTGTCTTCTGGAAGCTCTTCATTGAAATCAGCAATGACCCAAACATTATTTATGAGAAGGATAATGCTTAGTATTACAAACCAGGGTTTCATTTTATCTGGAACGTAAAGTGATTTATTAATATATTATTTTTAATTATTAAAAATAAACAATGATTTAAACTATAAGAAGAAGACACTAATTAAAAATTCAATCGATATTTTTAATGTTTTGTGCAGTGATTTTTATAAAAATTTTCATTTTTATAACTGGCTTTATCTATAAATAAGATGAATTGAAAATTAAAAATCAATAATATAATATGATTATTATATTAACACTATTAACTCGAATTATTTTTAGAAGTTTACGAGCATTTGGACACGTCATTATTTGTTTCAAATTTAAAAGTTAAAATACTTGTACAACACAGCTAAAAATTCAAACAAAAGCAACTTTCATAGTAACTTTACTTACAAAATATTGTATTACGTATAAATTTTATAATTTTTATTACATAAAATTAGAGCTTTCACTCATGTGACTTACATAGAAATCAGTTAATTAAACTAAAAAAACACATATACTTCGGGTTCTACTAATATTGTCGATTGCGGTTTTCAAGACACTGCAATGTTCTGAAGTTGTCTCTACCTCGTGACTTGTTATATTATATTACTTCATGGTTCGATTAATCGATTATAACATTTCGCTTGTTGATAAAACAGGACTATAATTAACAACATCCCAGGTAAATTTATATCCAAAAATATTACATACATGAAATTTTATCTTTCAATAAACAAATCATTTGATTCTTGTTCATTTATACATATATTTTCTTTATATTGATAATAAATAACCTTTCTTGATCATAATATTTATTTCTACATTGGATTTATTTTTGTAGCTATATTCAACTCCAATTGGAGCGGAATTGGTTCAATGAAGAGTTCAAGTAATATGAACAGCCTGTGAGGAGAAATAAGAACAGAGGGGAAAACTGGGTAGAGTGAAATGGAAGGAGAGTAAATACATGGCGCGTGCGCAGGTGTATGTGAAACTCAGAGCTAAATAGAAATGATGGGCTTCAACGTATTCGATGAATTCAACAAAGATGCAACGAATAAAACGAGCGCGGTTGAGTCAAAAATTAATAAACCGCGACAAATAAATTGAATTAAAAGGTTGACTACTTATTTGACAACGGTTTTGTTTTATTGTGATAGTTAGTGACTAATAAGAAACACTTAACAGGGGTGTAAAGAGAAAGGACCGACGCAATATCTAGACTTTTCGCTGACAACGATAGAAAGACGTTGGTATGGACTCAAACAATGGATCAATACCCTTGTAGTAAAAACTGATGGAATTAAATAAATAAAGTAATTGAAGAATTGAGTAGAGAAATAAATACACAGATATTGCTATTATATTTTAATTGATTATCATTCTTACCAGTGAACATATTAGGTAAGTAATTTATTAATGTTTAAAACTGAAGTGGTTGAATGAGTGTAAATAAATATCTGAATAATTTTATAGATTCTTGAATTAGTTATCAATTTATAAAAGATTGTTTGTTCACCACTTTGACATCAATATGCAAATACATTTTTTAATAACTTTACTTTCAATAATTAATTCATCTTTTTCCAACAGGATTTTTTTGAGTTTTTATAATAGTTAAACTAAACTACTTAAATCATGGAGAAAGATAATATAAAATTATCAAAATCTAATAGAAAATCTGCGAAAGCTATGACCAATTCTGATGTAGGAACACAATGTGTTCAAGTAGTGGTACGATGTCGTCCAATGGATGTCAAGGAGACTTCTCGAGGTTGTTCCAGAGTTGTAGATGTTTCACCAGCTCGGGGAGTTGTAGAAATTCGTAATCCTCGTGAAGATCCATCAAAAGATAATGTTAAAACTTTTACATTTGATGCAGTTTATGATTGGCATTCAAGTCAACAGGATATTTATGAGGAAACAGTACGTCCTCTCGTGTCTTCAGTGTTAGATGGTTTTAATGGAACGATTTTTGCATATGGTCAAACTGGAACTGGAAAAACTTATACCATGGAAGGTTCAAAAAATGATTTAGAACGCCGTGGAATTATTCCTAGATCTTTTGAGCATATTTTCAATCATATTGGACGATCAGAAAACATGCAATATCTTGTAAGAGCTTCTTATTTGGAAATTTATCAAGAAGAGATTAGAGATTTACTTCATGCTGATCAAAGTCTACGTTTTGAGTTGAAGGAAAAACCAGAATCTGGAGTTTTTGTTAAAGATTTATCAACAGTTGTTTGCAAAAGTGCTCAAGAAATTCAACAATTAATGAATAAAGGCAATTTAAATCGTACAATTGGCGCTACGAATATGAATGAACATTCTTCAAGATCTCATGCAATTTTTTTGATTACTATTGAAATGAGTGCTCTTCCGAATAGTGATAATTTTGGATCTCAGAGAGGTGGAGGAATTCGAGTCGGACGTTTAAATTTGGTTGATTTGGCTGGAAGTGAAAGACAAAGTAAGACAGGATCTTGTGGAGATAGATTAAAAGAAGCTAGTAAAATTAATTTAAGTCTTTCTGCATTGGGTAATGTAATTTCTGCTTTGGTTGATGGAAAAACCACTCACGTACCCTACAGAGATTCTAAATTGACACGTTTGCTTCAAGATTCACTTGGAGGTAATTCAAAAACAATTATGGTTGCCAATATTGGTCCTGCTTCCTATAATTACGATGAAACACTAACAACTTTAAGGTACGCCAACAGAGCAAAAAATATCAAAAATAAACCTAGAATTAATGAAGATCCCAAAGATGCTCTTTTGAGACAATACCAAGAGGAAATAAGTAGATTAAAGGAAAAATTAGCTCATAAAGGAACGATAATAAAAAAGAAAAAGAAAAAGAAGAAGAAAGAAGATGGAGATGATGATGGAGACGAATCTGAACTTGACGATTCTAAAGAGGATAATAAAGTTTCTGAAGCGGAAAAGAAAATGATAATGGAGCAATTAAAAGCAGAAAAAGAAGAAACAGAAAATTTAGTAACAAGAATTAAGGAGTTAGAAAGCAAAATGTTGTGTGGTGGAAAAAATATTGTTGATCATACTAATGAACAACAAAGAGCATTGGAACAAAGAGCTGCTGAAATTGCTGAAAGAAAAAAACGGGAAGTTGAAATGCAACAAAAATTAGAAGATGAAGAGTCAACTTTCTTAGGAATGCGTGAAACTTATACAACTCTTCAACAAGAAGTTGATGTAAAATCCAAAAAATTAAGGAAATGTTTTGCTAAACTTCAAGCATTAAAGCAAGAGTTAGAGGATATCAATGGAGAATATAATCGAGATCGACGAGAGCTAGAAGAAACACAGCATGACTTGATGAAGGAATTGAAATTAAAGTATTTGATCATTGATAATTTTATTCCTGTAGAAGAAAAGCACAAAATAATGTCCAGAGTAAAGTTTGATGAAGATGAAGATGCTTGGGTACTAAAAGAACCAAGTCCATCAAGTATAGATTTGATTAAAAGGCCAGTATCAGTTCCAGGGGCCAGAAGACCTATTTCCGAGTATGCTAAAATTGCGTTAGCTATGGGTAGAGGCTACAGATATGCTGGAGAAAATATATTAAACTTAGAACTTGATATGCCTGCTAGAACAACATTAGATTATCAAGGTCCTGCGATAGCTCCAACAATTGCAGCAGTCTTAGAAGAGGCTTTACGGGATGAGGGTGATATTGATGTAGATGCTTCTAATGTAAGGTTAAGGACTCCTAAGCCTCGAATTCCGTCCGCTCGTGCAAGACCACGAAGTGTTGGAAAGATTCCTCAGATGCAAATTCCAGCGCCGGTTTATCCAAAGACACGAGGACTAGTTTCAAAATATATGAAATAAATATCGAATACAATGTCGACATTCTTTATTAATTGATAAAGTCAATATATTGCACGTTTTAACATAATAATGAGATTTGTATGTAAATAAAATTTTTCAATTGCTTTTATTGAAAAAGATTCTGAATCTGACATAAATGTTGACAGTATTGTAAGATTGAAAGATTTTTTTTCAATTGATTGATTGAAGTTTTAACATGACATAAACCTTGAAAATCATGTGGCGTTTTGAATTACAGCATTTCTTAGTTTATTCCTTCATTTTGTGATAAAGATGAATTGTGACAAGGTTGATATATAACATATATTGTGGTTTAATAAATAGCGATGATTTTAGACTGATTTAGAGTCTAGTCAAAGTGCAATTTATTTTATAATTGTAAAAGTTAATTTTTGTTACTATGTTTACTCAATTATGGAGTAATTTTATTTTATTCCATGAGCTGTTGATTAAGTTTCGTCATAAAATGTAATTAATATGAAATATTTACAAAAAATTTAGTAATTCATTTTATAGCTTTCATAAGAAAGCAATTTAAATTCTTTTAAAACTACTCCAAAATCGAATAAACATAATTTTAGAAAAGCTTGAACATATTTTAAAAAAAAAACTATTCAAATCATGTTTTTTAAGTTTTTCACGCTTATAGTAAGTTCGAAGTAGTAGACACATTTAACAAAAATAAGAAATATTTTAATAAATCATGCGAATTATAATAAAAACAAAAAAAAATTAAAAATTTGTTTTAATTGTTAATCATCAATTTATTGGATTGATAAATTTATCATTATTATTATCGAAAAAAGATACTAGTAGTGAGTATAATAACAGTAGTTGTAATTACTAATGAATCATCATTAATGATTAATTAATTACAATGAATACATAACACTTTGCTGTTTAAAAATGATATCTATTTCTAAAAAAAAAAAAAATCACAGAAGACGAATATCTTCTATTACTAATGATAACTAATTTTAAAAAAACTGTTCACCTTTATGACGGCCTCTGTAATAAAAAATAGACCAATTATCGAATATTTATATTAATTACTTAAACCTGGTGTATTTATTACTTTTCTACCTGATTCTTAATTCTTACGTTCTTCTTTTCACTCTGTTCTGCACTTATTGTTTATAATTAAAACCATATGATATTGTCACTATTGAATCCACTATTATTTATAAACAATTTTTACCACACCACTGTACATATTAGTTACTTATAGACAGAAGAAATTCTGATCACACAAACGTTATATTTTCAGCAGTCGAGATAACATTTCATTTTTTTAAATCAAGTTTCAACGAATTGATGATGATCCGAAATATTTTAAAGATATTGTTTCAATTGAATTTAACGTAACTATTGATGATAAAAGATCCTAAGAGTAAAAGTAAATATAGAATTTTTTTATGTTTTTACAGTTATGAAGAACGTTTTCTTAAAAAAAGCTCATTAAATGTTAACAAACATTTTCAGCATATTTTTTTTTTTTAAAAATAAACAATGAAAATTTTTTCATAAAAAAATGAATTTGATATAAAAATAGCTTATTGTTGTTATTAAACTATTTTGTAGTTTACAAAATAATTCGTATATTAAAAAAAATATCTCTTACCGCCCTTTTCATCGATTACGTGTTAAGGGTGATTTTTTAATAAAACCGTTGTGAATAATTTCCATATTGACTTTGTTGTGGATATCCAATAGGGGCTGATGGTGCGCCATATTGAGGTCCGCCATACACTTGTTGAGATGGATATTGATTTTGTTGCATACCAGGCCCACCATATTGATTTTGATTATTTAAATTATTGTATGGTGGTTGATTGTAATTATTATATCCATTATTCATGTTAGACATAGATCCTACATTAGGATTCATACTAGACATGCTACTAGGCATATTATTCATATTACTTGGCATATTATTCATATATCCTTGATGATTAAAACTCTGTTGCGGAGGTTGTTGATAATTAGAGAAGTTCTGATTACTTAAATTGCTGGGATAAGATATTGGATTCTGTTGATTTACATGTGGATAACTCGTTGGATAATTTGTAGATGGAGGAATTGAAACATTGGTAGATCCAGGAGGTGCTAGATCAACATTAAGTGAATTTTGTCGTTCTTTTTGAGGATTATGAGACTTCACGACATACTTATTAGGCAAATCGCCCATTATGTTAGCAATAAGCCGTTTTGTCTCGTTTAAAATAGCTGTTGGATCATTAACTTTAGCTTCTTTCTTCGATAAAGGTGATTTAGATCTAGATCTAGACCACGATCTTGATAACGAATTAGATCTCCTGGCTTTTTCATTTTCTGAAACATTCTTATCAGCTGCTTTATAAATATCTTCAAAAGAATAATCATCGTCATCATCGGAAAGATCTATTTTTTTATTTCTCTCATCTTCTTTTCGTTTTTTATCTTCCTCTTCATCAGCGAAAATATCAAGTTTCGGTTTCCATTTTTGATGATCGTCGTCAATAGGATTATGAGCTCCTTTTCTTGACGCAAATGGTGAAACACTTCTCGAAGGTTTAACGGGAATTTCTTCGACGTCTTTAACAGGTGTTTCAGCTCTTTGACTACTTGATCCACCTAAATTGACATATCCTCTTAACTTTTCTACTCTCGCAGGATCGGAAGCTTCTAACTTTTTCAGGAAATTGATTAGTCCATGTTGTTCATCAGTTCCTAATTCCTTAAAGTTTTGAAGAAGATCTTTAAGATCGTTATCAGTTAATTTTTCCATTCTTGCAGCATGAGCTTCAATAGGATCAATGATTTTTGGTGGTATGATTGGTGTTTCTTTAACTCTCTCAACTACTGGCGGTTCTGGAATGCTAGGAGTAGTTGAAATTGAGCTTGTAGTAACTGGTGTTATAACTTCTGTTATGGTAGGCTGTGTTTTAATTGTTAAACTTTTCACAAAACTAGCAGCTGTAACTGGTTTATCACTATGTTGTGAAGCTTCAGCCATACCAACTACTGCATTAATTAGAGTTTCTAACTCATCTTGGGAAACATTAGTTCTTCCTTGAGCAATAAGAGCTGCCGCTATTTGTTGAGCTATAGCTACTTTATCAATAGCTCCAATACCAGGAACACTGACAGGCTCTGATCTGATAGTTGGAAAGAGAGATCTTGACGAAAAAGCTGCAATAGACCTTGCAATCTCTTGAGCTTGTTTTTTCTTTTTTTCTTCTTCTTCTTCTCTTTTTTTCTTTTCTTCAGTCGCTTTATGAAGTAACTGAGCAATATTCTGAATGGCAGATTTCGTCGCAGCAATTGCTACCTTCTCAATCATTCCAGCAAAAAGTTGTCCCTTGAGTTTTTCTTTGACTGTCTCAAATAGAACGCTTACCTCTTCATCATATAAAAGCTCTTCGGCGGAATTGGGCTTGGCTTTTTCGGCAGCAAGTGCCTTTGAAAGTAAAGAGACAACTTTAGGACCCAATGAACCTAATTGAGCTTCAAGTGCTGTCAAAAGTCGAAGAAGTCCAACAATTTCAAGATCTTCTTTCAGGTTATCATCTTTGGCAGGGCTTGGCGATTTTTCTTTTACAGTATACGGTGTATAGTGGCGTGGCCTAGGCATTGGCGGACGCACTGATGGAACATAATAGCTTCGATAGGACGGCTTTTCTCGATATAAATATCCATATTCTCTATCTCTAACTATTTCACGTTCATGTCTCTCTCGGTATTCACTTCGTTCAGGTTTTATCATCTTAGTTCCTACATATTCTACATCATCATCACTTTCTACATGATGTCTAGACCTTTTACTTGGAGAACTACGCTCTTCTTTATCTCTTTTTGGTGGTGGAACCCATTTAGTTTCTGGTGGTTTATCTTCTGGAAGCTCTAACCGTTTCCTTATTTCTTCTTTTCTTTGAGAAAGTTGCTCATTGTGAATTTCACGCATTCTTTTATTCCAAAATTCAATCCACTCTGGTTTAAAATCATGTTTACTTGGATCTTTACCTTCAGCTTGTAGTTCTTTATATCGGCGATTCCAGAATTTTTTCCATTCATCTGGATATGCTGGATGTTTTTCTGGATTTTTTTCATGGAATTTCAAAGCACGATCAAGTGTTTCTTCAGCTCTACGAATTTGTTCGCGAAATTTATCCCATTTATCGCGTTCTCGAAGTGGTTCATTTGAACGTGATCGCGACCGGGACCGACCGTACCGAGATGATTTATTGCTCAATCGATGTTTTGATGATTTTTCGCGAGTTCGAATTGGACTATGAGATCGTGAACGTGATCTAGACGGTGAAGGACTGCTAGAAATGCTGGAAAGAGATGATAAAGATTTTGTATCGTCTGCTGGACCTTTCATTTCTTTATCGGCTTTTTTGGATAATTTTTCCTTTGTCATGATGCGAATTTTCATTCCTCTAAAATATAGAAAAGTTCAAATTATTATAGATATTTTGAGTGAAGTTTTTAAATATTGCTTAAACTTACGATTTACTAGTATCTGGTTCAATTTTTTTAGGAAAGGCTTTCTCCATGCTATCTTCTTTCTTAGGTTTTTCGTCAATATTCTCATCTAAGATCATATTTTCAAGTTTTAAAAATGCAAATTAAAACATGACTTATATAAAAAAGAAATGATATATACTTAAGGAGTTTTTTTTTATAAAAATGGAAAAATATTAAAGTAGATATCA
The DNA here is from genome assembly GCF_013357705.1 of Chelonus insularis. NCBI lineage: Eukaryota > Metazoa > Arthropoda > Insecta > Hymenoptera > Braconidae > Chelonus > Chelonus insularis. The sequence goes on from NW_023276776.1 coordinate 3,250,771, forward strand.
CTCACCTTTTTTTGATTCACCAGTCATTTCTGCCAATTTTTCTTCAAAGTTTGTCACCCAACGCACATCATAAACTTCCATAAATGTTAACTCGGGCGTTTCCCTGCGTACGTAGGAAACAGCCACTTTTAAAATAGTTTAATGACAAATTTTTCAACAAAAAAAATGTAATATTAGATAATAATTACATACTCCGATTTCCCACTAACCATTTAAAGTGGTATTAAAATTTGGAATTATAAAAAAAAAAAAAATATCTAATTTAAGTAAATCAGTTGGATGAAAATGATTCAATTTTTTTCCAAATCAATAATACCTCCTTAAAATTTCTCAATTTTGGCCAAAATTAGTCTAGATTTATTTTAATGTTCAGAAGGTGATTATCATTGTTAAGGATATTGAAAATTTTGGTCATGTTTGAATGAATAATACTTAAAATAATTTAGGCAACTTTGACCATGATTTTTAAAGAATAAATTTCAAAAAAATCCCTTACTTACCTAAAATGATAGTCCTGATAAACATTTTTAATAAATTGAAGTTTATTCTTCTCAAACTGGTTCTTATCCACAAGTTGTGGATGAAGTCTTCCAAACTTTTCTTCAATTTTCTTGGCTACTAGAACGGAAATTTCATTGGCGCCACGTTTATAATTGGGAGTACGCGGTAAATCCGTAATAGCACGTGATATTGTCGGGAAATGTCTATTTAAATAAGTGATTCGATGATTGTATGATGTGATGTGAGCCATGACGGTACGTGGATCACCACGTTTATCACATAAGACACAGGTGTAACTTGGTTCACATGAATCATTGTCAATAAGTTCCAATAAATATTCAAGTCCAACTAATGGAGAGCTTTGATGACGATCCAGGCTCGTTTGGATCTGCGTTGCGCGAGTTATTTGATCTTCCATGCCCGGAGGAACAGGTTCTCCAGGTGCCAAAGAATCATTTAATGAAGAAATTGATTGCATTGAACCTTTCATGGTATCTCTCTTTGACCATAATGACACTGGATATGGCCACTCATCTAATTTTATCTTATGTCTACTTGATGTGTTGTGTGATTGTAATTTATGTGAACCAAATAGTGCAATATTACAAATATGACACCAAATATCACCATCTTCTGTCCGAGAATATACTGGTCGAAGTGTTCCATCTTCTGCAGTTACACTGCAGCGCATCAATCTTTTACGATCACTTTCTTCCTGAAAAATAAATTTAAGATTAAGTAAAAATTATTAGAAAAAAATATATCCTACATAACAGTGCCTGATAAATGCACTCAAGTACAAGAATAATATTTAAAAAAAAAAATTCTATTAAATTTGAATATTTTATGTAATAATTAGTTACATAGTTAGTATAATACCATTGTAATGAAAAATGAAATTATTTCTAAAAAAAAAAAGAATATGATAAAAAAATAGATGTTAATATAAATAAATTTTGAAAGTAAAAATGAAAATCGTAATAAATATCAAGCATAATTTTTTAATATAAATTATGGGCTTTGTAGAGTTCGACGTGCTGGAAAAGAAAAATGATTTATGATAAATACAAAACCACATCATTATCTTCCAGAGTCTCATAGAAGAAATTTCATTTAATCTTCGCGTGATGAATCTTCATTGAAGTTATAGTTAACAAGATTTACTAGTTATTTTCAGACGTTTTTGGAATTCTGAACAAAAGTTTTTTCATCATCAGATTACCTTTTCTCGTTCTTCTTCTGATAGATGAGACGGATTGCGCCCCTCTATATCAAGGTCATCAAAGTTTTGCATACTTTCAGCTCTTTCAAACTATTTCTCCAATTATATATCGACCATTAATTGAAATCAATCTGTAATTACAAATGTTTATAAAAATATGTTTGCTAAAAAATGCACAATTTTCGACAAATTGTTCTTCTTTAAAACGCTTCAATAGAACAAATATCTATTTACTTACCCTTATTATTATGTTCTTAAAATATTCATTAAAGGTCTAAACGTTTAAAAACTTTTGTTTTACATAGTATGCTTTTTTATGTACTTTTTAATAGCAACTCGACGTATTTTATAGATTTCTATTCTATTCTATTTTAGAATTTTAGTACATACTTCTCTAGATAGTTAAATCATTTTTTTATTGATCAACCAGTAGTATTAATTATATGTACATTAATATAAAAAGATTCCAGATAGTATTTCATCAGGTAGAAATCAGCAATTAAGAAAGTTAAGAATGAAAAGTATTTAACTTATCATCATATCATAAATGACCGATAGAATTATTGAGAAAAATCTATGATTTTTCTCAATGACTTACTTACCAAAAACAATAAATAATGTATAGGCAAAACTTATACCTACAATAATAATACACATATAAAATTTTCACAAGTAAACTGAATAACTGATATCACATTTTAGATTGTAAAGAATCTTTTGAATTATCAATTCATTTATAGAATCAATGTAATTTTATTCTGCATCAATACTGATGAAGAAATGAAACAAATCAAATATTTGAATCATATAAAAAAAAATATGATATTGAAAATAAAATAAGTATAAATAGTGAATTTATATTGAATAGTTACTAAAATAATGAGTGAAATAAGGAAAAGAAATCAAATGGTCAAAAATAAACTATGTTCTTAAAGAGGTTAAAGTAATTTTTAACTTAAAAATTATGAAAATTTATATGTGATCATGAATCGTTACATATAAATAATGATTAAATTATTTGTTTAATTGTCACACGTCGAAGACTAGAATATTCCCGACAAATTGTCGATCATACGGATTATCAAACACAACCATAGCGAAACAGAAGATGCCGGAGTAAATCCGATAACGTGCCATAAGTCTACAGCTCATCGAAACAAATAACAATTAATTTATATAATACAATGACTTTTATTACTTACCAACTCCTGATGTAATAATTAGAATCAGAAATTTGACTGCTTAATTTACTTTTTTATAAATCACTAGCAATTTTTCATGCTAATTGATCTTATTGCAACCATTTTGATTGTAGTCTTGTGAAAACAGTGAGCTCACGCCATCTATGAACAAGATGCTCCTACTATGATGAACGCACTTTCAATTTTGTTACCGACATTAGATAATTATTTTTCTGTTTGACCGTTATAGTGTTTTCCCGCTCTTTTGAGTTTATTGCGTCTCATTTATTGCGTCGATGTTTTGATCAAAAGTAGATGACATGAAATAGATCAGTATTAAGTTTTAATTAATTTGTAATTGTTTAATTAATATGAACCATATATTGAAGAGTAGTGTAATAACGTATGTAAAGTACGGCGTATTTAACTCTAACTGTCAGTATATGTCACGAACATTGCCGATTCGGCTAATTGATTAATGATTATTTCCATAATTGACTCTTAATTACAAACCATGATCATTCTATCATTGCAATTTTTTGGTATCAAAAGAAAAAAAAACTAACCTTTGGTGAGTTTTTTATTACTTTCTTCATATACATATTCATTTAGGCACTCTTATAAAGTAATATAAATTACATTGCCATGATTGTGCCAATTTTATTTTTTACGTCTTAATTAATATAAATAATAGATAATTTATTGTTAGCCATTTAGAAAAAGATTATTTTTTTTTTAAACAAAACGGAATTCTGAAAGCAAACGAGCAATTACGTTTATAGATGTTTTGCTGAATTTTACACATTCTTTTCAAGTGCATCAAAGATGTTGAAAGGTGATGGTGGTCGAAGTAGTGGGGAGGACATCATCAGGTTGTTGGTCACTCAGTTCATCGAGGCTTTCGTATCAAGACCGAGACCTTGAACTAGCAAACACTTTAAAGGCATAAAGGGATCTGGTAGATAAGTGTATATACTGTGGTATGGAATAATAATAATAGTATATAATAATATCGTTTGAATTGTGTTGTCATCATGTGTCAATGGTTACTATGGTGGTTGACAATTATCCTGCTTGTGGTACCAAGTCAACACTGGTTCATGTCCAACCTGTGGCCTACCTTTGAACAGCCACCCAAGTGGAATTCACTACAAAGTCCTTTGGAACCAAGGGGTGAATAAACAATTAACTCTTGTTTGTCAAAAAGATTATTTATTTTCATTCGCATTACATTTCATACTTGAGTATAGTTTTTTATTAGTATATATTCGTTGTTTTATGTTCATTTAATTTAAAATTCAAGCATATGAAGAGCTTCTTTTTAGCTATTTAATTAAATAAATGGGGAAAATTGTTTATATATGCATACATCCATTAATTTATGCAATAATTACCATTTTCTTGAAATAAGGCCTACTATTATCTCGGTATCAAACAAGAGCTTAACAAAAGTGGTGAAACTACCTCAATTATTCTAGAGACTAAAGGTAGATAGAGGAAATTAACACGTTTAAACTTGCGAAAATTTGTTGCAAAGAATTAAATATTCAGGCATATTTAATTAATTCAATTACTCCTGTCTCGTTACAACTTTTGTTTGAAGGTGAAGTTTTTAAAATTGACTTAAGAGGAATAGCAGCATAAAACAATTACTCTGGATCAATAAGAGATGATGCATCATGAATATTTTTAGTTACAGTTTTTACATCAAATTAAATATTTGCTTGATGTCTTAATTATTTTAACGAAGACTATAATATAAAATAGTTGGGAAAAATTTATTACAATTAAATTGTGTAACATAAATTTAGTACTAATTATTCTTCTTAACAAAAGAGTTCTGGAATGAGAGTTGATCACCAAAGTAGCCTCAATTTTAAATGTTCGGATGTTTATGGTGACAAACAAGCTGTGAATATAAATATTCTTCTTTTTTTTATGTTATTTATATTCCCCATTCTTCCATAATGCCGAAATATGCGTTTGCGATTGGAATCTCGTAGCGAATATTCATGATAAATATACAACCACTCAATATCCGAAGCACGAATCTCAAACGTGGCGCATACCATCAAACATTATTCCACTTTTTATTTTTTGAAAAATTTTTTTATATTTATGACAATAAATTTCGTGCCAACTTACAGTGGTTTTGATATCCAATATGCGTAATAAATATCCAATATGCCTTCTAATTTACTGTGAATTGTTTATATGTCGAACAAGAAGTCATTACCTAGGTTATTATAAAAAATGATTTAATAGAGTTATGAAACATATAGACATACATAAAGCTATGGTAATTTTGTCTGAACCTCTTAGTATAATAAGTCAATAAAATTGGAGTTATAGCTTTAAATTTTCTTTATGTATAAAAATTTAATAAAAGAGGAGGTGATTTTATCTTTGTTTAAATATCAATAGAATTACAAATTTATGAATTTCCATTTCATATATTTTGTGTTTTATTTGAACGATTCGGATTCGATTAATTCAATTCTCGTGTTAGGTAACTTGTCGCCGTTTGTGAATCTAAATTAAGTTAAACTTTATTTTAATATTATTTTTCTGTTCTTCTTTCCTTTACTGTTGTTTTTATCAATTTTTTTTTTTTTAGATTTTTTCTTTTGCTTTTCTTGTAAAGCATCGAAACAAGCGAAAATTAAATTTTCGTCCCATAAAGGAAATTGCATTCAGCTCTATAGTATCTCTTGTGGTTTACTAGCACGCAAAACTCTGGAGATTCACTAAAATGCCATATACAGGAGGTGTGTAGTACAAAGGGAGACGAGTGACGGAATTTATAAATTATCAATTGGAAAAGATTTATTCACAGTCGAGTTTCGCCTCGTGTGTGCTTATTTTGCAATAAATTTATTGTACTATTTATTCGTGATATGTTAGTATTGGCGATTTGTTTACCCACTTTAGGATTCAATCATTGAATGTGAGGAATAATCACGTCTCTTGTGTGCAAATGAACTTTTTCATATACCCTTTTTATTTATTGCTGGCATATTTTTTTTATTAGAAAATAACAAAGGTTCATAAACAATAAACCTTTTATAAATACGAAAATATATCGAATTATTGATTCAGTTCTAGACCTAGGGGGTTCATAATTTTATGATAAAATATCTATCATAAATAATGTAGAAAATTCTATGCTTCTATATGTAATTATAATAGTATTTATTTTCGAATATCAGTTTATTCTTCATAATGAAATCTTCACTCTTGTAAAAACCAATGAAAATTTCAATGTTCTTTATTTTTTTTCCAGAAAAATTGAACTAAAAAAGGTTCTGGATGAGTTGAATGACATTCTGTCATTTACTTATTATTCAAATGGTCCAATCGAATTACGTCATTCATATTGCAATAAAAATAGGAGAAAATATTTATATCAAAATAATTCTCAAAGTAATTTATTACAAATGTAATAAATAATTCTTTTAGTATAAGATAAACAAAGTGTGGTGTGAATATTAAATAATCATGGATTAATGGTTTCATTAAATAACTCAATAAATGAGGATAACTAACAAATTTTCTTTATTGACCTAAGGTAGTTTCAAATAGAATCAATTTAGCTGATTTATTGTTATAATTACAAATAAATATTAGATTGGCTTCAATTTCAAGCTTAAATATCGTATTGATTAACAATAATTTAGAACTTATTTAGTTATATTGAAATATAAAAGTTATTTATGTAATCCATACAGTTGATTGAAATTCTAGTAAAACTGATAAGTTTAAATGAAATGAATTTTATGCTTTTAGAAAAATAATTTCCATCCACTTCATAAATAATAATAAATTTAATTAATTTAAGCTGAAATATTGATGAAATTTTATTAATTTGATAGATAGTAGGGAAAAGTAAACATATATGTGATTATTTTTGATTGATTAAAATTTAAGTAATACTAATGAAGTACCGGAATAAAATTTAATGTATATTTTTAATTAACGAGAGAAAAAAAAAAATCTTTAAAAAAGTGTAGAGTTATTAAATGAAATACCGTTGTATAAAAATTGCAGTGCTGAATTTTTTTCCTGTTCCTGTGGAGGAGGAATGTCTATCCGAGGATCAACGTCGCCGGGGAATATGTATGAATACATACGAGTGTCGAATTCAACAAGGAAAATCTCACGGTCCATGTGCTCTCGGATTCGGTGTTTGCTGTGTCTGTGAGTAAAAAAGAATATTTTTCTTTGTTTCTATCATGCCATTTTTTTCTTTACGTATATTTTTTTTACGTGAAAATGACAGCTGTTAATTCTACAGACATATGATTTTGTTTCTTTTTTTTCCCCTCTTTCGTGAATAACTCAATCGTAATTTGAGTTCATTAAAATTTCATACTATCTTTTTTATTCACATTAATTTGTCTATACAAAGCAAATTTATCTTTTATTTCAAAGCTATTCTATTTATTACACAAATGAATGTTATACAACTTCATACCATTCTTCAAACAATAGATTATTTATTTTTTTTTTTAATAAAAAGTTTTTTTTTATTAATAAAAAAAATTTTAATCATAAAAAATATGTTTGGATCTTGGAAAAATATTTTATAAAATTTATATCAAACTTTTATTAAATAATAAATATGTATTAAATGTTAAGAAAACATCTCAAAATATTTTAAAGTGATGTTTTTGCTGTTATGTAAAATTCACAGTTGATGTAGTAAAACCGGATCTCAGGTACAGTTATGTGATTACTGAAGGTTTGTGCATGGACTACATATGTATAATAGATTACAAAGGCAAAGAAATAATTTTTTGTCATTCCACTCAGTACACTCTTTATTTAATTAAAAACATGCAGTTCTTACTTTACAGTTAAATTAATTAAACTTTCTTAATAATAAATGAAGAAAAAAAAAAATATTTATAAATTATTGAACAAGCTGACAAAGTATTATTGTTTAATTAAATACTTGAAAAATTCTTCCAACTGCAGTAATCGACTTGAATAATGAAAAAAGCTTTATAAACAGAAACAACTGCAAAGTTTTCTTTGTGTAGAATTAAAAATACTCTAAAAAGAGTATTTTTCAAATACTACCACTAAAATTACTCTTTCCTCTGATAGAATTCTATAAAAGTTAAAATAAATGATAAAACTTCATTATATATTTAAAAATAATGAGTCTTATTATTTATAAAAAAATCTCAAGTGCTTATACACCTTGATGTTTACGGTTGTCGATGGTCGCATACCTTTCTCTCTTATACCGTTGAAGTTCATGACCAGTTTTCTTTAGCTTCCAAGAGAGTACGATGGTGTAGATTGTAAGCAATTCTTCTGTTGTTGATCTCAAATCTCATGACATTGAGTCTAGGATGATAACACTTGTAATATTTACTTTGCGTCACGAGGGAAATTTAACGTCAAATCACTCGGCTTCAAGGGCCCAATTTGATCTCTCCACCTTTCTTCTCAACTCTCTGCTTCCTTTACTTTTCATGCAAAGAGAAGACTAGAATCGAGATTCATCAATTTTTCAAGGCTAGTTTTGTTGCTTGGTACCGTGGGCAAATATTCTCTCTGCGCACCCGAGAAATTATAAACGAAAGAGTAGATGAGAGGAAGGTGAATCGTGAATGGAGGAACAAAAATTTAAAAAAAAAAAAAAAAACGTTTAACCATTGGGGAACGACTTTCAAATGCATGAGTACCTTACTTGCAGCTCTGTGATCTGTGAATTGCATGCTTAAGGCATCATTTTTCTTCCCTTTTACTACTTGACGTTATACTGTGGCCAATTAAGAATCCAAAGGCAACTTACAATAGACGAGAATTTATCAATCATTCAGTAGTGGGAGCTTTTTTCGGAGTTAAAAAATGATGATGAAGACGTAGAGGAATTATTAAATTTTTTTTTTTCTTTTTTAGGAAATCGATACTCTATTATAGTACATTAAATTACATATGCATGGAAAAAGTTGAGTTATAATGTGACTTTATTCAGAGATAAATTACATTTTTATAGTTCTTGACATTATTAAATATTATAATATTTTAGTAATATCAAAAAAATATATTTATTGATTATTCAAATTGAAATTCCGCCCAAATTCAAATTAAACTTTATCTCATGATTTTTGTACGATTTTTCAAAAATTTTATTTGAAAAAATACGTTCAAAAGTTTAATTCAAAATTATTGCAAAACGTTAGTAGAGTATTGGTAAAAATACATTACTATTTGACGTTAATGTGAATTTACACACTGAATTTTCTTTAAATTCATTATTAAAACCTGTTAAAATAACTTGAAAGAATTGCTGGGGTAATTATATTATTTGGCTTGTATGTTCAAAAACAAAAACTAAAAAAAAACTTCTCTTATAACTAATTTTTTTTCTTTTTTCTTTTAATATTCTATTATCACTTTAGAATCTTAAATCGAGTTAAATAAGACTTTTTCATGAAAAATTCAATATTAAGTTACTGCAAGTTGCGGCAGTGAAGTATTCAATAACTTGACCTACGTGACAAGTCCTGGATTCCCAGATCTCATCGATCAGCCCATGAATTGTTCAGTGGTCATCAGAAAAACCGGATCGCAAGTTAGCCAATTAAGGATTGACTTCGTTCACTTTAATATCGTAAGATTAAGCTATCTTTTATCTTCTTTTACTCTTAATGTTTTTTTAGTGATCAATTTGTTGTGATTGGTTTAAAAAATTTACTGGACATGATTACATTTTAGGGTCAACCGAACCGAAGTACTGGAATTTGTGATGAAGATGTCATGGAAATTACTAGTGACGATAGAATTTTCCAAATTTGTGGATGGAATAGTGGCCAACACAGTAAGTATCCTAATCACTTTTAATTTGACCCAATTCATCTGGATTAAATTGGATTTTCAAGATTCCTTAAGTTTTCTTCAGAGAAATGTGCTAACTCTAAATTTATTCGGTAGCATGTCATTAAAATGAAACTTTTTAACTATTTAAGAATAGGGACTCTCCATTTTTTCATTACTTTAAAATTTATAATTTTACATTAAATATTGTATCTTTTGCAATATTTAACGTAAAACAAACTTTGGAAAACTTTTAATGACTACTATAAATTAAAATGGTATATTACAGTTTTATTTTTTATTATCTATCTATTGATTATATTTGAAATGTTGAAATCAGTAGAAATTGGGTTTGATCTTTAGAAAGGTGGTAATCTATTTTGAATTAATATTAGAATAAAAGATTTCTTTATTACTTTATAATATTCTTATTCACAAAAGTGTGCTTGCAAAAAATTTAAAACTCTTTTACCAATTCACCATTCTTCTTGGATCTTGTTATTGGTTATCAACTTGGAAGGTGTTTAAACTAAATCAGATCCCATAGTATAAAATTGTTGTAATAATCTATGGAAGAATCATCATAAAAGTTTGAAATAGCCCAAGTATTCTCTGACAAATGTAATCATTTTTCTTTATTCATATTCATTGCTTCAATAAAGATAAGTTGAAGAATAAAACTGCAACCTATATCAATGTCATTTATATACATCTTTCCATAAAACTATGCAAATGTAATAGTAAAGTATGTATTATCTGTATATATTATCACAAATAATACAAAAGATGATACTGTTGGCGATTCCAAGTCAATTTAAGTAGTATAAAATACTCTACAACAATTCTTTTAATATAGCTTAAGGATGAGTGTTCAAAGTAAGTGGAAAACTTTTTGTTCAAGTTTATGTGGATGTTACGGAGGGACCAGTGAAGTTGGATTTTATTCTACCAAGTAATCTACAATCAAGAATGTGGGAAATGTCGGTAATACAGCTACCATTTGAACAACGAGCACCCGCAGGATGTCTTCAGTACTTTGATGCTCCTCGAGGCACTTTGAAGACATTAAATTACTTACCAAACGGTAGATATTTTGCCAACCAGGATTACCTTCTATGTGTTCGTCAGGAAAAGGGGATGTGTAGTATTGCATATTCAGCATGCAGCAATAATTCATTTCGGATTGGTCCCCCGAGATTTAGACAGAGTAATCAAACGTCACAGGTTGAAGGCTCTGGAGCTAGTTCGGATGATCTTCCACCAATTCGACGGTGTGTCGATCGTGTACTCATCCCATGTGACTTTGAAGAATTTATTACGGTATAGATTGATTTTAATCAATCAGATATGTTATTCTCTTCTGTTTCACTTTTCTCTTTCGGTTGCTTTTTCTTTCTCCCTCTGATAGGCTGTTGAAACTTTTCCTCAAGAAGCTCTACAGCACTTATAAATAATTCAACGAACGGATCTTCAGGCAAAGTTTATAACAATTACGGATGCTTGCAGTGAAAGTCATGACCAAGTTTGTGGCATGCAAATCAGCAAAAATCCTTTCGCTGTTTTGTCTTTGGAACATACTGGAGATGTTGATCTTGTGATTTATCGCAACTAGAATGACATTTAAACTTTATAGACAAACGTTTTAACTATTTTTCAGAGTTTTATTCCTCTTTTCTATTGCTTTAAAAGTATGGGTTTATTTCAGAATTTTTTTTCTTTTGTGTTTTAGTTATTTTGTTATTGGAAAATGTTCAATAATGTTTATTCCTTGGTCTAAGGTAATTTTATATATTTTTCAAGATATAATTTACATATTTTTACATAGTCATCTTTGTTAGTAAGTTTTTTAACTTCATTTACCAACACCAAATTAGCTTATAAATGTTTGTTATCTTCCTTTATCATAGTATTTTATCGTAAAGTAAAAAGAATTATTGTCATTACATCAAAAATAGAATAAATTTATCTGATATTCTGATAATTATCATTGTGTTGATGAACTACATTTTAAAGCTTCTAAGAAATCAAATGATTGTTTAATCAATATTGTTATAGCTCTAGTAGATTATTATTATTATTTTATTATAAAAACAACTTTGCCTATTTAGTACATTTTTTGAAGTAATTTATAATTAATAAATAAATTGAATGTAATCGTAGTTCAATTCAACTTTATCTACGTCAAAGTTTTCATTTAAATAAGTACTTAATTGAATTAACTGTTCTAATTTCAAATTAATTTCAGACACTTTTTTATTATGTACATAATTTAATTAATTAAAGTAATATTTGAACTATTGGACGTTTTTTGTACAACTTTTATCCAATATTCGAGCATTTAAAAAAAAAAAAAAATTACGTCCAATTAACTGTTTTATTTAATATCACCATGATTATTTGCATTTATGAAAGTATTGTTTTTAAATATTCTGATGCAATCTCGTTATCACAATTCTCTTTTCCTCAATTCACTGCATATTCAGAAGCTTAATTTTTGTAAAATATTCTGAAAAATTTTGTTATAACCTGGAATCATGAAATAATAGTCTTTTGACAAAAAATAGCCTGCTATCTCTCTATTTAGACTATTTGTATTCGTTTAAATTCATTGTTTGTTTATTGAATATATTTCTTTCTTCATAGTTTTTGTATTTTTTTTCTTTTAGTCTATCATTTTTCTTTATTTTCAGCCTTGCTTTACTTTCTTAAAACTCAAGTTGAACGTAGTTAATGAATAATCAATAAAACATTATACATTTTAGCCTGGAAACGATGGTACTGGAATCTGCGATATGGAGCACTGCGGAAGTTCACTATGTGGTCCAAGTGAATTTGATGCGGATGGTAATTGTCGGGTCGAAACATCAGCAACTCCCTTTCATATAAGGGTAGAATTTGGTATGCCAGGAGGGGATCAGAATTACACATCGCCTGAGGATATGGTTGGCATGTGTTTGAACTATGAACAACTACCATGCGTCCCCTAACTCAAATTATCATACTTAACTAGTCTTTTCCACGCATCACTATTTTGCTTCCTATTTTATAACGTTGTATATCCAAAGCAGTAAATTATCGTGTTATAGTATTCAGACACTCCCCCATCATATTTTATTTTATTTATTTTAATTATTCACATTTTCGCCCTCTATTTGTTTGAATATAAGTCACTATCAACGATATCCTAGTACATAATTTTCGTTAATAGGAATTGTTTGAGCTTTTTCATTATACACTCACTGAATATTAAGTTACTCTTACTGATTAAGTTTATTAAAACGAAAATTATGGAAAAGTTTTTACTTACTTTAGTTCAAATATTTGCTTGATTATAAACAGTAGTTGAATGTTTATTTATTTTTATTTATTAATAATAATCAACATTAAATATTTAGATGAAAAATTTATAACAAAAAGTTTAAACAATTTATTTGTATATATTTATAATTATTAATTAATCATTTGTGAAGATAAAATATAAATATGTGATACTTGATGCACTGTAAATAATGTAAAGTGAAATGAAAATGATTATTTATGATAATAAAATAAAATGTTGGTGGATAAAAAATAATAGAAGTTTTCATTCAAAGAATCAAATAATTTTATTTACAAACCAGCTACTTCGTCGTAATTTTAGCGCTTGGCTCGCAGTACAATAATATATAATTCGCATTTATCTCTGTATTTTTTTGCATTTTTTTCATATTTACTTATTTATTATTATTATTATTATTTTTTAATATCTGTGAAAATTAGCAACGATTTATTTGATAACCATTCTTTTTCGTTTCTTGTTTTCTTTTATTCTTTACATTGTATATTTTTTTTTTTTGTTTAATATATTTATTAAATCATTTTTTAATCTCATAAAACTTCTTTTTTCTTTAATTTAACGAGAGATTTATCGTTTTTATTTATCACTTGACTCAAAATGTCAAGTATTTTCTCGATTAAAATTATAGTGATATATTCACACGTTTGCATGTTTGTGCAGTTTAACTTCAACATGATGCAAAAATGAAATGTTCATAAAGTCAAATTACTTTTTAAAATAATCATTTACAGGTTTGTTAAACATACCAATAATTTACTACTTGATTTAAATGCTTTTATAATTTGTATGATTATATTGTTTTATTTCATTAATTAATTCTAAAAACTATTTGACTTTATTAACATATTTTTTGCATCTGGAGCACTTGAATTATTTTCATAAAATCTTCAATTACCATTGAAATTCGTGTGATATCAACGATACAATCATTTAAACAGCAACCTCGAAGTAATTCATTGAATAATTAATTAAATAACTGGCAAATGGTAATTGTTAACGATCGAGCAGGAATTTTCCGGATGACGAAATATCGTCAGTAAGAAAATGATCACTATTTTTTGTTTATCATTTATTTGTTCAAAAAATGATCTTTTTACAGTAGCCCAGTCAAAAAGACAATATAACTTACTGAATTTATGATACAAAAAATAATACTACAATGCGAGATTAGTTTATATTTTACAAGCTTTTTTTTGTAGAGAATTAAATTTTCTGCAAAAATTACTTTTACGATTTCGCCTCTAAAGGTTTTCATTTATGAAAAATTTCGAGATAAAATTATTATTATTTCCAGTAGCTTTGCAATACTTGGAGGCTTTTGTTAATTTGTAAATAATTTATTTATATTAATTTAATTCGATAGACATACGACCATTTCAGACTTGAACTTTAAGCCATTCATAATACTACTTTTTCCAAGAAATCTATGGAATAAATGGAGTCACATAAGAAGTTTAATACCCAACGAAAATTATTTACAACATTTTTCTCTGTCACGTAATGCAAAGTCTTAGATTGACTGGACTATTTTGTTTATTAATTCATAATAATATCATCATTCTTAGTAAGTTAGCATTATAATAATCATTATTAATTTTTAAACTAACTAGAAAGTCATAATGAATTTACGTTGCGGTAAAATAGTGAATGTAAAAGGGCAGGGTTAATTATGGGCGGTGTATTATTGTGATTATGTTCAATTTCGTGATGTCAACTCGCGTGTGTCTCCTATTTTCATTTTTATTATTATTCTTATTGTTATTATTATTTTATTATTATTTTTAAAGTTTTATCCATACGAGTTAGTCTTTCGCGTGCAACACTGCGTGAGTTTAACTGCTCAACTTTCCCTTGTTCACAATATATCTTTCACAAATCACAAAAAAAAGTATGATTCGTGATTCTTAACGTCAACTTTTTTAAATTTACCAACAGTTTTTATTTCTCACCTGTCTTTTTTATATTAAATAATCGCTTAATTTTTAAATGTTCGTTCAGTGGTGCATGAGTGCATGTGTGCCCGTGGTCGATATGCATTCCTTTCATTATTATAACCATGTATTAGTATTTTTATTCAATAATTTCTTTCTTTTTATATAAATTAAATATTTTTTTTTCTCTCACTCTCGCATACGATTTATCATTTTATTCTCTCTCTCTCTCACTCACCTACATTCTTTCAAGCTTTATCTCCCCCAATTCTTAAAAATTTAATTAACGATTTTTCTTTTAACGTTACAGAAATCTCATTTTTTTTTTTTTTCATTTTTTTAATACAATGTAATAAAACAAAATCTTCTATAATATACATAAAACATACGTATCCACTTAGTAAATTAATTTATAATTTTTTTCCTTTTTTACTCGTTAAGGGCTTTTTTATGTTTTCCATCACAATCACCAGGACTGTCTGTTGAATAAAGAAAATGGTTTGAGAAGCCTATTTAATTATTAAAGATAGATTTCATAAGTCCGATTATTTAGTTATTATTATTATTAATTTTTTTTCCCCATTATTATTTAATATTTTTACTCTCACAAAACTCAAGTAAAATATTAATTTTTAGAAAAATATTCTTTTTTTCTTATTAGTTTAATGAAAATTGAGAAGTAAATTATTATTCTACGATAGTCCGTATAAGATTAATTTCACATTAATATTATTAGTTGAGATTCATTCTTTTAAATTAACTTAGTTGACATAGAAAAAAAATTCGTGTGAATTAAGCAGGCCTTCCCCTATATGACTTATCTATTAGATTTTCTGCAAAAGCTCAAGAGTCACGTTTTCCTCATTGTTCCCTTATAAACGACAATTTCCGTTTTTTCGACCCTCGACCATTTTCTTTTTTTCCCTATTCCTTCGTCTTCTATTTCTTCGTCTTTTTTCTCACTTCGTGATTCTTATGTATTCTCATTTATTCTCGGCCAAAGATCGATTGTAGCGCAGTACTCGCAAACAATCGAAAAGCTCTTCTGCACCATCAGCGAAGGAAAAAAATATTACTCGTAATATATTGACGAGTATTGGGGATGAAAAAGAGGATTGAAATGGCACTGAGTTTTTCGATTGTTTGTGACAAAAAACGTAATAAATCTTGAGATTCGAGTTTTCATCAATGGCATTTAATTCTATGTACATCACAGAAATAAACTTTTGTTTGAGTTCTATATAATATAGTTTTGTACTAATTTATTTGAAATGACCTAATTAATAGTTGATATTACTGTGTTTATATTTGAGTCCAAAATTATGCGGATACGTGAATAATTGGTTTATTTTAGTTTGTTAAAAATAAAATCATTCAACTTCTACGAAATGTTTTTATAAAATTGTAAATAATAATTTTTTTTTTTTTACCAAAAGAATAATGTCAATAATTTTCATATCACCCTTTCGACATGAATTTTTATTCTATCAAGCTTTTATTTATCCTCTGATTGTTATCATTATGCACATGAATTCATACATACATTCGCATGCCCTATATTCAAGGATAATTCTGTACTGATCATAAAAAATATTTCTAATTGAACTTAAATAATACATATAAATTACGAATTATAAATTATTTTACTATGATTTTACAAATACTAATTAATTTTATAAAAGAATAGATATATACACATATTTATGTATGATGGTATTTTTATATATCATATTCTTTCTTTACTCTCCCTTTTTTTTTTTCAAATTTTTTTGTTTCTCTTTGTTCCCCAAGTCTTTCACACAACGACAAAAGCACCAGAGAGAATCGATAAGAAAGCGCGCTTCCGAGTATGCGATTACTCGATCATTCCCGAATAATTTTGCTTTTCATTCCCTACTATTACTTTTCTTTTACAATTTTTGTTGTTTCTGTTTATTTTATTCTTCTCTTACTGACATTTTAAATTTCCAAAGAGTTCAAGAACAACCAGGAAAGGAATGGTAGTCGGAAAGATAAGGTTCTGAAAGTATAAAATATACAATAATAGTCAAAACTATACGAACTACGTCGGACAAATTCAATAATTTCTCGATAAAAGAAAGAAAATTTAAAACAATCATTTTTTGTTCATTTTTTTTTTGTTTTGCAAAATATTTTATACCTCAATAAAGGTTCATGATATTTTTATTTAGTCCTGTTATTTTTGACCAATATTGCGTTTAAATAGTTTTTTCTAGTAGTAAAACACTAACACTGGGAGAATAATTTAAATGACTGTAGAGTATAAGGGAGAGGAGGGAGGGTGGCAGAAAAAAGTTACGCCCAAATGATATGTCGATAGAAAGAAGAATAAATCGTTCGCTGGATTTTTCGAGGGCTGTGTATAGTGTTGTCGTATACTTGTGTTAGAGTATATTTTATATATATATATATATATATATATATAGTTTTTATGTGTATGTATATATATATATATATACATGTTAATGTAATACAGATTATAAACGTAGCTCGGAGCATTTCAACCACTCACTTGATACATAACTTCAAGAATGGAGGAAAATATTAACGCTACGGGTGTAAAATGTGTTGACATTCGATTTTTCAAAAAATTTCAGGCCTTTTGCGGCTTTTACTACTAAGAGGATATATTTATAGGAAAAGAGACAGGAATGATTGATGATTGGTCCCAGTAGCATTACAGTTTAGGTAATAAAGAAAGCTCGGGGGTACGAAAATAAATGGAAAAATTACCGCGTTTAGATAAAAACATTTCCCTCATTTCACTCGACAGTGTGTACTATTCAACTATATCCCCTCAAATTATTGTCGGTTTTTTTCGGCATTCCAACATGACCCTGGGTATTTCTCTAATTGAAAGAACAGTCTCAATCGAAAAAGCTCGATAAAAGCTTTGATAAATAATGTTTGTAATTTTATTGATGTACTAAATTTAATTTTAGTGCATTGATCTTTTCATTTGATGTTATTTTCTTTGGAGAAAAAAAATAACTTTTTTCTAGTGTTTTTTTTTTTATTGAAATCACGAATTTTGAATTATTAAAAAAAAAACTTGTATGTGAATAAAATATATAAATACATATTCAGAGAGATATTGGCGAAATTTTTTTTTCCTTTGTAATTTTTCTAGATTAAAATGGTTGTTTTTGTTATCACGTAATTGTTTGGTAAAAGGTATTATATTTAGTGATATCAATGTATTGTTACAATTGTGATAATTTTTTTTTTCGTCATCTGACTAATGGTAATTATGATATAGAAAAAGTAAATGTTCCTAATTCTTCTATGTATGAATAGAATACATGATAAAAAGAATTTAATGTGCTTATATGAAAATTTTTATAGATACATCCATGACCACAAGTATTATATTCTTTTTTTTTTTTTTATTCTACTTTCTAAACTATTCTTTGAAAACTAATATTGGAAACTATAGTATGCAAATTTACGTTATTATTTCAGCACATAATTTTACTCAAACGTTATCATAGACAGGAAAAAAAATTTATAAAAAACCTATAGAAATTTATAAATTTCTTTGAACGAAAGCAAAGTTTATTATTGATGAATTTAATGAATTACTAAGAGCCATTGATTATTTATTCATTAATCATTACAATAATTACAATTGGAACAAGTTTATCATCAATAGCTTTTAAAAGTAGAATTTATTTTATTTAAATAAAAAAATCAAATGACTGCATTTAATATTTAATTATTGAAGATAATGCAAAGGTTGCAAAAAAATGATGCATATCTCAGAGGCCATTTTTAGAAAGTAGGTAAACAATATAAAGTTGAAATATGTAAATAATAGCACCAGTAAGTTTGAAAATTATCTAACTAGGATCAACAAAGTTATAGAAGACTCTAAACTATGTAGAGTTTATTCAATTATTTTTTTTCTAACATGAAAAGTCTGAGTAATGATTTTTAATATGCATAAAAAACTAATCACAAGTATTTGCAGCATGATTATATATTTTATCACATACATGCTTTCTTTTTTTGTCGAGATTTCTTTCAATTAAATAAATAACTAGAATCTTCGAAGCTATTTATAAACTTCTATATGGAAAAGTTGGCAAATTAAATAGCATACTTTTATCGAACTCGAATCAATTCAGTTTTAGATGTCACGATAGTCTATAGAGAGAAAGAGTAGAAAAGTTTTTTCATTGTTATTTGTTATTTTTTTCTGCCCATCCTAGTGATCAAGATATTAAATGGAGGGGTATCTTTTGTTATCAAGACATGATGATTGTCCAAACGCGGTCGTAGAGAAAGTTTTTGATCAAAAATTACAAATGAGAGGCGCGCGTGTGAAAGAATTATGAAGATAAAAAACTTTTATGATCATTCTTTTTTCGATTGTGTCATTGTTATCATTGGTATTTTCAATATTTTACTTTTTTCATTTCTTCTGAATCACGAAATTTGAGTGAAATTTTTTTTTTATGGTGCATCAGGATATTAAGGATTAAGTGAATATACCCTCGAATGGCAAAAAGGCAGCGTGGATAGGTTTTTTTATTTTTAAATGTTTTTCAACTGTCCCCGATATGAAAAATCTCTTAATTATGTGATTGATTAATTAATTTATTACCATGGAGAATCAATCGAGGTTATAAAAGGGATTTTTTTAAATATATTTTTTGTTAACAATAGTTCATCACGGTTTCCATTTCTATTAAAACATTATCTCTAACTTCACTAGTATGTGGTCCACTCCCTTATATTACCCTACATACTCTCTAAAAGTCAATCAGTTAAAATTTCACTGACAAATCAGTAATTTACTGATGCCATTAGTTAATAGTCACTGATACACTTTGAGAGAGTATTCAATCTCTTGTCGTACACATTATTTTTTTTTTAAATTCATTTTTTTGGAAATATTTTCAGTTTTTGTCCATTTTTCTATCTATTTTACATTCTCACTCACATTCTCTCTTTCAATCAATCAAAAATTATCTGTTTTTCATATTTATTTTCACTTCTTATGTAGTCTTTATTTTTATTTATTTAGTGGTTTTTTTTTAATGTATGTTACTCACACTAATGTCTCATTACTTTTACATACCAAGATTTCATTATTAATCTCGGCTGGCGTTCTCGGCAGTGAAGAGTTGGTTTCTTCTCAATACTAGTCTAGACCACTCGACGTTTTGGTCCCGTTTGTCCTCAAATTCGAGTTCTTTTGATCCTCATCTGCAACAAAAATTCCAAATAGAGATATATTTTACATTAAAAAAAAATTCTGAGATCCACATTTTAAAAATAATTTTATTTTTTACTAAAAATGGTGTCACGTTGATGCTATAAATTAGTGAGTAAATTTGAATATGTTCGTTACACCCGGGATGACCATACTCTCAAACGATGAGTGCTGTGGTTTGTGGGCTTGTGATTAAATAATGACAGAGGAAACTTGGTCTGAAGGCTACGTTAGTACAACTTGATATGTCATTTAATTCTCCAGTGGAATTGGCAAGTTTTTCTTTAAACGTTACTTCAGCAACTTGTTATTTTTTAATGCTAATTCTGTTATAAAGTTGGAATGGCATATTTGAATAATTTATTTTATATTAGTGGTAGGAAGTAAATTTCAAAGATTCTTCAAAAGCTTTGAAATCAACAGTAATTAATTTATCAATATTTTTTCAATGGAAACTAATTATTTATTAGCAGTCAACCGAATTTTTTTATTTTTCTATCATTAATAAATAATTTTTTTACAATATAAAAGATACTTTAGAAAATAAATTTATCAATTTTGAATGAGAAACATTTTGAAAAATGAAGTCCAACAAATTTTTAGATTGATTACATTACTTATGAATGTAGACAATTTAAAAGAAACATCATATGATGAAGGAAGCAGCAAAAACGAGTCAGAGCTAGTCTTTAAGTTCAGTAGGACCCTGTTAAAAAGTACTCATTTAATACGACAAGTTCGATTAAAGTCTCAGTGAACATTTATAGGTTGAACGATATTGGAACTATAATTAAGCCTGGCTGGTGTGGTTTCATTGTACACAGCATGTCAATATTAATTGGAAAATATTCATTGGTATATTGGCAAATGGGTAAAATTTTCCTCATAACCTCATACCATGTCATCAATCTAAATTAATTAAAAAAATTGTGATAAATGTGTCTGTCCAGAAAGAAGGCTGAAAACATGTCAAATTTAATTATTCGTTAAAAGGAAGGAAAATATAAAATATTTGCTTCATTCAAAAACGAGGAAATATTGAAAATATTGAACACGCTGACAGAATTTATGTGTGAATGAAAAAAAAAAATAAAATCAAAGCTTCAAGTTTTTGATGTGTAATTTAGTTACTTTGAAAGTTTTGAGATTGATAAAAAGCCAATTATGAATCTAATAAAAAGTCTTTTAATCTGAAATTATTACCCAGACTAGAATTTTTCATCAGAAATTATATCACTTATTGAAATAAATAGTATGAAAAGACGAATTTATCTAATATATCATAACTACTGCTTTATGTGGCTTATTTTTTCATTTAAACTCATTCAAGTTGAATTGAGTTAGGAAAAAAATACCTGAGATAAATTTCAAACGTTTTTATTTATTCCAAGATATTTAATTTATGAAGAAATAATAAAAAATTCATTCCTTGGGTATCAATTAAAAGTTACTAGGATTATCCTGTGTAGCAATGGAATATGGCCATATATGGGGCCTGATTAGGTTTTCCTACACTAATATTACTACCATAGAGCTACCATATAGCAACCAATGATACAAATAATTACTAAATGGTCCTAGTCTAATTTCCTCTTCATCCTCTAGAATTAAGTGGGCCACGTTCAAGACTCTAGAATAAGACGAGTTTTAAATTGCCAATCGGAATCGATTTCTCTTAGAATATAAATAAAAATATAAACTAGCCAATTCTAAAGACTTATTTTTTTGACAAACATTTTTTTTTTATAATCTAAAGAACTTATCAAAATAAATGAGGCAAGATGGAATTTTTACAATCTCCTGAGTGACGGTAATGAAGTTCATTGATCCTCCTCTCCTATCAAAGCATCATATTTATTTGGTGATCAAAGAATCTTCATTATCAATTCAGAGGATATTGCATCTTTATATTTCAAAAATTCCATCTTATCATAATTAAAATATTTTCCTTTTCATTCCAGCCATAAGCAAATCAATTTCCCTAACAGGAACTCTTGGCAGGGACAAGTTGCTTGATGTGTACCACTGTTCAAATCGTATCTGTGTTAATTTTTCTGAAGGTTCCATTCTATACGAATTCTTTAGACATATTCAAAAGAATTGATTGATAAAAAATTAGCAGAGATACGTTCCTTCCAAGTGTTTAGATACGAATGAAACAACTTGACTGACAATGATTATAAGTTAATTACCTTTAATGGCGAATGGATCCTTGGGATGATTGGTCTTAATGGCATTCATCCTCCTGTTTTGAGGGGTAGCTCCTCCTCCACCAGTTGTCGGAGGTAGAAGGGCGACTTGCTGGCCACAAGCAGTGGTGCCGACGTTTTGCCCTCCCGCACCCGGGACCTTGGTCACTCGGACCCTCGGCTGTTCAGCAGGCAAAACTCGGCGCTTCCTCTTGGGCAGCTTGGCTCGCGCCTGCGTGTGACTGTAATACATCGCAAAATTGCTGACGATCACGGGCACCGGCAGGGCGATTGTTAAGACACCAGCTAATGCGCAAAGAGCACCAACGAACATGCCTATATAGGTTTTCGGGACCATATCACCATAGCCAACGGTTGTCATGGTAACTAAGGCCCACCAAAGTCCTAGTGGTATACTCTTGAAGTCATTCTTTGGATTGTCCTGTATCCTCTCGGCATAATAGACTAAGCTGGCGAATATCACAATACCGAGTACCAAGAAAAATACCAAAAGCGTGAGTTCTTTAGCCGAAGCACGAAATGTCTGAATAAGGATCTTGAGGCCGGACGAGTGGCGTGTAAGTTTGAAGAGTCTCATTATACGTATGATGCTGAAGAATTCAAGGATGTCGGCATTCTCAAGATGTGAAGCAAATTTTTGTAGAACCAAGTCGATGTAAAAGCTCATCGTGGCTATCATGTCTATTAAATTCACTGACGATTTGATGAACGCACAGAGGTTAGGACTCGCCGTCATACGGATTAGGAACTCAAATGTGAACCATGCATTACATATGCACTCGATGTAGAAGAAAGCTACGTGAGCATTTGTGTCTGTTTTATCCAAAACAAATTTCGTTACATTTCCACTTCTCACTGTGCGATTTGTTATCACTGGTACTCGCATGTCAGGATGCGTCTTCAGGCAGAAAGACAGGATGGAGATGCAGATGAAAGAGACGGATATCAAGCCGACTATCTACGGGATAAATATTATATTAGTTTTCTTCATAAAATCAATTCTTAAATTAAATCAACATTAATGAATTATTATTTCATTTATAGATTTTTAGTTAATTTTCAATTAATTTCCAACAGACACTGACAACATTTTTTCGTTGAATTATTAATCAATTTTAATCAATAACATATATTATTATAATCTCATTACTTAATGGATCATATTATTTTCCCTACATTGAAAATATGATAATCAATAATAATTTTATCTCTCAATATTTATTTATTAAAAGAGGATATTTTATTCTCATTTGTTTCCTTAATTGGATTATGATGGTGAAGTCGTCAAGATGACTTTATAATAATAAACTTTGACGTTTCGTATATAATGATTGACTGACCCTGCCAATGTACGTGTAGATAGAGTAGTCAATTAAGCGCAAAAGGGAGAAAATGATTAGAGAGTTGAGATAAAAGTACTAATCAACGCCTATATCATTGACTTTGACTAAATTTAGATGATTCAATTTATCTTCAATATATATGGCAGTTCATGAAGGTGACAGATATCAAATGAGTTTGCATCTTTAATGATTAAACATTGATACACAGTAACAGCCAATACTATTGTACAGAAATGTCTACTAATTTCATTAGCATGCGTGTGAAACTGATCGAGAAATTGAAAGGGGGAATATGCAGAACTAGTCATTACCGAAATTACCTAAATTATCCTCAATGTTGATGGCTAATTATATTGAAATTATTCTATGGAGAAAAGTCTTCATATTTGCTGATAATTTATTTCATAAAGTATGCATAGATAATCATTCACATATGCTTATTACGACTAAACAAATATTTAATTATCATTAGCAATTTTTTTATTTAAGCTTCCATTTTAAGTCAAACTCGCATTATTTGTCTATCATTAATTATGCAAATCATACTGATAATTACTGATATATTTTACTGTCTTAAATATAAATATTTTAATGTTATATTTATAAATATATTATACAACCATTGATAAATTTTTTTATTTAGAATATTTATGAAGCTTTTGAAAAAAAGTTTTTAACTTTTTTTCCAGAGAGAAAAGAGCTTTTTTCATCGAAGTTAATGATTCGGTTTTTGGTTAAAAAAAAGTTTTTTAATAATTCGTTTACAATCAGTTATGAGTATTAGAAGTGGGTGAAATTTTTTTCCAATAATAATAACTTAGGACAAAATACTGATCGAGAAAAAAGGTAGATAAAAAAAAAGAAAGAATTGATGTTAAAAGTATATGCGATGGAGATAGAATCAATAATTATTTCCTAACTATAGTCATTTACAGGTACATTTTTAGTACGAAATAAAAGAATTACATTATTACTTTTTTTTTTTATATTTTTATTTAAATATTAATAGTGGAAATTATCGTTTTATACAGCAATATATATATATATATATCTGTAGTCCAGTATCTATGCATAAAGTCGTTAATGTAGAAAAAACTCGCGGTCGAATAAACTGGCTCGGTAATTCGTAGACCACATGATCGAATCAACGACAAGCAAATTACACTTAGTTTTCAAACGATGTAGACTCAACATATAGCTAGTGGGCATTTGTTTGTTGTATACGTTGCGTGTTCATGTCAATAACAAATGGTTTAAAAGAAAGAAAAATTACTCGAAAATAAAATCAAATAGTAAAGAGATGAAAACTGAATAATAAAAAAAAATTTAGCGATTTAACTGTAGAGAAACTGTTATCAATTTCCACAATCATGTTCACTTTTTTTAATCTACAATTGATTACTATTTTTTTTTTGGTTCAAAATAAAGTGGAATAGAATTCAAAGTTAGACTGCTTAAAATGCTAAAAAATGAAGGCAAAAAATGTTTAATGAGTAGTTACGGGTAATTTTACTGCAATTATAAAGTTCAGAAGTTCATTGTATTATTTAAATGACTGTTAATCACTTTTTTTTTGCTTGTTACAAATAATTGTCTGTGAAGCGTAAGACATTAAATATTTCAATTTTATTTAAAGTTAAGAGTTGATTTAAATGAGTCGTAAAAAAATTCTTCTATAAGAGAGCTTTTTTCTAGATTAAAATATCTATATTAATTCTAAGAGCATAATGAAAATGAATGAATTGAGATTATTCAAAATATATTTTTGAATTTTTTTGAAGTGAATTACTGTGAAAAAATGAATTAAATACCGACCTTGGCAGCAGTAGAGGAGTAAGGTTCATCGAAAAGTGACCATATTTTTGGCTTGAGCTTTTGCCATCGTGAAAGTCTGCCCTCATAGTAATCTTCTTCAAAGCCAAACTTTACAGCTATTTCCTCATCTGTTGGCTGTTCGGTATCCAAATCTAACCTGTCCAAAACAGTCAGGGTCTCTTGGGTGTCTCTGTGCTGTAGAATTCAATGTTGAAACAAAATTAAAATCAAATTAACTAATGTATGTGCTAAATTACGTTACAAACTCGAAGGATTTTGTGTGTGATGTTCAAAACTCGCAAAATCTTTTACTGTTTTATTAAATTGGATCTTCTAAATCTACTTAGCTTTGGCTAAAATAAGTTTTTCCATTGGTTTATTCAGTAGAGTAGTGTTTCGAGTTTTTGCTGTAACTTCATTTGCTATTTCTATTTTTCTTTTTTTTTTTCTATGGATTTATTATATTAAACCTACGGACTCTAAATCATGTTTCCTTTTCAATAAAACTAATTTTTAACAAATAGAATTTCAAGTGATTTCAAAATGTTTTGGTTTTCATTTCAATTTATTTTTTGATTAAAGTTACCTTAATAGTTAAAAATGTTTACGACATTTTGAACTATATAAATAGGAAATTCATCCCAACATTGGGGTCGAATTCATTCTTTGAAAAGTAAATTTAATTTTTTACGTATACAGAAGGAATTTTCTGCATAAAAATGATTATAATAGTTTGGATAATGACGTTTAATGGTTGTAGAAAAATGAAATTCTCTTTTGAATTTAAATACGAGAATCAAAGAGGAAAAGTCAAACGAACAATGGTGCATTTTTCCACAAACAACAAACTAAAATAATTGATTTTTCTACGAAAATATGTTTAGTACATAAATTGGAAAAATAACATATACCGTAGTATTCTTATAAAAATTTTTCAATGCAGTAAATTTAATTGTCTACAGAATAAATTCTATCTCGATGTTGGAAAAATTTTTCTTTCTACTCGAAATTGCTTTAGAGAATGAAATAATGGGGTGATTTTGACTTAAAACAAAAAACTTTCTAGTGAATACATAAATTAAACATTAATTTTATTTAAATAATTTTAATTTTTAATATAATTGTAAAGCATTCAGCAAAACGAACTTCATCTATTTTACCATAAAAATTTGAAGTTATTCTTATTAAAAAGTAAACTAAATTTCTTTCCATTTATTTCTAGCTAGAATAATAGTGAGAAAAGTTTCGAAAACACATCTGGATAGATTTAAGTTCATTGTCTGCTAGAATGGCTGACTTTTAATGAGAAAATCCAATTGGCGTTTGAACATATTGCGAAAACAAAAGATTACTTTATTAACTTCTTCGATAAACTTTATAAAAAAAAAAAAGAAAGAAAACATCAACTAGAGAATAACGGGAAATAAATAAAAAAAAAAAATAATAGTTATTTGTGAAGCTTTGGGCTAAGTTAAGTTTAATCGTATTATCTGAAGAGATGTCATGAGATCCAGGACCAACACGAATTGGTTTGTCTAGCATACTACATCATGGAAACGACCTGAGTAGATTAGCTCGTTTATATAGTTGAAAAGGTCATGAGACTCAGCATTGACAACGTGCATTCATGAACAACACATTTGCATGGACGAAAAGTACCGAGTAAATACAAGTCTAACATTTGCATAACCAGTTCGAATATCAATTCAACTGGTGCAAATGCAGTGACATGTTTACAAATGATATTCTCCATTCTTGGGTAAAGAAAGACCCTGGAGAAATGGAAGGAGAAAAATCGATGTGAGAAGGTTGTCTATATATCGCATGACTTTGAATGTTTTTTTTCTTTTTAATGTCCTTTTAATTAATTTAGAAGAAACCTTGGGGAATAGAAATTATGTGATATTGTTGTTGAAAATATTAAGTAATTAACTTGCTTTGTATGCTGTTAAATTAATTATTCAAAGTTTTATTTTTTTTTTTCATTATTTCAATAGAAACTTAGTAATTTATTTGAATATCAACACAAAATAGTTAAGAAGGAAACTTTATCACTATCTGTTAAATGAATGACTTCATTTTAGTAAGCTTCGCAAGTTATTTATACAAAATATTACATATTTATTTAAATAAAATATTTGTTTACTTGAAAAAGAACATTTCACAAAATATTAATAACAAAGTACCATCAGTTTGCTGACTAAAGTTAATAAATATCAACTTTAAAAGTTATGAATTTATTACAATGTTATTTTAGAGTTGAGAACGTAATATGTCGAATAACAGAGATGATAATTTATTGGCAGGTTTCTTCGATCTTGTGATGTCTTTGTCTAATTGATAAACAGACTTGTTTACATTCAGGTAATAATTGAAGTAATGGAAGCGTATAGCTAGTGAAAGAAGTCTTTATTTGTCAGACATAAATTTAATTTACGAAGTAAAGTGTTGAAACGGCGGAATAATAAAGGAAAAATCTGGGTCGTGTATTTGGCAAATGTAAAAAAAGAATCGTAATAATTCAATTGTCGTATATCAGGTTGTTTGTTAAAGGGTAAAATGTTGGGATATCATTGATATTCTATTCGTGTAGCGTTTGCTCACTTACTGATATACTCGTACATGAAGGAATCTAACGTGAAGCTCGATCTATTTTCTTTTCAGAGTATCCAATCGATAGTTACAAGCGGCGTTAGGCGTCAGACTGAGCACATTAGAGGATATACACATGATGCTAGCTTTTGTGCACATGTAGATGGAGCTTTTTTTTTTTTTATTATTTTTGTCTCACTTTTCATAAAAAAATAAACGCCGTCATGTAGGAAATAAAAAGGTACGGCTTAGTTGGGGAGAAAAAATATTATAAAAACATTAAAAATTATTCAAGCTATTTTTAGACACAGTAATGAATATAAAGTAAGTAATGTACATACTTAGTTAAAATGAAGTAGTGAAAATCACTAAATATCCACTAATTTACAATATTAAGCGGCTCAGCTAAAACAGTGGTAGATTTATAACCTTAAGTTGGTGAATATTCACTATTTTACTACTTCATATTTTGAGAATAAATAAAGACGAGTTGAATATGATTTTAAAAGAACAAATAGTTTTTTTTAAGGTTACCGAGTTTGTAATTGAATGAATATAAAGAAAAAAAAACTTTTATGATTTTAAAGTATTGGAGGAATTTTTTATTTTTAAGCAAATGTAGAATAAAAATTTTAGGTCAAATTCGTGTAACTGTGTAAGAATGGACTCGACGATGAGACGAGAGAAAGGCAGAAAAAAGTGGCGATAGAGTAAATGCGAGAAAAGCAAATGGATATAGAAAAAAATTTTAACGTAGGAAATTGGAGCTTCAACGGGTGTATTGCTTTCTTTATCTCACTTTTTTTTAGCTCCAAAGCTTGAAAAGTAATTTCGATGATCGTGTTCCTGGCCACTAGCCAGAGGAAATACAAAGGCAAAAATGAGCATTAGCTAGACAAAATCGAAAAGGAATAAAAGTGAGTTGGAACTCTAGAGAAAATAGAAGTTAAAGGAATAAGCGTAATTAAATGAGTATTTTGAAAACAAAAAAGTGCAAAAATGAAAGAAGAGTCTTCTTAAAATGCCTCGTTAAATGAATGGAGTTAAAAATCAGAATAATTTGAAATATTTTATTCTAAAGATGTTAATTTGTAAATTAATCTTAATGTAAATCCACGAACATTTATATGTTTAGTAATTAAACACTTTAAAGTTCTACATTTAACACTAAAAATGTTTGATGACATTAAGCACTGTTTTATAATTAAACACTTTAAGGAGGTTAGGTCACTCAAGTATGTCAATAAGGTCCTCCTGAAATTTGAAGAAGATGTTTAAATTTTATTCAATTGCTCCGATTCCTCTAAAATTATTTCGGAAGCTATTTTACGATATATTGGCAATTAAAGTTGATCCTTATACATGACGATCTATAAGTAGGCATCACAATTTTAATAAAACCCGCATCATCTCCATTAGAGTCCATGTATAAGGATCAACTTTAATTGCCAATATCTCGTAAAATAGCTTCCTAAATAATTTCAAAGGAATCAGAGAAATTAAATTATAGATTAAAGATCCTTTAAAAATTTTTAGCAGCATCTCAATTACCATGCTGTAGTAACTCAATCTCCTCAAGTGTTTAGTTTCTAAACACTTGAATTTTCAGTGATATCACAGATCCAAGAATTGAATTTTATATTTCATTCTTATTGAAGAATTTTATCACCATAATTGTGTTAAAAAATGATTGGGATTCTTTTTTTTTTAGTTACGATTTGATAATAATGCAGTAAAAGAATCTTCCTAAAATAGCATGAAATGGAAGAATTGATTGTATTATCTTAAAGGTCATCTTTTTGGTCTACGGTGATTCTTCGATTAATGGTTGACTTAACATTGAAAGCTAACAGAGTAATTTTGATTTTGCCATTTTCTTAACGAGAATATTTTTTTTATGCGGTTAAAAGAGAATGAAATGGTAAAGGTGATCAAAGTATTAGAGTGTAGTCAGGTAGAATCGAAAAGGAAGTGGAAGAAATGTTTTAGTTGGTAGGAAGGAGGTGGGAGGTTGAGAGCAAGGATGAGTGGAAAGTGTAACAGCGTAGCAAGAGGGTGTGAAAATCCTTTTAAGAATTCGATCGAGGGTGAGAAACGAGGCGAAAGGGTTAAACGACTTGTGATAGACTATATAGACTTATATAGAGCATTCAAAAGCTTTCCAGTCGTCTTGGAATTTTTCACTTCTCACCCCTTAACAGCTCTAGAGGATTATCCCCTTGCGATTCCAGATGTTTCTATTGCCGTTAAGGGTTCTGCATTCGATAATTCGATCAATGATTCTCTATTATTTATAACAAACTCTCGGGATATTTATCTTGAAACGTCAGCAGTTATTCTCTACCGTCTTGGTGTATTTATCATCATTACTATTTATAATATCATAGATTTTTTATATTTAATTTTAGATTTGAGATAATTTTATCTGATTGAATTTCATTAATAATTCATTCAGTATTGATAAAATCACTTGAATTTCAGTGACCTGAAAATCACTGGATTTTTGAATTAATTTTGACTATTTTAAATGATTAATAGGATTACAAGCATATTTTGCTGTCCATTTTTTTTAATGTAAAAATCTTACTAATAATTCAAATGTTGCTTTCCTTTTTAATAAAACAAAAAAAATAATAATAAAACAATGATATCTCAAGTTTAATTATAATAAATGAATTGCAAAAATAACAAACTCAATTTATTTCGTTTCCTTTTTGTTCAACTACAAACAGATATCAAAAATTCATAAGTGAAACATTTAACGAGCATTGTTATCGGAGAATCCGCAGTAAAAACGACAAAAGCATTTGTTAAAGCCAG
Organism: Chelonus insularis; assembly: GCF_013357705.1. NCBI lineage: Eukaryota > Metazoa > Arthropoda > Insecta > Hymenoptera > Braconidae > Chelonus > Chelonus insularis. The sequence continues at coordinate 3,281,793 of NW_023276776.1, forward strand.
AAAAAAAATGTAAACTCAATTATAAATTTTACAAAGCACTTCAATTTTGCAATATTGATTTGTTAATTTTAAATTTTAAGTTGTAAAAATCATTGACTTTTTATTAATGGGTTCAATCTACTGAATACTGAGAGGAAATAAATCAAATTATTTCCTCTATGAACTTCTAAAAGAATTAAATAGTTATTAATCGTTTTTGTTCACTTCAAATGAATTTCTGTAAAGGATGTTAAATCTCATTGAAATAAAAACGAAGTTTTTTTCTTGAATTAAGTACAATGCCAGAGAAACCATAAATATTACTACTTGCTTTACTTGTGAATACCAACAAATCGAGTGATACAAATCCAAGTGTTTTTAGTAAAAGCATTTCAAATATTTGAATTGTAAAAACCTGTTTTGAAATACGATTCAAATGAATAATCTTCAGTTTAAGTGTTTTATCCTCAAAAACTATAAAACATTTTAAACGCTTTGATGGATTTAAACATTTTTTATGTTTAAATATTGCAAGAAACGTTTCAAAATGAAATATTAAGACAGATACATTTAGGAAAGTATGTATATAAATAATAAATAAAAAACAATAAATAAAGTGCTTTAATATAAAACACTATAGGGAAGTTAGCTTGCCATATAAACGGCAAAAAGTATGTTGTAGAAAATAATAAAAACATTAAATAATGATGTTCTTGGACCGAAATAAATATTATATGAAGTCCATATTTACATAAAGTAAATAAAAAAAATATATTACAAAACTTTTTGTTATTTCGATCGGTGTTTATTTCATTTTCAATAGAAATTTTGAATGAATACTTTTGTACACTAAAAAAAGAATTTATTTATAGTTAACATGTTATGTTCATAGTTAAAATTCTATATTAACTATTAATAAATATTACTTCAATTAACCATGATTTTTTTCAGTGTGTAGATATTTTTATACTGATAAACACACGCGCATACGGCGAACAAACATGGCGATAGTGACATGTTAGTTTGCGTAGAATTGTAATATTTAATTGTTGATATTATCGAAAATAATCGATCAGTAATTAGGATTTTTTTGACCATTTTTTGAATATTGACTCTACAACGTTTTAAAGTTTGATTGAAATCTTTCGAGTGGTTTGTTTTCTTATAAAAAAAAAATTAATGAAAATGTTTTCCCCATAGGCAAATATGCCACGTGTGTTGGAACATAAAATTTTGATTATTTTTTTCAATTTACCAACCACAAAAAAAAATTTCGTGAGCCAACTATCTTAAGTAGTGTTTTGCATAAAACACTTTTAGACATTTAAAAAATGACTACATGGATTTAATTAATTAAAATGTTTTAATTAAAAAAATTTGGATTTGTAGTGGGTTCATTCATGTTTGTAATTCTTTATTAAAGATGCGTAAACATAATAGTAATACACTATTTATGGCCTTATACGTCTACCCACTTTGACAGATGGCAATTTCGTGGGAATATTTAAAGAGAAGCCATGAGCAAAGTATAAAATAGTATGTAAGTCACATATATGTATATGTATATACATACATGTTTAGTGGAATATTGTTATATATAAAATGTAGTATAACCGAATAGAAAGCTTCATATAATGTCTATAGTCTACTATAGTCGTTGGAATAACTTAAGATCTTTAAATATGGAATGTGATGCTTTGAATGAGCAAGGTTAGTTAATGGGTCGGAATATTTCATACTCGGGTTGAATAACAAAACATTTAGAATAAAAGAAATAACACATTCAGGTATGTAATAGGAAATATTTCCAATCTAATAAATTCATTCATTTATCAATCCATCAGCTTTACTATCCATCTATATTCCACATTGTGCATTGGCCAGTTAAAATGAAAACTAGAGAAAACTGTAATACGTTGTGGTGAAGTCATGAAATATCAATCCTTGCTCTAATGACATCTCGTTGCTCGTTATCTACATTATTAATAATCTCGTGGTATTGATATGAAATAGGGTTAATTGAATATTAATAAATTAAAAATATTTTAAATAAAATAAAAACCTAAATATTAAGAACTGAAAATTAATTAATGTAAAAAGGGTGTCAAAGATTATGTTTATTAATTTTAATTAAAATTGGGGACGAAATATTATTTATTAATAATGAACTGATTTAGAAGACTGATAAATATGCTTTCGATCATTAGTGATTTTAAAAAAATTAAAAAATAAAAAAAAAATAGTGAGGGATTAGTATTGAAAAACTTGACTTAAGGTATTGATTTTTCATGAAAAATGGTCTCTAAGCGGTTAATTAGTCTAATAACTGATTCTAGACTAAATGATTTGACCAACTTTCCGTACGAAACAATTCCCTATCAAGTAATTAAAAAATTCCGTCCGAGAAAAATCTCCATGCTGCTTCAATTAAAGCCACAACGAATCTAACGACTCTACTTGTCTCGATGTGGGGCTCATCGGCGAAGCGATTGATGCTGTAAATGTTGTAGTCGACAGTACAAGAACAATCAGGACAATTGGAGCAGCGTTAACTGGTGGGATTGAAAGGGTTGAGGATAGAGAGTGAGAGAGCAAACGGTGGCTGGGATGTGGGGCTATGTCGTTACTAATGGATGACTAAACAGTCAGAAATCGATTGGAAAGGTCGTCGTAGCCGTTTGAGGGATGTTGGAGACACTTGAGAATTATACTATACCTGAGTATATGTCATCCAGCAGCATGGTTCGACCTGGTTAGAGTCAAGACCCCAAAAGTCCAGTTCTTGTTCAAAAAGTGGTCCACACACGTCCGTTGGGTAATGTAACTTGCCTGTACGATAATAATTTAACACTTGGGCAAATACTCCTGGATGTCGGTCGAAAAAGTATTCGTTGAGAATCGGATCATAATTGCCTAGTGCTTCAGTCAGCCTTGACAGTCGTGTTGCTGGTATTTTTCTTAACGTTGCTTTATAAGTCTCATGTCTTATTCCACCGACATTTAAAATCACTCGGTTTTCTGTATCTGAATTTATTAGACTCATTTTTATCTTTTTTTAAATTATTTAATTTACAATTTTTAAATTTCTTTTCTTCGTTTTTCAACTCTTTTTTTTACAACTGTCGTTATTTTCCAATGTTGTTTCCGTCTTCGGTAACCCTTCTGGTTAATCGGCTCACTGCTACCGCTGACAAACACTCGCTGCTGCTGTTCCACACGGCGTCACCTGTGATAAACAGGAATTATGATGCGTGATTGATATGCTATTATTATTGATTAATCTATGTTTATGCTATGAGCTTTGTTCCTCTACTCATCTATTTAATTTACCCTTTTTATGTTAAAATTGTTTTACACGTGTTTGAACTTTATTAGCAATAATTTATGTATTTTGTTAATTGATTAAAAAACATGATCGTTCAAAAAGAAAACAAAAAAATAGGTATAATATCTACATTTAGAATAATATTTCCATTTTAATAACATGCATCGAATAAAATTTAAAAAAAATTTTAATTGATTTTTAAGATAAAGGGAGTAAATCAACTAGAAAGAGCTTTCGTATTTCCTTTAGTATTTTTGTATTATAAATAAAATGAATAAAGAAAAATGAAGATATTTTTATTGGTGAAAATATGCTCGGTCATAATCAACTAATAAAAAATATTGGAAAGAGATTTTTCTGCGATAAAAGCTTAGATTAATATTGCATTTTATTTATTTAATTTTTATTATTTTTTTTTTGAGAATCTATGAAGATGAACAATGTTAATAATATTATTATAAACTATTGAAAATATTTATATTAATATTTAACCCAGCCAAAAAAAATGGTGTTTAAAATATTTTTTAAATTCTTACTTTGACATGAAAGCTACTGAAAAATGTGTGTAAATATATGCACATAATGGCAGGGATGAAATAATAAAACAAAAGTAAAGAGGAGGTAAAAAAGGAAGAAAAGATGAAAGTAAAAATGTTGTACAGTAAAACAATTTTTTTTTTGTTTTAGTTCAATAAAAAATTGTAAATGGTAGTTTCAAGGCTGAGGATTATGTTTTACGACATGACTAACACCCAACGAGGATATTTTATTACAAGTTTCATTTAATATTGTACTTCTTGTACCCCAATATGAAAAAAGATGATGAAAGAATCGAAAGTAGTAGTAGGAACAGGAACACACAAATAGCCGTAATTTTTTTTTATTAACGCAATTTCTTGAGATTAAGGTCACGACTTGGGAATAAATATTATATAGAAGGATCAGCAGCAGGAGTAAATGCAAGGGCGGAAGAGACAAGAGGTGAAAGACGATGAAGACATCCCCTGCAGTTCTCTTCTCTTAGCGTCAAAGAATATAGTGCTAGAGTAAAGGAGTAAGATAAGTCGAGATCGCAATCCAACTCAACTAGAAGAGAACATCATCTGTTGAATAGTATACAGCGGTTCAAGTCTGTTTTGTGAGTTGGATATAAATGAAAAAACTTATTCCAATTGGACTTTGTTACTTTCAGGTAGGGCAATATTGCGTTTTCTAGGGATATTAACTAATAATACAAATAATGACTACTATGAAAATCATTATTTTTATGATTATTGAATTTCATCTTCAAGTAATATTCTTACAAACTTTAATAAAAAACTTTTTCTCCTGTTCTTTTATTTACAAAAAAATGTGTTACATAACTTTAATGATCATGCTTTATATTAAAACATCAATTTTAATCTCATCTTTGTCTCTGATACACTTTTTTACAGTCAACTTATTTTATTTTATAATTCAATAAATATTGAAAATTTTTAAAATAATTGTTTATTTTTTTTTAGTATATTCTTCTTGCATTATAATTACTTTCTTTTTATCAAAATAAAAAGGATGTGTAAAGTCAAGTACATGTGTAATTAGAATTATTATTATTGACTCTGCATTAAATGAATATTTACGATTACAGTAGTTTTGAACAGAAAATATTATCAGGTTGTATCTATTTAATGTACTTAAATGATCAATTAAAGTAATTGTTTTATTTTTATCAAGTAACTCTAGTAGATTAAATTGCTCATTTGATAATAATATTTCTTTCTAATGAATAAATGTGTTCTCTTGTAATTTTTTATTGACATTTTATAACGCAAGAAAATTAAAAAAACTATAAATGCTTTAAAAGATAATACTTGGTGCATTTCTGTATAGAAGACTCTTGAAGATATATCCAGTGGGATTATTTTTTCTCATTTTATAAGAGCTAGCAGAATATAAGAGTGAGTGAGGATGAATAAGACGAAAGATGGACTTAGCTGATTTATTTTAGTGATGAATTAGCATTTTTTTTCTTCATCAACACTTGAAAAATTGCTTTTAATCAGAGTATAGGTGAGATGTAAATGAATGTATCAATCATTCATGAGAATTAAGGAATAAAGAGGGTGAATTGCGAAGAGATTTGAATAATAGAGAAAATTATTTATTCTTAAGATGAAAGCAGTTTTTCATAATTTTCTACAATATCAACTAAATTAAATTTCTTGATGAAATATTAGAAATAATAACGATTTAAAAAATGATATTATATACAAAAGGGTATGAAACAAAGATGACTTATCAAAAAAATGTGACTCTCCTTTTTTTTTACTCCATCATTCATTCAGCTGTTAAGATCATTAATTTCATTTTTAAAGAAAAACTACTTTTCCATTTGCTTTTATCGACGTCCTTTTAACAGGATTAGGAAAGCTAGAGTGAACTTGTGCTATACGTATTTTACGGTTGACTTTATGCTCCCTCCTGTCCTCGCTTTTACTATTTGCTTTCCTGTTTTTCTCTTTGAACAAAGTCTCAATTCTATAAATTATGAATCAATTGATTTCATTGATTATTTCTACACTAATTTTACTTCCAGGCTTTGCCTATTTTCTCTAACAGGACAACCCTTCACTTTATATGATATTAAAATAAAATTAATCATCATATTAAAAATATTCAAAAAATTCCTAGGTACCAATTCAAATCTGGTTTGATTCTAGAGTCCTAGAACATGGACCACTTGATATTTGAGATATCTCACTTGATACAACACTTCTAAAGGTACCTGGGGGATAGTCAAGAAGTAGTAATAAGGTATGATGAACAAAAAAACACTGTTGTAGAAGCAATCCAATAAATAGTTGAAGTAGATTGCTGTGACAACAATTCTTATGCCTACTGTGATTACTTGGATAGCTATCATAACTATCTAAACAGCTGCTAGAACTATCTCTACCATATGAGCAAGTGGAGTATTGCTATAGTAGCAATACCATGGATGTTAAAGGTTATATATTGTTGATCTACGAAGTACAGTATTGTTCCTACATCTACAAATTTTTTCATTGTAGCAACAATACGATGTACTGTAGGAAAACATGATCAAGTCTATCAGTGGCCATATTTGATGGCTACTCAAGTTCTTGACATTTTGGAAACACTAACAAAACTTATTCAATTAATAGACGAATAAGTTAATTTAACATCCTTATTTATAAATGAATAAACTTTTTCCAATGAAATAATGATGTATGATTACACTAATAATGGCTACATAATTGTAAAGTAGTGTGTGCAGTATATCTAAAAGTTTTTCCATTTAGCTTCACTATACATTGTTTTCATGAAAGATGAAATATTTTTATATCATATTAGAAACGAGTCCTCGAATAAATCTTAAATGTTAAATGAAAGAGGCGACTGTTTTGATATAATTTGATGAGTTAGTAGAATAAAAACATATTTCTTTAATTTTATATATCCTCAAGACACTAGTGTCCTCGGTTTTGCGAGCAATCGACTCGACATCATCCTCGTATACCACTACTGTCTATCCCACCCCTTTTTTCTTTAACCTCCTTTGTTGTCTCCTCCCTTCTCTTTCTTTCATGTGACATCACATCTCTTAAATTACTCTTTTGCTTGAGCCAAATGAAAAATTTTTCTTACAAAAGAGAGTAGAACATAAAATGAATTCAAACGACAGCAAGAGAAATAAAAATTTTTGTAATGAAAAAATAACAATAACAATGGAAAATTAAGTAAATAACTGTTCTTGTTATTGAATCACTAGTGAATTCATTGGAATAATTATTTTGGGAAGAATAAAATCAATTTAATAATAAAAGTAAACTAAATTGAAAAATAAAATTATTCGGCTATTTGTTAAGTTAAATGTTTTAAAGCTTTTGAATTTGCTAATTCCTGATCACATTCCACCTAAAAGGATTAATTATTCCATTTTAGCTGTAGGCTAAAATAGAATAAATTTTCATGCAATAGAGAAATAAATATAAAAAAGAATTAATCAAAAGCTAAATTTATCGTTTGAAAAATATCAAAAGAAAAGGGTTGATTCTAATGATTTATCTTTGACATATAAATATTCATGTCATTTAGTGTGTATTTTATCATCATGTGTATACGTTTCTGAATGTAAGTAATCCTATTACTTTGATTTGCAATTTTAAAAATAAGCTTACAAGCTTTTATTTGAAAACGTTATCAACTCATTCTATGAGTATTCTAGCTCCAAAAGTAAATAGTGATATTTCTGTTAATATGCGAAACATATACGAGAAAAAAAAAAAAATGAAAAAAGTTTGATAGTAAGTGTAAAATAATTCTTTTTTTAACATTACCAAATCAATACATTAATTTTTTTTTTTTTTTTTCGCTTCTACTTTTACTGAATAAAAGAGTAAGTTATACTACCCTCGAGCGTAAAAGTGTCAGGATATAAACTGCATTCATCTCGAACGAAGTTAGCGTTAGATGTTGAAGATTTTTTTATACTTTATTCTTGTGCCCTATTTTATTTATTCATGTTTTTTAAGTTTATTTTTTTTATATATATATATAGTGTAAAGACATATAGGTGTGAATGTTTTTTAACATTCAATAAAAGTTTTTCATCTGAGGAAAAAAAAAGGAAAATAAAGATAAGGATATATATATAGGGGGGCGAAGAAAATAACTAATGAAAGACACGTAAGTGGTTTCGTGTATGCCATCTATGTCGATCGAAATAGGTTTTACTTGGTGATATGACGTCATACACGCTAGGTGAGTATTCAGTAATGAGTAATAATAATAATTATTATTATTATTATTAATATTATTATTACCGTAATAATAATAATAATAACAATAAATTTATTATTATGATTATAGAAAGGTATAGAAGAGAATAATAGAACCGAGTGTTGGAGTAAGGCGAATGAAATATACAGAGGAGTGAAATGAGAGCTGATGGTTAAAAGTACACGAAGAAGTTATGCAGAGTCGGGCAGTCTCGCGAGAATCGATAGTCTGCGTGCACGCACGCGAATCAACTGAAACGATAAAACTGCCTTAAGAAAATTAAAAAAGTACAATGAAAAAACAACAGTAACAAAAAAAAATAAATAAATAATTAGAAATTTAATGTTCAAAAAATGACATGGAAAAAAAAATTGTAATTTTTCTTCTTATTAATTATTATAGGAAAAAATGATTGAAAGTCTTCTCTAGCATGAATATTTATAATTTAATAAATTTTGAAAACTCTAGAGACTGCAGATGCTGGGAAATGTCGAAAGAAAAGAGAGAGAGAAAATTTGAAATCGATGACACGAAATAGTTGAGACGGCGCGGCGTCGTTTCGCCCATATGAAGACAAAGAAATCGAATAGAATTTATTACATGAAAACAAGAAGGAATCGAATATAAAATAAGATCGAGAGATCACGCAAGATGAATTGGTGAACCATGTGAGGTGTGAGCATAAGGGAAATAAGAAAGTATAAGCAATATATAACGAAGGAAAGAAAAGGAAAAACGAAAGAAAAAAATGTTTATAAAATTGCATGTGGCTGGAAAATAAAATTCTAATCAATACTGTGTTAAAAAAAGTTGTTTAAAATAAAATCATGTTCACGATATAAATTTAAGGTCGTAAACGAATTGAAGAAATAAAGGGGTAAGAAAGAATAAAAAAGCAGTATATTATAAAATATTTATTTGACGAGAATGATTGATAAGTTTTATTAGATTTTTGGTGTAATTACAATGAAATTGGATGGAAAATAAAATTGTACGAGGTCACTAAAGTATATATCTATATGTGTGGTAAATGGCAAAGAAAATAAGAGTAATGAATGATGAAAGAAATTTTTAAAAAGAATAAATCAAATGAAAGGACAGCTTTTCATGTAAATTGATGAAAATTAACTGGAGTAAAAGGAATGATTACCACAACTAGTATAAAAATGAAGAAAAATAAAGAAATAGAGAACTCAAAATAATTGGTTTATCAAAGAATGAAAGAAGAAAAAAAGAATGAAAATAAATTTCAAGTCAGTATTTATAAATGGAAAATAAATTGAACACCAGATATCATGATGAAAATGATGAGAATTTGGAGTATACAATCAGGAAATAAGGGTAATAAACTTGCGGATAAATTTAGAGGGAAATGAACAAAACAAAGAAGTGATGGAGTCACTGAGAAAATAATGTGAAAATCAATCAATCGAGCAATCAGACATTTTTATACATATCCATGAAATCAAAGAGAATGAATTGATTCTAATAATAATTAACAACAACAAATTGTTTATTTCTCGTATAATTTTATTTTTAAATCCCTATATAGAGGAGAATAAAATAATCAACAACAAAAACTAACATCAATAAAAAAAAATAGGTGATGGCAGTAAGTAATGACAGTAAAAGTTGCACAAGTAGAAATAAAATATCATAAAACCCACCCTAAAAATTTCTTTCATGTCTCGGTGATCCTCCAAGACATTTCAGAAGTTTATTTAGAATCCTCGTGCCTGAATCAGGCACACCGAGGCTCAATATATAAATCTCTTATTAATTCATTCACAACAATCACTGAAATCCAAGGGATAGCATCAAGATAAAAATATCCAAGTATCTAAGATCCGAAATGATCGAATAACTAAATCACTTTACCAACTTATTTCGACACAATTCAACACTGCAACAATTTAGGCAGTGATGAATTCATAATCGGTCACAAAATGCCGATAATATTCGGCCAAAATCACGTTTAAGGGCGTTTCAACAATGTCACACAGCACTCGAACGTGATGTTACTCCGGTCGAGCGCAGACTGAACTGACCCCAACTGAAAGTGGCGCCACAGAAGGTGGATATAGAAGGAGAGAAAATGTTCTAGTAAATGGGGGTAGGGGGGACGAGGTGGCCACGAGTGAGGCAAAAGGGGGATAAAGCGAGTGAAACAAGGCAATGGTTTGCCATCGCGCTCCAAGGGGGTGAAATTGTCGACGCGCAGGCGTCTCTTACGGCGCTTCCGTGCGGTTAGATGTCGAATTCTAGACACTGATTCGGATTCCAACTGTTCCTGTAGTTTCTAGTCTCAACATCTAGCTCGGATTTATCTACTTCGTTGGATCTACCCTTCCATAAAAATAAAAAAAACATTTTATAAAGATAGATCATAGTTTTTCATTCGATTTTTCCGGCCTTTCAATTTTTTATGAATTTTTTTAGTTTGTTATCTATTTTTTCGTGTTTTTCTTTGATAAACCTGTCAATCGCAGTGATCTCGGACTGTCAGTTAACTGTCAGGAGATCTTTAGATAAGGGATATGAAGAAAAAAATTTATAGATAATTTGATTTTTGATCAAGTTCATAACTTCAAATGACTTTTAATTTCAACATTATTTTTTTTTTTCTTACTATCGTAAAAATATCCCTTTAAAAGATCTCCAACATAAATTGGATGATAGAACAGTAAAAAAAACTTGACAGTGAAAAGAATAAAAATTTTAGTTTATTTTAATGATTAAACTGCTTTTAACGTTTTATTTTTCATTTTTTTTTCGTCGTGATTTTCTTTTTTGTTTTACAGTAAGAATGTAAATCCCGGAAACATCTAAACATTAGTATAATGTCAGGATTTCTTGCAGGAAAAAATAATGAAGGATAAAAATTGGGTAATTTTTTCTTTTCTTACTGATAAAAAATCTAAGGATTTAAAATCTTAGAATATTATTTATCTCAAGTTCTGACATTCCCATATTTACTTGGTTATCCTTTCAACCTTATATGCAGAGATCTTCTTTCTTGAGATCGTAAAACATGCATGAAGTACAAGGTTAAAATTTATGCGACGCACATAATAGATACAAATCATGCTAACTCCTGAAAGAGATTCCACTAGAAGAATTAATTTTTGAATTGAATACTTCAATAGTTTACTGACTAAAAGAATGAATATTAAATTAATTGAGGTTTGCTAGGAATTTTTTATTCATTTCACTTTTTGAAATTTTTAAACAATCATATCACTTGTGTCAAACTGAAGATTGAGCACGACTACTTTTTTTTTTGAATATCATCAAGATAAGAGAAATAAATAATTTATTGATAAAAAATGAATCCTGAAAAATTAGGGGATGATGTTAGTAATCTAGAAATAAACTCTACCACTATCTCTTTGACATGAAACCTGTACTCTAAGACATCAGACTATTCATCACTCTGCTGAAAAGCCAATGACGTCTTTGCTCATTGGGAGCACTGAAACATTCTCACCCTGTTTCATCCCTCTGTTTGTAGAACAAGAAAAACGAAACATTTCACACAGGGTATCTTGGTTGACTCTATTTCAATTTTTTTCAACTTTCTTCTTTCTTTACCTTCTCCTCCTGTTTCTTCTTCCCTTTTTTTCTTCACCATCTTTCATCTCTTTCTATTTATTTCTGTCTGACTCAGTTTCATTTCGATCCAAGGCAAAATATAAATAAAACTCAGTTGCTACCAGCTTTCTTCTTTTTCTACTTTGCTTTCTCTTAAAAGACTTCCTGTTTGCAGAATATTCTTCGAGTGTTTCAATATTGAAAATCCAATGTAAAATCTTGTTCACTCGAAATTTTTTTAGAAAAATTTGAATTATTTTCAAATTTATTTATTTTGTTTTTTAGTTTTTTTTTTCTTTACTTTTTACTTTATCTTCACTATTAACTTATATTCTTTTTATTTTCTTCTACTACTATTTTGTATGCCTTCTATCCTTCAATCTAATTTAATCTTGGTTTCATTTTCTACAAAGATGCTCTTTCAATGACTTCATGGAGAACAGGAATGAATGAAGCTTAATATTAACTTGAATTTATCTCTTTTCTTATCCACTCATATTTCTTCGTTTTTTCATTTGTCAATAAAAATTACTTTCATCCATTTTTAATGCACTATTTTAACCATAAATGATACTCTTTTATAACTTTAAATTGTAAAACAAAAACTAATTTAACAAGCCAGTGAATAAAATACATCTCATTATTTTACAATAAAAATATAAATTTACTTCCAATTATGGTAAACATCAATTTATTTAAAAACAATAAAACCAAACATGAGTATTCTTTTTTTTTCTAAAAATATTGATTGTTATATTTTAGGTAATTATCATTAAAAGAATATTAAACTTAAATGTATTCAAACATAATAATTATAAACCCTAATAACATTTTTCAAGTAAAACACATGAAGACATTAGCCACACTCTTTCTACTTGTTTTTTTTTGCAGAACCTAAAATTCTGTTCACGTTTTTGCTTGATGTCCTTGATGAGATGTGGGATGCCCTGTTGCTACTGAGCCTCAGGAGGTCTTCAGCTTCAAAGTTTTCGACCCTAGAGTGTTACCCACTTCACCAAGGGTGCCAGAGTCTCTTGACTTGTCAGATAAGCGATCATCCCGAGGGTAGACTAGAGATTCAAGTTAACGATCTTGTTTATTCTAAAAGACGACGTAAGGGATGTCTTACCTTCTTCCTGACAACGAATGTTAAACGACTAGGTGTAAGATTAACGTAGTTTTCTGTGGAATCTAAATCACTCAGGATTTTCCAGACACTTTCAGAATAAACATGATATTATCTAAGTTGGTGAATCCACTTGATTACATCTAAATTACTATAACTTTGAGTTTCAAATATTACATGGGAAAAAGAATCATCTAAAAGCTTTTGGCCATACATTTAGCGAATTAAATTGACAATTTGTTATATCGTTGTATTCTTGTCAGAATTCCTTGAGTACTATTCTTGGTAATGGAATATCAAAAACTTGATTTGAAATTCTATTCAGTTTAGGTCTTAAAACAATCATATATATACAATTTTAATCAAATCATTTAATAGGATGAAGTCACTTGAATCATGTTATATTTAGTTTTCTCAAAATAGAACAGAAAATGTTCAAATCAATGATCGTCATTCTCCATCACTCAAGATAATCTTGGATCACTTCTTCACATAATTAACCATCACAAATAAGCGAATATACAATTTAAGCACTGATACGGTTTAAGTGATTTCTCTTGCCAGGTTTTAGCAGACTACAAAAATAATTCTACAGCCCATAAGTTCTTTCAGAAAACAGCGCACATGAGAATGATTTTATCAAGATGTGTAAATTCATTTGAGTATCAAAGTAAGCATCTTATTGCATTCTCTAACTTACATGCTTATATATGTCCATGTTTCGTGTTCTCAGCTGGCTTATCAACTACACAATTTACATGGATACAAGCCGTCTTCTCGTAAATCATGAGCGACATTGCGTATACCAATAAGGAAGTCGTTTATAATGCAACTGACGGGTGACAGGTGTGAGGATTCCCTAGGACACCTGAGCCATCAAACAACTCTCTTAAATAATTCATCAGCCATCAGGTAAATATAAATGACTATGTTCTCTAATCAAGACATATAATCCCGTGAATTGGGGAATAAATTCTTCTGTCAGAACTCAAAACCCTTTGACATGTTAAGTCATCAACTCATTATTCTGTTTATAACTAAATATTATTTGATTGATGTTTGCATGACAAATTGGAATCTTTGTGCTAGTACTTATATTTAAGCTTTTCGATCAACGTTTCATCACGAGTACTGACGAGACGAGACAGTTTCAAGTACATATTGTCTAGGCTGAAGATCCCTTAGATGTTAATGCTAGGTATCTTGTAACCACCCAATCAAGCAGATTCAAGTACAATGACATTAATAAATAGATACTTTAGTAAACATTATGCCTTTTTCCTTTGTCTGATTATGTAAATAATCAATTTTACTGATATAAACTACAATGAACATAAAGCTTGGTGAGATAAAAGAATAAAGCTTTTAGACAAAGTTTTAATACATCTTTTATAAAATTGCATATTTTTCATAATTTTCTTAATACTTTTATTTTTTATCATAAATAAAATAAGAAAACTTGCTTCATTTTTATAACAGAGGCCAATGTAAAGAGTGCTTTAAATTTTCTTTCTTCCCTATAATTCAGTCTTTTCTTTCTCGTTTCTCGTTGTCAGCTTTAGTAACTTTAGTTTTGCTTTTCCCTCTCTCCCAAGTGGCGAATTCAACCGGATGCTTCAGAATGACGTGCACGTCGGTCGATATAGCGCAAGCGCTAAGGTGATATCATGTAGTTTTACATTGCTAGAAGCTCAACGAGAGTCTTTTTCAACACATTCGAGATATTGGACGGGAATATGCTTTGTTTTTTATTTTTAAAATGTCAATTTTTTTTCTTACTTTTTTTGTAAATGTCAAGATAGTCTGGCTCTTCAATATATTAAGTTGAAAAATTGCTAAGACATATTTTAATTTTTGATGGAAATTATATTCAATGTAAATGTGTTGATACGAGAATGGCTATTTCATTATGCAAACTATCTTGTACCTTCATTTTATCATTTAACTACTGAATAAGGATTACCATGCCAGAATGTGCCATATTGCATAGAATATCAGCATACTTTGGAATGAGATTCAATTTTGGATTGGAAATGTTGTCGTTGAGTGGTTGTTTAAAGTCTAAAGTAATAAAAGATAGTAAGCGAATGAATATCAGTTTGCGAATGTCAATGAGATCTTTTATCTCACAATTGATATGAGATGGTGACACGTTGGGTTTTGTATTCATCTTTCAGACTTTTACAACGTTAGGTTAGTCGGGGGTGAGCTTGAAAATTTGTCACTCAGTCCTTTTATACTCTTATATTTTTCGTTCCTAAGAAGAATATCTTCAGGAAGCAATTGAATCCTTTTTTACTTTCACTTTTTTCTTTTCTCTTCTCAAACACTTTTCGTGTAAAATACAAAAAACCATCGCTTTTCTTATGCTTTGATAAAGTCGTTTGTGCTATCATCAAATATCCTAGAAAGTATTTACCACAATATCAAGATAGCTTTTTGCTCATAAACTCAATCTGCCAGCAAAGTTACTGTAAAATCCTGGACCATTTATTTTTTATTCCTTTTAGCACTCTTTCGTAATATTGATAAGCCACTTGTTAGAAAAAGGTCGGAAAATTTAATAAAACTGATACAAATCTAAAGATTTTGAAAAGTATCTAAAATGAAGTTTTCAAAGACGATTTTTTCATTTCTCGTTGAATATTGCGTTTTTTTTATTGCATAAAAATGCTCAAGAATTTTCAATTCAATCCCACCATTGAAAACTAAGAACATTAGGCTGCAACTAATAGCTAGAGTGTCAGCAAGATCGTACGTAGCACCAATATACATTCCAGACAAAGTCCTAGGTATCTTACGATGTTCCAAGGTTGTCGCAGTAACCAGAGCCCACCCAAGTCCTTGGTGGATGTTATCATAGTCAGTTCTGTGTGCTGTTCTAATGCACATGAGAAGAGGGATGTCTTAAATAACTCGGAAACTTGATAGTTTGTCAAATGATTGATAAATCGATACCCGAAAACTTTTGACAACCAGGAAAACAAGTAATCTAAGTTTTAGTTGCTTCATATTTTGAGGAATAAGATGAAATCTTCTGTCTAAAATGAATGTATTTGTCTTAATTCCATTCTCATCCCAACATTAATTAGAAAAAGAAATGAAAAAAAAAGTTTTTTTCTTTCTAATTAACGATTTATTCTATTCATTAATGGTAAAACGAAAAAAGTGTTTAATAGTTTCTTTTTTTTTCCAAATGAAAGTAGAATGATGCATCAATAGATCTATGATCCTGAAGAAAGTGATGCACTTAAAAAGATACAAAAGCAACCCTAGTAATTTCTACGAACCTGGACGTGGGTGGAATAAAACTAAGTGACTAGGAAGAAGTCCATATGTTAGAAATAAGGAAAACTATTCTCGTGGGACCCTAACCAAATGGTTGAGGGTGAGAGCTTAGAGATATGGACAGTTGTTGATGAGCTGTATTCATCTACTCAGTTAGAAGATACGCATTTTCTTGTTATCGATCTTCCCTTATTTGCTGCTACATTGATGGCTTTTGGGCAAAATAAATTGAAGGTCCAAGCTTGAGGAATAGTTTGATCTTTCTATACAAAAAATATCATCGAAATATCTTTAGCATTAGCAAAAAACCCTTGAAATATATATTCTATTCTGTTAGCAAACTATCAAAGTCTGTGACAAAATGTTTTCCTATACATTAAGCACATCAATAAAACTTCATTACATGCAAGATGATGTTCAGATACTAAACAATTAGTTTTATTGTGATAACTAATGACATCTAATAATAATGGAACAGCTATTAGTTATTATACTTCATTAAGTATTCATTTTATATTTGGTTTATTTAAGAGATCATCATCATCATCATCATCATCATCAGGTGTTTGATAAGAAGGATTAATATTTATTTTATTTGTCTGTTTGGTACACACACTTTTGGCATAAATCCCAGCTTGCAGTACTTTTGGAAAAGTGCCAAGATGCTCTCTGACCCATTATTACTATCTTCATGTTTCATTTTTTGCTTAGTCTCACTCTAAAGTAATTTTGAGCAAAAGAACAGCATTAACACGCTTTGCAGGTCATCGTAAGCCTGGAGCAACTCTCCTTGTACTAGTCGAGTGAACATGATCGATATAGTTGCAATGTTCAGCTACACTGACATGCCTAAATCGTGTATCTATCCTGAGAAACTCCTAACTGACCAGACACTCGTAATACTTTTAAAGTTAAAACTCTTCAACTTAGTTTCAAACGTTCATAAGTGACTATATTCAACCTCGAAAATTGAATTCTATCAAAATCTGTAACTCCACTAGCACTCTGGAGATTTCTTTAGGGTCTATTAAATACAAGAACAGATAGTTTGGCACATTGAGAATTGAATTTTATTATAATGAGTCTTCTTCATGATAATTTAATCATCTCTCCAGGGCCTTTGAAGTAAAATCGATTGATAATATTTCTGTTTATACCTCAGGCGTTTTTTATCATTAAATTTATACATGAAAAAATGAATATTTTATAACTCGTCCAATGAAAAAACCACAAAATATTATGAATGAATGGATATCGGTGATATTGGATCGTACAAGCGATTGTGGTGGTAGACGACGGAACTTTTGTCTGCATATTCTGTGGTGAAGCCAACATCGAAGTGATAAACTCTGGTGTATACACACTGGTAGTCTCCAACACCTACTGCATCGTGAAAAGTTTGAGAAAGAATGGGAAGCTTTACAGAAGGTTATGAAGGTGAGAAAGGAAGCAAGAAAAAAAATATTTTCCATGTTACTCGTGCTAGTTTAAAATACATTTGAGCAGATATGTGGACGCATTTGTGAGGCCGTTAAGACTTTAACATCCGGAAACTTTATGAGGTATAACATCAACATGTTAGTAATATTGTATGGTTGTAAGTTTGATTAAAAATAACATTTTCATTTATTATCTTGCACTTTAATAAAGTCAAATATGTGTGAACTCACTAGTTATTGCTTCGATATATGATGATCAATTTATTTAATTATACTATTTTTGTAATTAAAAATTTCGAAAAACCTATGCAATAATACTTGACATTATTACTTGATGTAATCAATACATTTCGAGTTGTTATTTGATTTGCAATTTTTGCATGAATATTTGAAATATTTTTAAATATTGAAATTAAAAATAGTACAATCTTCCAACAATTAATTTATCTACAGTAACAAGAGATGTTATAATTTATAGTTTTAATTAGTCAACTACTGGTGAAGTTTTGATACTAATTGCCCTGTTCTCATCGTAAAACGTATATCCTTTTGTCCAAGTTAAATGAAATTGTTTATTTAATTTAAAGTCACACTTTTCAAAGGAATAAATTATAAATTTATCTTATTAAATTTCATTTTAACATTTTTATACCTTAAAAAAATATTTAATATTGATATTAAAAAAAAAATTGGTAATCTTTTTTTTTTTACCAAAAATCTTCACTCAAAGATGAAACTTTTAATTTTTATTTCTAATTTCAAATAAAAGTTAATTAAAAAAAAATAGCATAAAAACGTGATTGTTCCACTTACAGAAAGCAACTGCTGAGTAATATTTTATAAACTTAATAAACCAAAGCTTATTTTTTGTTTTCTAATTATTTCGGAAAAAAATTAATTAATTTTGTTATCGAATCTTTGGTGAAAGGAAGCAAAAGCTTACGAAAAGTAAATTTTCTGCTTTACTACAGCAACATTAAGACTAAAGGAAGTGGCTGATATCGGGTTAAATTATTGGTTGACTGTTATTTAATCTTGTTTTAGTGTCTATAGATAAGTCTACTAGTGACTTGGTACCTCTTGTCTTGGTATTATTCATCTCTAGTACTTTTAAACGAACCTGATTGAAGTCAAGGCTCCAGAATTCAAGCTTCTCATCTGCCGGACCACAAACGTTGTCTGAATAATGAAACTCACTCAGGTGATAGTAATTAAAGACTTAGAGACTTGTCTAGAGCTCGTGGATGCTGAAGGAATAGTTGGACAAAAGAAAATCGTAGTTTTCAAGTGCTTTCATCTATTCTAAAAGTCTCGATGGTATAATCTCTTTTAATGTTAACTTGTAAAATGTTCCTCGTGCACCAAAAAACGATTACAATGTTTTAACTCTTTAGCTTTGTCGTTTTAACTTATTCTCAGGAAGAATAAAAAAAATTGTCAAAAGTTTTAATTATAAGTTGTAATTCTCTAATGTTTTTTTCTTTAATTTTCAGGAAGAAGAAAGTTTTTGAGTTACTGGAATTTATTCTAATTCCGAGATATTTCTGTAATTGAACACGAAATGATGCAATGAACATGAAAAGGAAAATACAACTGATCTCAGTACTTGTCTCTATTTTAAATTCTATAAATTCACCGGTTTATTTGCACAATGACGTAGATATGCATATGGAGATGGCGCTTTGATTACATTGGGATGATATAAAATATGTGATTACCTTGACATTCCATAGAGATCAAAAATTGATACCAATTGTGCTCGAAATAATGTTTCTTCAGCATAATCATAATTCATTCAGAATGATTTCTAATTATTTAAATTCTTCACTGATTTTTTTCTTTATTTTTCACGATAAATTTAAAAATATAAATAATATAAATTCATTCCAAACTTTTTAATCAATAAATAAATAAAAAGCTATGTTTAGAAAACATGAAATTATTCAAGTGTCGGTGTCTGACCTAGAACAGACCTGAACCACTGACTGCAATGTCAGGTCACATTCAATAAGGTAGATGTCTAGTTGATCTCTCATCAAAAAACTACCTTAAATCGATAAGAGCACTGAAGTATATCCGAGTCTGATAAAATAAAACTCACCCAAGTCTTTGATCAAATTTATTTTAATTTAAAATTCTTTTTATTATTAAATCACAACTTTTTTTTTTAAACCTACAGTTATTTACACTATTAATAAATATATTTAAACATCATTTTTAAAATATAAAAGCTGAATGAAATTTATTGATTATTGTTGGAAGTTTATTGGAGTCATTGAGTGGAAGAAATGATTCAGTATCTTGATAGCAATGTTCAATTTTATTATTACGAGCATATCAATGGAACAAAACATGGAATGCAATGAAATGAATTGATCATACAGTTGATAATTGGTGTCTCTTCTTTATTCCAGTTTGTCTGAAGCAAAGGGGGATGGCGCTTCAGATAAAAGATGTAGATTCTGGTATCTAGTAGCAACGGCTGGTCCAGCGCGCGCATCGTTTTCGAGTTTCTTTCCCTTTATGTTCTTCCATCGACTCTCCCCACTATTAATCTCGCAATTCATCCCTCCAGTGCTTAACATCCCTCGATGTGCAGTTACCCTCGCTTCATCTACGTTTCTCGCGCGCGAGAGAGAGTAGGCGTCAGGGCGCGCGGTGTGGACGCCGCCCGTGGTCTCTCCCGGTCGCGGACGACACCCTTGTTGCTTTCACACTTTTCCAGACTAACAAATAAACAAAATAAGACTCGATTCATTCCTCTACTTCTGATATCGGCCGAATCATGAGCCAAAAACGTTGAATCACCCAGAATACTTCAACCAGTGTTTTTGTTATTTTATTAAAAAATAAAAATAAACGAAAAAAAAAAAAAAAATATTAGAATGGAGTTTTTAAAAAAAATGGTTTAAAAAGCATTATGAGTGAGATTGTACATCCGTCCGTATAAGTTTGAATCATTAACGCATCAAGGACCTTTGTTAACTCGTAAAATGACGTGCAATCTGAAGTGAAACAACAGAGAATCTCGCCTGAGGTCGTGTGTGAGTAAATAGTGAAGAATAAAATGAGTATGTGATGCTAATATGTTGTTGAAGATAATGAAATATTGAGATGATTAAAAACCAATGAGACTTGCTTGAAAAGTTATAGGAATGAAGCCTGATCAGTATTTTTGCGTCGCGTTCCCCCTAACAAGGATCGATAAGCCCAAGGAGTTTGACTAGAGAACGGGTGCGGCCAACGATTGGACATTCTTGAAGGGGTGAAATTCATGGCTGGAGCATCTGCCACAATCAGGCCCATGGGCAGACCACGCGCCTGTAGAAATGCCGGCTCGCCGGCCTCAGAAATAGCCATAGATCCAAGAAACTTAGACGCCTGTAGCACGCATCCATGTCCTACTTATGTTTCCAATCATCCTCAGGTCAGCTGATTTATTATATTATGATATTTTTTTTCAATTCTTCAAGCAGACTCTTGACCTCAGGTCAACGACTCTAGGTTGAGAGTACTTAAGGGCTTAGGTCGAGAGCAAAGCATGTAAATTTACTGAATATTTAAATTTAATTGCAATGAAAATTAGATTTTTATTTCATTTATTATCATAATAAGAAGACAAGACACTAGTTATCATCTTGTATTCAAACTTTTGAACTTTTGAACTCTCAAGTTAAATATTAATTGAAATAAAGTTCACATGGAATTTTTTGTTTCTTCGACCTGATAATTACTTCAATAGAAATAAAAAATTGTGCTCTTTAAGCATTCATTGATAGTTGAAGTTAAAGGTTGAATGAACATTTTAAATAGATCTTCTAGACTTGAAAAAAAAAAATTCTATGTTTAATTGAAGAAAATTCCTCTTTTTATGACTTGAGATACATATATTTTTTTAATTGCTTAACAAGAATTTTTCCTCTTAAGATGAAATAAGAAATAATAAAAGAAAGTAAAATATAAATAGACATTGATCCAGATAAAAAGCCGGATAAATTATTAATCAATTAGTCTAACTATAAAAATAAAATATCTCTTGAAATTAATGTTTTTAAAATGATGAAAAAAAAATTCAAACACCACTTGATTTATACTCTATAATTCAATGATATTAGAAAAAAGATGTTGAGAATTATTTTCAAACGATTGAAAAAAAAAAAAAATAATTCTTCTAATTGATTTATAGCTTAATTAATATCAATCAATTTTATGCCATTAAATAGGTCGACGTTTCGACACAAGTCGACCTAAATACAGCAGTAATTCACGATTGGAATCGTCGAGTTACCCCTATGTACTCTCGAGAGGATTTTAAAGAACAGTATTGTATAACGAGTCGACAGTTGGATGCAGTAGAAAAGTCTGGCGGTGGTATATTTGGCTGTCTGTCTACTAAGGGTGCATCTCCTTGTTCTGCTACTCGTGTATCAATTCTCTCAGCGTGCGTGAGAAGTGCATCGAGTGATGAAAATATTTGTGATGCTCCATATCCACGGAAACCTTTTCAAATATATTATCAACAGCCTTACCCATCGTATCATCAAAGATTCTCTCGGTACGACCTTGATGAAGATGAATGGATCCAAAGTTCATATTTTCGACGGCGACCCACATCTTTTTGCACAACTCCCGACCCTAAAAGGTAATTTATTACTCCAACTAATTATTATGAATAACTTTTAAAACCCCTACTTTTTATCATTTTTTTTTTTAATCCCGATAGAAAAAAAAAGACTCTCTTGATATTTACTATGAATTATTTATCAGAAGATTATTTTTAATGAGAATTTTCTGATCAGAAAGCTAAAAAACAATTTTTTTTATTCTGGTTCTAATTATTTGTTCATTTTGAAAATAATGTTCATAAATTGGTCGGGTTACCCTACACACATTCATTTAACTACAAATCTCTAACAAGTTTTTCGACAAAAGACTTTTAATCAGTTTGATTAATGATAATAACAACACTGAACTTGTGTTATTTTTAGATATTTCAATTTATTTCATTCATCCATCAGGAAAGACTATTTAGGATAAAGCAAATCTCTAATCATGCTGACATAATCCATTGATTATCAATTTCAATATTATTAATTTAATAATGTCAAGTACAAATTTCTAATTTCATCATCAATATTAAATCTTATTGTAAAATCTATGAAATGTTTTATCAATTGTTGTGTTAAACGAAATTTGATTCCTGTTTTACCTAATAAGTCTCTTTTCCCAATTCTCAATGATCAATGTAACGTAGAGGACGATAAATGTAATTGATCGAATGATGTAATGGTATGTCCGAAGATTAACAGAATTACAAGGTTTACAATTGATCCTTTTTACGACCGGCTTTCACTCAATTTACATGAGGGTCGTTACAAAGTCCACGATGGTTCCATGTAGAGCATAGGGAATAAGAGAGAGAGTGAGAGTATATCCAATTGTTCCTGCCAGATACAGAGCTATTCACTGTCGTTCCCTGATGTTACGCATCGTATCCTGGTATTGAGGGTAACTTTTGCGTTTTCAATCCAAGATAATGCCACTCACATGTAGGGAAATATAAAAGGGACATGTGTGGGCAACTTTGATGCCTGGTGTCTATCTTTATTACATTTCTTTTTTGCTTTTTTTCCTTTCTTTTGTTCCTTATTCATATATATGATGCACATTCGTTTGGTTGAGATTGAAAAAGTACGTATACACGAATTCTTTCGATCGTTGATATGAGGGTGTGACTATGGTGGAAAATTACATGTTATTATCATACTTTTTTCCCTTTTATCATTTGTCTTATTCATGGAATATAAAAGGAAGAATAAATCAAATTAATTTTATGGCATCTAATTTACGTTCCATAATTTTTCATTTTATTTATTCAACATTTTCAATAAGATGTAAGTTTAATGAAATAAATAATGGAAGAGGCATGAGAGATTACTTGGAATCTATTATTGAAGTTCTATTTTTTTATGTTAAAGCAGATACACATGGCTCTCAGATGATGAAGAATCAATGAGACTCGAAGGACCAAGGCCAGTTCTCCCAGCTATTTCTCAACCCCCTCACTCAGCAATTCACAAGCCAAAACATGTGAGTTTTGCACGCTCGCAAACTCTTACATCTATTGATATGGCATCACGCAGCAGGAGTCCACCAAGACCTCATACTCAAGAACGATTAATTGATTCGCAACCGACTGCTACACCATCAATGCTACCGGGATCCACTCATCTTTATCAACCTCCAGAACCAAAAATTCTTGTCTTAGGTAATTATATAATAATGATAATAAAAATTTTATTTCCACCGGGTCTGATAAATTTATGTATTTATTTCAAGGTTGAACTAAATAAGCACAACTTGATAGACAAAATAATACATAAAACATGATATTTATATTTATGTTATAGAGAAAACAAAAAAAAGTGCTATGAAAACACAAGCAACACAAACAGATCTTTCAACAAGTTTCAAAAGAATTCCTCCAGTAACTTTGAGTCCTAGAACCATCCATCGAGTTAAGATGGTATCTCAAGGCGCTCAAACTAATGGAATTATCAATGGAAGGAGATTAACAAAGAGTTATTCGGAAGCTGGTCAATTTGGAACGCATTCAGGAGGAAGTGGAAGTAAAGAAGAAGGGGCAGATCATGAACCATTACAACGTACTCAGAGTGAAGAACCACCTAGATCGCCATTTTTGGTTGATACTCCTCCAGATTCACCATCGAAAGATGCTGAAGATCACCAATCTACAAATCAACACCTTCTTAATGGTAGCATAGAACAGTTGCCGGATAAAGAGGAGCCAAAAGAGGATGAAAAAGAAATTTTAATTGACTTCAAACCAGCTCCAGTGTCACCGGATGCCAGGGCGATGTTAAAACAAATGCCAATGGTCTGGAAAAGGCCGATTACTCTTCAGAAGACCTTGTCAGATGGAGAGATCAGAGTTGAAAGAAGAGAGCTTGTTGATGAAGCTGGAGCACCAAGTTATCCACATACATGCCGAAGGAATTATTTTGATCCATGGCGAACTGTCAGGCCACCCGTCCAGTTTTCCTCAACGCCTGATGATTTATCTCTACTCAGAACCTGCACTCCAACTGATGAACACCACGAAGAGGTAATATTTTATAAAATAAAATTGTCATATTAAATTGTTAGCCATATTTTAAGAAAACTCTTAGCAATTTATAATATAATTTTATGAACTATTCTTTATAATTAGGAAACTTTTATCTTTTATCAGGAATTCCATGAAAATATCATTCGACGAGGTCTTTTCAGAAAACGAAGTGTCTCTTTAGAGGATGGTGTTCAAGAACTAACTTCTGGTGATTTTAGTCTTCCTCGATCACTTCCAACTTCTCCAACCTCACCAACTGCTCATCAAGGTAAAGAAATGAATACTGTAATTATAGATAATTACTGTAAACTTTCAAATTGATTTCTGTAGCATCTCGAAAAATTGAAGAGAATCCGAGGTTTGAAATTAGAAGGCCAAGTTTCTTGAGGACGTTCCCAGTAATTGGACCAGTGTCACCTTTTGCTTCGAGTGATTCTCTAACGAATGATGTAACAAAGGATCACAGTGATGGGATTTGGAATGAATCCCAAGCAACTGTTCTTCAAGCTGATTCTCTTTCTTTGCTCACCCCGTCTTCAAGAAGGAGACATTTATTACTTCTTCAGCATCAACAAAGATCTTCAATGGATACAGAAGCTCTAGATATTGAAGAAGAAATTGATATTGGCCCACCAAGCCCAAGAATTCGTTTAGAAGCTCCAGCTAATATTATTTTAACACCAAGGTGACTCTCTCTCTAACATTGTTAATATTTAAAGTTCATCATTAATATGACTAAGAAATATGTACGTAATTTACATACAATACTAGTATGCGACCGACTAATTAGTGAGTGAATAATTAAATATAGTCTTCAAATAACATTCAATCAACAATTAAAATTTATTTATTAAAATCCATTGATTAACTACACGATGTTTTACATAAATACGAAAATATTTTGATGTATTAATTAAATCTAATTATATTGTGTTATAATTTTTAAACCATAAACTCGGTTTATTGATTTCTCAAAGGCTTGTAATTTTTGAATTAATCTATCCCAGACTTTGATATGGAAATAAAATCATTTCAGTGAGCCATTATTGCTATCAAATGGTCGACCAAGAAGTGGCCTTCGTCGTCGTAGTCCTGGTCCACCATATTCTCAACCGCAATCTCAATCATCGAGTGAATTGGCGTTAAGTATTGGTCGGACAGATTCAGGACGCACAAATACTACAGACTTGTCAGAAGCATCAACCACAGAGGATTACATCACTGCCAATACTTCAACTGGCACAGGAACAGCAACAGGCACATCAGCAACGACAAGTTCATGGTCCAGACCTGGTGCTTATCAAGCATCATCAAGTGCTGCAGCATCAGCATCAGCATCCACCACTGCCACAGCTGCCGAGGGCAGTTCATTTGAGAGTGCCAGTTCAATATATAGTCTAGCTAGAAGCGAAGTAAGACCTAAATACAAGCATAAACAACTGTTAAATATTTATAGTTTATCACATATCTTTTTTATCATGGTTTTTAGCTTGAAATTTTAAATTATAAAGATCACTAAATCTCTCCCAGTTTTGCGTTATCATACATTCATAAATCCCTTGTGGCAAGATTCTACATTTTTCTATGTCATAAAATTTACCTTGAATATGGAGATAGTTTATGAAAATATGGAACAATATTGATCGGAAAATTATTAAACAGGCTGTCGTTGAAGAGCCAGCGAGTCCAAAAGCAATTCTCGAGGAAATGGAAATGGGATTTGATTTGGGTGACTTGGCACCACCTTCTCCAGCAAGGTCAACTAGCAGTAGTAGCTCTGGTAGTTATGATTTAGAAGACGCCATGCCTGATCCTTATCCAACAGCACCATTAAGTGGACATACATCTGAAGCAGAGTTAGATCATGAGGTAAACTATTAATAAATCCTAAGAGTTTTTATTTTTACTTGAAAATTATTTTTTTCGCTTATAAAGGTATCTTTAAAAGCTAATTTATAACGTAGAAAAACCTTCATATTGGAAAAAAAATCGATGTTTTAAGTTTTCTATCATTATTCAGAACATAAAAGAAACTTTAAGCTTATCTAAGACTCTGGAAAATCTTATATTTTATTGAATTTTGATTACTTAGGTTATAACAATTATTCTTTTACATTGAATTCATTGATTTTTCTTAAGAATACTTCCTTTCTTTTTTTTTCTAGTATCACCCTCCGAGAACTCCTCAAGAATATCGCTCTCCATCATCCAACTATACAGAATCTCCCGTAAGCACACGTGGATGGACTGAAGAAGAGCGTAAAAAAAAACGAAAAACATTTACATTAGATTTTCCATCTGCTCCAGAAGATAGCCATCTCATTGACAAATCTGATATTCATTTAGAGAGTATGGATGTCAGTCCAACTCCCAGTCATCGTCATAGACCTCGTTCCAAACTTAATGCTGGAAGAACTCCCTACAGAAATAACAAAAAAAGAGAGTCAGTACCATCACCAATGTCTGCATTATCGAGAAGTCCCCAGAAAGAAGACTGGTTGAGAGAACCAGCTGACGATTCAGTACAAATTCCAACATCTGATGATTCTAGTTGTAGTCATCATTATCATTTACACCATCATCATCACCATCTTCATCGAGATAATCAAGAAGGAGGAAGATATAGGAGGACACGTGAAAGTCCTAGAAGAAAGACTAATAGTTATTTATCAACACGAAGAAGAAGTAATGAAGTAAGTTTTTTAAAAATACCTTTTTGTTTGAATGTTAAAAAGACATTTAAAAATAAATATGCAATATCATATGTTTTTAATATTCATAATTCATTTAATTTTTTTATAGGATAAAAATGCAGCATTAACTGGCAGTTTACCAAGACGTCGAACACGGCAGACAGATGATATTTGCTTTAGCAGACTAAGTCCCGGAGGAAGATATTCAAGGAGCCCAGGTCATAATAGCCACACAGCGATAATTGTCAAGTCTCCAAGTCCTGAAACAAGATTAAAAGCACTATCAGCTGAATCCTTGCGGTCGGTTAGTCCGGGGAGTGATAGCGTATTTTACAGCGAAAGTGCTGAACTATGTATTGCTCATCATGATACACATCACTGTCATAATTGTGGTAAAGAGGTTGGTAATAAAAAAGACTTTTTATTTTGAGAAAAAAAAGTATATTATAGCAGAGTACATTAAAAAATTAATCTTGAAATTAAACAATTTATATTTTAATCAAATTAAATTAATCAGGTAATGGAAGAAATAGTCCAACCTCCAGCTGACTTTGCAGATTCTCCGGAAGGACCTCGAGTAGAACCGAAACATCAAAGCCATAGGTTATATAAAAAACTGGACAAAAGGTATAGATCTGAAGACCGGGGAGAACGAAGATATCATCGTAGTAATGGAAGATCTGATGTTCGAGCAAAATCTGAAGAAAGAGGAAGGTCGTCTAGTAGAGGATCACTTGAAGATGGAATTAAAAGACGACTTCAAGCCCGAAGTACTGATGTCAGCATGGAGACATTGGCATGTACGTCCAGTAATATTATAAATCACATCAAAATTCTGATTCCTATTATTTTTATTTATAGATCGAGAAGATGAAGATACTTATGTAGAGCCTTACAAAGATTACGAATGGATCTATATTGGAGAACTTGAAGAAAGTCATGTCTGGAAGCGACCAGACAGTCGTGATGGTGATGATGAGTCATCAGAGGGTCCAATTAAAGATAGAAGAGGTTCTCAAGGTTCAACAGAAAGTGAGAAATGTTTCAGAAAAAAATATCAAGCTGCCACACATCGAATGGTTCATCGAAAAAGTAGCGGAGAAATGTACAAGCGCATTCAGAGCAAAAGCTTCGGTAAGATGCTAAATAACTTTTTATCTTTTACTGAAAAAAAAAACATGTAGGTCACATTGTTCACATAGAAAGTCTAACTTTTCTTGCCGCCGATTCATTTGACGTTTCTCACCAATAAAGTGAAGGTCGTTTTATTTTTAATCCACTCTATCACGGTCGGGTCGTCTCGGTGAGCTTTAAACAACGCTCACGTGTT
Source organism: Chelonus insularis (assembly GCF_013357705.1). NCBI lineage: Eukaryota > Metazoa > Arthropoda > Insecta > Hymenoptera > Braconidae > Chelonus > Chelonus insularis. The sequence continues at coordinate 3,310,478 of NW_023276776.1, forward strand.
CCAAGCATCTCTCACACTTTCTTTTCACTCGCTAGTTACTCTATTTTTCTCTAATCTACTTAAGTATTATTAAAAATATCACTTAACTCATGTTAAACTATTAAATGTTTTAATTAATAAAATATCCACTAGAGATCCGGTGAATGTTCTTTTTTAAATTCTTGTTTTAATTTTATCATATTTTTTTTTTCTTCATGTAAATGTGCATTTATGAGTGTGAGGAACATTGATAAAAATTAGCATGACAATGAGAAACATAAGAGTACAGATTATACACTTTAAATTACATTGAATAAATTACTACACTTGATGAGAATGTCTTTCATGTATTTATGTACTTATAAAATGATAAAAATTATTTAAAAATTAATTGATAAATGTCTTCTATAATTACTCTCGAAATGATATAAACCAGAAAGAATTTGAAGAATTTTATGCTCTTCATGTATTTTTAGAAGATGAAAGTTTGATTGTTTAGATTGAATTGAATCGTCTGAAGCTCCAGGGAATTTTAAAAACTTTTTTTTATCAAAATTTCACATCAAATTGATATAAATTGAAAAGCTGATGTTTGAAAATGATTTTATATTCTCAAGTGAGCTAAAAAATTGATTAATTCTTGAAAAATAAGTAAATGTGTCGTTAGGAGTAAAAATCGCAACACTTAAGGGTTATTTTCTTGATGATGTTCTTAGAGGCTTCTAGAGCCGATGACTCAGCCAACACAGTTGTCACTTGACTCTCGTTTACTTTTCTAGTTCTATAAAAGAAAAAACATATGAAGTATTTTGTTAGCAAGAAAAGAAAAATATGAACGATTGAAAGGAATTTGTAAAATTCTACAAGATAATATGAGTTGAAAGAAAGATGAATAAAATAAAAAAAGCATGGCGTTCCTGAGCTTAAAATAATTCTCGCGTAATGTATGACTTGTTTAAATTTAAAACGTACTGGTGAGTCCAAAGTCTATCTTTCTTACTCTTTAGCAAATGAACTCGCAAGAAGAAGGGTTTGGTAGGGTCGTGGTAGTCTTTCAAGAGAGGGGGCATCGGCCAAAGAGCTTTTGGCTGCAGTCAGTGGGTCAGGGCGCCGAGTTACATTCCATGAGGCTGTTGGTTGAATCTTTAACACTCACTCGTCTCCTGGTGTTATTAACTATTTCTTCTGAGTGTAATATAAAAATTTATTTTTAACAACCATTCCAAGTGTTCCAAAAATTTAGAAAAAAGTGTTGTCAAAATTGTCTACAATTTATTTCATTTTAGAACTATTGAGAATTATTATTAAAAATTTTTCGGATACCATTTTATGATTTAAATTCATAAAATAAATATTATTGTTTCACAATAAAATTTCTTTCAAGTTCCGAACTATTATTGATTATTAGAATTTTATATTGGAGGACCATTTGATCAATTGGTATTGATTGAAAAGTGAATTTAGTCATAAAGAAATTCTCGATAACCATCCTCAACTTTTAATTAATAACGCGAGTCGGTCATCGACTCAGCGTCTTAAGAATTCATCAGAATGGTCTGTGATTCAGCTGGGTCTGAGTGTGCAAGGGAATTGGGCGAAGATGTATCTCTCAAGAGATCATTGGAAGAGTTACTAAAGTGCATGCTCAGAGTTTGGTGTCGTGAAGGACAAGCGCTGACCAAGCTGGGAGTTCCAGTACCTGGTAAATATTGTTGAAAAAACATTAAACCTGCAGAGTATCAATTTTTTCCATACTCAAGAGCTTCTTGATGAGCCAAATGTAGTTTGCTACTTATTCAAAAATGCTTACAGCTGCAAAAATTTTATAATCATATTTAAGCACGTAAATTTGGCAAATTGTCGAAGCCTCGACCTTGTTCTCGGGTTTTCTCATAACGGACTGTCTGGATGGTAGACGACTAAAATGTATATTTTCTGTTTTAAATATCCAAACTATGCCAACAATCATTTGTCTAGTAAACACGTGTTTTTTGAGATTTGTTTGTCAAAACTTTATTCCATGTCCTTGCAATTAAATTTATACTCTAACAGAAACCACGGATGATTTCATGTCCACATATTGCAGAATAATTATAAAGATGAAAATAATAATGATTATTAAAATTCTGTAATCATTCTATGTTTAAGAATATTTTAAAAATTTTCTAAGACATTAGATGTTTATAATTAAACCTAAAACAATTAATTTTTATTAGAGCATAGAATTCCATAGTTATACGAAGGACTTTTCAGGGTCGGTTTAATCACTGGAATGTTTTTATTTTATAATAAAAATATCATTGGAATGTGAAAAAATTATTATAGGGATTTGTAATAATTTGAGTGGAAAAATTGCGGGAAAAAATAGATCAAGATGATATTATAATGATGGTGATGATGAAAAGAAATTATAGCGTAGATATCTATGTATATATTGAACAATCGTGTCAACATATTGAACGCATTGCCCCGCTCTTACTCATCATCAGGGTATGGTGTTATTTTTGTTCGTCCCAGTGCTTTCAAAAGAGTCTGTCAAAGACCCAAGCGTCATGTTCGATATTATTTGACAGTTAAAGAGAACAACTGATGAAAGAGAGGCAATTTTTCATTCAATCTTCTTCTAATTAGTAAAAATAACTCACAATATTTTTTTTACTATTTGTCTACTTATATTTATCAATTTTCTGTTGACAAACTATTTTCAAGAAAAATGATTCACCTATGTCTGGATAATGAAATTTTTCCAGAATTCAAAAGAAGGCTTTAACAAATTGAATATTGTTCATTGAAAAAGTTGACTTAGTCTTTGTTTTGGTTTCAGAGAGTGATAAAACAGTAGTGGTCAAGCGGGAAGCAGGTGGAGAATTTGGCTTTAGAATTCATGGTTCAAAACCAGTCGTAGTATCAGCAATAGAGCCTGATACACCAGCTGAAAATTCAGGTCTTGAAGTAGGAGATATAATAATGTCAGTGAATGGTCGAAGTGTAATGGATGCAACACATTCAGAAGTAGTTCGTTTGGCTCATTCAGGACCTGATATTCTGGAGCTCGAAGTAGCTCGAACATGCAATGTTTTAGCACCCAGAGTTACACGAGGAGGTCTGAAAGAACCTGTGGAAGTTGCCGTTTGTGCTGGCTATCTTTGGAGACGAGCCACAACCTTAAATCCATCTGGAACAACTTCAGCAAAATGGGTTCGAAGATGGTTTGCTCTACGTCAGGATAATTGCCTTTATTATTACAAGACTGATACGGTAATAATTTGTTCTATTTTTAGCGTTATTATTGTAGTTAAAATTTAAAAAAAAAACCAATAAAATGAATTAATTTTTTTCAGGATTCTCAGCCAGTTGGAGCAATGATGCTTATGAAATATGACGTAGAAGAAACACCAGAAATGCGGGCCCATAGTTTTGTTATCAAAAAACAAAATGCTCCATCACATTATTTGGCTGCTGATAATGATGAAGCTATAAGGAAATGGATGACTGTGATTAAAGAAGCTGTTGCACGAAATAATCAGGTAATAAAATACATAAAAGCATATTCTGCTAAGTAATTACATGCTAATAATAAATTCTATATTCTTTTCTACTTGACAGGCTGACACATGGTTAGATGCTTCATTAAGAATGACACAGATGCCAGCATGTGCTATTCAACGCCCTGATTGTTTTGGCTATTTAAGTAAGCAGCAAGATCGAGCAAAGAAAACATCATCACCTACGGGTTGGTCTCGACGTTACTGTGTTCTCAAAGATGCTGCATTATATTTCTACGATGATGCTAATGCTGAAAAAGCATTCGGCGTTGCGTGTCTTCATGGCTTTAGAGTTCATGGCAGTGCACCAAGTTCTGGCGGAAGAAAGCATGCATTTGAACTGCAGCCACCAGATCCAACACAGAGGAGTTATACATTTGCAACTGAAACTGAAATGGATAAGAAAAGGTAAATGAAAAACACTTTGATAAATTTTTGATCAGTCTGTTACTATAAAAGCAAAAGAAGTAACGAGAGAATCAAAATTATTATTGTGTACCAGGTTCTATTTCGAAAACTCATTCTTTTTATCCGGTAATTTATAAATATTCTAGAATTGATAAAAATAAAAATAACTTCATTATTGATTGTCTAATACTATTTTTCAGATGGTTAGCTGCGTTAGAGTACTCAATTGATCGGTGGATAAAAGTAGGTTGATGGTAAGTCGAAGTTTATTATTAAAAAAGCGAAAATATAAAAAAAATATATTACAAAAACATAAGCAAACGACGATGTTCATCGAAAAGTTAATTTATAATACATAAGTTTTTATTATGTAATGACCACATCAGAAAATATTAATCCTTCATAATTTAAATCCTTAAATATAATTGAAGATAAAATGAAAAATATAACGAATCCTTGCCGTCCCTGATACGTTTACCGCATAATAAAACCGCAAGCTAACTGTTGTTGTCTTTAAATTCTTCATAAAATTAACGAAACGAATTGCCAATTTATTTTTATTATCGAAAAACAAATAAAAACGAAAACGAAAGAAATAGTTTTTCATTTTTGTTGATTATTAGTTAAACAATTATTTTGATTATTTTAATACACAAAGAGATGTTCATTGATTCAATTATTCATTTAAATAGGATGTTTTATACTTCAATCACTATAAATTAATATTTCATGAAAAATAAAATACAGCTATTTTAAAAGAAGATTAATGAAAAAATATAATAAATAAATAGATGGATAAAATATTTTATTTTCATTGTGTTATTAAATAGTTGTTGTTATTCATAGATTTATCAAAGAATTTCTAGTAAATATATAAAACTTTTTATTTGATACTTATAAATAACGAATTCTTATTTCGATCAAAATATTCATAATTTTGGAGTCTATTTATTTATTGATAGAACTCGAATAATAAAAAGCGTTCACTTCATATGCATAAAATGGTAGTAAAATATCGTTTTATTATTGAAAAAGTTTACTTCGAATATACATATGTTTAATAACGTCGTATGAATATATAATAAAGTTTTTCAACAGACTTCAAAATAAAATTTACAGAATATTATCGATTCTAAAATTGAAACATTATATATAGAGTATAATTAAATAAAAATTAAAGGAATAAATTATTTAATACATATTAAAATAACCATAAATTAAAAATGACTGAAAGATTGTTAATGTGTTCTAAGATCGGAGTCCAATGATGACAAATTAAAAAAGAAAATTAACAATAGAAGAAAAACATAAACGAAAATATATAAAACTCGCTCAAAATCATCAATAAATAGATGAATAAATAACAACAAAATCAGAGATATTAATATAAAGACTTACATAAACAAAAAAAAAATACTGATTTACTATTGTATTATAAGAAGAACCCCATTTTCTATTTTAACCAATAAAAAAATGATCGTATATAAAAATTAATAGATTTATTGACAAAAAAATTTTTATCGGGAGTTTAAAATAAATTAAATATTTATTAATTTGATATTTAATTTTAATATTTCTTTATCTTACAATTTCAAATTTTTCATGTTGATATAGAAGATCATATATTAGTAGCTGTAGATAACATAGCAACCCTATGCATCTTTATTTAAAAAAAACGTGCTTTTTAGTTATAAAAATAAATAAAAAATATAAAGTTGTATAATAGCATTATTCATTTCATCAAAAAATATATGGTAAATTATTTATTGAAGATTTTTATAAATATTATTAATAAATAAATCGAATAAAAATTGTTAAAAAAATATATAAATGAATATATCAATATATCTGCTTTTTAATGTCTATTTAAAAATAATAACAGTATATAACTAGACATTTGACTATAATGAAAATACCATTCATTACATTGATTGTTTAAATTCTAAAAATATATAACAAATGATTTACAATTTTTGATGTAAAATAGATTTAAAAAATCGACAATTAGTATTAATGCCTTGTAATATAAAAATTAGATAATCGTTTTTAGATCCTTATATAAAAAAACAAATCATGACAAAAGATATGTATAAATAATTTTTTTTCGAAAATATAAATGGATTAGAAGACGAAAGAAATTAATTGTAAAATTCCTTAAACGGAACCAAAATGGAGTTATGGAACATTTCTACCAAACAAAATCAATAAAATTCGATTTTATTTACACACACTCTCAATGTTTTAGAATAAAAAATGATTTTTTAGAGAATAAAAATATCTTTTATTTCCTCATAGCGACAGTTATCACATAATAATGCTTTTTATGTTCATGTATATTCAATATTGCATGAAGGTTGCATAGTTTTCCATTTAACTGAAATATTTTATTTGTTTCTATTCCTTGATCTGAGTGTTCATTAGCCACTAAGTCATGAGAAAGAATTAATCGTGTGTACATAAGATAGTCCTGTAGGTCGCAAAAGTTGGAGGAAAAATCCATGACTATAATTTTAAACAAAAAAAAAATGAATGTAAAATACCAGGCTATATGTAAACGCTCTTGAGGATTTTGTTATGTACATAGATATAGAATTGAGTATGTGCATGATGTTTTTAAGGATAGTAGAGTGTACAGAGTGACAGGTAAGGACAAAAAAATGCGAAAAAAACATCAAAGAACCGCCAAATAGAAGAAATGAAACACGTCAAAATTCATCCACTTGAGATATTTATTTTTCTATTCAATAATTAATTATCCATTTACTCATTTCCTCATCAGCAATTCAGACTATCTAATTTTTTTTTCTTTCCAATTCAATGAATAAATAACTAGGTTTAAAAATATTTTATAATTTAATCAAAATCTAATTTGATTATAAAAACTATGTTGTATTGAGGATAATAAAAAATTAAAATGTACATACAGAAAGAAATAAATAATGTATAGATGTAGTTAAGTTGTAAATTAAAGTAGAATAGTGATTTAAGGTACACAGTTTAACGTGTGATTCGACAGGAACGATACGAAGGATGGACATGATATTAGAGCGACCGTAGCATGGTCTAATTATGCAAAAACCCTTTTCTCGTGCTCCTGTCTTGTGTTTTACCTACCAAGGAACATAGACGAACTGGAATTCAAGGATTAAACAAGATCAACATATCCTTTTTTCTCATCTATTATTGACCTAAATCCAAATTAATTTGATGACATAAACATTATTAAAATTTCTAAAAATATCATGTCAGCATATCAAGAAAAAATTATCAAGAATTTTGTTGTCTGATTTAAAATTATTTTCAAAAACTTATTTTCGCAATAGTAAATCCGTAGATAAATTAATTCGATGAGTATTCTAAACCAGGTAATCTTACCTGTATTTCTAAGAAAAATATTCACAGACAGAGAATTAAGTTACTAGATGAAATTAGAGAAAAATAATTGAATGAAAAAATGTTAAAAAAATTCATTCATGTGGTTGTCGCCAACCACTTTAAATCTTTTCATATTAGATAAAGTGAGACAGGTAAGAAAATGAAACGAAAGGAAAACATGAAGATGAAATAAAGGAGTAAAAGAGTAAAGAAAGACGCTCTCGGGACTTCATGGCTCCGCATACCGACACGACACGTAATGAGAACGTAGCATCACTACTCCACAGCTATCTTGGATATCAGACCGACACACCAACCATCCGGACACTGCACCTACAGCAACCGTAAGATAAAAAAGAAGAAAAAATATTCAATGAAAAAATGAAAATAAAAACATTAAAAAATTATACCACTAAAGAGAGCACATGGGTACTCGTGCAAAGCAACAATATTGGAATATTATAAGTATCTGCCTCTATTAAATGACCCACAGTAAATTCCAAGGATTTACTTTTTATTTTTAATGCTATGTTACTTTAAAATTACATTTTATCAGTTATATTAAAAATTAAAATTACTCTCCTTACGTTTATTTTAATTTTTATATTTAAAATCTAATTGTTAAACTGATAAATTTCATTTCTCTGTACTGTTTTTTTTAAATATAATATTCAATTTCCTGAGAACAATTGAAATTATGTAGAATATCTCTAGCATTGTTAAATAATTGATAACAATTTTTATCAATAAACAATGCTTATTACGTAGCATTAGAAATTTCTCCAAGAATCACTTTCCTGCTTTGCTCCAAGTGAAAATGAAAATACATAATATTTGTACATCTCAAGTATATTATTTAAATAAAGAAATTGAAAACTTATTTAACATAAAATAACTTAAAAAAATAAATATAACAGACATTTTTTGATATTATAATATATAAATTGAAAAGAAAAAATGATTAATACTAATTATTACTAATGAAATGATAATAAAAATAATAAATATAATATAAAATTTTTGAATCTAACTCACTCTTACCAATGTGAGTATCTAAAGTGGTTGAGGACGACCACGTAAACGCGTTTCTTCTGGGTTTGTGTTGCTTTGGAGGCTTTGGAGAACGTTATAAGAGCAATAAGATATGACGAAAGGATAGGATAGGATGTAGAAGAGTAAAGGGGAAGGGAACTAGTTCAGTGAACAAAACAACAGTGGAGGCGGTTGCACGCCAGCAGGGCTTTGGTTAAAGCCAGCAGACACTATTGCGGCTCTTCTCCATTTTTCTTCTTTTCTCTTGTTCCTTCTTCTTCTTCATCCTTTCCTCTTACTTTATTTTCAACCTTTCCTTCATCTTTCTCTCCAGTCGGAGACCTCAAAGGATTACATCTTTCGTTACCATGTAGATTGAGCTCTCGAATAATGCAATAGCAAAAGATACTATTTGACGAAACTTCACGTTCCAGTGAACTAATCATTATGATGATCGAGTCTTCTCCCGTTACCTTGGCAAAGCAATTTGTCAACTTAAAATCTTCTCTCAGAATTCCAGGTCTCTTTCTTTGGCTCTTTTAGCTGTTTTATGCTTCTCTGTCGGCACGTACGATCGTTGGAATCCTGAATTTAAAACGCTTTGAGAGTGCGATATATAAATACTTTAAACTTAAATCATTTAAAGACCTTCCTTTCTTATTTTTACGAGTCGACGAATTTTGAAATTTTCTACGGGATATATTGAAGAAAAATGACCTGCTATTGGAACTAACTGAATTATAGATGCTGAAAAATTTTATTTTTATCAATAAAACTGTTAATTTATTCTCATTCAGTGTTGAGTGTTTCCCAGAGGGATATTATTTATGCTAAATGATCATTCAATTCACGTGACAAACAATATCATTATTCAAATTATTTCACAAAGGTGTGAAAGTTCTTTTTTGTTTGTATTAAAATACTTTTTTTTCTATTTGTTAAAATAATATTGTTATATTTTTTTTCTTCTTTTGAGTTAATTGGAAGAAAAAACATTACTTTGATGGTCAGTAGAATATTTGAAGGTGAAGAAATTACTTGATTATTAAAACATAAGATTCCCAAAAGAACTGAGAATAACCAATTATTTTTGATTACTAATTAATGATTTAACTTGATCAGTTTTTGGTTTTATCATTTTTTTAAAATTAAGTAAAATATTATTTAATTTTTATTTACTTCGTGTTCATCAGAGATCAGAACTGTAAGTTCTTATGTACTGATTATAATTAATTTATTGTGGCATTTATTCTTTTCATACATTCTACGACAGACATAATGGTGAAGCATTCATCATAAAATTTCTTTTTCATAAATTATGGTAAGAAATATTAGATGAATATTAATCAGTCCAAGTAGTTGTTGACAATAAAATTTTTCCACTACATTAAATTTTGGTGCCCCCTCATTGTCATCAATAGGTAGGCCAATTCCATTATTCGGTGCAGCTATTATTTTCTCAATAGAAATTCTCAAAAAATTCGGAGGTTTTTCAAAAGAAATAATACACTTCCAAATGGTGTGAAGGCTTTTGAACTATTCTGGAGTATCCTACATTGTCCTCTAAGTATTGAAGCTCAAGATTATTCAAGTGTTTATTATTTAAAAATATTCTCAAGTGCAACAACATTTTATTGATATTTATCAACATGTTAATAACAAATACAAATGCACTTACTCATGTCCATTTAACTTTTATCTCTTGGTAAAAATTTTTCATCATCAACATGTGGAATAAAATATTAAATGCATGTAACTCTTTTTGTTTACTGTGTTCAAACTTAAATCAATGTTTCAATAACTAACAAAAACAAATTAAGGACGAGATAAACCATAAAGAATAGGCATTGAAGAGGTAAAAAAAAATTACAATTAAAATAACTCTCCAACACCTTCCAATCGCCTTACTCTTATACTCGTAGGTACTATGAGTTAGCTGTGAAGAAGGTTCCATGCTTATCTTCAACCTAAACGACTAAAGAGACAATCCATGTACCTGAAGTGTCCTCTAAGACTTTCTCAAGCCATTACATTACTTTAAGATAATAGCATCTTTAGGCTTTTTATAAACTTTGTGTGTTTCTACTTTATCATCCCTTTCTTACTATTATTTAAATTATTACTTTAAAGATCTTTAATTTGAAAAAAGACTTCCAAAAAATAGTGAATGATGGAAAGAAAACATTTAAGTAGAAGATTAAATAAAATGATCAAAATGACGAAATTGATTAAAGCAGAATCCTAATAAAGATTTGATGGTGTCTGGATGCTTTTTTGTACGAGTAAGGTAGAATATTGGATTTATTTATCGTTAATTAGAGGATTTGAAATTCAAAAATATTTTTCAACACAAAAAATTGAACAAAAAAGAATGGGGTATGCGTAGATAATCTATACTTACAACCTGTTGTCTATATTGTAGCTTAATCTTTAATTTTAATACTTTTTTATGATTATTTTTTTTTAGCCTATGGCCCCTTTTCAAGGTTTTATCTTTGAAACATGGAACCAGTTATCTCAGCTACTTTGCGTTCTGCTCACGCAAATCTTTTGGACATACATAATCTTTCATTTTTTTCCACCTGCTAAGCAATACTCTAAGTAATCATTTAAATTGAACGGAACAATAAAAATGTTCAACTAAATTGACATCAAGGAAGAATAATGAAACCTGTAGCACAGTCAGGTTGGAAGATGAAAACTTGAAAATTAGAAAAAGAAATATTAGAAATGTAAACACGAGCAGCTTTTAACTACGCTCTGGTGAAAAAGATAGTGTGAAGTTGATTTTCCACCTGAAAAGTAGACTTAGCACAGGTGTGCCCAAACACTAGGAGTCGTAAAGAGAGAAAGATAGAGACAAAGAGCTTAAAGAAATGAGAGAGCCAATATTTTTCAGTGTGAAGCCGGCTGGGCGTCGGCGGCTGCTGGTCCAAGATCTCTCGAGAGAGCCAAGAGTGCCTCTGGCTGAAACCGCACCGCTCTCTTCAGGGTCCCTTGTCTAACAAGTAACGTCTGACCATCAAGCAAGCAAAGTGTACTAAGTTTTATACTTAAATCACTTATTTTAGATTGCAGTAAAAATTTCCCAATATCTTGAGGGTTTATGAGACTTTGATAGAGGCACTTATATTGTTAAAAATCTCTTGACCAGTACATAACAACAATTAGACTATCTATTTAACGATAGAATAAAACTCCAATACTTTTCAACATTCAACAGTGGAGCTACAAAAAATTTTTATGATGATAAAAATTACTTGGAAGCTGGAAACTTATCTAAATGTAATGATCAACATTTTACGATTGTAAAAACGGCATGAGAAGTTGATAAAAACGTCTGAGTCATTTTCATCTATTTTGTAGTAGAATGATGACTTTTCATTGTTTTGAATGTCTATTTATTTTCGTTGAACATTTTGAAAGCTCATAAAACTCAAGTTCAGGCTACCAAATGATCGAAAACGATACAAAATGTAGAAAAAAAAACGTGTGATATCCCACAGAGTGATGGGTACCAATTCAAAGTTAAGTACGGCCCTGGGATTCTCAAGAGTAAAGCGGGGTCCAAAAACCACCTCAATCAACCTGCGGTGTTCAGCTCACCAGCTAAAGAAAGGTCTGCCCCCTCTACTGAACAGATCTTCATCTCCCTTTATCATGTGGCTAAGCCTCCTCAGTATCTTTGTTGCATTTCTTCAGCTTCTTTACACTCCCCACTGCGTCGCAAATCCCCTGGATCCTCCCACCAACTTGGATACCATCATGCAGAACGTAGGGAACCCCCTGCGAGTGGGATGAAGGCTGTAGCATCCAGCAGCAGCGCTACTAGCGGCAACCAAACTGAAGAAACTAACCGTAGCTCCTCAAGAGGCGCCTGTTGGTGTATGTGGGTGTTTTTGTATTAGTGTATCCAATCATTGGCATGTGTGCAAGGCGGAGGAAGCTTACCTGACGGCGTCCAACACGCAGTAAACCGCGCTAGACCTCGAACCTGCTCGTGCTACAGTTATGTGTTATCATCAGCTACTGTGCTATTCCCATCAATTCCATTCCGTTATGTGAAATAACGTCACATCACTCCAAATGGAGTCTGGATAGCCTTTAAAACCATTTTTTTATCAAATTGGATTAACTGGATTACTTTAGGCATTCGGATAAGTTTCATTTTCACTTGAAGTGAGAAAATAGTGGAAAAATCATTTCTTATCTTCTCTTCGTACTCATTCAAGTGTTCCTCATCATCACCTTGATGGTTTTGTTAAAAAAACGTGGAATTTTGTGACTTGTGTGAAGGATAAGAGATAAGTCTGGAGATGCAAGGCTGGAGAGAGAACTAAAGTGCTCCAGAATCCAAAGAAACAACTTAAGGTAGGAGAAAAATATTCCAAGCTTATTTTCCCTCAACATTCAATGTATTTAAATGATATTTTCGGGGATTTTCTAAGTAGATAATTAGATTATTATGTTGATTGATAAGAGATACGATGCATGCTGCGGATAAAATTCTTCATTTCATGATGGCGGCTCGGGACCAGCCATGACGGACCCGCGGAAGCCATGTTGGCAGGTGTGCTTCGAGATAACCAGTCTGTAGATTCGTGGAACGCGTTCGCGTGGTTGATATCAAACTATCACCGACAGAGAGCGCATTTTGTGTCCAACAGAATCGTAATTACCTGCTGCAATTTTTATGACTCCAGCTTCCAACTGTTACCTTTTCCCAATCTTCCGGAATTGATTAAAAATTTCTAATTTTCTCCTCCTCAAATATCCTTCATACAACTGGTTTTTATCTGGTGGAATTCTCATGGTCATCATCTTTCATTTTATTCTTATTTTTGGTCCATCGTCTTGTGATTGTTATTTGAACAATAATTCATTTAAATAAATATAGAAAATTCCTCGGAGTTCTCTAAGATGATTAATCATTTATTTAAAATTTCTTCATGTTCCAAATTTTTCAACTTCTTTCATTAATTACCATTTCTTTCCAATTTTTCTAGATGCCGACTGATTTAGTGGTAACGTCTACTGCTACTGAAGAGACACGGTCCCGTGATTTGTTGATCTCATCACGAACTTCAGGACCAACGTCTTCAGGTTCTTCTAGCAGTAGCGGGCTTTCCTCTTCAAGATCTTTTGACCCATCGAGTTTAGCGTATCATCATCATCACCATGGCTTCGTTGCAAGTCTCGGTCACCCTCATCATCGAGAATCATCAGCCTTTGTTCCTGTGGTTCCTTCAAGACTTCACCTGGCTCCATATCCTGGAGAAATGCATCCTCATCTTTCTGGACCACCGCCTCCATCTTCTTCATCATCGACCAATCAAGATCACGAAGGTAGTGAATCTTCAGCAAGAAGCAAGTCTTCTTACGAGATAATGGCAATGATGGCTGATAAGAGGAAAGAATTGGCAGCGGCAAGAGCTCTTCTTTTACCCCCGCCTCCTCTATTAGAACCTCCAGCGGGATATCCTATTTTTACTGGACCTTTCCAGGGAGGATCAGCGATGTATCCTCCTGGAGGACCATTGGCACACCAACATCTTGACAGAAGACTACTTAGAGCTCCCGGCAGAGCATCCAGGCCTAAAAAACAGTTTATTTGTAAATTTTGTAATCGACAATTTACAAAGAGTTATAATTTACTAATTCATGAGAGAACTCATACTGATGAAAGACCATATTCTTGTGATATTTGTGGAAAGGCCTTTAGAAGACAGGATCATTTACGAGACCATCGGTAAGTGATTTAACAGAAATGATTATTTTTAAAATTCTATATTTCATAATAATTTTTTTTTTGTAAATTATCGTTTTCTATTAATCAAATAATTCGTTAACATCAAGCCAAATTAATGAATTTTTAAAAATAATGACATTATTTTGAACTGTTTACTTTTTTTAGCTAATTTTTACTGTTCAACTGATTATTATATACATAATGTTTTTAATTGTTTTTATAGGTATATTCATAGCAAAGAAAAGCCGTTCAAGTGTGGCGAATGTGGGAAAGGTTTCTGTCAGAGTCGAACTTTAGCCGTTCACAAAATTTTACATATGGAAGAATCGCCACACAAATGTCCTGTATGTGCTCGCAGCTTTAATCAACGAAGCAATTTAAAAACTCATCTATTAACGCACACAGACCATAAGCCATATGAATGTACATCATGTGGAAAAGTTTTCCGTAGAAACTGCGATTTAAGAAGACATGCATTGACTCATGCAGTTGGAGATGTACCTCCAGAAGCATTAGAAGAGGCTTTAAGAGATGATGATAGCCCTGAAGAAGACTGTGGACCAGAACCCGGGCCATCAACGTCATCTTTAACACCTTCATCAATATCAGGTACTTCTGGATCATCAGTATCAATATCAAGTTCATCGGGTCCTTCAGGGTCATATTCTTCAGTAAGTCAACAAAGCTTACCTTCAAAACCACAACTCCAAATTCGTCGAGATCTTCTTCAAGTAAAGCCATCAACAATAACGAGCCAAAATCCACCGCCGCCACATCTTCCACCACCTCCGCCAATATTGACGTCATACAGACGGCGACTAGGTTCTCCTGGACCTTCCAGAGTTTTTTTGGAATTGCAAGAAAGAGAAAGAGAAAGGGAAAAAGAATTGCAAAGACAACAAGAACAAGAAAGACAACGAGAAGAGAAACAAAGAGAAGAAGAAGAGTCTAGACCTTCTAGAGCTCCAACTCCTCAACCTCCGCCACCTCCACGGCCTACCCCTACAAGGCAAGGATTCACTATTGCCGATATAATGCGTCGATAAATGCCATTAATTATAGAAAAAAAAATTATTTTTCAAGTATTATGAACCATTGGAGAATTTTTTAAATACTTCGATAGAACTTATAAAGAAGAGTTTATCGAAGATACATAAATTTTCAAGATGTTAAGATTGAGGGAAACAATGGGTTTTGGTTTGAAAAAGCAAAACGATTGCATCAAGATATTGAAAAAGGTTGGAAAATATTCATGGGAGTTGATTTTCTAGTATATTATTTTTATTTGTGATGAATATTCCAAGCCATATACCGTACTAATGGATTGAAATCATTGATTTTAGTTCTCTACTATGACAAATGCAGTTAATGCATTTTTGATTAAGTAACATTTTTTATTCAACATAAAGTACCTTCTTTCTATTATAATGTACTTTTTTGATCATTTTCAAACCAGAATATCATTTGTACCCTTTCTCACAATGTTTAACGGCATCATAATGACTTGAAAAAAGAAATTCTCTGCTTCTGTGTCATCAATCATAATTCTTGACTGTCGAAAGTCATCTATTATCAAAAAAAAAAAAGAACAAGAAGGAATAAGATATACAGAAAAAGCAAGAAAGAGAAAGAGAGAGGAAGAAAGTGGACAGAATTTGAAGTCTTGCGATGTCATGTTTCTCCGCCCCTAGATTATCTTCGTTTGAGAAAAGAACAAAAAGAATATGAAGAGAAGGAAAATGATGTAATTTATTTTTTTTTAAAACTTTTAAAAAGACTTTTGTTATAAGTACAGTTCAAAGTGCAACGGTCATATTTTGATTCTTTTTCAGAACTCACACGTAGTTTCTTCATTATATTTTGATTAAGAAGTTTTTCTTAAGATTAGTGTTGTTTATAATTACAAAAATTATGATTTTATTAAATATAACAAGTTATTGTTTTCTAAGTGAACAATTGATGGATTTTTTTATATAAGTGCATTAAGCGCAATTAGTTGGACATTTGCCTAAAAAGTGCAATTAGTTATTCAAAAGTGATATTATTTAAGATGAACAAGGACATTGTTTAAAAAAGTTCATTATTATAAATAATAAAACATCGTTAAATAATTATTTTTTTAATTTGCTCTGAAAAAGTTGAAAAATTGTGAACAAAGACTTTTGCTAAAAATTAATAATTTGGGGAAAATATGAATGAACTTTTTCAATGATATCGAAATCATTCCAACTAATTTTTTCGATTAAGAATTTAAATAAAATATATATTTGTATATATGATTTATATATATAATATTTGCATATGTAAGATCACAGTTTTTGTAAGATATTCAAGGAAGATTTCTATTCTATTTGTTTATAAATATGAGATTTTTAAGACTGTGAGAAAATTTTATTACTTGTTACTTTATCGGAGCAAAATAAAAAAAAAAAAAAAATTTATGTAAATAAGGCAGCTTAAAAATTGCTCAGAAAAGTGCCAATTTAAAAATATTTCGAAGTTTGTGATTAAAAAGTGCTTCCACGTAAAAATAAATATTAAAAATTAAAGTGAATTTTCAAGTGGTTTGCATTGAAAAAAATATAAATCAATAATGAAAGACTTCAAGAGCATCACAAAGAACCTGCGTAAGGGTCTTTGGCCGTACTTTCAACGACATTTCAGGCGGTAAAATGCAAATTTCATGGTAAAGAATAAGAGCATAAGTAGGTAGACACTACAGTAGATGAAAGAACTTTGAAAAGTAGGAAAACTCGTCAGCGAGGCTACTGTATCAGTGGCAGGTGCAATACGGAGCCTTAAAAAGTGAAAGAAGCTTTTTAGAAAAACGTCTTGCTACCTGGCGTCGAATCTAAAAATATTTCTGACCCTCGTCAGACAACCAGTGAACCTTCATGCTCTTGTACTATTTCTCCTTAACATTCATTTATTTATCCTTACATTTTATTCCACTAAAACTCACATTTTTCATCTGATTTCTTACAAAGCGAGCTATTTAACTGGTCTCTTTGTATGTCTACTCTACAAAAGTACCTTCAAACGCCCAAAACTCAAAAAGCAATAATCTTCCAACATTTTTTTGTATTTTAAATGGCTATAAACATTATTTCCAAAAAAAAGAATACATCTATCAAAAAGAATTGGGTTTTAGATTTTGGAGTTACAAAAAGCTTTCTGAAGAGTTTTCAAAAAAAAAAAGATTTTTTCTTGTGATATTATTGTAGAGAAAAATTCTAACTTCTGTAAAATTTTATATTTAATCAATATGCTAAGTAAGATCGAAAAAGCAATAATTGCATTATCATTATGCGCCATAATTAAATGTATAAATAAATCGGTTCATTTATTCTTATATGATCCTATAGGTTTTAGCCATGGATAAAATATAGAGAAACATAAGAATGAAAGAAGAACTAGTAGAAGTAATAGAGAGAAGAATAGAATGAACAAAAAGACCATAAAAAATAGAGTAGACAACCAATTGCGCCATTTGTAGGTGGACAAAAAGAAAAAAGTATTCTTTGTTGTACTAAGAAATGCCTGAAGTCTTTAAGACTACTAGAGCTGGATAAATATAATAGAACATATTCTCTTGCAATATGTAAAACTGTTTTTTTTTATTAAAGTAGATTTATTCCTTGGTAAAATTGTAATCTATTGAAAAATTTTTATTTGTTATTACAAAAAGGAGCGATGAAAACTCACTTGTATTACTTATGTGATAATTTGATGCGTACATTTCCGTAATTTTTATGCAGAATAATGTGTAAAAGATATTATTATTATTGTTAAAAAAATATGTTAAATTTTTGATATTAAAGTACGAATAATCAAATGAAAATTTTTTTGCATTCATAAATTTGTTTATGTATTTGAAAAATAGTAAACAACAACAATGAAGAGTGTATTATTAAAACATTCATTTGAGTTATAATTGGATGGCCATGTTCAATTTTGTAAACATTTATAGATAAAAGTAAAGATTTATTGAATAAATAAAAAAAGATTTTTCGTAATTTACCTGAATAAAAAAAATCTTTTTGTACAAGAAAAACAACCTGTAAAGTGACAATTAATGTACAATCGGTAATTTTAAGCTCAAACGTTTATTTACGGTGTTTTGTAATATTGTTTAGTTATTATTATAAAGAATAGATATTAAAATAAATAAAATTTTATTATAAATGAAATAGTTATCGTTATATTTTTCTTCTATTATTATTGTGACTATTTTAGAAAATTAAGTTTATTTACTCGTTTTTAAGTACTCATGTTTATTTTTTAATGAAATGTAGTCATTAAGTAATTAAGGAATCAAATTGTAATTTAAATAATAAGAAGTAGCAGTATACGAAATGCAATTTTAATAAATAAAAATAAAATAATAAACTTTACCTTATATGAATAATTTTTTCCCTAATTTAAACAATTAAACAGTAAACTTACAGTAAATATTTAGTTAATTAAACAGTAAATATTATTATTATAAATAATTTATGCTAAATAAGTACACATAATTTTTTCTCAGATAATTTCTTTTTCATGAAAAAAATTATGGAGAATATAATTATTTTTCATAGAAGAAACAAAAATTATCCTCTATTAAGACATAAAAAACATAAATTTTACCATTATATTATTTTAAATTATTGAATTATATTATTTTAAATGTTTGCCACCTGTACAAGGGTAAAATATTTTCAAAAATAATTTTTTCTAAGTTATCTAATGTTGTTAATGCTGTATATTGATTTTAGTTTCTGTAGTTACCACCAGGTAGTCATGTCGTGAAAAGTGTATTCGCGTGCCAATGTAAAATGACTCCAAAAAATAAATAAAAATGTCAAAAAAAATAATTTTTTGACATTCACTTTTATCAAAACTCCGTTTAGTTTATCTCATTTAATATGTAATACTTTTTGTAATGTTTTTAATTACTTAGTACATTGCTGAAAATATTTGCATTGACATGTGTAAGGTTAGAACTTTAGATTTTGTGAATATGAAAATCAGTAAAGTTATGCAAAATCATGTAAATATTAGCATCAGTATGTTAAAAATTATAATCAATACTATAAAACAAACAATTCCAAATCATGTCAAATAATTTAGTTTACATTTTATTATTTGCATAATTCGCAAATGACAGTTTCGTACTGCATGGTGTACCTGACTGCTCACCGGTTGTCATTAACTTGTCTTGTATACAAATAATTTTGTTAGTCTGTTATTATCAATGCTGCCAATTAAATCATGATGAACCTCCAGAAATTTGAGGATGAGGTAATCAAAAATTTCCTTTATAACTATATAAAAATAAAATTTTATTGATTATGACTCATTCAATGGAGTTGAAGGTTATTTTTATTCATATTTTTTTTTAAAAAGTAAAAGTTATATCATTTATTTTATACTTTGTTATATTTTTATTTTCTCCAATCAATAGCAAATATGTTTGCAGCCACCACTACTGCAAGCTATATTTTTTGGTAATATTGATGAGATTCAAGCATTAATAACAAACCAGGAAGACATTCACTGGCAAGATGATCAAAGGAGAACTTTACTGCATGCAGCAGCATTCATGTATGTTTAAAATGAACTTACGAAAATAATTTCTATTTTGAGAATAGTAATAAATTTTATATTTCTGACAAAATTTATTTGATTTACAGTGGAAACCCAGAAGTGATAGAACTGCTACTAAAAAGTGGTGCAAAGGTTAATGCCAAAGATGAAAGATGGTTAACTCCTCTCCATCGAGCATGTGCTTCAGGAAATGATTTAGCAACTGAAATTCTTTTAAAACACGGTGCAGCAGTGGATGTAAGAGATCGAGATTGGCAAACTCCTTTGCATGTAGCAGCAGCAAATAATTCTTTGCACTGTGTGGATCTTATAATCCCTCGATTACTTAATATAAATCTTACCGATCGCAAAGGAAGGACTGCTTGGCATCATGCAGCCTTTAACGGACATAAAAAAATGTTAAAGCTATTGATAAGTCAGCCACGATGTGTAATTGACTCTCAAGATAAAAAAGATCGTCGTGCTTTACATTACGCTGCTTACATGGGCCATGAAGAAATCGTAAGAACTCTTCTAAATCATGGAGCTAAAATTGACGTTAAAGATAAGGATCTCTATACTCCTCTTCATGCTGCAGCGGCTGCTGGAAATATTGGTACTATGGAAATTTTGATAGACGCTGGCGCAGACATCGAAGCAAAAAATGTATACGGTAATACTCCACTACATGTAGCTTGTCTAAATGGTCATGCCAGTGCAGTACAGCTACTTATTGAGTATCAAGCTAACCGAGAAGCTTTCAATTATCGTGGTCAGACTCCTCTTCATGTAGCAGCTGCAAGTCTCCAAGGAGTAAATTGCCTAGAGATTTTATTAAATTTCGGAGTTGACGTTAATGTTCAATCTCAAGATGGTAGGACTCCCTTACACATGACTGCAATTCATGGGAGATTCACTAGATCAAAGAGTCTGTTAGATGCTGGAGCTTCTCCAGATACAAGAGACAAAAATGGGAATACTGCACTTCATATTGCTGCATGGCTCGGCCATGAGTGTTTAACAACTACTTTATTGGAATGTGGAGGTAAAAAAATAATCAATTAAATGCTTCGAGTTAAGATAATTAAAAGTTACAAACAATTTAATTAAATTATTTATTTGTTATTTACTGTGCTATTTTTTTGTAGCATCGCCAGCAGCAAGAAATGCGGAACAAAGAACTCCACTACATCTGAGCTGTCTTGCAGGTCACATAGAAGTTTGTAGAAAACTTCTTCAAGTTGACAAAATTGATTCTCGTGATATTGCTGGTAGAACGCCTTTACATTCAGCGGCGTTTAAAGGATCTGTTGATTGTTTAGATCTTTTGTTATCTAGTGGTGCCAATTTCAGATTATCAGATAATGAAAATCGTTTAGCTCTTCATTATGCTGCTAGTCAAGGTCATTATTTGTGTGTTTTTACATTGATTGGTTATGGAAGTGATCCGAATGCTAAAGATGTGAATGGTGCTACATGCCTTCATCTTGCTGCTGGTTCGTCTAATCCTAACAATAAAAAAGACACTAGTCAGTGTGTCAAATATTTATTAGATCATCGAGCCGAACCTTTTATTGGAGATAAACGAGGATTTACTCCTGTTCATTACGCAGTAGCTGGTGGGAATCAACCTGCTCTTGAAGCTCTTCTCTATAGTTCTCTACCACCTTCAGTTTCTACTACATCTTCAAGTATGTTAATATTTTTGTGTATTTATGAATTTAAAAATGATGAATTTAATACAACGAATAATTTCCTTTTTAGCTTCCGGAGCACAAACGTCTTCAGCATCTACATCTTCACCGTCTCCATCACTTCATCATCGTTCTAAACTAGATTTAAGTTCGCTAGGTGCAAACTTAACATCTGGTTTACCATTACTATCAACAATCAGCCCGACATTTCCAACAACTTTAACCATAAATCCATCGGTAGTAACTTCAACACTAGCCCCTACACTTACACCACTTCATTTAGCTGCTTGGCATGGTCACAATGAAATTATGAGACTTCTTTTACCACTATTTCCAAATATCAATATTAAAGAAGACTCTGGAAAAACTCCGTTAGATTTGGCGGCTTTTAAAGGTCATGAAAAATGTGTTGAACTCCTTTTAAATTGTGGTGCTTTAGTTTCCGTACAAGATAACGTAACCAAGAGAACACCAATTCACTGTGCTGCTGCTGGAGGACATGAAAAATGTCTTGAACTTCTTTTAGAAAATATTGAAGATCCGTCAGTCGTTGATAAATATGACATTTATCATAGAACAGCATTAATGCTTGCTGTTGCAAATAGACATACAAAATGTGCTACTTTACTTATTTTTATGGCAGACGTTAATTTATGTGATATTAATAAACATACGCCATTATTTAGAGCAGTTATTGAAGACGATTATGAGGAAGATTATTTCATGGTAAAAATGTTGTTGGCTCGTGGTGCCAGGGTTTCTGTTCAAGATTCGAACGGTAAAACTCCGGCTCATTTAGCAGCTGCATGTGGAAGGTAAGATTGTAATAAAATAAAGTAAATAGATTGAAAAACGATAAAAAGTAATTGGTTTATTTAATTATAGATTGAAAGCTTTAACTGAACTTCTTACTGCTGATCCAAGTGCAATAAATATCAAAGATGATCAAGGATGTACACCGTTACATTGGGCGTGTTATAATCAAAATTCCGAGTGTGTTGAGTATCTGTTACAAGAGAATTTTGTGGAAAATTTG
The DNA here is from genome assembly GCF_013357705.1 of Chelonus insularis. Lineage (NCBI taxonomy): Eukaryota > Metazoa > Arthropoda > Insecta > Hymenoptera > Braconidae > Chelonus > Chelonus insularis. The sequence continues at coordinate 3,332,864 of NW_023276776.1, forward strand.
GAGAGTAATCCATTTTCAGCGGCTCATTGTGCAGTTCAACAGGGATCTGTTAAATGTTGCAAATTACTGATGAACAAGTTCGGAGGACATGCAGTTGCAGCATTAAGAGATAGTCCAGGAGGAAGGCTCCCACTTCATGTTGCAGCAGCTTCAGGATCATCAGAGTGCGTTAAATTAATTCTCACGTCAGTCGGACCTAATTCGGGTGGATTAGAGATTCAGGATTATTCTGGAAGGACTCCACTACTCAGTGCAGCTTATACAGGACAAACAGGAACAATAGGTAATTATTTTAAGTAATTGAGTACAATGGCCTTCATCAATTTGATTCAGTGAAATTTTATTCATTTCACGAAGAACTATTATTAAATAATTAATAATTATTAAATATTTATAAAATCTACCTTTCTAATAAATATTTTATATTACTACATATTAAATATAATTAAAAAATACCTTCGAAATGAAATTTCACGCATCACAGAACAACAATGAAATAAACAAATAATATATTATTTCAATTATTTGTATTACTGAAAACTAATTTAATTATTAATATATTCATTTTATTACTTTGTAGAGTTGTTACTAGAATGGAAAGCAAATATTCAAGCAGTAGATTTCGACAATAATACAGCCTTACACTTAGCTTGTCAAAGACAACACTCGTCCGCAGCTTCGCTGCTTCTTGACGTAATTGTATCTCAAGTAAACCATAATCAGAATCAAAGTGAAAAGCATGATAAAGCTCACAGCAACAAAAGGATTCAAATTATTAACATGGTTAATAAAAAACAGAAGACTCCGCTCCATCTTGCAGCACGCAATGGCCTAGTTACGGTATGTTAATTCTTAAAACTTAATATATATGAGTAATAATGGTATTTGAGATATAATCGCGGTTTTGCATTTTGTTATTTGCTAACTATTTCGAGCATCACTATTTAATTTATACTTTAATAATTATAATAATTATACTTTAGGTTACAAAAAGACTTATTGAATTGGGTGCGAGTGTAGATGCTGTTGATTTTGAAGGATTAACTCCTGCATTAGCTTGTGCCCCAAATGCTGCAGTTGCCAAGTGTCTAGCTATTATTTTAGCAGCTCATGGTGAGTAATATATACAAAATAGTATTTTCAATGTTTTTTTTAATTATATTTATCATTGTATCATTGTAAAATAGTCATGTCATATTCAGTATTTTAATAACACTGAAATTATATAATCAAGTTGGAATGTGACAAAACATACAGATAATAATTATACGTTTTTAGGAAAAAACTCTGAATCATCACAACAAATACCCTCAATACAACAAACATCTGAGATTTACTTAAATGGAATGAATTGTCAGAGTAATTTTGACTCAGAATTTTACTGACAATGACTTAGATATTGAAAAAGAAAAAAGATGGTAATATTTATTGAGGCTTTAATCAATGGATATCTTAAAATTATTTTTTAGATATTTAAGATTCAATTGTGAGTAAAAATAATTTAACAACGCGTATGAAAAAATTTTGTTCCCCAAACGTTTCAGCTTTCTTCTTTTCTTTTAAATTTTTTCTCTCTGTTCCAAACATAATTCACACGGTTTCTACTTGCAAAATCAATATAAATAAGAAAGTTGATGAAATAAAGATATATTAGTGTAACTTGGTTTTTTGCTAATAACTCGGGATCTATTAGGCCTATGTAGAAAATAAGCATATCAATGGATTCGTGAGAGTAAGAGCTTTCGATTGCTTTAGTCAAAATCATAATTGGAGCATAATTTATGCTGAAAATTGGAGCAATTTCCGGTTTTACCCCATTTTAGGGGTGAAAAAATTAATTTTTTAAAAGTTTGACCAGATTCCGCATTTCCACGCATCAAGACGAAGAGAATGAGTGGTCAATCATCAAAATCGGACAACTTTGATTTTTCGACCCCAAAAAATGGCAAGTGGTACCCCTTTCCATTTTTTTTGGCCAAAAAATAAAAGTACTCCGATTTTAATGATTGAGGGCTCATTCTCTTCGTCTTGATGCGTAGAAATGCGGAATCGGGGCACCGGTCAAGAAAATTCACTTTAACACCCTTAAAATGGGGTAAAATTGGTTACAAATTAAAAGTCATCATCCCCTTGACTTTAAACCCCTATAACTTGTAAACGGATGGTCTAATAATCATTTTTAGGGACGTTTCAGAAACCTTAAAATCTAAGCTAAATATGCATATCCATAACAACCGGTGAAAAGATTTTCTTACCTCTTTCAAATCGTTATTAGATGACTTGTATGAGAGTTATAAAGGTCCCAAGTCGAGTAAAGGTCAAAAAATCATATGCTTTTTAACTTTGTACCTTTATAACTTGTGAAAAAATAATCATATGATGATTTTAAAAAGGTCTTTAGAAACTTCAGAATCTTAGCTAGAGATACATATCCATGAAAAATGTCAAAAAAATTTATTTTACCCTCAAAATGGCCAAAATAGTTGGCAAACTCCCAAAAAAATGTGATATTTTTTTATATTTTAGCAATTTTGAGGGTGAAGAAAATCTTTTCACCGGTTGTTATGGATATGCATATTTAGCTTAGATTTTAAGGTTTCTGAAACGTCCCTAAAAATGATTATTAGACCATCCGTTTACAAGTTATAGGGGTTTAAAGTCAAGGGGATGATGACTTTTAATTTGTAACCAATTTTACCCCATTTTAAGGGTGTTAAAGTGAATTTTCTTGACCGGTGCCCCGATTCCGCATTTCTACGCATCAAGACGAAGAGAATGAGCCCTCAATCATTAAAATCGGAGTACTTTTATTTTTTGGCCAAAAAAAATGGAAAGGGGTACCACTTGCCATTTTTTGGGGGTGAAAAATCAAAGTTGTCCGATTTTCAAGTTTGACCACTCATTCTCTTCGTCTCAATACGTAGAAATGCGGAATCCGGTCAAACATTCGAAAAATGTATTTCTCCACCCCTAAAATGGGGTAAAACCGGATATTGCTCTAATTTTCAGCATAAATTATGCTCCAATTATGATTTTGACTAAAGCAATCGAAAGCTCTTACTCTCACGAATCTATTGATATGCTTATTTTCTACATAGGCCTAATAGATCCCGAGTTATTAGCAAAAAACCAACTTACACTAATATATCATTATTTTATTCATTTCATCATATAGATTGTTTTTGCAAGTAGAAACCGTGTGAAGTATGTTTGGAACAGAGAAAAAAAATTAAAAAAAAATTCGCTCCTCAAATTCGTACGAGGGGAACTTCCTCACTGGGGAACATTCGGGAAATGTTTGGGGAACGGAATTTTCTTTTACGCGAAACCCAATAATTATATTCATAATAGCGTAAGTGAATTTTTTAGAACATTTTTTAATAATTATATCCTCCAGTCTGTAGACTATACATTTTTTGATCAATTTTTTTACGTGAACATTTGCCAATTATTTTTATAAAGTAATTTCTTAGTTATTTTTACCAAGGTATATTAATTAAAAACAATCGATAATTTTGTAATAAGTAGTTGATTTGACAGTCATGATAATTGTCAATTTTTAATGGTCTAAGATTCAATTTTAATGGTCTAATAATGATAATTAGAAGCAAAAAGTTTTTCACTAAACAAAAAGTTTTTAAATTAAATAATGTATTAATATCATTATTAATAATACTAGTTGTAATAAGAAGTAACAGTAAGATTTATATACATACTTATAAACAGAAGTGAAGCAAAGCTGAAAAAAATGAAAACTATATTTCTAGACGGAGATAAGAAATATTTTATAATAATACTATTTATAATTAATTAAACAGGCTCAAAAATTTATAATGTACTGTATCTGAAATACTTCAAGGAATTGTAGTAATGTTAGAAATAATTATAAAATAACTTAATTGCTTAATTAAAATTCGAATAAATGAATTTATCACTAACAATAATAATAATAATAAGTGATTCTAAATTTAAAAAATATGTAATTATCAAAATTAAACCTGTAAGGTAGATTTTTTTATATTTATTTATGTACAAATATAAAAAGTATTATAATGCATAATTATTTATACTTTAATTCTTTGACAATTGAACTCTCTATTCGATTATTTGTATCAAATTATACTCTACTATAATATTTAAAAATATTAAACTCCAAAACGCTTTAAAATCTTATTAACAAATTTTTATTTAAAAAATTACAGTTTCTAACATTTTTGTTTCTTATTTAATATTCATTCTTTTTGTATAAATGATCGTATTTTATAAAAATGTTATTTTATTGATCAATAACTGTTTTTAATTTCTAGATAATCATTTTACGTACTATTGGTACAATATTTATTAATTATAATTTCAATAAACTAATTATTCAATTGGTGCAATTAGTGATCGGAATTTACATTTAAATTAAAAATTTTATTTTTTTTCTGCTCATCAATATGCACTTTTATTCACTATGAAGGTGATTTTTATATAGTAATTTAATTTTTATTTTATCATAATTATTTCTTTGTTAATTAATATACTGATTTTACATTTATATATTCTATTATGCTTTAAGCTAGTGATTTTTTAGTCTATTCTCTACCTAAAGCTTCCATACACTCTGAAATACGTAGACTATTATTTCGCACCCCTCATTCCCTCTTTACTATTCCTCGAACTAACCCCTTTAACCTCGCTATTTTTCTTCTTTTTTGAGGATATGTCACTGTCTTATACCTCTTTATTATTCCGATGTTATTGCAATGCAATTTAACATAACAATAAAGCACGGGTAAGTTATTGTTACACTAAATAAAATATACTGAAACATCCAGATAATACGTTTGAGGGTATAGATACGCTTATTTATTGTAAAATAAGATATATTCTTACATTCACGGTAACATGAGTTATTTCTTAATAATAGTTTTTTACATAGATATCTAGATATTTTTCAAATAGATTATTATTTTTGATGTTTCAATTCCTTTGTCTTTTAAAACTAGGTTTTTTTTTGTAGAGTTTCTCAATTCAATTGAAAATTTAACAATCAGAATACAATGACATTGTAATGATGATGAATTGTAGGAATTACCTTAAGACTATTTTGTTGCGCCTAGTTTGTGATAATTACAAGAATTATTGAGAAAATGTTTCATATGTAATATTATTTTTTTTTTTTAATTAAATAAAAAGAATAGTTTATTCTTTAATTGACACTCATTATGTGAACTATTTTTTTTTAAATTAAAAAAGAGAAATTCTAAGTAAATAATTGCACTATCTAGTGGCGTAGACAAGTTATAATTACTTCACATATTTTCACATGATTATATATCAGATTAAAAATAGTTATTTAAAGAAAAAAAAAGAAACAATTATCTAAGTAAAGTGTTAGGTTTACATTCTTGAGTTGCATGCTTGGTAATTATGATAAATGAAAAATAGATTTTTTTTTTTAAAATTAAGTCACAGCAGATCAATAAAAGTAGAAATGACGTAGGTTCTATTTAAAATGATCATATTGCAAACTGGCCAATCCTAGTAATGGGAATCCCCCAAGGCCAACTAAGATAGAAACTCACTGGTCTCAATGTAAAACTTAAAGTCACTCGTGCTACACCCTCACGATTGCTTGTAAAAATGCAAATGTGATGAAAGATGCGCGGAGTTGATAAAAAGTAAGGGGTGAATTTTAAACTGTCTTAAAAGCCTCAGGGAAACATTGAGAAAGTAGTGGACAATCGTGCAAGTCAAGAAGTATTCACTGCATACTAACAATAAAAAATAAATTACAGTTAGGCATCTTTAAAGATCTTCAATATTTATTTTTCTTTTTTATTCATTTCTTTCAATGTTTATTGTTTCTATCAAGTTTTATTTAATTTTAACCCAACAAAAACACATCACAAATGAACATAAAATTTTTTCTAAAAATTATTCAATCATTTTTCATACACTCCAAGAAATACATGAAAAATCAATTGATCTCATTATCCAAGGTAAAGAGAAAAATAATCATTCCTTTTTGCTCAACAGTTTGAAAGTAATGAATATTTAAAAGGAATAAAAAAAAACATATTCGACTCATTAATGTATATTTTTTAAAATCATTACGTCATGATTATTATGTGGGAAGAAGTTAAATTGAGTAAGTTATAAACTAGTAATTGATGAAGGAGAAATAATAAGACGGAAATAATAAAACAAAAAAAAACTAGTGGTATATAATATAATACATAAAAATAAAAAAAAAGGATAAAATTCTCGCGGTTGACGCAGGCGCGGTTTAAGGTCATGTAGGAGTTGTGGGTGAGCAAGGTATCACTGTTACGGTGACCCATTTATGAATATCGTGTAACAAGAGAGCCGCAACTTCTCATATGACACGGTAAGTTACGTAAAGTATTAGATACACCTAGTTACACGTTGAATCAAGTAGACACAATCATTTTTTTCATCCCTGTCATATTGTTTTTGCATCTAGAATTTCATTATCCGCTTGAATCTCAACCAAAAAAAAAACCCTGAAAGATATTAATACATTTATTAGTATAAAAATTTTATTTATTTCTTATTATGTTGAAAAATTTTTTTAAATTACATATAATTATAAAATACATAGATAATGGTTTTATTTTTTTCAAGATCTCTTGAAGGATACTCAGAAGACACCCCAACACACTCACACACCTGAAACTTTGCTCACCTTTTTCATATTTAAAGTTATTCCTCATTTGAGGGTGCACTTTGGCCAGGTAAAAAGCAAATTTCAGGCGTAAGAGTACGGCTGAGGACTTGAAAATCCTGCATATCAACTGAAAGAAGAGTTAGTAAATATAAACTTTTCAATTTCATCAAGTTCTTTCTTTTTGGTTTAGTAATGAAGACTTGGTTGTCTGAATGAATTTACGAAAATTGATAAATTCTGCTGGAGTCTAGTTAATAAATAGAATGAGATTTTTGATTGTCGATAGAATCGTTCATTCGGTTGGAATAAATGAATAGTGGGAATCAAGCAAATAAATGCTCCAGGTGAGTAGATAGCAAGAAAGAGAAGGTTTAAAGTCAATAAAAGAGCCAATTGTCTTATGCTGCTCGAGCGAATCGGTGTCCATTAGTGGAATTGTAGAGAAACGAAGACTCGATGATATTGGGAACGTTTTTGTTTTTTTTTGGCTTCATCTTCTTCTTTTCTTACTTAAACTTTTTTTATTCTTCTTTGCTTCCTTCAATAGTCACTTCTTACATCCCACTTTATAAAACCTCACCAAGACATTTATCATTGATCGTCTTCAATTGGCTCATCGTCAACTTTAATGCTTTTCTCTACCTTTGTAAACCTTTTTCATTTTTATTTGTAGCTTTTAATGCTTTCGTTAGTTTTAACAGATGCAGTCAAGTACCGCGAACACACCTGAAACTTTGCTCACCCATAATTAAATCCAGGGCAAGAGCAACGAGTCAGGCACGTCTGAAGTACTAGTTTGTGTCATGTTGATAAGTTATTGTTGAGCATCTACCAAAATTCTGAAATTCAGAGAAATGATTAATTATTTTAATTATGTCAAGTTATTACAGAATCAATTATTCTATTTTATTCTTAATTACTTCAATTAATTTTTTTTTAAAAGTTGTTTTACATTTAATTTGGATTCATCTTTCAATCAATTGAAATTTAATTTAAACGTTAATTAGTTAGCTCTTTAAAGAAATTCTAGAAGAGTTAATCTTTAAAAGAGTATAAAATCAATTTTTACTTATCATAAAGTGATTACTTGATTATTATATAAATCTTCTTAGTTAAAAGAATCCTTATTGAAAACAGCTCTGAACTTATTGTATCGTAAAAACGATTTCTTATAAAGACATTACTTAAAAGACTTATCATTAAAAAAGAAATCGATAATAGAGCATAAAAAACACAAACTAAATCATTGACATCAAAGAGACTTTTGAAAACCTTTAAATTGGCGTTGTTAAAAATTCAGTGATCCGAACTCAATTCAATTATTCTTTTTCCATTATTTTTCCCAGCTCGAAAATTTTTTCATTGGCGTTCGATGCAGCATTTTTTTTTTTTCCAATAGAAAAAAAAATATTAAAGATATACCCGCACAATTATTATTTTAGTAGATAAAAGTGACGAATAAAAGACAAATTTCAATAGTTATCAACACAAAAAGGAATTTTTTATCCTGTTGATGGAATAAAGCAGTTTTTCAAATAATTAATCTGATTGTTAAATTTTTTTAAGCATATTGTTGATCAAAATTAGCGGAATAAATTCAATTAGAGTCACTTTTACTAATGAAGAACATGCATTTTCATGTTGAATCACATTGTAATACGTATTAGAGTGGTGATGATGATGACAATCATAATCATCATTATCATCACCATCATAATTATCATTACCATCATCGTCAACTTGAGATTCTAGCCAAGTTGGCTTTTGCTCTCGATTCCACGACAAGTCGTTATGCGAACTGATTATTTCCCTCCTCAAGAGAGGACAGAGAGACAAATGGTGGGAAAATCCTGAAAGGCGGATCTTCTCAAGGTAATTCCTTGCTTGCATTACTTTTTACCATTTCTTTCACTCCTCCTACTCGTTTTTCTTCATCTCAGGTTATAATTTACGGTCTAAGTGATCTTAATTTTTTCATTGGAAACTATTCTATTATTCAAGTCTTCAAAAATATCTAGTCATCGCTTTTTATGTTAAAAAAAACTTGTAATTGGCAACTTTTATCAATATTTTTTAAAATTATTTCTTGAAGAGTTTTTTAATTTAATTTAGATAAACTTATAAATTTTTTAAAATTCAATGATTAAAAACTCTCTATCAATTTTATCTTATAAATAAATCTTCAATAATCTACTTTAAATAATTAATTATTACTTATTATTTATTTTTATTATTCATAATAAAATTATTGAAAATAATTAAATCTAATAAAATAAAAAATCATCTAATAAACTTGTCATCAAAAAGATTCCTGTCTATTTAAATGATAAACTTAACATTAGAATATTCTGTTTTTAAATTCTGATAAGTTCTAGTTCTTCTAAGTAAAATTTATACCAAAATATTCTAAACTCTCCAGGACCGAGAAAAAATTGTGCTTATCAATCATCAGCAAAGGCGGTAAATATTTTAGTGGAACATTCAATTCAGTTTTAATGTTGAAGTGAGTGGTCTTGTGGTTTAGGTCAATAGTAATTATCTATACTGTAGCGAATAGTAATGAATTATGAAGATGTAAGAATGGTCACGCATCTCAAGAAGAAAACCAAGACACATAGTCTGTAAGAAGAGGGCATAGTAGTTGAGAGTATGGCTGGCTGAGGGCAAAGTTGGTTGCTTGTCCATGAAGAAGAGAGTGTGGTGGCCAAGGCGGATGTCAGTGACCGGAGCATGACCCCGGGATCGTTGTACCACTGGCTTGACTCTTTGTGCAATGTTGAATTCTCTTTCTCTACGTTCTTCTTCTTCTTCTTTAGCTCTTATTCGTGACGTTTCTACAGGCTGTATTATCTAAAAACAGAAAATAAATGTCTGAGCTTAAGTAATACCAACAGTGGGATTTTAATCTTATTTGTTATGGAACATTCGTTTTAACACGTCTTTAGTATGGTCAGGATGATGATGGCTCTCAAAAAAGGGACATGTCGCTTAGAAAATTGTACAAAGTCTAAAATGAAAAAAAAAAAAAAATAAATAATGAAGTTATGTAGCAAGAAAAAGCTTTTTAAAAAAAGGAAGCATGTTGTGGAATGCGAATGGGATGCCGTGAGCAGTAGGAGGTTACGTCAGACTCAATTTAAATGCTCAGCATTGCTGAAATTGGTTTGAGTTGACCTTTAACCTCAGTATACTGGTCTCAGCTTTTGCTACTGTGTCTATTTGTACTCAAAACTACAGAGATTCAAATCAAGAAGATGGCCTAGAATTTACAACTTTCACATAAATCAATCAATTTATTTGTTCCCTCATGATTAATAATATTTTTTTCACCATTAGCTTTTCTGCTAGAGTAAAATATTTATAATTACTAGGACTAATTGACTCCAATTATTATCTTATTAAAGAATTAATTGGTACATGAGGATAAAAAAAAATTATTTTGATGATAAGTTTGATATATGACTTTTTTGTTGGAGATTATTTAAATATTTAAAAGTGTAAAAATCTTGGACAAAAAATGAATACATCAAGACCATGTAAATAGTGAAACCACACCTGTCACACAAATTAGCTTTCATTGTTGAGAATGAAATTGAATTTCAATTAAATTAAAACAGCAGAAAACAAAATGGTCACGCGATCAAGGCATTAATAAGTCACAGAGGGAATGATAATTCGTTTTATGTCAGTAAAAAAAAGATGGGTGGAGTATGATGAAGAGAAGAAGAACTGAAATATAGAAAATAAGATGTGAGGCACGCGAACGACCAGTTTCCGGTTACGCCTCTTATAGGTATAATGTTTTAATTAACCAGCTATTTACCTTCATTTTTTCCATCACCATCAATCAATCATTAATTAGAGATAAACATAAATACATATATGCCAGACATTTATTATTTGACGTAGAAGCATGAATAGCACAAAAATTGTTGCTCTATTGGCAAAGATGATGGTATCATTTTGTGAAATGAACACAAAATAAAAAAAAACATCAACATTATCATGCAAATTTCAGTAATAACTTTTATTTCTATTGTTCTTTTTGTTTGGTATACATGGTAAATAGCTTGCACAAAACCATAACGTGTTTCATGTTTCTTTGTTATAACGTCATATGGTGGTAAAATTGATTGCTGAAGTTTCTAAACATACTTTTTCCGCATGGAGCACACAATATTCTAAAATAATTGAATTTCTCATGTAGAATAACCAGTACTTGAGGCAAAATTGCTCTTTATGAGGAAACCCGAGCGTCATTATTCATTGTCTCGAATTAAAACTGCTGACTTCAGAGTAGCCAACATATTTTGATCTATCGACATGGTTCAATACTATTTTTTAAATTTAATTCAATTATATTCATCAATTAAATCACCTCAAAGTGATTTTGAATGTAACAAGTAGAGAACTAAAATTCATTCTGATATCCATAGCAGAGTGAAGTATTTTAAATAGTGGAAAGATTGAAATTAAATCAAAAAGTCATTTAAAAAGTATCGTGGAAAATGTATTTGACAGATTTATGGTATTTTTGGCTTTTATTTTTCGGTCTTTTAATTTAGTAAACAAGCATACGTGCTGAATTTGTGTTGAATGTCGGTTTCTGCGGTTAGGAAATTCGATGAGGTATTTGGACTGTCGAGAACGTCAGGTTGAATGTACTTTGGGCGCGTTCGAGGGTTAAAGTGGAACAAAGCGACACGCGTTCAAGGCACGTCCTTTGTCAATCCCCACGCGTGTCAGTGAGCACGGGAATCAATAGTCTCTGGTGATTCCCCGTGTTTAGAGATGCGATCCAATGGCTCTCATGTGTTTGTGTGCTGATAGACGAACCGTAAGAGATAAAAAAAAGTGTGTAACACTTAAAGAGAAACGGTACTGAGAACAATAGGAAAAAGGAGAAATCATTCAAGAAGAGTTACAGTCGTAGCAAAAAATGTTTTCAATTGCGCCTAATTATTTTTATGAATTTTAATTAAATATTTCCCTTAAATAATAATTGAATACAGTAGAAAATGACGAGACATAGAAGCCCATTTGTTCTAAAAGCTTTAAAACTTTTTGTAAACTATCGATGCCGACCTTTGACGACCTTCATGCGGATGAATTTCCAAAAGCTCTGTAAACGCTTGCGGCAGAAAAATATCTCACAGTTCTTTGAGTTGCATCAAAAGGACTGGCGCCTTTGGACTATCATGGTCGATGAGGGAAATCTGGTCTCCGGAAGTACAAGCTTGAAATCTAGCTTTGATCTGATAAAGAAGCTTTTCTTCTTTGTGTATGAATCTAAAGGCGATTAGACAAAGAGCAAATTTCATCTGTAGTCACTTGTTTGAGAGAATTCGAACGTTAACGTTAACAAGCATTAAAGCAAAACAGGCATAGTCAGCCAGGATGTCACGTGCGTATGTTTACTCAAGACCGGGCTTTGTACCGGAAAGAGCAAAGGGGAAAGGGTGTGCAGAACTCGTGAGTGTGAAATCAATGAGACAATCATGTTACAATAAGTGGACCATAAGTGTTCCTTGATTGCTTTTGTTTCTATTTAATAATACTATTCTGTATATTGAGTTTTAATCTTTATAAAATTGTCACTATTCACATTCATGGAATAAAATAGCCCAAATGATGAATTCATTTAATACCCGAAATATGATTAACCAAATTATATTATTCTATTAAACAAAAAAAAAGAATAAAGTCTAGATTATTTTGGAATTAATACTCAAAATCCTTCTTCCGGTATTATAAAAAGTTTTCAAATTGTTCGAAATTTTGGAGCATAAAAATAGAAGACACGAATTATTTTATTAGAATATTATCATCAATTCTTGCAAGGTTCCTACAGTAAAAAAATATGTTAGAATGAATCATTTTTTAAAAAACAAAATGTTCCACATGAAACTAAGTAATCAATTTTTAGTGCGATTAAATGTACAAAATTATTTTTAGACTTTTAAAATATTATTTGAGGCAAAAATCTAACAGCAAAAACGAACTCGTCCAGTATTGAGGTTGTTAAACCTTTGAAAGCTTTCTAAAAAATTCTATAATTTTTTATAGAGTTTTTTTTTGTCTATCAAAAGCTTTTAAAACAATTCTTTTGAAGAAGATTTTTAAAAAAAATTAGAAACATGATAAAACAAAAAAAAAATGTTTATCAGCTCAGTTTCAATAAAAGTACACTATTGCATGAAGTGATTATTTAAGTGAAGTGAAATGAAAGTAAAATGATTTACTAAAACAATCTAAAATTACACCATTTTAGGCATGAAATTATTCGGTATCGTTTTGTATATAAAAACAAAGCTTTATTGAATATTTTAAATATACAAAAAAACCATCGCGAATTCTTTTATTATTCGAAACAATCGGATTATCAGGGAAATTTGTGAGTTTTCAATCTAGTAACATTGAATATAAACTGTCACCATTAATTATTTCCATCGCATCACTTCAGCCATAATGGTAGATATTGAGTTATATCAACAACCTTTATAAAAGATTTGAACTGGTAGTTTTTATGAAATGGAATAAATCGAACATGGCGTTTTTCATTTATTTAGCATCAACATATATATGTAACTGTTAACATATATATCTGTATAGATGTTTTCTACAATTCCCCTAGCTTTTTACTGCTTGCTCAATCTGCTACACCATTCACCAATCGGTTCAATTCAGTCCCTGTATTATTTTCTTTAAAAGTTTCAATTCGAGCAACACCATTGACGCTTCCTCTCAATGACAAAGGCCTCCAACTATACGTACTGATGAAATAGCGGAAGCCAAAATGAAACAAAAACGAATTTGTCATCCAAAGACAGAAATACGACAATCAAGTTTCAAATATATATTGTATGTGGATTTTTGTCAATTAATTCTAGGCTACATAACATTTTGAAATATTCCAAAATATAATACAATATAATATAATAGTATGCTGTATGGAAAAAATTTCTCCTCTCTACTCCGAACATACTTCATACGGTTTCTACTTGCAAAATCAATATAAATAAGAAAGTTGATAAAATAAAGATATATTAGTGTAAGTTGGTTTTTTGCTAATAACTTGGGATCTATTAGGCCTATGTAGAAAATAAGCATATCAATAGATTCGTGAGAGTAAGAGCTTTCGATTGCTTTAGTCAAAATCATAATTGGAGCATAATTTATGCTGAAAATTAGAGCAATATCCGGTTTTACCCCATTTTAGGGGTGAAGAAATAAATTTTTCGAATGTTTGACCGGATTCCGCATTTCTACGTATTGAGACGAAGAGAATGAGTGGTCAAACATGAAAATCGGACAACTTTGATTTTTACCCCTTTCCATTTTTTTCAGCCAAAAAATAAAAGTACTCCGATTTTGATGATTGAGGGCTCATTCTCTTCGTCTTGATACGTAGAAATGCGGAATCGGGGCACCGGTCAAGAAAATTCACTTTAACACCCTTAAAAACGGGTTACACTAAATACAACTTACGAATTATCATCCCCTTGACTTTGAACCCCTATAACTCATGAACGGATAGTCTAATAATTGATTTTGAGGACGTTTCAGAAACTTGAAAATCTAAGCTAAATATGCATATTCATAAAAGATGTTTAAAAAATTTTCTTCACCCTCAAAATTGCTAAAATATAAAAGAATATCACATTTTTTTGGGAGTTGGCCAACTCTTTTGGCCATTTTGAGGGTGAAGTAAATTTTTTTGACATTTTTCATGGATATGTATCTCTAGCTAAGATTCTGAAGTTTCCATATACCTCTTTAAAATCATTATTAGATGACTTGTATGAGAGTTATAGAGGTCCAAAGTCGAGTGAAGGTCAAAAAATACTCTACTCTATGACTTTGAACCTTTATAACTTGTGAAAAAATAATCATATGATGATTTTAAAGAGGTATATGGAACTTCAGAATCTTAGCTAGAGATACATATCCATGAAAAATGTCAAAAAAATTTACTTCACCCTCAAAATGGCCAAAAGAGTTGGCCAACTCCCAAAAAAATGTGATATTCTTTTATATTTTAGCAATTTTGAGGGTGAAGAAAATTTTTTAAACATCTTTTATGAATATGCATATTTAGCTTAGATTTTCAAGTTTCTGAAACGTCCTCAAAATCAATTATTAGACTATCCGTTCATGAGTTATAGGGGTTCAAAGTCAAGGGGATGATAATTCGTAAGTTGTATTTAGTGTAACCCGTTTTTAAGGGTGTTAAAGTGAATTTTCTTGACCGGTGCCCCGATTCTGCATTTCTACGCATCAAGACGAAGAGAATGAGCCCTCAATCATCAAAATCGGAGTACTTTTATTTTTTGGCTGAAAAAAATGGAAAGGGGTACCACTTGCCATTTTTTGGGGTCGAAAAATCAAAGTTGTCCGATTTTCATGTTTGACCACTCATTCTCTTCGTCTCAATACGTAGAAATGCGGAATCCGGTCAAACATTCGAAAAATTTATTTCTTCACCCCTAAAATGGGGTAAAACCGGATATTGCTCTAATTTTCAGCATAAATTATGCTCCAATTATGATTTTGACTAAAGCAATCAAAAGCTATTACTCTCACGAATCTATTGACATGCTTATTTTCTACATAGGCCTAATAGATCCCAAGTTATTAGCAAAAAACCAACTTACACTAATATATCATTATTTTATTCATTTCATCATATAGATTGTTTTTGCAAGTAATGCAAATTTTTTTATACGGGATGTTTTATTATTCATAATTCTCTAAAACTTTTCAAATTATGAAATTAAAAATTATCATTTATATTTTAAGTAATCTCATGTTAAACCCCTTCTTGAAATTTAATTTTATTTCGCTAAAAGAAGGAGGATTATTTCTCTGGAAAATTCAGAGCAGTCTTTTTTATCATTTAAAATAAAACTGAGAAATTTAAAAATAATTTTCAACATCTGAAATTAGTAAAATAATATCTGAATGTTTAATTAAAGTTTTTCAATTGTATTAAAGATAACAAAGACAGTTTAGTTTCAATAAGTTGGCAACAATATGAGCAAACTCTCTTGATAGTTGACGACCAAGTCTTTAGTT
This sequence comes from Chelonus insularis, assembly GCF_013357705.1. Classification (NCBI taxonomy): domain Eukaryota; kingdom Metazoa; phylum Arthropoda; class Insecta; order Hymenoptera; family Braconidae; genus Chelonus; species Chelonus insularis. The sequence goes on from NW_023276776.1 coordinate 3,348,615, forward strand.
AGCTTTTCGTCTTTTCAGAAATTGTACAGCTTTTCTGTTGAGTAGATTTGAGAGACTGAAAAATAAAGAAATTCTTGGAATGGTGCGGGTCAGCCCTCGAGGGATCACTGGACTCTACAGTCTGCAATTAAAATAATTTCGTTGCCTCAACGAATTTCACTGTAGTACAGGACTAACGGTCCAACTTCTAGTCGTGGTTTCCCTTTTTCTTCAGTTCCAAACAGCAATCAACTAACATCTCTGTCTCTCTCTCCCTGTCTGCTCTTTTTCGTGGTTTAGTTGAAGAATTCCTTCACTTTTATTTTATGGATTTTATTATTCAGACATTTTTTAAAGCGTTATTAAGCAGAAATTAATTAATTGTTCTATACCGAAATTTAATTAAAAAATAATTTTACTATTATTATTATTATTATTATTTTTTAAATTCATTTCAAGCATCTCATTGAAATAATTGTTAACTGAATTGCTCTTCAACCACTAAATTTTTTTTTAATTATCAATAGCAGTTGAAATGTTTTTTTTTCAGCACTCGCTTTAGAAATTTTATTTCTTAAACGTTCGTTTGAAATGTCTTAAGTGAACATTTAATTATCTATCATCAGTGAATGCGTTTAAAAATTTGGTTTGGTAAAAATATTTATAAGTTCTTTTAAGTATCATGAACTGAACATTGACTGAAATGGTTTTGCTATTAATGATATTTTGTGTTAATAAAAGATGCTTATGAATGAATAAAATAAAATAGTCTAAAGAGAGAGAGAGAAAGTGATAAAAGGAGTATATTTAAATAATTTCGCAAATAGGACACATGGATAGGATAAAATGATTTAAAAGCTGGCACTTGAAGGTTTTTCAAGTAGGTCATAAGACAGACATAAAACTGAGGTCATTTTCTATGCGACTGAAGAGGTCACAGAGGACATGTGAGTCTTCAAAGACACATTACGTACGAAATCCATGTGTTTGTGGGTGGTAAAATAGTGTCTTCTATATAGACTCCAACGTGGTCCAAGATCGTAACCCATTGGCAACGAGCTTGTCGTAAAAGGAGTTACTCTTCTCGTGGTTTTTCAAGATGAGAGTCGTCCGTCACATGTCCTGGAGTTCTCTGGTACTATGCCAACCGGATCGATGTTCTTGTCCAACTGGAGTTGGTGCAATTTAGCGTTAACTCGACTGTCTATAAAGCACTGATGCCAACTTGCTCTTTTTCACGATCGGAAAACCTCCGGAAAATGTCGATCACTATATTTTCCTAAATAGTCTCGAGTTTCATCTATATTGCAACAGACGATATCGTAACTTTCATGTCCAATATTGCTGCGATAAATACGATAAATCGAAACTGTGTGCTTCAAGAGTTGGAAAATACTTTTACCAATCTTTTTCACTTTAGTATCCATCAACGAATCTCAAAGTTCATACTTTTCCCTTTGGAAATTTTTTTTTCTGTCTAAGTTATTGCCTTTGGAAATAAAATGGTCACATTTGTCCTCATGTTTTCAATATTTTAAATTTTTTTCATTGAAAAGATTTCAATGTAAATAAATCTCAAAAACATTTTGTGTAATTTTTTTATAAAGTTTTTTAACCGTCAACTTATTTTTAATAAATATTTAAATTAATTAGCGAGTAAAAGTGAAACATTGCGCTAACTGGATCATCAACTGAAGATCAATCAATTGATCTGTTGGTAACGTTTAAAATTATTATTATAATATTTCAATAATTGTTATTCAATAAATTTCGTTCATATAACTCAGATCATCTTTGTCTATCGCTTGGAAAGCTAGGACTAAAAAAAGGAATTTAAAGTCCTTTAAACAGTAAAATTACCTAAAAATGTTTAGAAGCTCGTTTGGGATTGATTTATAATTAAATTATTAAAATATGTATTATTATTTTATTAATTTATTAATTAGAAAATTTTGAATATCGAAAAATATTATTTATTTCTCACTTATCTTGATAAAATACAAATTGATCTTAATATTACGCAAAGTTCCATCGTTATGTAATTCAATTTCAAACATAATTTACATTTTACAGTTTGTTATTTTAATTGAAGAAATAACAACAAAAAGTTACTATTATGTGTTGATGGTAAAGCTTGATTTTACTCTATTTGATTTGAAACTTTATGATTATTCAAAATGAGTTCACTGGAATTATTAACCTTATCATAGCTGTGTTAACATTTGTTTTCTATTTAGCTACCCTTTCCAACAAATAGGAAATAAAATTTGTGTAAAAACATTAATGAGAAATAAATCTACTTGTGATAATAAAAAAACTTTTATGATTAGTAAAATATTGTTTATTTCAAAATAAAACTTGTCAAAATGTAGTTGTATTTATTTCGAAGATTAAAAAGAAGTTATTTGATTCAATTGAAATGATGTAATTTAGTTAAGAAATTGCTGTTGAAATTATTTAAATCAATTATTACAAATTTGGTACAAAGGTAAGATCAATAATGCGTCAAATTGATGAATTGAAACTCTCAACAATATGGATGAGATTGAACCAACTGCAAAGACAAATCCAACCTCTGGTGCCGATGAGATGAAGGATGACAAAGGTCTTCTTTGTGTCTGACAAAAAAGCTCTTCTGTACAGTCGACGCTTTCTAGTGAGAGAATGAGAGAGGATCGAGGTGAATTCGATGTAATTGTTTGGCGAAATAAAAAAAAAAAAGAAGAACAACTATAGTAGCGTGTCGGATCCAAGTGGACGAATTCCCCGGTGCGATTTTGCGCTAGTATTCAGCGTATCGACGAGCACCATGAAGCCCGTGGGAATCACCCGGGAGTCACATCGGAAAGAGAGTAATGAAAATAACACTCGGACTAAAAAAAAATACATGAGTGAGTGGAGCAGAGAGGGGTTGACGTGTTCACTCGAATGGGGAAAACGATTCTAGGCTTTTTTTTTTCCACGCTACGTGTAGAGCTTGAAAAATTATATATCACTGGAAGGAAAACATTTTGCGTCAGCGGTTACTTTGACAAGTGCAAAATTAATTGGTCAAATGTATATATGAAAAATAATAATAAAAGATAAATAAAAGAAAAAAAAATATGGAAAAAAATTTTTTATGTATGAGTTTTTAGATTGCAAATTCATTTTTATTATTTCCCTAACGAATAAATTGTAAAATTGAGATAAAAAATTCATCAAAATAAAAAATTATTCGTCATAATATACTATATAAATTCACAATTATTCAGTTATTATTTATTTAATGAATAATTTTTCACGAGTATTAAATGAAAAAATATCAATATTCTTTTTTTATATTTCTGCTATTTAATTTAAACATTATCTTTTAATGCAAAATTTTCCTTTTGACTGAAATTTTTTTTTTTCCTTGAAATGAAAGGTAATAATAGTGATAATAATAGTGTCACTATTTAAAAAGGAAGCTTTTCGTTATTTGGGGAACTTCCCAACATTAGAATAAAAGTGCTCTACTCACATCTGGCACAAAACCAGCGGGCACAAAAGAAAGGAAAAAAAAGTAAAAGCCACAGTATGAAAAGTCCACATACAGTAAAAAGCTTCATGAAAATCTCTGGAGTGTCCTAATTCTGTCGGTGGTTTGTAGGTGCCAAAAAGGTTTTCATCGTAGGAACGAAGCCTCTAGGGCTCGTGGGAATCGAAGCTTTTTATCGGTCACGAAGACTTGAGGCCTTGAAATAAGAGCAAAAGAGAGTAATAGTGTTGGTGGTGGTGGTGCAAGGGACATGGTAAGCATGACTGAACAGAGTTAGGTATTTGTACCATATTCCACTATATTACTGCCTGAGGTTGTTACTGCAAGCTTTACGTTTGTACAACTTTCGGTCCAGTCTTCAACTGTCTTCCTCATCCACTTGCAAGTAGAACGAACAGTTGGTTAGTGTTAGTCTCTCTGGAAGCGACGTTGGAAAAAGCACTGAAGTTGTTCGGACACGTTTGGAATGTTTGACCACTAAAATTGTTACTGCTTCTGAAGAACTCGAGCTTATAAAGAAAGACTTTCTGTTAGACACTGGAAATATTGTTTTAATATTGTATTTTTTCTCTCCAACATTTCATCTATTTTCTGCATCACTGAATCGTGACAATTTCTTATCAATTTTTGCTGTTATTTCTTTTTTTAAAGAAACTTTATTTGAAGAATTTTTGTTATTTATTTACTCTAGAATTTAAACTTTTTATTATTTTTAGATAAACTGTTGACATGAAAAAAGTTTCTACACAAGTGATGACTTTTTATTTATTACTTCAAAAAGATGAAAAGTTTATCTAATTTAACAATAAAATAAAAAAATCAATTTTCCATTGTTTCTTTTTTTTTTTAATAAAAAGTTTAATTAACTAAGAGTTTGTATATTTAATTTTTAAATGGTATAATTATTAAAAGTGTCTCAGTAAACATTTATAAATTCATAAAATAAAATTAGTCAAGTTTAATATGTAAAATTCTCATTTTTAAGTTAACTACGTTAAATTGAAACTATAAGTTAAAAGTAGGTAATAAAGTCAGAATTAAATGAGAAAGTTTAATAATTAAATTAAAGTTATCATTGTAACTTTAACTACTTAGAGGTTTTATTAAATGCTCGTGTTATAATAATAATTCTACTATCTCTGTATCGACAATTTTTTTTTTCCTTCCTCACCAACTCTCAAATTAAATTGAAAGTAAAAAATAAATTCATACTAATGAGTTTTGGGAGAATAAATTAAAAAAATTACCCACACTCCTACTGATAATGTAAATAATGACAATGTTATTTCTTGAAAAGTAATAAGAATAAGTATTGAAAGACCATAATGAATTTTTATTGAAAGGAATCGAAAAGGCATTTAAGTGTAGGTAACTCACGTTCTAGGTAGTGTAACAAGAGTGGTAAGGGAGAATGGAAAGTGGCAACCTCGTTGAGAGAGATTTTATATTTGAATTTCTATCGCCGTAGGCGCCAGGACTATGTGAAACTGAATTTTCCACCGACCCCTGAGTCCAATCGAATATCTTATTCTTGAATGCCTTGCATACAAAAATGAAGCTTGGAAATGTGGCCCATCTCATCCCTCTTAATCATTTTTTCAACCATCAAAGAACACGCCTTTAAGTTTAATTCAAGTGTTTTAAAACATATGTCATCATATTTTATTCATACACGAACAAAGAACACTTGGGAAATAATTCAACCTATTGTTTTTAGAGTCATGAATTAGCACATCTAATGCAAAAGATTTATTATCGAAACTTGGTGGTTTATATTCTTGGAACGAATGCGTTTACGGTTGTAGTTGTAATAATCTTTTTCAAAGAAAATGAGATAAGAAAAAAAATAGCCTGGAATTTTCTTTGGATGACATCTTATTGTTTAGGCTAAAATTAGTGATATTCCAATAGGAACTTTTAGAGAGAAAGCTCAAAGCAAGATTGTATGATAAATCTTATTGGACGTTTTGCAAAATCGCTGAATGTTGAATACAATTCTTCCTTATCTGAAGAGGATGAAAAAGAGCGATGATGTTGAAAAAGAAGAAGTTGAAGAGGTTGTAGACGCCCTCGAGGTTTAGAAGATTTTTGAAGGAACGGGTGAGATAATCGGCTCCGAACAATAAGTTCAAAAGGGCGCGGCCATCTTTGTTCGAAGTGGTGAGGAGGACATCTGGAAAAAAGGGAAATGACACTGAAATAGTTGGGAATGTAGAATATCAGATACGAAAGAATATTGAGAAGAGAAAGGAAAGAAGGGATGAGAGATATGAAAGTGGATCGATAAAAAAGAAAGAAAAAATTTTATACTTTATCAAAAAATTCAAAACGGTATATTCTCTGTTAGTGTTTATCAATATTTCATGAAAAAGAATGAAAAAATGTATTATTCTATATTGCTGTAAAGTACAATAAATGATTGGAACTTTTATTGAATTTGATTAACTTCAAAAGGGAAGAAGAAAAATGTAGGTCATTTGAGTTATCATTTTGCTGTGTACTTTTTTTTTGGAGTAAAGAGAAACATGACAATTTTCACCATCACTGGACTACGAGGAGTTTCTTTAGAATCTGTCGGTGTCCGGTCTCAGAAGACTTTTATCTTTACTGTCGTCGTTTCAGTTATCGCTAAACTAAAAAGAAACCCAAGATCTTGTCTTATACCGATGGAAAGGAACGTCTTAATCGAGCTCAAGGGACAAGTTTCACAGCAGAATGGTTGGCTCACATGAGAATCCTCGCATATCCCACCGGAAGACCAGTGTACGGCCACCAGTGGCAACAAAAGTCAATCCGAGACTTTAAGGGGTTGATGCTGACACCAATGCGCGCGTTAGTGCCCAGGAGATTTGATGGCTTCTATCTTTTCATCAGCCGGAAGTACATTAGAACCGGATGTTGGTTTGACCTCTAGCTTCAACTATAAGTTTTTACACACTATTTCTTAGCGGAAGCTTTCACACTTTGTGCTTTAGCAGGACAGGATGATTGATCGAGTGTAAAGCTATCTGATTGGACTATACATACAAAGCCAATTGGGGCTTTTTTCGATCCATCATCAATTGCCCAAGATGAAGAGTCTTATCAGTTACTAACACTTGAATTTATTAATCGAAAAATGGAGACAAAGGATCATCCATATTGGAGAAATCTTTGTCTCCAATCTCTCCATCAACTTATTTTTATGTCTTCGATTCTTCTTTCTCTTCATCGACTTTTTTTCAGATATTCTTTGTGATTGACAGCTTATATTCCTAACTACCTTCTAGTTCCATTTCTTACAGACTATATTTTTTTTTAAGTATTTTAATAATGGAAAAGATTTGTGAGGAAATTATAAAAGCTTTTTGATATCAAAAATTGAACTTTTTATGAGAAAAAAAGAATAATTACCAAAGCATAAAAGGTTTGAATAAAATCTATTTTATAAAATGTATAAGTGACTTGAGACATAAATACCTTGCTAAAACTCTTGAATAATGTCTTGTGTTTTCTTTTTCTCTTTATCTTTGGTTTCAGTTACCAGTCATGAAAAAATCCTTTTGCCTCGATATCTGGTTGAATTTTCATATCCAAGGTCATTGGAAGATCAGAAGGAACGGAAGACAGATTCAAGAGCTGTCTGGCAGTCTAACAAAACGAGATTGGAAGCAAAAGCGATAAAGGCCTCTGGATCTTGGCTCCAAGTACCGTTCCCTTGATCTTCCTTCATGGCCTGTTGTAACATTCGGTGGGATTACCAGCCACTTGAGACTTTCTTTCTCTTTTGCCTCTCTATCTCCTCAACACCCAACCAAAGCCTCTTTGTATGGAGTGTTAAGGTTAACAAAAAGCCTCCTGACTTTTTATATCTTCTAGCAGAACCGATTAATTCAGACAAGAATATGCTTCATGGTCACATGGAAATAGACCCTGAGCGAATAAAGTTTGTTAAATTACCACCATCAGCAACAGCCAACATCTCCAACAGAAAAGCAACATTCGATCATTCATATTCTCTACTGATGATAATCAATTATGGGATTGTGATTTTATTTACAATATTATTATTATAATCAGATATTTTTATGGCTAGTTTTATTGCTTTTATTAATTAACCAAGAAATTACTTACTTGGTTGTTTTCATTTTCAAGTGAATTTATATTTGATCATTATTCATTGACAAAAAATTGTGTAACTACTCGAAGAGATTTGTATTAATGTTGAAGTAAATTAAGAAAATACACAACAATAGCAAAAAACTGTCATTATAATTTAAATGAAGAACTTGGAGAAATGTTGTCGTTGTGTAGAGAGGTTCATTTTACAGCTTCAAAGATAAAAAGCTTTGTTACAAAAAATCTGATACTCTACAAAACAGGTCATATGACTTTTTGACATTTCTCAGTGCGTTAATGAGTTATTTAAAAAAATGAATTGTATTAACATGAGAAAATACAGCTTAAGTAGTTGAGAAAATAAGCCGTTCATCCTGTGGTTGGCCACTCAACAGTAAATACTTGGCAAATATCCCAGCTGCATTCGGACTCTTCAGCAACAGACACAAGAGGAAGGAGGGTAAAAGCGGAAGTAGTTATAGTCAACTTTCAAGCTTGATAAACTTACCATGACTACCAACCTAACTCGGATTATTTTTAGCCGCTTACGGTTACTCTAACATGACTCTGATGCTGATGCTGTGCAATGATGTTAGCATTGGCGTTAGAGTATCGCAAAAACCCATCATTTGAAGTTTGGAGAATGAGTAGCTATAAGTGGAAAACTTTCCTTCAATCTGACAATCATGTCTTGTCGGTTAGAATTTTTCACCGATCCAAACTATTATTCAACTCTCATCTTTGTTACACTGTAACCCTAGTGAAGAGAAATTGAAGGGAAACTCTCCCTCATTATGTTTGGTAATACGAGTTTGCTAACTCTATCAACATTAACACTTGCTAATATTGTTTTTTTAGGATAATTGTAGGGTTAATCCTTGAAGAGGGAAGCGGTATTAATTATTATCATTATGATATTACTACTTACAGATAATGATGAATATTTCCAGATAAATAGAAAGAAATATTTATAAAATTTAAAGATAAAAAATATTCCTATTCATGTTTTTTTTATCACTCCAATACTACGTCTCAACTTTATGAATTTCCACATTAAAAAAGTATCGTTTCCCCGGGGGGATAATTTAACAAAAGCAAGGAAAAAAATCTTGACATTAAACAACAAGAACAAAAGTCAGGATTCAGCAGGAAAATACAAGAGCATTCTGGGGATCTGGACAACCCTCAAGGGATCAAAACAACGATAGAAAAAAATAGGAATGAGAAAGAAGGAAAAATATATGAGCTAGTCTGTAGCAGAAAGCCCATAAATAAAGAGAAAAGTCGGAGATCCTTTTGGTGAACGATTGAGAGAGATACGAAAGCACGAAATGATTTTACCTAAACATGTGACGCGCCATTAAACACACCTTGCTCGACACGAGAAGCCAATAAAGCTAGAGCTAGCATCTCATATGAATTTATACGTCACTTCTGGGAATATCTCCAAGTGATACCATTCGTGTTATAGAAGTAATCTCCAAGATGTCATTCTCTATTTCAATAGTCCTTTGATGACAATCCTATTCTCTAAGACTTATCCCACACTGTTTTAAATATAACCAGCACAATACTTTTCAAGCACTCACTTTATTTCCATAGCTTTGAATTTCATTTGCATCATATTTTACTATCATTTCGTTGTTAAAATACCTGATTCTAACATTCAATTTCATTGCATTTTTTTATTTCTTTATTTTAAAATAATTGTATAAAATTGAAAGGAAGATAGATCATAATAAATGTTTAATGAGTGAACAAATAAATAGATTATAATAATGAAAAAAAATTAATAAAAATAGTTATTAATACAGTTAATCTGTCTTTGTATTTCAATGTAATCTTTTTTATTAGAATAAATTAGTTTGCAAAATTTTAACACCACGCGATTTATAGTAGAAGATATTTTAATTGAATTTAAAGCCGGATCTGCTTTCCATTGGAATAAAATCTCATGTCTTTCACGTGCCTCATCCCTCACTTTATTTTATTCTTCCTTTTTTTCCCCTCTCCCACTCTTTCTATTCTCTCTCATCCATTACTAACACTCGTCAGCATCAACTCATTTCCTTTCGTTATATTTTTTTTGCACTTCAATTTTTCTTCCTTTCTCAAATTTGGTATTTTTCTTCATTTTTAATGCCTATTACTGAAGATATATAAGGCTTTTATATCTGATATAAATGTGCATAGTCACAGCACATGTATATACAAGGACGAAGAGTGAGAAAAAAAAATAGAGTGCATATTATAAACGTAATAAAAGTCAGCGTTTAACATCCTAGTGCATATATAAGTGTATGTTGAGATGTAGTTGTGCATTGGTATGTAACGATCTCGCGAGATAAATATGCGTAGAGCTCGTTGTTGCGTGGGTGCGACGTATTAAGATTGACCGAGATCCCGAGTAAAACTACTATATGCTACTTTTACAAACTGCCTGCCAAGAATTACGCAACCTCCGGCTACCAGCGTAACGGCGTCATCACCAAGAGCTTATAATTCAAACCTTTAGCATCTGGAATTTTATTTTCAACTGGAAAAATAATGAGAAATAAACCATGTTATAAAATGACACATTTTTTATGACATCTTTTTTAGTATGACCCTTTTCTTTTTTTTTATTAAAAAGTTGATTAAATTTTAAACATTTTATATATGAATACAAACTTGATGAAATCAAACTTTTATCAGTACATAAGACACATCTAATTAAATTTATTAAAACTTCTTTACTTCGGATGTTTGACTATTTTCATACGATTTACTACTTGGCTAAAACTAATTAAGAGTTTTTCAGCATACTTATTAGAGGTATTTTTTTTAAATTTAATTTTTAATAAAAATAAATTAGGGCTCTTTCAATCAAACTTTTTTCTTTTAGATTGACAAATAAAAATTCTCAAAGCGTAGTAATGAATAATAATTTTTATCAATTATTCTCGAAGCATACTAATATTTTGAATATGATCAAATAAATGAGAAAAATATAAAAAATATTTATTTTATATTAATAATTAATTTATGAACAATGTAATAATATTAGATGTGATCATTAACTTTTTTTCATGGATGATGAAAATTTAATTAAATTAACTCATGGAAAATTCATGCAAATTAATAATAGTATGCGTTCAAGATAAATAATATTCCGGATACCATGGGATTATATATAATAATATAATCCTCTATCATGCGAAACGCGCGCGACACTGCGAATTTGCGTATTCACGAGGGGATTCCCGTTGGTAGAACGCGCGCGAATGCGTGCTGTGTATGAACCGTTCATTTCCGTTTTATACGTGTGTGTTCCTGGTTGTCCCACACCGATGCCGTTTGCAGGTATTCTGTTGCATTTCATTTCCCTTTCTCCTACTACACTTCAGACCTTTTGTTTTTCTCGCCTCTCGCCCTCCCTGGTGGTGGCGTCGCAGAAACTCAATTTTATTCAAAGCGTTTCTTTTTTTCTCCACTTTCTTGCTTTATTTTACCGTGTTTTCTACTTCTTTTTTTTTTTGGAAAAACTAAAAGCGTGTATTGATAAAGAGAAATAGTGTAATGTAAGAGAACGTCTTTCTTTGTATAACTATACTGAGTAAGAGGCGCGTCTCGTTGACGTGCGAACAAGAAGAAGAACGAGGAAAATGGCGCGAAGGAAGACAAAGGATCGTCAGAGAAAACTGTGAGATATGCCTCGGGACAAAAGGATCATTCAAACTATATACGCAATGCTCACTATTTTCTCAGACTTTATTCTCGCTAAATTTTCTCCTCTCCTTAACAACTTTTAATGGTATCTTTTTCTTCCATTTTATTACAATTCTATAGTGATATTTCCATCAAAAAATTCCGCTAAATAAATAGACTATTTAATAAACATTCTTTTTAAAAAGTTATTACACTAAATACTCTTAGATCATTTAGAAGAAAAAAAAAGCATCGAACATACAACAAAAAATAGCAGAAAAGCTTTTTCTCAGCGGCATAATGATTTCGATAGTTGAACACAAACGCTGAATATAATGACACGTCATTAAAATAGAATGATCTACGGTACTAATGACAGTGGTGGTTGTATTTGAATGGGGTAGGAATTGTACAAGGCCATGAAATCGTTGTTAAATGATAGTGAAAAAATTGTACAAAGTGTTAATAATTATTGAAGTGTAAATTTGACAGATATATTAAGCGTTAGATAGGTTGTTTCTGATGGAATGACAATGAGATCGTTGAACAGTTATTATTTTCATCATACAAACTGCCCCTATATGGAGTGTCTAACGCACACATGAAGGGAAGAGAAAAAGGGTCACACACAATTCACGTGTTGGTTTACCGACTCAACAGAGACGTGATCATAAAAACCACGACATTCGTTATATAAAGAGAAACGAAACCAAAATCGTTTGTTATTTTATACATATTTACATATTTACCAACGATCTCTGTAGATTTTAGGCAGTATATTTGATGGTGGTATCGTGATTTCGTAGATAATGTTATATTGTTATCTGCTTTGTGCTAAATGTATGAGTGTAGTTGGAAATGTTTATATTTCACCGATTGTACGCAAGGTGGTATTGTAAATATAAATGCATCTCAATTAGATGATATTAAAATGGAATTCGTACTCACCATCATGTGAAAATAATGACAGCCAAATTGATGTTGAAATTCTGAAATCAAAAATTATATTATTTAGAGTTTATTTTATTCCAATATTTTTTAGATTAAATATATCAGTTATTTTACTTTGAAAACTTTAATTGACATTTATGTTTAATAACATTTTAAATATATATTTAATATTTAGTAATATTTTTTATGAGCAGATGATCATCACCTCATTCCATCAGAAATTATAACACAAATATATTTTCATCGGTTTTTAAAATTTATATTTCTATAATTATTGCGCGAAATTTATCCTTATTTTAATGCAAATCACATATGATACCACTCGAGGCGCCTTATTAGTCGATTCATCCGAAATGAAATGAATATACTGATGGTAACATGACATTTTGATTTAATAAAAATATAATTATTTCAAGCATGATAACAGGCAGGTAACGTTCTTTTTTTGTGGTCTCAAGAGTTTTATTGTAATTCGAATAATGTAATCAGCATAATATACCAAGTAACAAGAATTCATTCCACTTTGAATAAAATATAAAAATTCTATGATAAAAATCATAGAAGTAACTCGTTATTACTATCCAATTATAAACATTGTAGATTTTTATTTTCTATTTTCTATTCATGAAATCTGAATACCATTATTTCATTTTTTTTTCACCAGCTCTTGGTAGTAATTTTGTTGGGATTGTCATTATAATAATTATGTTGTTTTGAAGTTATTAAAAAAATATAGTTATGAAAATGAAATGTGAAGGACTTGAATATATTTGAATTGAATAAATCCCTAGTTAGTAAATATAAATCAATACTTTTATGTAATTATAGCTTTCATAAACTGTCACGCAATAGCTTAGTAACGTGGAATGTTATCTTTATTTTACGAGCCAATTAAAATACATGTATTATCTTGATATATTTTTTCTCCAATATTCCATTGAAATGTATAATTATATAACAATTAGTAATCATTATTTTCATCTAATTTGACGATAATGAGTTATATTTAATTCATATCTGAAAATGAATTAAAATTTTTTGGCTCTGACTAAATAATGAATTAAAAATATTTCACAAAAGACTAAATGGTAAGAAATATTTTAAAACATCTAGTGTTTGTGGTGGAAAAAAAAAATATTCACAATGCAAAGTCAACTGGTGTTTCTTCTGTAGATTAAATATATATTTTTGTTAGAGTAATACATGAAATTCAACTCTACAAGTATATGTGAATATACACATGAATAAGTGATTTACGGAAACAAAGGAAAACACGTAGCAATCCTCAAATTTCCTTTGACCCTACAATTATAGTTTGGTGATGTGGGAAGGGTTTAGTAGTAGTATAGAATCCGCAGCAGGTGGTGGTTTGTATTCGATGAAGCCCCCTTGCCAAAACGGATTTGCATATTCTCTATGCATATGCATACTCAACTTGACCAATCAGAATTGTAGGACAGGACCTGGATGTTGGTTGTAACGTTGTTAGAATAGAAGATGTATAGAGTATCCACACATATACGGGTATATATATATGTATATATATATATATATATAAACGTACTCTATATATTGTATATTGTACATCAACTACAGTACACGTTGAAAATGAATAACCATTTTATGCTACGTCAAAACCAATATTGAAATTTTATTTTATCGAATTTTTATCTGTTGACAGATGATAAAAATTTATTTAAGCATCATTTGGCATTATTAAATATTGATCACTGAATCAATATTTTATCATTAGATTTTTATACTATTACTCTTTGGAAAGATTTGGAATTCTTTAGTCAATTATCTCTATTTTAAGAAAGGAAAGATTTCTCTTGAATCAAAAATTCAATAGTATTTATCTGAATGATGGAATTATTTTCTTACTCCTCTTCAATGGTTTTGGAGTAAATAAAATAAAGACTCAAGAGTTGAATTTATTTCTCAATGCCAAACAAATATTGGTTTGTACATATATTTTTGAAGTCTAAATAATTCATTTTGACTTAATAATATTCTTTTCTTTTTGTTATAAATTTTTATTCTACCATAATTATTTAATTTAAATATTCAATTTCAAATGGTATTAATTTATTTATCTACCAGGTAATCATCAATAATATTTAAGAAATAAAATCATTTTAAATACCAGATAAAATTTTTTTCGGTTAAATGATCAATTAGTGATGAATTGTTGATGAATGAATTTCAAAATAACTGTCAGTGTGAGATTTCAATCTAATCTGGACATTGTAATAGCCCTAGCAAACAATATTTAGTGAGGATTGATTAAGCACGAAGCGGAATCTTTGTACAAGAGGGGTAAGCTGTTCAATGCTGGATGTCAGTTTGCTGTTGTCAATTTCAAATAAGCAAATTACTGTTGTACGTGTATCAGAATATCTATCCTGAGCAGAAGTGATCGGTTCAATTTAGAACGTATGGCACAATATGTACAATAATAACTAATCAAACTTCACCTAAACCCCCTAATAGTTGTTAAATAGATGACTTATGTATATCTGTATCTATTCATATAATATAAAATCATTGATTTAAGCTCACAAAATATATCAAAATATGCTAGTCTAATGAGTCATCTCATTAATATTCCATAAATCATTGAAACGATCAAAGATAATTGAAATGTGATGCTTGATTCCAGTAATTATTTCCGTCAATATTCATTTGACATCTTTGATAATAATTAATTGAATGATAACACAATGTATTTAACATTCTAACAAAATTTCTTCCAAGATTTCAATACAAAAATCGTTATTATATCTGAAAAAACAACATTGATGATGAAGTAGTTGATATAATAAAGAAGTGAAGAAGAATTTTTCTTGATATGATTGATGAATACAAATGATAGTGGTCCTTTTATTATATCTATATATTAATTGGATTCTAAAGCATAATCTCTTCAACATTAGAGTACAAACATTGGTGGTGTCGACGCTGACAGGTAATCGATCGATGCTGATTTACGTGCATATAAATAATAGCAAGGATCGAGTACAGGGACTGCTGTTAGCACAGTGTGCGAATAAAAGGCGGGAAAGGGTTCTAATGTGTGAATACATGCAATTGTCTGTTTATGCTTGGTCATCGATCCGTCAAATTGTCATTTGCGTGTTTGAAATGCGTAGAAGCCTGGAGAATATAATAACTATTATGAAGAGAAACTAAACTATTTTATTTTTAATAAATCGTTATATAATATTATTAATTATTCACTTTTTTATTGTTAACTTATTGAACCAATGATACTACTTGTTGATAAAATATTTATGAAAATAAAAGTATTGATCTTTTGTGATGGTT
Organism: Chelonus insularis; assembly: GCF_013357705.1. NCBI lineage: Eukaryota > Metazoa > Arthropoda > Insecta > Hymenoptera > Braconidae > Chelonus > Chelonus insularis. The sequence goes on from NW_023276776.1 coordinate 3,364,177, forward strand.
GACTTGGTATAAAATTCAGCAAATTTTTATTTTATAGTTCTTTATTCTGATAAAATATTTATGATAATAATAAAACTTTTAGAGAAAAAAGTGCATTTTCAGGAGCTGTTTCAACAAAATCACAACAGACATTAGAATAAATCCATATTCATTGCTTTTCAAAGTTGTAGAAAGCTACAAAATGCTGTTTACAGTTAAACAGTGATAATCGCAATGAGATTAGTGCCATTGGAAGTAAATGCCAATGTTGTAAGCGAACTTGAAGACAGCGAAGTGATAGAAAGAGACAGTAGAAATGCATGGTGGCAAGCAAGGATTATCAACAAAGCTAATGAAATTACCAACTTGCTTTCTGTTGTCTTCTCACTGACTCACTTTAGAGCAATCTCTGTAGGTATGATACCAGAGCTAAAAGCTAACTAGAAAGACGTGGCAGACTGGAGCAAAAGAGAAAGAGAATACGAGAGAAAATATTTTTCTGTTAAACAGAGTAAGCTATATGTAATTTTACTTCGAGTGTACATCTAAAAGAAGCAGAGCAAAAAAAAAAAAGACGGAGGATTTGCTTCTACTTGAAGCTTTTTCTCTTCTAACTATACTAGAACACTAACACCATCATGTATATACCTTGATGCTGATGGTAGCAATGTTATCTTGAATAAAAGCAGATCTTACCAAGACTCTTTCTCCCATCCTCCACGTGCTAGCACTCAAATATCCATCGGAGTTTATTATAAACAACGATGAGTGTGAATTCTCAACTGAGAATAGACTTTACGGCTTTCTGGAAGTGGATTTCTACCAGACATACCTAAGAGTATCATCTATAAAATTTTATCTCATTGTATTGAGTTGATTAAACTATAAAAAATATTTTTAGTAAAGCTACTCGATCAGAAACATTGAAAATCTTCTATCACAACATCAGTCTGGTGATATTTAGGAGGAGTTTAAAAATAGTTGAACAAAAATGATCAAGATAGTGGCAAACTAAAAGCAAATTTCAAGAAACTTTTGATGAATTAAAAGAAGAAATGAACTGGATCATGGCTCTTTTTAAAACAGTATTTAAAATTAATTTAAATAAAATTAGAAATAAATTTAAATAAGATAATTTTTAACCTTTGGTGTATGAGAAGTTGTCGGTGTATACATGGATTTAACAAAAACACTTAATCCACTTTTGGTTCAACAAGAAAAAGTATAAAGTTCTCAAAGAATCTCCTGGATGTACAACAAAGTCCATTTATTTAAGTTCACTCGATGAAAGTTAGGATGAAAGCTGTGGCTTTTGTATTATATTTTTTCCTCTTTTAATAAAAATGACACAGAGAAAACGAGGTAGAGTAGAAAAGACTAGACTGTGCAGACAACGAATGTGAACCACAGGCTGACCACCTGTGCTAGGTCGGATTTACTCCCTTCTTCCTTCCGTTATTCCCACCCTCATTTCTCACTAGTTTTTTAAACTTGAGACCTTTCTTTTGTTAGTTTTTTTTTAGGCAATGCTTTCTGACTCTGGCCGTCTGCCTTGGCCGAGTTCTCTGATGGCCGCGGTCTTCCGGTTTGCAGGTCACTCTTTCCTGGCCCAAACCAACGATCCATGACTCCTATAAGGCACCTGTCGCTAACAGGTGATACCTGTAGGTTATCTAGACCCTTCTTAAAATTACTGGCACGTGCCCTTTTCTTTACTTTTATCTGCTATTTGGTTTTTGGTTGAAGATAAATCAATTTAGTGTACGATACTGAGAAAAAAAAAATTACTTGTACAATAGATTCTTTTTTTCTTCCTCTTCCTGGCGAGTTGCCAAGAAAGTGCTTTTTCGATTATATCAAGAAAACTTGTCCTATAATTTACTTTCGTACAAAAAAATAACTCAAAAAATATGAACGATTTAATAATATCTCAATAACGTGTTAAATTTAATTAACTTGAATAAACACTCAGAATGTTAAATATTTAAAATGTTAAATCAAGCAAAAAATGTTTTTTGTTTTAAAATATTAATTAATAGAAAAAAGAAAAAACTGTTTTATTGAAATGACATTTTTTTGGTCAGAGTTAAATGTCATCCAGTAGACTGAAAATATTAAAAAAAAAAATTTTTAACTTATTTTTGAGAGGAAATCGTTTCAAATAAATGGTTCAAATTGATACTTTTTATATCTATACACGAAATGCAATTTCTGTCACTTCCATTTACTCAGAAGCCATTATATGAGCATTAAATCATTTTTTTCGGTCACAATATCAAAGAGAAATAAAGTGAAAGAGTGAAGAAAGAACAAGAATGAAAGGGGGTGTGGATGGGTGGTGAAAGTAAGGGTTGTTTAATCTCACATAGCAGTTGAATTCCACAAACGTTTCGCGACACATTGGCAAAACATTCGCGGCACGAACGGCACATAAACTCGCAAATAACTACCCGAGTCCGATAGGTTAGATAAGAAAAGCAAAGGAAGTATGAGACGGTGGCATAGCAGTTGGAGAATAGTGCGGGTGGGTAGTGGCAGAGGGCGAAGGAATTTATGAATACGTTCACGTCTCCACGAGCGTAGATATAAACGGCTTAAATTTTTTTAAGAGACTATTATTATCCTTTTATCAAAAGCACCAGGTATGAAAATACGATGAGTGTAAAATAGAAGAAAAAGAGACGGCTAAAAAAAAAAAAATTGCGGAAAAGAGGAAGAAAAAAAAAAAATGAAGAAAAATAAAAATGGAGGTGGGAATGTGGCAGTAGGTCTGCAACACCATGGTCATTATCGTCCCGGAACGGCATCCGGAGACCGGTAAGCCCCGGACTTAATCTAATCTTCCGCCTCTCCTTCTTCCTTTAACTCTTTTGAATTTTACGCTCATTGCAAAACGCGACCTTGCCTTTCGTCTTTTTTCGATAACCAAACCTCCATAATACCAACGCACCTCTATTTTCATCAACGTGTATTGTTTGGCTTGACGATAACTATGAGCTTTTCTCCTCTCTTTCACGGTTGTCGACACATTAGGATAAGAGCGAGCGAGGATAATCTCGTCTCTATACTGAAGTGTTCTCGTTTGTATATACCTTCAAGTTAAAGTTTATATATGCATTTCACGTGGAATGACATAAAGTCAGTCATGATTGAGAATTTTCTTTGTTTACATTCAACACAATTTTAACACTGGTGTCGTAATCATCAACAGAATGACGAGGAAATAAAGCGAGTGTAAATTCAATTTTAAAGTCAACTACACGAAGGAAAATAGGTTATAATGTTTACTACCTCTTTTATTTTTTTCATTATAATTTTGTATTAATAATATAACGTAGCGTCAAATATTATTTTTCAGACTCAGTTGTAAATTGTGTTGTGTTTACTGTTATTGGCAGGGATTTCTCCGCTGTAATTGATTTTTTAAAAATAAGTTTAATCTCAAAGTAAAAAAAACAATACTTCAATAAAAATTGAAAATTAAAATAATCTCTCGTGTGAGTGATTTTTTAACTTTCCATCAGAATATATTACATTTTAAAGCATCGTAAAAGGTTTAAAAATGAATGTCTGTACGTACGTACCACTGTCCGTACGTATAATTGTAAGGCAATGGAAAATCAACTTTACTTATATTATTATATGATAAAAATTTAAAAAAAAATTGGTTTAATATTAATGACTTTATATGATTTAAAATAATTGCATGTTATTTAAAACAACTTCAATTTGTTATAAACAATTAAAAAATAACTTCTACGTAAAAAACGATGCTTATTGCTGATAAATTCGAACACTATTAATAAAATATTTATGTTAATAACTTTATATAAGTTATAAAAATATTGCTAATAATAATTTTTTTTGTTGTTAAAATTGTGATTTTAAATAAATACATAAAATATAGATAGATAAAATTGTCATAAAATTGTAATAAAAAATATAATTACAAACGATCAATAGGAATGGGAAGTATATTGCGTGGACACAAAGTGCACCGGGATTCATTTTTGAGTTTTAAATTATTATTATTTTTATAATAATAGTAATAATCGTAATAATGAAATAGCGATAACAATTTCCTTATTTATCGTTGTATTGTCACTTGTTTTACCTTATCAATCAATATTATTTGATTTTAGCTTTCACAGACGTAATTGCCTATGGAATTCAATCAACGGTAAATTTAAATGACAATAATCAATCGAATGAAAGCTCGAGTCTGTTCAACATATTAAATATTATTTGAGATCAATTAGTAATAGAATAAAATAAATTTCATCATTATTATAGTCGTTTTTATGACTTAACTTGGCAGCTTATTCATCGATGATATAAATTACACAGAAATATCAATGTATTGATCAAGACTCAATTTATCTTGTGATTCATCGGAGGTCTAATTCCGTCACGGTATTATTATACAAAATTGACATTTGTTCCTCAGCTAATAGACTAGAATTAAGTTCATCTGTTCGTCCTTGCACCCACATACTGTAATTAAAATGGAATAATTATTTTATATTATTATTCCATTCCACAATAATAATACCTGATCGCAAATGGAAAAATATTATCTACACTATTCATTTTTTTTATTCATTATTTTTCTTTTTTTTTTTTATTGGTTTATATCCTTCAACAATCCATTAGAATTACATCTGAATGCCCTTGCACCCACGTACCAGACTACAACAAATTACTTGTAGCTACCTCGTCATTCCAGTTCTTGTAATATCAATTTTATCAAGTTTATGGATTTTTTTCCTCTCCTATCACCATATATTTATAAGTCTGTTTTAAAAACTATTTTTAATTAAATGATTAATCTTGTAATTCAATAAGATTAAAACTCCTTCAAAAAAAAAACTCGTAATTCCATTAATTAAAATAAATTCATTAATCAATATCGTATTTTTCTCGTAAAAATAATTTTACCTAATATCCATTTAAACTCTTGTTAATATTTTATTTTTAACTAAACTTCTTCATTAAAATAATGATGATAACTAAATAATTGTTTATAACTCAATAATGTTGTAATCAAGTGATCATAATTTCTGTAATAATATTTCAAAAGTTAAATTTCAAAAAAATGAAATAATCTGAAAAATATTGCCAACAACAACTAGTTTATTTATAATTTTATTTTAAATATTCAATAAAATGATTTAATGTAAATTCACAAGCCATTAAACAGTGATAATTTAAAAGTTTTTACAACACAATGAATAATTATGAAAAATGTGTTTATTATAATAATAAATTCTTTTTAAAGCGTGAATAGGGATCGTTATGACTGACATTGACGTTCAAGCACTGGAACGTCATCAGGAGAATATAATTCATTGGACGTTTATGCGATCGATGATGGGAGTAATCGTTTTCCCAGGCATGGCTTGCATACGCATGACTAAATCGCAGACATGAATATACAGGACGTTCAACACATGTGTTTGTGCCATCATCACAACTGTAGCTCTTGCAGTCCATACTAGGGGCTTGCGTAACTCATTGCGACGCATGATTCATGCTCGTGGTTTTGCGTATATACAAACTCACACCCGGAAGAAGTTTTGAGCTTAGAGCGAGATAGATAATTCAACAAGAAGAGGCAGCTTTAATACAGATTGAGGTGATAATTTAACCGAGCAACTTGGCTAACTCATTAAATCACGTAAACATTCTTTTTGTCTCACTAAACATGAGAATTTACTTCGGAAATTTGACAGTTTTGGATAACCGTGCTCTCTGTGCGGTATGCTAATATCCTTGGAGAACGATGATATGCTAATTTTCATGAATTATTTTTAACACCAACTGAAATGGAGCAATCTACATTGATATTCGAGTTTGGATAATACCAAGTGTTGGACATTGCTGTTTGACAATAATAAAGACAAATAAAACTATTAGATTAATTTTTTTTTTTTTAATTTGATTATAATTAGAAAATATAAAGAGAAACAAAAACGGAAAAATAATTATTTTAACAACATAATATGTTGTTGTATTCAACAAATAATTAGGTAGTTATTATAAAAGATTGTTAATTATAATCTTTAAAATTTAACCACAGAGGTTAACAATCAGGATTAGACTGTTGTTAACTCATTAATAAGTCAGAGGTCATATAGTCTTCTTTTAAAATAATTATATTTATATATAAAAATATCTTTAAATATTTTTTCGAAAAGTATTATTTATTTTTAATAAATGATAATATTTATTTAAATCTGATTGACAAAAAAATGAATTTTAGTATTGAAATTAATTCTAAAAATGACGTTGAGAGTTTAATAAAAGTGGGAATTGAATTAAAAATGGTAAATAAGTGTGATTGGATATTTAAAATTCGTGTGAAGGCATTAATAATAAAAATAAATGAACAGGCATAAAAATGGGGAATAAATATATATTTCAATAGACTCAACATACTAGGTAAAATAGAATAATTGAAATTTTTATAATTCAAGCAAAATCAACATGAGAATCGTGCTCACAGAGTTGTTGGAATACCAACTGGAATAATTTGAAAATAATGAACGCTTGATGAGAAGAATTTTCAAGACTTGGGCAACGCTGTTATCTCTTTTGCGGTCTACATCGTGAGTTTGAATCGCTTGTTCCTTTGTATAAGAAATATAACGACTCTACTGTTTGAGTATCAAGAAATGTTTTCCTCACGGTTTCTTGTTATATTCACAACCTCGTGAATCACTTGTCGACCTCTTTTGGCACTTTTCCTCCTCCCTTGCTCTCTTCTTCAACTGGAGTGTCTAGCAATTGAATATTTTTAATGACACAATGTCAATGGACACTTATAAATCACTCATTTGCCAATTATTTTAACTTACTTCCATTTTTCATCTTCTGGCCTAATTTTTTGTTCACCAAATAAATCATTAAAAAAGAAGTGATAAATGATCTTGAACACAGAAATTTATTTTTATCATCATGAATGGTTTTTAAAAATACTCTTCTTAATTTTTAAGGTCGGTAGAAAATTTATTTATTATTCGATAATGAAATAAATTATTCTTGAAGTGAATTTAATTGTTATTCTTTGATAAAATATTTTATAAATGTTGGCAATTTTATTTCCCAGTGTCAAAGAGTATCAAGATTTGGATATGCTAATATGAAACATTGAAAAAAAGGTGCACCTTTCTACAAAACTTTCCAATGTAAAGGACATTGAGCTTAGCTTTTTGACCTTTTTTACCACTTTTTATTCTTTGCTACCAACCGAAGGGATTCTTCTTTATGTTCAGCATATCGATAGATGGATGAATGTTACTTATGGTTGATCGTTAGTCGTTGAGTCGAAGCCTTCAATGTGGGAATCGGAGCAATCGTAGATATTGATCTTCGGAAATGGGGCTGGAAGATGAAGAGATTGGAGAAAACCTCAGTGGAATAGTGGTGAACATGTTGGGAATATATTTCTGTCTGCACTATAGCAAATTTGTCCTGTCTCATGTGATGTAATTTTATAACATTGTTACAGTTGATTTAAAATTCAACATTTGGCTTCAACAATCAAAGTATAAATTTACAAATTTGTCACTATTCTTTTTCATTTTCGCGCTCTATATATTTAACTTTTTTTTTTCTTTTTTGATTTCTCATTCGTCGTTTGTGTCTTCCTTCTTTCCTTTTGTCTACTGCCAGGTATTTTGCATGAATAAAAGTGACATATTTTTCCAAGAGACAAATTCCAGTTACACTTGAGCGAAAGGGACTTTGAAAAGACTCAAATTTAAACTTTGTGAGTTTATATTGTCTCAGAGAGTGATTTTTCAGTTGCAGTCGTAATAACCTTTTTGATAGGAAATTTAATGTTCTCGTAAAAATCTTCTATGACTTTTTATCAACTTTTGAGTTGATCAACTGAAAAAAGTGTTGGAAGCATTGACATACAGTGTTAGTTGAAAGTGTTATCAATGTAAACTTGAGAAACTCTCATTTTATAAAAACAACAATTCGTTTATAAGGATTGCAATTTTTGTTTGTCAGACAAAGTTTAATTCATGGGGAAAAAAATGTCTCTTTTCTTTCTATTTTTCATCTTTTTCTTTTACTGACATGTATTTTGTATGAATAAAAGTGACATATTTTTCCAGGAGACAAGTTTTAGTTTTACCTCGACGAACGAGACTCTCAAGAGACTAAAGAAAAATTCAATCTGAATTTTTATTCGCTGCTTCCGCCTCTCAATTTTCTTCCCCGAGTTTTTGCTTTTTACACTTTAAAAGCAATACCACAATTTTTATTTCTTTTGCATTCGTTTGTTTTTTATTTTAACATCATTCTTCCTATTTATTCTCCCTATGTATATCAACTGAAATCGACATTTATTGTTATGCAAATATCATTAATAATAAATTGTTGACAATCATATATATATTTTCCCTCTTACAAATGTCAAACTAACAATGCTCACCCTTTCATAATACTTTTATTATCGTTAACGAGGCGCGATAATTCAAATTGTCTCTCTCGTGAAGGTTTCCACATTCGTAGGCGTACAGAAACAATTACAGAATGTGGAGGCGGACATATGAGTAGTCTAGAATTGGATGACATTCTGTGGACGTTGCTTGTCAACAGAATAACTTTATTTGCTTATTTTCCACTATTACATCCATCCTAAGGGGAAAGAAACTCGAGAGATAACATGGAAATTAATTTTGGAGAATTACTTTATCGTTCAACAAATAAATTCAATTTTTAGTTTGCTAAACATTGTAGATCCAAATACTTTTTATTTAGCACAAACTTAAATTAAAAAATTCAACTGCATAAACTTGTCATTTTCTCAAATGTTAAACATTTAATTGAAATAATAAATTTCTTGATAACTTAAATTGTTTATCAACTTTTAATAATTAAATAATAATCGTGAAACCACAGCACTCATAGTAAATTAACTTTCCTAAAAAACAAAGAGAGTCATTGTATCCTTTTTATTTAAATGAAAAAACTTTATTATTTCAGAGGTATAAGTAAAGTTGGTGCAGTAGGTTGTTAATTAAGAGTTAAATTAGTTGAACAATTTGAAATAAAATGAGAACTTTCTCTTGATATGCTGTAAGCACTTTAGAGAGAAAGCAAAAAAATATTATGATTGAGGATCAAGTGAGAATTGACCATCAAATTAAATGAAAGATTACTCAGTTAGAACCTTACATCAAGCACTCCCTAGCTCTCCCCCTAGCATCATCATCAGCGGAACCATCGATCTGCCTCGTGGTAATGCACAAACTGCCTAGATATAATCGTTCACGATAATTGTGTCGTCGCTTTAGAAATTCCGGTCGTGGCAGCGTCAGCTGTACCGGATGGTAGGGCTCCAACAATCGTTTCTATCTCTCTGTCTCTATACTCTGTTCTACTCGACCTTTTCTACTTTGTGTTCAATTTAGACAAGTTGCAAGAGGAAACTTGTCTTGCTTCTCTACCCTAATGGATAGTGATGAGCTAATATCTGTCCCAAAACTGTATCAAGGGATAAGATAATTATAAATAAAGTGATAAGATATTTTGGAATGCTGTAGTAAATAATTATCATTGAAACAATTGAAACTTTATCAATAAATTGTTGACGTAAGTAGTTGTCAAGCGAAAGTTTCAATAAGGATTCTTTTTGTCGATTATTTTCATTTGCTTTGATAAAAAACTACACAACTGAAACTTGCCAGGTTATTACATCACTGAAATATTCAGCAATAAGTTCTAGAGTATTCTGAAATTGTTTCCAGTATTTGCTGTGTAAAATTGTTATTTAATTTCCATCAATAAGGCTTCGACAGTTGAAATAGTTATTTTGTATTTGCAACAGTGATAGTGGAATTAGAATCTTCTATTAATGTAATATTTAGATAAATAATTAATATAGAAAAAATTTCTGGTAGTAGAGATTATCATTGAGTTCTATTATTTTAATGTAGAAGTTTGGAGAACAGATGCTCTAGAAGAATTGTCTTAATTCATAGAAATCCCACGTTGTTAACACGTTTGTTCCTGCAAATACTTGTAACAAACTGGATTAGGGGGCAATAAAGTTTGACAGATAAAGAATTTCGATTTCTTTGTTATAGAGCGTGCTATTTTTGTAAATTCAAGCATCAACTCTGAGATTACCCTAATACAAAGTAAAGAAATAATAATAGATAAAGTCTATTAGTCAGCTTTTTTTCTTTGGAACTGTTCAGCAGGTTAGGAAATGTTAGTTTTATTTTAGACTTCCAACTACGTAGTTATTCTTCATCAGAACTATCTAAAGTATTGATGATGTTCAATACTACTTCCTGAACCATTTTTGCTCCTTGATGCAATTGTCGTTTAATAGACACCATGAGTGATTGAATTGGAAATACTCTGGAAAGCTATAAGGTTTTAATAAGAGTCATAAAATTCCAATGTTCCAATTAAGTCACAATTATAATAATATTTTTATTCCACAATAGGAGGAAATATTAAAAAGTTCCTGATAATAAATGAAAAGTCCATTAAACATTTCATCAGAATAGAATAGAGGGAAAAGGTTATAATTTTTTCCAGGTGGTGATTAAGCAGGACCATTAAAAAATTCCGTGTGGCAGTCTTCCAAGCGTGCAACGATCCATGACAAGGTGCGGCTGTCCTCTGCTTATATCGTCGCTTCCCGCCTCCAGACGAATGATGACGAACGTGTCTCAACACGTTCCGCTTCGCGCTGGGCATTATAGAAGTTCGTAGAGCGAAGTTCCTGGTTTTATTTTTGGTTGTCCGGGTGATAGAGCACTCCGAAGAGGCAGCTTGGAACTTTCTAAAGACTTTGCCGATGAAAGAAGACGAGAAGTATGTCTTGAAAAGACACGATTGCTAATGGCTCAAGCTTTCATTGGCCTTTCCTGACGGTTCTAAGGCTGATAGACATACATTTGTTGGATTTGACAACCATTTTCATGCTAATATCCTGTGTCTCTTCGTTCACACAAAGGAATGGAATGTGTTTAAAGAGGTCACCAACTATTGTTGGAGGTTTTATTACAAAAATCATGAATTTTAACTTGTTTTATTGTTATGTTTATGCTAGAAAATTATTAGACTGTTGATTGATCACAGTTTCCACTGACAATAAAATTTTTAGTTAAAATTTCATCGACACGTACTTTTTTTTATTTAAATAAAATTGAAATTTAAATGCATGCTGAATCATTGGACCGATGAATATATTCATTTAATCTTCATCATTGAATTAATCCAACATTAAATACATGAAATATTGTATTCCTGTGTACATGGCAATTAGAGATACTCTATTAGAGATGTATTGAGATACATGGAAATACATTTGCTTGATTTGACAGTTATTTTCATGCTAATATAGTGGTTCTTCCTTATTTTCTTGGTGCGCTCAAAGTTGTCTCAGAATCTTGATGCGCAAATAGATAGTATTGTTAGCCCAAGTTCAGAGGTGTAGGAAAGATGAAGAGAAGAAATGGCAAAAAGAAAGAGAAAGAAGCAGTAGCCTCTCGACGTCTCGCCACGGATCGATCGCAGACACCCGGTGGTGATAAAACAAAGGAACGTGCCGCTTGAATTATGAATGGTGTCTCGATTTGAATCCGGCCGGAAGATCTACTTTTCTCTACCATCATCATCAGTCCGATGAATTCAGGATCATGTTAATGGAAGCATTGATTTTATCTTGAAAGAGAATTCCCAATACTTTTTTTTTTATTACATTCGCAATAAGAATATGAATTGGATTTCCTTTAAATAACTTATTACAATCTATTTATATTTATAAATTGGATCATTGATGAAGTAAAAGAGAAATTTTTCTCTTGATAAGTTTATCAAGAATTATAAGATAAAATGACTTTTATTGATGCTGAAAGTTTGTAAAAATATCGGAGTAATATGACAAGAAAAAGTATTTGAGTAATTTATTTTTAATTTTACAAATTCCCAAGTAAATTTAATTTTCAAAATGAAATTAATGTAATCCAATATCAAGTACTTAATGCAAACATCTCTGTAAAATTATTTTCAATGAATATAACCAGTTGTTGGACTATGAGAGAACAGCTGTCTAATTAATTAATTTCCTTTAAGTATAACACACAACTTGTGTCATTGCTATTATATTAAAGTGTCACATTTCATGTGTAGCAGAATAATATTTAACAAATAGTTTTTATAATGAGTTTGAATTTATAAAATTCTCTTGAGGAATATTTTCGTTAAAATACTTCAAAAATAATGATGAAAATGTATGTTTAAGTGAATTGAATTGGGTCATTTACACGAGCAGTATTAAATCTTAAACTTCGAAGCAGAATAATGTAGGATGGAAAAGCAAACAGGACAACTACCGTAGCACAAACGAGCCATTAACGTAGCAAACGTTCTTCCGTAGATGACCCGTGCAAATCCTTAGCTGACTTCATTGCTGTCAGTTAGACAGAAGACGACCTGGTGAAATGATATAGATATAAATGAACTGAACGAAAGTACCTCTGCTATATGTCCAAAGGTCGTAACCAAGGGCAACCGAGGTAAAAGCATTTAGGTTTGCCAAGGCGACTGGTAACATGGTTAGGGGGTCATCAACGCCAAGACGTAGCCAAGATAACATTGCTTGGACTCGTGAGGATACCTAGATGAAACGAGTGATGCTGAGAATTGGTCAAGAGGACGAAAGAGAACCCGTAACATAGAAGGGAAATTAAAAATGAAGAAGTGAATAAAAAAAGACCTGGACTTGCTGGTATAAGAGAAAATGTTTTAGCTTGGACATTGAACTACTACACAAGAAAAAGAAGAATAAGAAAACTCTAGCAAAAGTTCCATGAGCGATAAACGACGTGCGCTGGAGAGATTTAACCTAAGGAAAATCCGAAATCCTCAACCTACAACCTCTCTACGTACTCATCTTGCTCCACTGCTTTTCCTAATTTTTTTTTCTGCCTTTTCTCGTACTTTCAATTAACCTCTCGACATTCTTGAGCTGTGTCTAACTGAAGTGATTGTTTTTTCATTAGTCCAAAGATTTTTGGCCAATGATCTCTATAGAGTAAAATTAAAAAGTTGTTCAATTTTATGCCAGTATCTAAATCAAGGTTTTATTTGACTAAAAATTTAAATAATTTAATAAATGAATTCACTGAACATTGTTTAACCATTTTATTGTAAATAAAAACTTGAATGAATGAAATTCTATGGGAAAAGTTCATTTTAATATTCATCTTATATTTAATTGAATAATAATTGGAAATATTCTCCAACGTAGTTGATTCAATAATGATTTTCTTGGAAATGAAATTAATATCGATAAGCCTCGTATATTTGACCCGTTAGCTTATCATATAATAATCTATAATCTCGCTTAATCTTCTACTTGCAATTAGACGCTTTTTTTATCTTGTCTTTTTTGTTTTGTTTCTGGATCGTAAGGAAGTTACAGTAAGCATTTTGTCACGGAGCCCATTTCATTGTCTTGAGTCATATACCATAAGACAGATAAAAATCTTGACTGGCTTTTATTGTTGTAGGTATGAAAGTAGGAAAGAAAAACTGTCCTGCGTAGACGGTTTAATCCTAGCACAACATTGGAGGTTGTTATCGGTCTTCGTTGAAAGAGCCAGGAGACACTTGTTCGTTTTCCTCTTGTTTCCTTGTGCTACAACAAAGTACTCTTGCACCGCCTCGTTGCACCCGACTGGCGGTTCAAAGTCCCCTAGTTCCCTTTTATAAGACCTCAACATGATTTGTGACTTCCAGAAGTTGATTCTAATAGGGTAAACCTAACAAATGGACAGCATATCTGTTTTTCTCATTTTTTTACACTTAATTCTTACTTGACAAGTTTTATTATTGCTATTTCTATCAAATGATGATAAATATACAATAAAACTTTGTTATCAATTATTGTAACATCTTATCAAATAGTTATTGTACACTTTGATGCTACAATTATCACTTTATAGGCTCATTACCACATCAAAAATAATTAATTTACATTGATAAAAATGTTATGACCTGTTTGATGTTTAAGAAATTTTTCTCTAAACCCATAAAAAAAAATTTCTCATCTCTACTCCAAAGGTACTTGAAATGTATTCATTATTTTTGCAAAATCAATATAAATAAGAAAGTTGATAAAATAAAGATATATTAGTGTAAGTTGGTTTTTTGCTAATAACTCGGGATCTATTAGGCCTATGTAAAAAATAAGCATATCAATAGATTTGTGAGAGTAATAGCTTTTGATTGCTTTAGTCAAAATCATAATTGGAGCATAATTTATGCTGAAAATTAGAGCAATTTCCGGTTTTACCCCATTTTAGGTGTGAAAAAATTAATTTTTCGAAAGTTTGACCTGATTCCGCATTTCTACACATTGAGACGAAGAGAATGAGTGGTCGAACTTGAAAATCGGACAACTTTGATTTTTCGACCCCAAAAAATGGCAAGTGGTACCCCTTTCCATTTTTTTAGGCCAAAAAATAAAGGTACTCAGATTTTGATGATTGAGGGCTCATTCTCTTCGTCTTGATGTGTAGAAATGCGGAATCGGGGCACCGGTCAAGAAAATTCACTTTAACACCCTTAAAAAGGGGTTACACTAAATACAAATTACGAATTATCATCCCCTTGACTTTAAACCCTTATAACTCTTGAACGGACGGTCCAATAACTGTTTTTACGGACGTTTCAGAAACTTGAAAATCTAAGCTAAATATGCATATTCATAAAAGATATTTAAAAAATTTCCTTCATCCTAGAATTCGCTAAAATATAAAAAAAAAAACACATTTTTTGGGAGTTTGATAACTATTTTGGCCATTTTGAGGGTGAAATAAATTTTTTTGACATTTCTCATGGATATGTATCTCTAGCTAAGATTCTGAAGTTTCTAAATACCCCCCAAAAATTATTGTTAGATAACTTGTATAAGAGTCATAAAGGTCGAAAGTCGAGTAAAGGTAAAAAAATCATCTACTCTATGACTTTGAACCTTCATAACTCATGAAAAAATCATCCGATTCATACGGGAAGTGGAAGATGAGGTTTTTCATAACTGTATAAGTAATTTCTTTAATTAAAGCTCTTATTGACAATACCAACATTCCCATGATTTTTGACTCAGTCATTTAGAGCATTGAAGTTTTGATAAAAATCCTAAAGAATATCAAGAGCAGTCAAGTTTAATGGTTGAGGATTCATTTGACGTCGTTTAGATACTGCTTCAATTCAGATATACCAAAATTGCACGAACTAAAGAGGGTATATAACCACAGTAGTAAAACCTTCATCATGACACCCTTCTCCATGTCTTTAACCGCTTTTACCATCATCCCCCAACTTGTTTTCAGCACCTCTTAGCTTTCTCTACTTCTTACTTCTTCTTTATGTCTTATCCTCCTTCCGGAGGGTGACTCGAAAGATCGAATAAGAACGAGCTCGACGAGACATAAATGAAAATCTTGAGAACTCCATCAGCAAAGAAAATTTGTTTGAGGATTGTATCTACTATGGATGCAAGATCATCAACATTCAAAAGACGATGAAGATTTTTGCTACCTTTAATCACAATTTTCATGATTCGTTTCAACAAAATGAAGATTAGTTCTGGCAATTTGATTACCAAATTATTTTGAATTTTAGATTAACTAAATTGGTTATTTGTTTTTGTGTTGTTTCAATTCTGCACTTCTATTTCTATTAAATTTCCTCAATTAAATATAAATAACCTTTTGATTTTTAATTACGAATAAATTAACTTTGAAAACTATTTCAGTAGAACTGTTTTATCACTCATTTTTTAAGTAAATTAAAAATTAAAGATCAGAAATTCTTGACACTTTCAACGATAGTATTCATCAGCATGAGGAATTTTAAATTAGAAATGTCAAGAGTTATTTATCGATGGTTGTATCGAACTTGATGACCCAACTTTTGTTGGACTAATCAATCAAAATTACAAACTAAATCTTGTATAAAAATTATTTTTGAAAAAAAGTGAATAAATTTGCACTATATCTATAGATAGACTTTTAGAGATCAATTTTAGCTTGCGTCATTACCAATTGTATCAATAACATACCTTCAGTTTATTCGATCGTTTTTTTCCATCACTCTTCTCTATTACCCTTCCTCTTCCACTAGCCAAGTCTCATTTATTTATCCGTCGGTGTATTTTCAACCATGGATTGACACATAGCTCGTGCATTCCCTTGACACCTCATTCTTCCAGCAAACGTGAGCTCTGCAGCATTGAATCTGCTGCAAGTTCTAACAGTCGCGTCTAACAAAAAAAAAAACAAAATAAACTGAATCAAAATAAATATATAAACTAAATAAATAGAAATGAAGATTATATTTTTGTATCCAATAAGTTATTTTATAAAGGTTTCAAGAATTCTATTAGATATTCATATGAATTCATTCATTTTTATAAAATAAATCTCTGAAGCTGAGATAACAAATGATTTTCGATATTTTAAACGTGTTTATGTTTCTTTTGAAATAGCTAGAATGAAAAAAAAATATCAAAGTAATATTAAAACACTCCATGACTTCTATTTCATGATAATTAAATTTCCTCGCAGAAGAATAATTAGGAATCTTTTGAACACACAAAGGAGCGTAGAAGTAATAATTAAAGTTGTAACATTCCATGTCAATTGTTGAATAATAAATAATTCATTTAGTCTTTGTAACACGTTAGTCAATAATTAAGATAACTGGCTAATTTCCGGTAAAAAAATTCATTACAAAGTTTTTACTAAATAAATAAAAAAGTGAAAAAATTAGTCAAATATATGCTTTGGTATATATATGTATATATATTTAATGCATTATTGATAATAGCTAATGTATGACATCATCTTTGTTAATATATGCTGTGTCTTTTGCAAATTCTAGAACTCGGGTGTGTTTTGTAGCGCGGAAAGTCTTTGATGATTTCAAGAGATAAGATACTGGTTACATTGTCATAACGACGTGGGCTCCATTCCAAGTCTTCAGAGCTTCGCGAAACCGCATGGGATAGCTTATCACTTCTGCTTATTCAAAGCAGTCATCTTTGTACAGGTCTTTAGCTTTGATCTTTTGCATAGTACAAACATCCTCTTCCTCTTCAACTATAACTCCGTAACACACTTTCGAAACTCTGACTTGGAGAATAATCCTTTAATTTGATTAAAAATCATCACAGTTCAATAAATTTCAATATTATCTTCTTGTTATTACATCATTCCAAGTCAATTATTGATCATCTTTATATTTATTTTAAAAAATACTTCAATAATACTTTGATAAAAAATTAGATTGATTTTCTATTCATTTTAAAATAAGCTGTATTATCACGTTCATGTAATTTTTTTTTTTAAAACGTTTTTAGTTGGGTGATTTATATTTATTGGGTAGCTACCACACGTTGTACATTTCTAAATTCTCACACTGAGAAATACGAACGCCCAACTTACAATACAGCACACACTCAGAGAACGGGTCATCCGGCTTTACTGATGCGAATGGTTTGATCTAAACGGTTGAATTGGTATGCTCAGCTTACCCTCACAAATGGATATACTCCAATAGGACTTTGGTATAAAGGAAATGCATTAGTTGAATGCGGAAACTTCAGTTAAGAACACAAGCCATATTTAAAGATTATACTACATAAGTTTTACGATCTGAATTTTCAACATTTATGTCATCAAAATGCTTCATTTTACTGCTCTAACCTTTGCAATAACCTTTTATAAAGGACATTCAATTTCTAGATCAGCTATATCTATGTATTCAACGTATGTCTTTAAGTTTAAAAGTTATAGTTTGAAAGAAAAACAGCCAAATCATCAAGTATTAATGGGCGAATTTGAGGAAAACAACTTTCTCAAGTAAACAATACTTTAATTTGAATAGTCTCCAATATAAGAATTCCAAGTTTAACTGCTCAAATGGACATTTCTTGCTAAGCTTTAAAGTCAAGAAAATGTTAAGGTTCGAACGATGCTGAAACTTTATAAGTGCATTATATTGCGAATCTAGTTAGAAAAAGTTTGACTTTTAGTTCAACTCATAACTTATCAGTTTCTATCCAAACAATGTTATAATTCCAACATAACTGTGTATTTTCAAGCAATAATATTTTAGTCTTCATCATCTGTCATCGATAAATATCCACCTTTCTGCTACCCTTCATATGATTCATGAATTGAGAAGTCTAACAGCTAAACAAGGTATAAGTGGTAGTTGTTTGAAGACACTTTTCCATCACGGAATACAACCTATCATCAATAGATTACCAGTAATAATATAATGTGTTGGTGCGTGTCCCTTTGTTGTTAAGTTCTAGCTAGTTCACACACGATGACACACTTAACTTCTACTAAGCAATCAACATGCTATCAAAGTTTAGTATAAACACAATTGTAGTAACATGTTTTCTGAAAGAATAGCGTAAATATTGAATCATCAATGTGTTCTAATCTGAGTTCACGTACACAACAATAAACTTGATATGATTATTCAGAAAGAGGTAAATTTTTTATTGATTTCATAATAAAACTTATTATCTTGTTCGATACATCAAAATACCTTGTTTATCACTTTTAATAACTGATAAGCAACATTAGTGTATGAGTTTTGTTCTTTTAAAACCTTTAGGAAAACAGACTAACACGTGAAGAATGATCTGTTTTAAATTCTAGACCTTATCCCACTGAGGAAATTACAAAGTCATTGAGCTTAGTGAAGAAACAAATGTTGGAAAAATTGGATCCAAATGCTCACTGATTATCTACTTAATTTCATTGGTTATATTTCTTTTAGATTTAGGAAACATTCCGTAAAAAAATTATGATATATTCCAGGCTATGCATAAAATAATAATCCTTTAACCGAGATAATCCCAGGCCTATGTACTCTAGACCATAAAGGGATAAATAATAGTGGAATAGGATCGAATTCATAGCACCAGTGCATGGCCAATAATGACTTTATAAAGTAATCGGTTTTGCCAGAGGACAGATCATTGGATGCGATGGAGCGTACCGAATTAGGAAAGTACATTGACTCTGTATGCTTTTGCTCATGGCTTGGCGTTGGCGAGATAACACTCTCACGAGGAAGATACAAATACACAAGTGGCTGAAAGAGTGAAACAGATATTCTAAAGTGTTAGTTGGTAACGGACAAGTATCCATGGTGGTTTAACGCTTGTGGGCAAGGGTATACCTAGCACTTTCCAGGATCGTTGCAATTCCATGCGATTTCGACGCGGATTGGACACCCTCTCCAACACCACACACAGCTACCACAACCGCTATTGCCATCAACTCATTCCATTTTACTATATGAAAGACCGAGACTTGTGTGCTTGGTTGATTCTCGTTGACGCTAGGCTGCAAGCGACTAAATCGCCTCCCAAAAGCACTCCAAATCCTTCTTTCCAATCCTCTTTTCTACTAAGATGACGAAGTCCGTCGTTGAAAAGCGAATCTTTGCTCACTTCAGACTGTTTCCAGTTAAAAAATTTCCTCATATGACGGAATACTGATTTTTATTCAGATTCTCTTCCGAGACGATAGTTTCTTATACCTCTCTTTTGCTGAAAATTTATGACAGCCTTATGTGACATTCAATTGGCAGAAGATGAAATTAACACATCATTCAATCATGAAGACATTGTTTCCAATGTTTAATCAATGATAATATCACTCATTTAATGTTATCATTTCAATTTAAATTGATTTATAAAATTGTCATTATTATAATTATTTAATTTTCCTCTCAAATTTCACACATGACTTTACATGGAAATATTCTCTTTGATCATCATATCTACAATTTCGAATAATTTGAAATTATTTACATTCCATTTTTTTGCTGTTTTATTGGAATTTTTTTCCAATAACAATTAACTTTAACATTGTATTTTTATATTCAAAATTCCTGATCTAATAGACTGATATAACATCTGTTTCTAGGACAAAACAAAAAGGTTCATACTGTGCATCAACGCTATCAAGAGAACTCACCAGACACTTAAAATCCAAATGTTTAGAAACTAAACACTTTCAGAATTTAATGATTAAACATTTAAATTTTGTTGGATTTGGAATAAAATAATTCATTAAATTTCCATATTTTTTTTTTCTTGAATGAAAATGTTTGTTGATTTATAAAATGACATAATAATAAATTTTGATCACTTTTTAGATTTGTATGAAAATAATAGAAAAACAAGCCATATAAAATGTCAATGGGAAACGAGAGCTGAATGTCGTCTACTTGCTAGTAGTAATGTCAACGTGTAAAAAAAAAAATAATAAGTAAATAAAAATAAATGATGCTTTTAAGTAAAAGTACAGTAGATACGGAGACAGAGAATCCTCAATAACAAATTGCTAAAACGTTAGACAGAAAGAAGTAAAGAGTAAAAGCCGTCGATGATCGATAAAAGTTTCGAATGTAGGTAGGAAAGTGGCGTGGGTGAGAGCATAGTAGGAAGCGATGAGGAAAGAGTGAAGATGTGGAGGAGGAAGACAACTACTTGGAGGCGATAGAGATGGACGAGAGAAAGGTTTGAGTTTAATGGTTGATCTTAAAGGAGAAAGAATAAATGAAGAGAAGGAGAATGGACTTAAGAAAAATTTCTCAACGCAATCTCTTGGTGCAAGCAAAATCGTGCCGAGAAGATTGGTCATTTTCGCAAAATTAAGCGAGTTGAATCGAATTATGTCAAGCCGCAGAGCTGACGTCAGCTTTGTAACTGGCTGAATTGGCGAGAAATGCGGTCTAGGAGTCCCTCGTGTTCTCTCTCTCTCTCTCTCTATTCGTCTTTTCTTCTTCTTCTTTTTCTTTAACAACTGCATCCATGACTCTAATTTCTTCTGAACACAATGTACTTCGAATAAGAAAGGAATAAAGCAACAGAAATGCTTCTATCACTTGTACCAGATCAGCAAACTTAAACACCAGAAACTTGGCTTCTTAAATCAATGAAAGAAAACTCTATCATTTATTGAGAAATAATTCTGTGTGATAAATCTATAAACTTTACTACTGGCAGCGATGTTTTTTCGATAAATTGGAAAGAAATTAGATTTAGTGTGTTCATTTGGAGCTGCTGTGACGGTTTGATTAAGAAACACCAGATTAAAAACATCTAGAAGTATTTCATTCATAGATTTATTATTGAAAAACAAAAAAGTGTATCAGTTTAAAAGCAAGTAGTAATTTTTTAAATCAAAGAAACTAATGATAGCCTATAGATTTTGATTGAATTTTTTATTACTTTTAAAAATTCATCGTTGACCCACAAGTTGTCGAACAGAATTTATTATCTTCTGAATCTTTTTTCAAAAGTATATTCGTTCCAATAGATTCCTTAAATAATTCAAGAATAATTCAATTATTCAGTCAAGTACTCGAGATATAACACGAATGTCATTTTTAGCTTGCAATGTGGCTTTTAATTTAAAAATAAAATAATAATTTATTCAAATTTAACTTTATTAAATGAAGAGTATGTTAATTTATATTATATATTAAAATGTCACGAATTTTATGAAATTAAAACGATATTTTCGAAGAAAATATGAAGAAAAAACAGGATGTTTTTTTCAATCACACTAATAGCTACTTCGTCTTAAAGTAACCAATCACTAAGCACATCAAGAAAGTAATTCCAAAGTTAGAATTTTCTTGCCTTTTCTTATAAATTATTCATTCGACTGAATCAACATCTAATCATCGGAAAGAGTGTAGACACTATTTGTGCAATGTAGTCCCTATTTGGAAGTCGGATATGCATCATCAAAAGTCCCAATCAATCCTCTGGCTATTTTGCAATAATCCATCATCATAACTCATAGCATATCTGAATAATGTAGACTATATTTGGAACCAATCGAGCATTTGCATTTACATTTGATATGTCTGCAAATAGTGTACATGATTACAAATATATTTCTGATGATAGTATCATAAAAATACATAAGATGTAGAACACGAACAAACTGTTATATCAACTTTAATTAAAAATAACGAACCTTGATTCCTTGGGATGATCATCCTCTAAATCGAACATGATTTTCCTCATTTAGAGTTGATCAATATAATATGACTTTTAATTGATGAATAATTGTATAATGTTTTAATTCATTTAAAATATTATTGACAGAATTAATTAGATTTATGTAGTATCATCGATACATTAAATTATTTTATGATAAATATTTATCGAATCAGTTAATAATCTTTAATCTTATAAAAATAGTTGTGAATTTAATTAAACTATTTTTTTTTATTATTTTAATACTAAAGAAAACTTTTTACAAGTATTTTATTCATTAGTTTAATAATTAATTAATTATTATTAATGAATTCAGATGTTTTTAATAAAGTTTACCCATTGCAGTTAATTTTGAAAACATTTTCACCACAAAAATGTAAAAAAGAATTTTCTTTCATTGTAAATAAAAGTTATCCATTAGAAATAGATGTATTAATTATCAAGAATCCTCGTCAGGATGATGTTAATAAGATTTATTAAAGATAAATGAGTGTTGAAAATTTTTTTCAACTGAAGAATGAATAGCTGCATTTTTAGAGATCATCAATAATTATAATGTTAATTCTATTTCCTAACTGTTTCCTAACATAACAACATGGAAGGACAGACTTTATGAAAGCTTTGAGTGTTCGTTGATAGGCGGAGAGTAAGGAGGGAAATTGAGAATGAATTGACTGTTTTTAAAATATATGGAAAGGGGGAAAAAACGAAGTAGAAATAGAGAAAAAGTGCAGTAGTTGTTGTTGGGTGCGTGCCATACATCCGATAACATCATTTCTCTTGTTTCTTCTGCAATATTCACACGGAAAAAGTATTACATCAAAAAATTACCATGAAAAGTCTGCTGATATTACATCATTCTACGAATCGTGACACAATTGTATTTTCTTATCAATTAAAATTTCTTTCATATGGAAACAAAAAATTGCATTGAATTATCTCATTGTTTGGTCAACTTGAAACGAACAAAACGTTATTTTTCTAATGCAATGAGTGTTTTTCATCATTATTTTATTCTGTTTTATGAAATTTAATTACATAAATAGAACTAATGATTGATCATAATTACTCAATAAATTTAAATGCACTATTTTAAAATAATATAAATTAAAAATATTTTATAATAAAAGGGTTTTAATGAATTTCCAGTCATAAACAGCAGTTATAGTTATAGTTGGGAATAATTAATGACATTTTATTCCATTTCTTCCTTTTATTTGATACTTCTTTGATAAATATTACAAAATTGAGGTCAATTAATTTCAATAGAATCTGGAAATCTCTCGAGGGTATTGATTTTATGTTGTTATCATTATGATTATTGAGTGTTAATAAATTTTTTTTCTCAATTAAAAAGTAAAATTAATTGATTCTCGTTACTTTTGCCAATTGTTCTAAGAGAGAAAGAGTGTGAGAGAGAGAGAGACGTCTGTGGTAATTTAAATTGTGACTCACCTCGGAAGCGGAAGAAGTCGGCGTCTTTGGGTGTTCTTGCACCAGATTGAGAAGTGAATAAAGAGAAGGGGGAAAAAGAGTAAGCGAATACCGAAAGAAAGAGTAAGAAAATGAAAAAAAGAGAGAAAGACTGCAAGGGAGAGAAAGGAGCGACAGGTCTCCCACGCAGAGCTCTCTCGGCCTCGGATCGAAGTCTCAACTGGGATTTTAAACTAAAAGAAAAATCGTGCCTGACTTTAACACGCAAGCGCTAAATTTTTTATAAAAAATAATACGGTTTTTTTTTGTTCGTATTGAATTGAATCTTAGTATCGTAATTTGGGCAATTTTAAAAATTCACATCTCGACTTTATATCAGTTTGTTAGATTTGACTTTTATTATGCTGCTACTGAAAATAATTTACTAGAGCAAATATCATAAAATTTTTTTCAAATCCATTTTTAATATCTGAACAAAGAAAATTTCAGTTTATGA
The DNA here is from genome assembly GCF_013357705.1 of Chelonus insularis. NCBI lineage: Eukaryota > Metazoa > Arthropoda > Insecta > Hymenoptera > Braconidae > Chelonus > Chelonus insularis. The sequence goes on from NW_023276776.1 coordinate 3,388,170, forward strand.
TTTTTTGATGAATAATGGCTATTAAAACTTATGAATGACTGGCAACTTTGGTATCATTTTTTCGGAGTAAAATTATTGATTTTATCATAAAGTAATTTTTAAAAGATAAATTAGAAAATAATTAGTTTTTATTTGAATAATTATTTCCGATGTTGTGATCTAATTTTTAAGATAACAGATGAACACATTAGAATATTTCTCTGCTGTCATTTAAAAAAGAAAATAAAAAAACTAAATGTCATTCATCGATTAAAGGAAAAATGTGAGTTGAATAAAAATGAAGGACTTCAAATTTTTAATGATTTTTCCCTGTGCCTGTCATATTATTTTTTTTTTTTTTTTCAAATAAATATAAGAATAGAATTTAAAAATAATTTTCATAAAATGACTGGTAGAATATATATTTTTGTTAGTAAATATGTGATTTCATATATCATCGAAATAAATGAAGAATATAAAAATGAATAAAAGAAAGGGAAGTTGTTGAAGGAAAAATTTAAGACAAAGATATTTTAGAGCGAGGTAAGACTTTAGCACCGAATCCCCGAAATCTTAGATCTCTAAGAGACGTCAGGTACTTTGTGAATCCTCTGAACGTGCTTCGAAGTCATGTCACGTATAAGTACCTTTTTTTATTTTTTATTCTTATTTTTTTTATTTTTTTTTTTAGCCAGCATGTGAATTTTTTTTACTGCCAAACACTTCTCAAATTTCAATTTTTTTTTCTCTCAATACCAGGGTTTTTTCCCCTCTGTTCTCTCTAAAATAAAACAAAGAACTGAGACGATAAAATAAGATAAATAAAATGATTGCTGAAAAATTCTATTGTTACTTAATTAAAGCAATAAGTAATGTGAGATTTTTCATTTTCTCATATTTTCTCGCTTTCTTTCTTCTTCCTTTTCTTAATTAAAGAATGTCACAAGTGCCTATACATCGTAAGTAATTTAACTCAATAAATAAAAAGTAAAATATAAAATAATCATATATTACTATCACTCAAACTCTTTTTTCCCCAAGGAAAAATATTAATAATCAATTGTCACGAATGGAACAATAAAAACACATTAAAATAATTCACTTTAATTCCGAATGGAATGATGAAAGAAAAAAATACGATCAAAAAAGAACATCTAAATGACAACTTGCAAGTTTTTATTTAATCACATAATAAGTGGGTTGAAAAAGAATTTCAAATGTCAAACTTAATTCGAAGACTCATTGTAAGGTGCAACAACTGACATCCAACGCGAACCCGACCAGAGTTTAAATGCAACTGTTCCTCTAGTTCACGATTTGGTGCGAGATGAGTCGAGGCCAAGGGTCGGAGGAGTTCGGTATGATTCGGCAAGCCTCGGGTCTCCCATCGATATGCCCATGGACACAGTGTATATGTCTATGGATATGCCGTTCTGCTCCTTGTGGATCGGCTGGTGAACGGTGGGGGTAAAGTCCAGGCGACGGTGGTGAATAAGGGAAATGGAGGACAGAGAGGGCAAGGAAGAATTGAAGAGTGGGAGGATTTTTTTAAAGAGGAAAGAAAAAGAGTGTTGGCAGTGTTGGAAGGTCTGGTGGGAGTTTAGGCGCGTGACAGAAACGGTCATGTGGCGCTCAAGTCAGGATGGGGATGTCTTATGTCATTCGTTCGAGCTGCGTTATGTCGACTATCTTCCGCGTTACTTTAGCGAAGAGAAGCAATAAAAAAAAATAAAAAGAGTAAAAGAACCTCTAACTTTTGTTCCAATCCCGGAGACCTATTTTTTCCCCATCTGAAACTCGTTTGATTTTTTTCCCCTAGTTTATTGACCTACTTTATTAAATATCACTGCTTATATGAGATTGCTCTGCATCGGAGATATTTCATTTTCAATTATTCAAACACTTTTTCGAGATTGTAAAACTCAACTTGGCGTCACATTCAAAATTACACTTCTTTTTCTTGTTGGGAAAATGTGAAATATATATATATATATATATATATATTTATATTAAAACAGAAAAGTAATTACAACTAATAGTTATTTATTACCAAGAATTTCAATTTGCCCAATTTCAACATTGCATGTAATTTGTTTAAAGGTTATCTTCATCTGAGTGAACAAAGTAATGTTGCTTTGATGACAAGTTTGATTGCTTATAACTTCTAAATGAATCACTTGGTCAACTTCACTGGAAGTTGTTGAAAATTTTCAACAGTACGATCTTTTAATTGAAACTATAAATCTAGTAGAGACTGAAACAATAAAACATAGCTTTTTTAAGCTTTATTTCATATTTACCTAAATGTCCTAAATAAATAGTTGTAATATTATTTTCCATCATTTTTATTAGTTTCTTTCGACTTATCGATTAATATTATTGGCCCATAGATATAATGAATGAGTAACGAGTTGGTTCGCGTGCTACGATTATTACTCACAAAAAGACATAAAGGTCACTCTTTTATTCGATATCTTTTTTCTTCGTTATTTTGGACTTTTTTTCTTCTTTCCTTTTAGCGAGGGAGCTTTTTGGTATATTTAACATTGTATAGTGAATGAGAGAACAAAGGATATATTTATCTCAACATTCTTGTCTACTAAATTCAATCTTATTGGGCTTTTTGTATTTTATTTTATATTAGTCTTGTTTAAGCTTTTTTTGGCTCTTGTTTCTTCCGCTGTTCCGATTAGTTCAGTTGATTAATGCGGGCTACTGTATATTTGCTACGTGTCTCTGTTAACAGTCACGTGGCGCAGAATGTCGTCTCGTGCTACTCGACCATTTCATGTCTACCGGGTGTTCTTGTTTTACTTTTGAATTCGATAAATCCAACGAATGAGAAAAAAAATAGTTAAACATCAATATCATGTCTGACTTTTCTCTTATCCACTAATTTATGTTCCAAACATATAAGTAGTATTTTATCGTCTTTATTTACATAGACAGAGATATCCTGAGAATCGATAAAAATGAAAAATAGAGGATAGGCCTCCCACTAATGCAAACATAACATTTAAGTAGAAAAGGCCGGGTAGGACGGACTCTAGAGGTTTAAGTGAAAGTAGATAGAAATGATCATGTCGCTATAATCAGCCGTAGGAGAAAAAGATTTACCTGACAGACTGCAGACGAGTTTGAGTAGTAACAGGCGCTCTAGACGGCCAGTGTTTAATCAATGTCGTGATTATACTAGTGCTGACAAGATCTGAAAAAGAAATAAAATATTTCTATTGAAATTCACTGATAAAAATCTTTAAATACTAAATAATGCAGATTACGAATAATATTCTTTACGTATTTTATATTACTTTGTTTTTAATAAATTAATTCTTATCGAGAAATAGTGTATTATTTAGTAACTGTATGAAATTGATGCAGCTTTTTTTTTTTAATTATACATTTTTTAATAAATGATTTATAAATAAGAGAAATGATGGAAACTTTAAGGATCGTATTTTTGGAAATTTTAAACTCTCCAATCGAGTTGTGATTCATGATCAATAGCTTTCGGGTCAAAAGTGCTGAAAGCAAGCAGCTTACTTTTATTGAATTAAAAAAGGTTTCCATAAATAGTTTAAATATTTATAGACGTTCTATCATATATTGGCATTTGATATGTGAGTATCGAGAAATGGAAACAACAGTTATATAAAGATAAATAAAAATGAGTGGAAAAAAATAGAATGCGCATAAGAAAAGGAGGGATTCCCGGGAGCATCACAAACGGCAAATCTATAGGTAAAGGGTATCCAGCGACTTATATGGAAACTTTACGGGTACGATAATGGACAGATTTATGAGACGGCTTATCGATTCTCGGGTAAATCCAATTTTCGAGGTCGACACCCGGAAGAAGATCTGTAAGGTAGACAAAGAAAGAAAGAGAAGATGTTGAAAAGGACTGGAAAGTGTGCGAGACAGGAATATGAGGGCGTTGTTCTTGTCGCGAAAAAGGCCAATGGGAATCCAGCCAAGACGGCGGGAAATTCAAATCAATAGCGGCCTCCTGACGCTTTACATTTAAATTGATCTGAGCCAATTGGACTCGATCCATTGTCGATGACTCAGGTTATCTATTACTCTTGCCTTCATGTATCAGAATCAATCCATGCAAAAAAGTTGTGTAACTGAGAGTATGATTAAATTAATCCAATTTAGTCATCATTTTATGAAATTATTCAAAATCATTCGCACAAGTTGTTACTCTATTATTACTACTCTAGACATACTGACATATTTCACTAATTGACGCAATTAATTTTGTCAATTATTATATTGATTAGTGTCAAATTTTCGTTCGATAAGTCTTGTTGTGCAAAAAAATGAATGATAACATTAATTGGTACCAATTTGAGTAAGAAAATGAAGGTGAACTGGAGTAATAAATGGTATTGATGTACTTAAGAGAAAATAAAGAGTTAAAATATATGGAAAATTGAAAAGAATTTCGAGGTAAATTGAATTTTGCTGTAAAATTAAATTGAAAAATTTCCTTGAAACACTTTAGAACACTGAGATAAAGTCCAAGGAGGTTGGAAGAAACTCGGACGGGATAGAATCGCGACGGTGCAGTGAATTTCAACGGAAACGAAGTTAGGTGTAGCCGTGCGACGAAATAAAAGAAGAAAAATGAGTAGGAGTGAAAAAAAGTCGATAAAGAATGTAGGATAAGAGAAGAAGAGTAAAGCGAGTGAGGTGTGGGTGGGTAGGAAGATGGATAAAATGTCGTTGACAACGAAAGAGAAAGAGAAGAAAGGAAGTAAGCAAAAAAGAGATAGGGATCTTAGTGAATCTGAAATCCACTTTTGAAACAAGAAGAAAATGTGTCCTGAATCGAACTAATTTGGGTATCACATTTTCCAACCCTTGTGTATCTGATCCGTTTCTCTTGAGTTCTGACTGTCTCCTCCTTTGTAACAAAGCACGCCACAAACTGTATTCTCTCTTGAGTGCATTAAAATAAATTAATTTTCATGAGGTTTTTTCGAAACATCCCCGACATGTTGCCAGATTTCAAATAATAAATTCACTCACTAAGGGTGGCTCAAGTGGTGGTATTTACATTTTGAGTGTTGAAAGAGGATAATTTTAAATAAAATCAATTTTAATTTCATAAAATATGGAAAAATACTTTATGAGCTTCAATTTTTTTACAAGCCCGTTCGCATTTCAGATACAAAACAAAAAAAAAAACAGAAGATTACAAAGGAGAAATTAATACAACATAAGAAGATTTATAAAAACAACGAGAATTAATTTATTTTCATAAATAAGTAATTTTTAAAATCAATATTTCAATTACGAGAAAAGTTTTTTTTTTTTTATTTACATTAAGTGATATTCTCAATTAAACAGTTTTAGAAATGCAATCAGAAGTAAACAAAAAAGTTTAAAACATTTTTGATGGAATTGATGAATGTTACTTCATTCAAAAAAAATCAACATTGCTTACACAACGTGAGTCTATAACACGGATATGCTTCATTGAATTAAAAATTATTGATAACGAAAATCGTCGTTTACAAGCTTAATATTCTGTACACGTATAGCATCGGTGTTTATAAAGAGCCTGGTTGTTTTAACGTTTTATACCTGTATTACATAAAACCATTTATTAGTATGTGTATCCATGTGTAGTCACATTTTCCTGGTATATACCTCGGGCATTGCACTTTGCTTAACGTACAGTAGGTCCACACATGGATATTCGAATTAACGCGATGACGAGTGACGTTGCCATTGCTATTCCGGCCGATGTTTCAACGTCCTCAATGATTTTATTGACTCATAAATGTCATATGTCTAATTTCCCCAACATTAACTTCCAAGTTATTCTCTAATTTCAAGAGTCATTAATACATAACATTTATAATTGAATAGGACCAATGTCTACTCAGTACTTTTTTTTGAATTATTTCATTTAATTTTAAATATATCTTCTACTTAAAAAAATTAAAAAAAACTAGAAAAATATTTCTATCAGTTAGTAATCATAAAAATGGATAAAATAGCAAGTACTGATGCAATAAACAGAGGAAACAAAACAAACATGAGAACTCAAAACGACATATTTTCCATGAGTTAAAATAATTCTTAAAGAGTAATTACTTGGTTTTAATGTACTATAGTTAAATTTATGCAGAAGTAAAACATTCGGCACGTGAAATTCAGTCGAATTTGAAACTTGTAAGAAGTTAGTTTGAAATTCAGACGATACTTGCGCTCTGGGGACATGGTAGCGCCGCCTGAAGGGACGCTATGGAACTCGAGCGAATGAGTAGAGTAGAAACTACGTACTACATATGGAATCGAGGTGTATATGAACGTGGGAAAACTCCGAGAGGGTCACAAGAGACAGTTTGGTGCAGACAGAAAAGGGAGAGAAGAGAACTCCAGAGGAAAGTTTGCTGCCACGTTCACCACCTCATTGGGAGTTGTAGCAAACGGTTTCGCAGTACATACGTTTCGTCTACTTTCGGTCAAAGTGCGATAGAAGCTTCCAAGTCCCAAAGAGCACACCAGAGTAAGGAAGGAAAGAGATATTGCAGTCTGCAATATAGGGAAACACAGAGTTTTGCAATTTATCTCGTGGTCGCCCAAAAGAGAGAAGGAGAGAAGTAAAGAGAATGAGAAGCAACTCGGCAATCAGTAGGAATCCCTGAAGTCTCAGAAGCGAATCATGGCTCTTGCCCTCGTATGTCCGCTTTAATCCATGTGTACTTTACTTTCTCATTGCGTTCCGTATACATTCGTTCTTCCATGGCTTAACAGAAATTCACCGGCAATACTGAAAACACGGCTACATGTGTATGCGGAACATGTTAGCTGGACTAATGCTTTAGTCAGTCTAAAATCATCTACATTATGGTGGTGATAGAGAAGAATAGTCTAAATAAGTAGCGTTCAAGTAATTAAAATGATTATACTATTCATGATGTTAATATCATCTAACTCATTTCGTTTATTTTGTTCTTAGAGGAAAAAATAAGCTCACATTACTCGAACTTTCATCTTATAAATGGAAGATAAACTCATTAATTTTTGCAGAATTTTATTTGAATACTTGGCCAGTGGTTTAATTAAACTAAGAGATTCTAGGAGAATTAGTCTAATGGCTATATGTATATATTAACACTCAATAATAAGCTGAAGAAAACAGAGAAGCTTTTCTCGTTATCGATTCAAGCACTCGAGGGATCTGCTTACGAAAGCCACAAGATCGACGCCCCGATAACTCGCGAGCATCTTAGACGGGGGTTTCCCTAAACCGCCAACCAATACCGATCTTCGCAAACCCGCGCTCTATATATCGATGGCGAACTTCAGTCTGGGGAATTTAATCAGCCGTTTTCCGGTAAATTATTACGCAATTTGCAATCCCCGAACCGATCCGCCTGCAAGCTCATAGCTTTCTGTTGCTGGGCCTCCATTTGCCCCCTTCTTCTCAACTTTGGTGGTTTTAGATGGTCGTTAACCTTTGCCGGTCAAAGGAGAGTACGAGAGGGAACGAAAGAAGAGCCAGAGGGACTGAGGAGGAGAGGTAAAACAGCACTGCATACAGTGGCGGGTGTAATATCGCGTAAAAACCGGGATAATGGCGCCGCTCGATAATAGCCTCATACCGCGTTCTCTTGGTCTCGTGCGCGGGAAAGAGGCAAAACTTCTTCGCGAATGCAATAATTAGTTACATTCTCAACTATTTTTATGATCACCAGCCCTATCTTAACTGTAACACTGCTATTTTATTGCTAATTGTTATCTGCATATAAATATAAGAAATTTATTTTACTAATGCAAAGTAGAATTATTTAGAAAATAATAAATGGCGTCTGCGCATCTTGCTTGGCTTCATAATCAATTCCGACAAGCGTACCTCCAGCACATTTTCATCATGTAAATTATGGCCAAACGTGTTTTCATGTGCACATGAATGACATTTTAGTTCTTCTTTTATTTTTATCTTTTGTTCTTTTAATGTATGAAATTGTGATAGCAAGAAAATTAGGAGAAACTTATTTGAGGGTGATGGAGAAGTGCATACAAGTTTTGTTTACGATCTAATTGAATTACTCAGTTGGAGGCTGTTTGAATTATTCAAACTATTTTCTCAAGTGTTTGCAGTGAGACTAAGACAAGTATATTTTTAAAAGTATTTCTTTTAAAAGAGTAAATAAGAAATTTTATCACCTGACCAATTTCATCACATCATTATCTTTTATGTTAAAAGCTTCATTATTAATTAACACAAATGATCTTAATGGTTCTCTAGTTTTTTCTTTATCTCATACATATTAAATTAAACTTATCTATAAATAAAAGAATAAATGAAGATAAAGCATCAGTAAGTAGACCGAAACAATTTCATAATTTTTTCTTTTTAATTGACTTGATGGGAAATATGTGTGAAGGTGGACGTTTGATACGTGGGTGTATTGGAATAATGTTTGTGTGAAAGTCAACGTTTAAGTCAAACTTATTTTAAAGTTCTTGTGTGCTATTTCATTTGATTCGTTGGTATTTTCCAAGCGACATTTACGACTGCGGCGTTACCATCAGTTGCGATCTAATGCACTTCCGGCGAATCGCATAAATCCGGCTATACTGGGACAGTGCAGGAATTGAGATTTTTCATGGTATCACATTTGCAACCACGATTTCAGCGCCTGAGCTATAACCCTAGTGGCTGAATGTTTATAAGAGCTATTCCTGGATCAAGCTGAAATAGGTTAACATAAGCAAACTTCAGCTGGGTTTCTGAACTGACTTCTTCTCTTTCCTCAAACCCCTTCAACTCTCTCTCTCTCGCTCTCTCTCTCTCTCTCTTATTCCGCTCAGTTACTTGCTTTGGTCTCGTGTGGATTACCACGAACTATGGAATTGCCGAATTAATTAATGTTGGTCTGGACCAGGTGTACCACCATTGGATTCCATAAACCAGCACCAAATACACAAGTTCTAGCCACCATTTCTCAATTAATGTAAACATTCTCTAACACGACTTCTCTTTACCCTTTCTCCAAACATCTTTGAGAAGAAAATTATATTTATTCATCGTAGATTCAATTTAAACAATAATTATCGATGAATGAATCTAATTACATATTCTAATTCAATGAAGGTTCGTTAATGTTAATTAATATTAAAAGTATGCCGGTAGTTGATGATTGAAATGTCAATAATAATAAATTTAATACATGAATTAATGTTTTCTATTTATGTATCGAATAAATTTCTAATCAAAACAATTTGCAATAGTTTAAACTATGTTATAAACAATATACAATAGTTTAATTGCATTAAGTTATTTATAACAACATTTTATTGATATTTATAGAATACAATCATACTAATGATAATTCAATAAATTAAAACCATTTTTATTTTAATTATTTATAACAAATTTAAATTGTTATAAACAATATATGTTAAGTAAAATTTATTTCAAATGTCTTTTTTACTCAACTTATCTTATAAAAAAAAACAGCTGTACCGAATTTATTCAAACGCCTCTCAGATCTTCTTCATTGTATTATCTTTCAAATGAAATTTGTCTGAAGTCGATATCTCCAATAGTTCTCGAGATATCGAAAACGAAAAAAAACCTGACATACGTACGTACGAATACACGTACGTACAGACATCTATTTTTAAACCTTCTAATGTGTTTTAAAATGCCTTAAAACGTCAAGATATCATAAAATAACGAATTTCAAAAATCAACCTCATTAAAATAACTCCCTAATGGAAAGTTAAAAAATTCAAATGATCTCTTTATTTATAATTCATAAATCAAAAGCAATATTTCTTTAAACAAATCTTATTGTATTAAAGAAGATTGTTCCATCTGATACAATTTATCTCTCTAACTTTTAAAGCTGCTCACTCTTTTGAGAGGAATTCTATTAAATCATAAAATAGGATATATAATGTGTTCTTGTTCAACTCAATAACAAAAATTTCCACAATTATTATTCTCTATACAAAAAAGTCTACAAGTAACTCTTTAACATACAAGCATATCACTAATTCGTTAATTTCAGTCTAAAAAGAACGTAGAAAAAAGGATGATATAACTTAAAATAAGGATTGAAAAGTTAATCCTTTTTTCCAACGAATTATAAAAATTAAATAAATAAAGTAAAATGATCCAGTGACTCATTAAAAAAATATTTCTTTGATTCATCAGTATATTTAGATGCACTACTTTAGGAATGTAGTTGTACACAGTGTCATTAAGGCCCATACTAATTCGAAATTTAGATGTGTCCTCTATTTATCATGCTTTGTAATTGAAATTCCACGTAGGAAATAGTAATATATTCCATTACAGAGTTGAGACTTACTAGTGGTCAGCATTGAGTCTGTGGCTAACCACGTCGCGTGGCATTGCGTCTAGCAGTTCTCCTACATCAGGAGAGAGCAGGCTGCAAGAGAGATTCAAGTTGAATTTGGATATGTGTACCTTGGATTACGTTGACACTATTGTGCTCCTGTCTATCGCGCTGTTTTAAACAAGAGAAGAGCTTCTCTGTGCTTTGTACTGTATATTGCACGTGCAAGCTTAAATAGTAACTACGTAGATGCGTATTAATCCTCTTGCGCTAACCGCAATAGAATGAAAAGAGGGAATCAGCGTCACGCGCTTTTAGCGACGTTGAATATTGCTATGTAGGAACAAGCTTGTTTAGATGATCATTTTGTGAAAAGAAAATTTTTAATTTAATTATCATTCATGAATTTACTTGCTTAGAAATAACTCGAGGTTGAATTTTAGTTTTACGTAATGAAATAAGAATGTCAGATTATGTAAATGATGATTTAATATTTCTAACTTTGTGAAACTGCATTCAGAGTTTTGCTTCAAATAATTATTTATTGATTAATGGATTTTTTTTCGTTTTAATTTAGTGGATATAAAAAAAGGAATATGTGTGTGTGTTCTTATTGAAGAGTTGGAAGATGAAACTGTAGAGATGGTGAATATATATTCGAATTTCTAGAATAAATTGAAGGAGTAGATGAAAGACAAGAATAACTCGAGAAAAGTGAAAGAAAATCCTGGAGGATTTTGGTATCCTTATCGGTACGTTTGTGCAAACTAATCGATGTCTTATTCATCTTCTCTTTTTATCCTTATTTATCCGTCCTTTATTTCCTCGTGTCCTATTTCTTCGTCGTTCTTCATTTCTTCATCTTTATTTTTTTCTGATTCTTCCACGACTGATCGACGAGTAAACGGACTTATTCGAGCCTGCAAAATATTATTACGCGCACGAACGAATTCGATCGGCTCTCTTGCAGTTGCGTAACACGTCAGCCACAGAGACACGATAGGGTTTGTTCAAAGGGATGAAGGATAAAATATCTATATATCCATTAACTTGTGTCTTCATCGTGTCAATACGAAAACTACATCGAGATTACAAATTTTGTCTCGAAACCACGTTGAATATTGTTCAATTATTTGGATAAATTTAGAATTTCTCGAAAAATTTCCCCAGTGTATTTCATTTCAATTACATAAACGTTTTTTTTTAATATAAATAAATATAAAAATATTAAAAAACACATGGGTTTGAAAATAAGTGTTTGTAAAAATTATTACATTCTCTGATCATTGAAGCAAATGAATTCTTTTAATGGTTTTTATCACTGCAATCCAAGTATTTACATGGAAAGAAATTATTTGTAATGGCAATTTTTTTTTGCAAAGTTATTATATATTTTTACTATCAAACTAGGCTGATTAATTAATTTTTCATTATCTTAAACATTCTATGAATACTATATCCATTTAATAATAAATATTATAATGATAAAAGCATTGTAAAAAAATTACAGCATGAATGATTTTGTTATTAATATTTGATTGTTATCTATAGTATTAAATAGTTTTCTCTAAATTTAACACCATTCATAACAATTCCAATCACGAATTTTCCACAATGTGTTCAAAATATTTAAATTCATTTTTATGTTCATTACACTCATTTTCATGTCAACCGGAAGGCGAGAATTATTAATTTAAATGTCACTCGAAATTTCTCTTATGAAATTACGTTATTTTTTTGTTATACTGAAGAACAAATGATAAAAATAAACTGACAAAATGTGTGTTGCTTTTACAATCCGTTGTTTCTGTTTGAAAATAAAAAGTTTTCTGCGAAAATCACTAAAATGTGAAATTATTATTTTAAAAACTGGTGTCGTTATTATACAAAAAAGGTTAAGGGTGTCAATTTCATTTAGTTGAGTTGACATAAAACATTTAAAATTATCAGGTGTGTAGAACATTCAAATGATTATTGTTATAGTTTCATTGGATGAGAAAATCATTTTTCTACTCTCTACAGACTATTACTGTAATTACACCAGTTTTTTCCTTGTTGTAATTACAGACTAAAATTGTAACACCTACAAATTGTTTTGATGGAGATACAGAAAAAAAATCTATCACAGTAAAAAACAGAAAATTTGTTGGTGTTACAGAAAATTTTTATTCGTATAAGGGGTTCCTTTACTATTTTTAGTAATAAGTACAATTTGATTTCCAAACTTATTCCATCGATTAATAAATAATTCATGACTTTTCTGCATTTAAAAATTCATCACGACATATCATCATTTGTAACCCAGTTTTTGAATTTCTTCCAAACAAATACCGAATAGATTTTTCAAATTCTTGAAGCTAGAATTTTATTTTTTCATTTTATGAATTTATCCACATTTTCAGAATGAATTGAAGTGGTATTTACTATGTATGTACTTGAAAATAAAAAACTTCAAATAATTCAATTTTTTTTCTTCTTTTCTCCATTTCAAATGTTTAAAATAAAAAATACCTTTAATTTTCTTTTGGAATTTTTGTTTTATAGATTAAAAGTTCAATATGATCACTTAGTTTCTTTAGATATCATATAAATAACTGTTTAAAACAAGTCTTATTATAAGATTATGATAATCAGTGAAACAAACACTTAATAAAATTATCCACTTTTTTCTGCATATTTCAAATGTCATTCCTGGTGCATAATACAAATAATGAAATAGCTCTCTACAAAATTCTTTGATAAGTAGTGGGAAATTTTTCCAACATGTACAACTCTACTTTATCCATCTTCGTCATGCACAGTTAACAAATTCTGATAAAATCCTATTACAATTTTTTTCCATTTTCTTGCCGACATATTGAGTTCATGTAGCGTATAGTAAGTAAGGAATTTGGCTTAAAATGCGGCATTCAAATTCATAGGAAGAGTTTTTTTTTTCACTCAAGTATAATGTGAATGTTTTTTTTTTATGTTAGAAGCATTGCAAGGAGTCTTAAAGGCGACGTAAATATCTCGTAAAGGTCCCGCCTCTTAGGAACATTAGGAGACGGTGACATTAGCAAAATACCGGAACGAACCTAGATGACATGATCCGTGTAGACTTGACTCTTCCCTTAGGTACTTCCGTGTACTCCCGTTGGGAGTTGGTTTAATGTCAACTCTTAAATGTCACGTGACCCATGCAGTACTTATTGTCTCGTGAGACAGGACAATAATGCTTTTACAGTGTATGCCACATTGCGGCTGTTCTCGATTCGTCCTAAGGCCATCACAGTACTTTTAACTTCATAACGACCCAACCAGACCGGAAGAAGAATAGACGTAGAGAAAAAATGCTTTATAACTACTTTAATTCCTTTTTTTTTGCCAATAAAACTTCAGATTTACTATGACAATTCTAGAAATTAAATTATTAATTTTGATGAAAAAAAATAATATTCTTGGATAAAAAATGATTTAATTCTTAATTATAATATCCTTGAACGAATAATATAGAATATTTTTCACTAAGAAATAATCAGTTATTTTTAAAGTAGGTGACACGGAAAGAAGTTGGCTCCTTTATTTTCATTGATTAAATTTGACTCCATATTGTGTCATTTTTATTTTAAATTGGATTTTTATTATTTTAATAACATTTATTTCCAAAATTTTGGAATTTATGGTATTTTTCCTCACTATTCTGCAAAATGTAATATAAAAGAATACTATTTTTTGTGTATGTATGTCGGACATACGTAGGGTATGTAGAATTTTTGTCGTTCAAAATATCTTATGTATGAAAAAAAATTCCCGAATTATTTCCGAAAGATAACCATAATATAAGCGATAAAGAACGTTCAAAAAAAAAGTTTAATCAAATTTGATAAAAACTGTGAATTAAATAAATATTAGTGCATGATTCAACGAAACTTTTCTACGTTGAAAGTTGAAAAAGAAAAAGCGCGCAAAGAATTACTAGTACATGTATGACATGCATGAATGAAGACAAGATAAGAGTAGAATATATTTTATTTATTTTTATTAAAGACTCAGACACTCAAAGTTGCAACAAAATCATAGACCGAATACTATTGAATGACATTTTTGTTGAAAAAATTTGTGCTTGAATAACTTAGGAATTTTTTTCAGTGAATTCAAAGCAAATTGAATAATATACTCCATGTAAAAGCTAGCAGTGTGAGATCAGAGTAAAAAAATAAAATAAAACTGTACGTATGAACTCTAGTGGACTGTCAGGATGTCCTGGTAAAATACGGACTCGTCTTTTTAGCAGCTTTGCAGGTTTAATACGATGCTGGAACATACCCAGGGGACTTTCATTAAGGGAATTTACAGGAGACGTCGACCTCATGTCGTGAAGATCTACCCTTCTATCTATCCTTTACATTTCACGTATATTCTACAATTTCTCTTTTCATCTAGCTCCAACCAGTTAAATCTCTTCCCTGTAAATGTTTTGGAATTTATTGCTCGCTCTATTCACGCAATTCTCACCACAGTTGGTATTTGTGACGTCGAGATTGACGCTTTTAAACTTTAAATGACAATAAAAAGACTATGAAGCTTAACTTATATTACAATAAATAAAAGTAATAGAATTCACGTAATAAATATTTTTCATCTCTATTAGATGGCTTAGAATTCAGTATTCACCAGTTTATTTTCATTAAAATAAAGCCAGTTTACATTCAAATGGGAAATGATATTTTAAATGAATTTAAATCCTAGAGTACTTCAGAAAAAAGAGCTTTTTTTCATCATTTTGATTGAATATAAATTTTAGCAAGTAAGAATTAAAAGCTCGACTGTTTTTCGACGAGATTCAAAAATAAATTAAAAATGGAAAAATCATAAACCAATTAAATGATGACCTGAATCAGGATATTAATATTCATATAATTTGTTCCTATTAAATTTTATTTAATCAATAAACATTGTTTATATTTTATTTCAAAAAAAGGAGTTAATTGACATTTATTATTACAATATACACTCTACTGAAGTACTTCAAAGAAAATTATGTCAAAATAGTATTGACTATTATGCAACGTGAGTAGTAATACATTGTAAATTCGATTTTGATGTTAGAAGACTTTTCCATCAAATTGAATTTTTTGAGAAATTATTTTGCTTTCAACTAGAGATGGTAGCGAAATTATAGTGGTTTGAATTTAAAAATACTTTTTCTAGTAAATGTTTGAAAAAAGATAGATTAAAAATGATAAATGAAATGATTAGAGTCTTAGAGAAAACGATAATTAAATCAATCATTCCCTCTTTTCCATTTGATAAATCAATACGATTTTTCCTTTGGCTGTATGTTCAATGGTGCATGCATGAACTTAAATTACTTTAACGGTTATAGATGGAGCTTAATGGCTTTATCCTCGATAACTAATTCCTCATCAAAGTCCACAACGTCACCTAAAGAAGCAACAAATTGGAAAAAAAAGTGTTTTTGAAATGGATGAAAAATTGAGAATGCGGTGGACTGTATACCTTTTTGAATTAGTTCGGGGTCGTTCGGTTTGTAAAGAGGATTGGGAGTAGTGGTTGTGTATCCATCATTCTATCACTCACATATTCACGTATAACCTCGCAACCCGTCAATCTATCGACTATAAACCCCAGAATATGTCGTGGAATGGGTTTGGAGAAACTCAATCCTCGTTTCTCCAACAAACCCCCCTCACATTTCGTGACCATTGATGTAGAGGGAAAATTCACGCGTTCGTACATATTTATTCGATGGCCGTCGATATACTAATCGATTTTCGATACTCCCTCATAGTATAACATGCCTTAAAAGGACTAAAGGGAAACATAAAATTCATCTCTACCTTTTAAATAAATTTCTAAATCGAAAATTGCGAATTAAGGCTTATAAAATAAATAAAAAATACCATTGTAGCTTATTCTATTAAAAAAAGTTCATTAAAAATTGACTATTTTGTTTCGTTTACCTTTTTTCAAGATATTCAGCACTCTACTTGTCATTACATGGAGAAAATTTTCGCCTAAAATTATCCCAAAATATGAAATTAAATTTACTTTGGTGTAAAGTAACTGTTATGTAGTAATTTTACACTCGTGCAGGGTAAAATTACTTAACTCTGAGGTAAAAAATCTATCGTTGTGTCCCATGGTCACTCTATTGTAGGGTAAATTTTATATCACATTTTGGAATAATATTTTTATGAATTTACATGGACATGTGAAGCTAGGTAATAATCGAGATATATCGAAAAGTGAGTGACTTTTTTCTTATTGGTTAAAAGATTCAAATTATCATGCAATCATCGACAGGTACTCTGTGCACGCGATATATTCTAATTATTTTTAATTTAAAGGAATAAAATGATATTGTTTAAAAGAAAAATCCAAAAAACTGTGTGAAATAATAAAACGCGGTCGTTAAATGTGTTTTTAGTAAAACTTAAATGATGTTAAAGGTTTATATCGTGACAAGCACACCACTATTGGATCGCTATTAAACAGTGAACCCTCTTATCTTTCTCACTCTCTCATTCACTATCTAGTAGATCGTAATCTCTCTTTCTACACTCTCTCACTCGTGCTTCGCAATTAAATCGCAATTAGATGGCGCTTCTAATTATCGCAATTAGATTGGAACCTCGATGGAATTTGCTTCCAGTGGAAAAATCGACGTCCAAGGTTAAATTAATCCCGGTTTAATTATTAAACGAAAAGAGAATGAGAAACTCGCGGATAACCTGCGCCAGAATATAGACAATAGAAATAAAAACAATAAAATAGACCAAATTAAGTTGCTTATGATTCAGGTAAAATATTTTTTGTCTCAACCACTCATCTCTAATTTGTGGATTTGAAAAATCTTAAAAATAAGTTCATGGTTTATAATTTTAAATAGTTTAATTAAAATTGATCATTACGATAAATAAGAGCTGACTTTCCTACTATTCCTACTAGATTTTTCATAGACAATGGTTAACGTTAGGGTTAAAAAGTTCATCTATCGTTATTATTATCAGGTTTAATAATTAAATATAATGAGACTCAAGCTCTCCATCGATGAGATAATTAAAAATCGTTGTTATTCTACAGGGAAAGTTTTTAATAATTAATCATTTTATTTCAAGAAAAATATTTTCACAGTAAAGTAATAACTTTAATTGATTAACAAACTCCGACTAAGTTATCCCATTCGATTCTCCTAATTTTCTTGACTGTATCCTCTACAAAATTCACTCGAGACACATTGCGTCATGATGTCGAACAAGTTTCGGGAGAAAATAAATCAAACTATAAATTACAACTGGGATTCTACGTTATTCCTCTATATCATTATTTTACATCATTACTTTAGTTTATAAATAAACTGTGTTTTAAACTAAGGAGATAAATAAATTTGCTAGAAAGTGAATTTTGAAGAAATCAATAGCAGGAGAAATCTATGAGACTCTTTGTCAAGTTCACGTTAAAATGATATTGATTCTTCTATAAATAAAGATAATAAAAATTATATGAAATTTCAACTATAACGTTACCATGGACGTAATTTTCCATGTCCTTGATAAATAATTATCACAAAAGTTCCTGATAATATCTATTTATACAACGTATCTACTCTATTTAGTCGCAAACAACATTGGCACATCGTTAGTCCAACATTTCCAAGCATGATCCAAGGTTGGACCAGAAATGAGCCACTGTAGCCTCCTACCAGGGTGAGGATATTTTCTGTCAACATACTCTAGTGCATTCACTACCCTAGTTGAAACGGTGAAGGGATAAGGAGATGGAATAAATTTCCCATGCATCTAGAGTAATGATTGGTGTATATGATAAAATAAGAGACATGGAGAGGAATGTGAGCTTGATAAGATGGCGACCACTTTGAATAATTTCCATAATCATATCCAAAGGAAGTGTCAATTAATAGAGTCCTGATTAGACTTTTTGTACTGAGCTATGAATGAAAGTCTTGGATATTTCATTACTGAATGAAATTTTTTTTATCGAAAAAGTTTTACGAGTTTGAAAAGATCCTTTGTGTCTTTTTAATATTGCTTAAGCAAGTTCCTTATAAGTTACACTGAGGGTTAACCTAAAATTTAGCTGTAAGTATCTTGAGCTCGTAAACTAGTTGGCACTTACACTTTGACCGCTAGGTGCTAGTGTAGTGGTATAGAATTGGTGTGGTAGATGCCATAATTTAGCTGGAGAGTTTAATAAGGTATGCCGAGACCAGCAAATGCCACCCGCTGGCGTACTGAAACCTGTCAATATGTCGAGGTACTTGAGTGATATACATTCGAGTTTCTCTTTAGAAAATTGAGGAAAATGTCTCTTACTTTTTTCCCCTCTCTTTAGTCTTCATTTTTTCTCCACTGACGTTAAAGAAATCCTTTTCGAGTAAATTTATATCCTATTCTAAATGTCAACTGTTCTTTCCTCTCTATTCTTCATGCGTAAACATTATTTTTCGTTTCAGCAATAACTAAAAACAGTCAGTCGTTTATTTACCACCAACTAACTTCATTTAAAATCATCAAGATAATGTTGACGGGAAGTTTAATGGAATTAATTAAATTAAGTAGAGATTATTGTTTCCCAATTTAAATGTTCTATTTTTAACACGTCTGTGAGAAGTCGTTAATAAGATTCTTCATTAGATTCTTAGCACCAAATGTAGCGTTAAGGCTTCCAGACTGACGAGGGGACCCCTGGGATTTCCTGATTTTTAGGGGTTTCTTATTTTTATTGACAAACTCATTGATCATAGCGTTTAATATTACATATTTAACAATTTTAATTAACTCAAAAGCTTATTAAAAAAATATTCATCACAAAAACCCTATTAGTTGATGAATTTTAAATGTAAAAAAAATATTTTAAAAATAATAAATGATGTAAAAAGCATCATATGATAAATAAAAATATATAAATGTATTTTAAAATTGGATAAGATTTAGTATTTTCACGTGAGAATTTGAAGATTTCTCTGTTTCTCGCGAGCGAAAATTCATCGGTAGTATGCGGTTGTTTCGAAGCTGCGGGTGCCATAAATAAACGTTAACACCGGAAACCAGAACGAGCGGGCGGTACGATAAATATACTCAGCGCCGATAATGGTTAGGTAGTTTGCAGGAACCAAGAAAAACCAAAGCATACGCGGACCAACTAGTAGTAGTGGAGCCTTTTCACTACTAGCTCTCTATACGCATTACTTCTTTGAACCCGTATAAAGACAAATACCTTTTTTTCCATTTTTCTAACACACTTTTTTATTTTTCATGTTCATCCTACGTGCTTTGAAACCTAAATAAATTTCCAGGAAAAAGTGATCCAATTAAAACAAAATTTTTTAGCCTCGTATCGTAATTGAATAAACAAAATTTGTTTTTTTTTTTGGCCTTTGATATACGTTAATGGGCATAAACGTATGGAAAAATAACAATATTTTCGATGGGGATGGATAATGCTTAATATTTTAGAAAAATTTTTATTATAGATGCGCTATAATTTATTGAACAATAAATTCTACTTTTGCCTTTTTTGAAGTACACCGAGAAAAAAAGTTTATTTAGTTATTAAAAATAATTTGGAATTTTGGCAATAAAATATTTGATTAAATTTAACGGAATTTATTTTGATATTTGGTTTAAGAAGGTTCTAGCGTCTCTATGATCAAATTAGAAACCAAATTCATTCAATAAAATTTTTAATATTCATTCATACGATTAAAAATGGTGTAATTTTAAAAATATTTCACTACACAGTTTTCCAGTTCGTAACAACTGAAGTAAATCTTTATGCATGGACTTCTAAGGAGATGACGTAATTTTTTATTGAAACTATAATATCTTCTGATCATTGATTCGTCAAGAGAGTGGATTCTCAGTGTGACATTGACAAGAATTTAAAATTCATGTGAAAATTAAATTAAAAACTTTTTTAATAATTATTAATAATTTTTTTGTAATGAAAAGTATTGTTTAATATTGACAAAAGCAAAATGTAAACAATAACTTGAGTTTCTATGATAAATAGAATTTATTTACAGTGAATAAAATCCTTTCTTTAGTGCAGCGGAGTAAGCACTTCGAACATAGAAAAAAAACTAACATCTACGACATGCTTTTTTATGCTGAGAAGTTACCGTTATAAATAGTCAGACTAGCAACTCCAACAAAAAAAGATGCTTAATAATTTGTTGAAACAAAGGGATATTATTATCACGAAAAAATTGTAACAAGATTCAAGCTAAAATAAATTTAAAAACTGTGAAATAATAATTAAACAAAATGAAAACAGAGCATTAATGTCGACCATGTATTGAAATTTATAAATAACTGTAAATGTTACTCTATAAAAAAAAAAGCCCATCCAATTCATGCAAAATTGGTTCAATTGAAGGTTTTTATTTATCAGCAAATTTAAAATATACCAGAAGCAACTATGATATAAGAGATAAAGAGCAGCAATTGATAGCAGCAGTAAAACTGTTTGCATAAAAGTAATAATTTTAAAAGCTGCTGTAAAAAAAAAATTTTTCAAACATCAACAGCTTGACTTTTATCAATTTTCCCACGTCAGTATCTTAGATTCACGCTTGATTATCAGTAAGCATTCATATCGATCCATGTTTTTATTTGACAAATAGATTTTTAAGAGCAAGTTTTTCACGTTGTAAACATCTACTAACGTAATGTACACTGTTACATATTATATATGCACACATATGTACATGCATATACATCAACATGGTCATATAAAGCATATAAGTATATCAAATGAAAAAGATAAAAAAAGAGAAGGGGTTAGACATAAAAAAATATAAAAAATGTTGAGATATATGGGCACGCGCCTATATATTTCTTCGACGTGAGCTCACGTATTACCAGGTATATATACTCTTAAAATATATGCCAATGCATTGAGAGTCTAGGGTCTGGAGTTGATATTGCAGAAATATCAGCGAAAACGAGTGAGAGAGAATAAGAGAAAGGGGCTAAAGGTGAGCAGAGTGAAAAGGGAGAAAGTAAGTGCGACACGACATGAAATGAGGGTGGAATAAAGGTTCTCTAAGCAACAGCTGTCGAGTCACCTGTTCAAACAGCCATTTTGTTCCCGATGTCAATTTACGTTGCCGCGTTGCCAAGCCTTGGACACTCTCAATAATTTTCCAATTTTTAACCCATACTTTGGCTTATTATTTCTCTATTACTTTTGTCATTTTTATTCTGGCTTATAGCTATTTATTTACTGACAAATTACATATTTCTTTATAAAAGATGAAAAATGTCATTTTATTTTTGAAAAATTGTTTTAAACTTCTTATTTTATTTGTAATCTAAGATGAACAAATGTTGTTTGTTTATCTAATGTACTTTTTCGACATGTATCTGAAGATTTTCACGACTCAAAAATAGAAGAATCAAGACAGTCACGCAAGAATTAGACGTGACTTAAACACGCAAGCAATTTTACTGGAGCCATGGAATATTCAGTAGCAACCTAGATTTTAACGAGGATTGTGTATAACCTGCGCACTGACACTTTGTTTGCGGATCTGCTGTCGTTTTTATTTCCCCTCTTTCACTTCTTCTCTTTACTATACAATCTCACCCCAATACTTTTTTTTATCTTTTTTCCCCCTATTCTCTCACTCTCTCTTTTTCTCTGTTTCATTTCCCTACTTTTGCTTTTAATTAAAGCCTCGCTCATGTCCTCTCGACCTCATTTCTACTCCCTACTGATTTTTTTCATCATCTTTTGACTGTTAATTAATGTGCAAATTTTATGTTACAGCTTCCTTCTATTATATATTTTACATGGGTACTTTGATTTCAAAACTAACAGTTTTTTGTCCTAGTATTTCATTTGAATATAATAGATAAACATTTAGGACATTTTTATGATAATTTTAAAATGATTCTTCTAATTGATTCAAACGTTAATGTTGTTTAATATAAAAATAAAAAATTCATTAACTTAAAAAATATATATATATATATATAACAGATTTATGTTAAGATTATAAATTAAAACACTTCTTTTAATGTTACCATATTTATTTTTCATTTGAAAGTTTTTGAAAAAAATTGGTAAGAAGTCTGATACATGGAGGTATTTTCTACTTATGAGAGCATTAATTCCGATTGATAATTTTTTAATCAGCTCTTGAACAATTGTTTAAACTATTTTTAATAGAAAGATGATAATAGTAAAATATCACAAATAAAAAAAATAAGTTCTTTTATTATGAACAAGTTTGATAAATTCAACGGATAAACATTTGCCCGCATGACCAACTGATACTTCAATAGATAATATCAGCAGTATGTTAGAATAGGATGAGAATCGATAAAAAAAATTTACCCAGATAATTCGAATAAATATCGTTGATTGGATAAATTGAGGCGTGGATAAAGCCATCGATCTAAATAAATACATTGGTATTTCTACGAACACATGTACTATAATACAGTTGTCATTATAAAGATACATAAAAAAAAATGTTCATTTAGAAAATAATTCAAGTGGCTTATTAAAGCTACTACTGTGTAATGTAGTGTGAGTTATTGGAGGTGACATTTACACGAAAAACGAGAGAATTGAGATACAAAGCGAGAGATGGAAAGTGAGTATATAGAGAGAGGATTTGGAATACGTTATTATCATCTGGCGGCACGTGCCAGGGCCACGTGCACAAGCATATGGCCGTTCAGGTTACACCTTGCAACCCTCATATCCACGTTTGTCTCTAAATAGCTCCAACGGGTGTGTCTAAAATAACATAGACCTTATACTCAATTTCAAAATTATCACTCGTACCTACTATTGCATTTTTATACCACATTCTCCAAGTTCTCTCAGTGTTTTCTTATAAATTATATCCATAACTGATTTTTTATTATTTATTGATTTTTTTCTATCGATATACATTATCATACTTCAGTGAAAAAATTTTCTGATTAATTTCCTTAAAAATTTGCATTTTTATTTGATACTTTATTGTTAATATCAATAATAAAATTTTCTTAAAGTGTCATTCCTTCTTCTAAGTAACACTGTTTATGAATTTTATATCTACATTTCATGTACAATTGATTTTTATTATTTATTATATATACATATCATGTATTGTAAATATTTAAAATTATTCTTTAAATAAAATATATGCTTTGTATTATGAGTATGATCTTTAATAGCATGAGTGTGCTGGTTGTACATGTAATTATTTAGAATTGTCGTTCATAAAATAATAACCATCTTAATTTTTTATGTTTTGATATTATTATCAATGTCTTCAACTTTTATCATTATCGTTTTTTTCAATTTATTTTCATTATTTTCAGAACTATTTTTCTTCAATATACCAACTTTTTTTTACTATACAGATTAAACGCGATATTGAATTTTTTCGTTGCCAAGAGAAAATTCTTCCAGGCACTTAACGACACTTTAACTCGCCTGCCAATCTTGACCAGTTAAAAAGGAGAGGAAATAAAAAAAAATGAAGAAACGTATTATCAGCATACCGATAATGAAATAAAATTAAATTACATCAAAATTAGATTGATAAAGATTAAAGAAAAAATTGAGCAAAAATTTCTTTTTTATTTCTTTTAAAATGGAAATTAAAAATTCGGTAACTGTCAAGACTAATAGTTTAATAGATCGATCAGTTAGAGAATCATGAATGTCTACTCTTGGCTGACGGCTGAAACACTAACCCCAAGGCTCCCAATCACCCCTAAAAGTCAATCTTCATTACAAGCTAAACTTAGAAGGTCGACTACAAGGTATAAGAGCTTGGGCTGGGCATCAAGATACTGATCCATCTCCACTAAATGAGGAATGAGAAGTTTTGGGGTGGCCAGAGATGGGGTTGTGAAAGATTGAAGGATTGAAAAAAAAAAACCTCAAAAAAAATATCGTATCAAAAGTACTGAAAAAGAAAGAGAATAATTTGATAAAATTGACAGAAAATCTGATAAGTTTAGCTTTTTGTTTTTTTTTTTTTTTAATAATGGTAAAATAATTCAACAAAAACCTAACAGATAAATCTCCATGTTGTTCCTAACAAATAGCTCTCATTAACTGAACTAACAATTTAATTACAAAATTGATGTCAATTATTTATATTCATTATTTGTTATTGTATGTTATTCAACTTTAATAACACCACATGACTTATCTGGAGTCAATAAAATTAATTAAAAGTAAACAAGTAGAGATAAATAATGAAACAAAAGATGTCTTTGACAATACTATGTTTCATGATCGACTGCCACGTGATTCCAGTTTAGTTCTATAACTTGCTAATGGAGAACCTCGGCCCAACCCAACCAACAATGTTATATACTCAATGGGTGCGGCTTGGCTACTCCAACTAATGCGTGGGTGTGCCACGTGTAACAGCGCCTTAAGTAATTGTTTATTGCCATATCTGCTTGGCCAACTCTACCTCCTCTTGTTCCCCAACTTCTCCGTCTTTCTGATGATGAGTTTGTTTAAACCATTTCCAACATGGGTGTGCTTCAAAATCTTCCATCATAAAATTCATTCAAATTTCTCTTTGTTTTCCTAGTCCTCTGCGTGCAACCAACTCCTTTAGTCTCGGAAAATTACTCTAATTGCCGTTAAAATCATGTAAATATTTTTTCAGACACCAATTTAATTATGCACTATGGTTTAAAATAATTATTTTAATCACACACAAGCATACATTAAGATGACCTTAATCTAGTTTAATGCCTTTGTGTTTATAATTAAATTAGTAAATGACAATGATTGTTACATAAAAGTTTGAAAAAAAAAAAGTAAAATTATTTGGAGAAGTAAAGAGAAGCTAAGAAGTAACGAAGAATGTAATAAGAGAAGAAGAATAATCTGTAAGTGAATTAGGACACGCAAGCTCGCGTGTCTCTGCTCAGAACTTCCGGCGAAGAGAGAAAGTCAGAGCTGGCGGTAAAGTTAATTAAATCCACTCGATTAATTAGGTTATTTGTCCGACTTGCCAGCGATTTCGGGGTGTCCACCCCTTATTCTACCCTCGAGAGAGCATGGGCTCACTGGATAATGTATGTACAACGCCATGTAGGTACAATTGGTAATGAAGTTTTACCGCTTGGCGAACAACGTTGCTTGTAATGGTTTGCTATTTTGTAACAAAGGTTATATCAACTCCTGTGGGTAGCTAGTGGTATAAATAACTACCAGAAACCCAACCAAGAACCATTCTCCCAACTTTTAGCTATTATATATAATCTATTAATCATTTCAAACGATCTGCATTAGTATTTCATGCTGAAAAGTCAATCGAAGCTTCAAACATATCTACAAAATGCAGTTATACAATTATGGTAATTATTGTTAATTAACGATTACATTATAGGTATTAATATCATTATTAGAGCTCTTTACAATTATTGTAACTCAAAATTTTATTGCTTTGATGTTAATTGGTAATTAATTATAAATATTGTAAGCCAGAAAGTATGTATTAACTGCTGATGAATATTTGATTTTTTGTCAGGTGCTAAGCTGGCAATCAACAGTTCGGCTTTTTGAATATGTTCCAGGATTCCAAGTTGCTAGGAAATTCTGTGGTCACTGCCATGCCTCAGTGGATGTTGAGGTTAATGGATAAATGAGTGCGGATTAGATGAATCATGATCATTATATTTACACAGTGTACTGGATGTCAAGGTTTAAATGTAATCTGGACGTGCTAAAAGCTTCTTCAGCATGTACAAAGAAACTTATATATTATTAAATTCAACTGTAGTTAAGTTCACTATATATTACAATAAAACAGTTTTATTTCTTTCAACTCTGGTGAAAAATTTCTTTGTATTCTTTAATATTTTAGTCTGATTTATGGTGTTGGACTTGTAGAAATTTTGAAAAATTGATATGCATAGTTTTTTTTCTTTTCAATTAGCTTAATTAAATTTTTATTTGTTGTCAATTAATAAGCAACCATTTGTTTATTAGAGAAAAGTGTCCTTTAAAGAGTTGATGGTTGTATGAATCAAGAATATTAAGAAATATAAGTTGAGTATCAATATTTTTTTAATATTATAGAAAATACATAAAAATAATAAAATACCCTTAAAATAATTTTTCCATAAATATTTTATCATTGGAACCCATTTTTTATCCGTATTTAAAATAAAAATTAGAAACGTTTTCTCATGTATGTTAAAAAAAAAGGATATATTTATTCAATTCGTGAAGGGAATGTTGGCGTTTCAATAAAATGATTTACAAATAATGATAGAAGCAAATGTAAGTATATATATATATATATGTATATATAAATGATAAGTTAAAGTGTAAAATGATGAAAGAGATGAATGAGTGACGTTGCGGCTCCTGGAGCGGAAACTAACGAAGAAAAAACTCTGGAAAACGTTTTCTAGCTTCCCACTGACGTCGTTTTATCTTCGTACTGCCACGTAACTTACCAACCCGCCGAACGAACAAAGACAGATCGTTAGAAGAATTCCCTTACATATCCCGTGTCCTTTTTTCCTCTCTTATATATATCCTCACTCGCATCTACCTCCCTCCCCCCACTTCTTTACCACAAAGCATTATGGGATTATGAACGCGATTTATATTCCAGTCTATCTCTCCCCCTCTGCTGATTTTTTTCTATCCATCTTCCATTTTATAATATTAATAGTCACCTTCTATTTTGACATCAGACCTACAGTGACACGTAAATTCATTTAATAGAACTTGTCACACCAAAATGAACGAAAAGAATCGTTGACGAATGCTTTCTTATGGAAACACGTTTTCTAATAACGCAAATGCTATTTATACACATTTTTTACATTAATATGTCTGGTAAAAAGTTAACTTGTATCTTTCTTTCTTTTGATAGAACCAAATAGTTTAAATAACTAAAGAAAAATTTTCCAGTTTTTATTTAAACTAAAAATTAATGGCATTACTACTATGATATGATCATACATCAAAGTATCCAATCCATGCTAAATGTGCATGACCATAGACCAAGTCAACCATTGAGCTAATTGATTTTTTTTTGAGTCATAAAATGACATCAGACTAGTAGATAAAAACTAACACCATTGAGTCATAAATTAAATTTCAGCTTGTTATTATTTTTATCCAATCTAATCAAAAATTACACAGCAAGAATTTCAGAAATCAACGTACATAGAATCATAAAGCAATAAACCGAATATTGATTTATTGCCGTCAGTTTATTTCTTTTTCATTAACCAATTTACTCTTTATCGTTTTCATCCAGAAAAATTTTTCTCGAGTGTAATTCTCAATAAAATATGATTCTCTATAAAAAATCAAGTGCCATTTGAAAATGAACAATAATTATTTTCTTTGATTATTCATTCAGCAATTTATCATCATCAACATCAATTTCCAAGATAATTTTGAAGAATTGGCATTTTTTATCAATGATATTGATACAAAAATTGTGTATATTTAAATTGAGAAAAGAAAATAAATTAATTATGATTACGAATGGATTCAACATGTAACATTAATCTAAAATTATTTGAATGGAAAATCACAAAAATAGAATCATATCATATACAGGCCATAGGGATTGATCGATTAATTATTCGTGCGTTACTGCAGTGCACGTGTCTTGAACCCACGCATCCTAGTTAGCTGATCGTGAGTCGGATTCGATGCACCTGCGTCTCTTTGTTATCTTGCTCATGCACATTTGGATTAACGTGAATGTCGCATTCTGTAACGGCTGCAGACACTTAATTTAACCTCTAAAACATCCGTTTCATGGTAGTTAAAACTGTTCAGAATTTTTTCCAGTTCTTTTCCAGTTATATTGCTTTACTAAAATTAGCTTTGAATAGCTAGATTGAATACAAACCAACGAAAAAAAAAAAAAATTACCAACCATTGTTATAACGACAAAAAATCCTCAAACAAAAGCTAGAATTTATTTCTAAATAACTCAAGGAATAAACATCAAGCATTACTTCATTAATTACATAATGCAATTTTTCACGGATCTCCAAGCAACAAGAGGACATTGTCAACAATCAATCAATGTTTTTTAGAATTTACAAAGGGGTTAAAAGAATATGGATTATGTTAGATATCCAGACCTTGAAGAAATGAACACTAGAAAGGATGGAGAAAGAGAGAAGGAAAAAAAGCATTAGTCGAAGCAATTATCCTTGGAGGACGAGACTGAAGTTACGACGTCTAATGGCACTACGTTTCCTGGCCGCACCCTCAACTTGAGACCATCGACGTAGTTGTCCCCAACGGGAATCTATATTGAACCACTCCCTTAAAATACCATTTGTTTAAAATCACCTGGCTTATTTTTGTTATGCTCCCTATTATACACTCATCGATTTCTCATTTATTAGGATTTAATTATTATTATCATCATTATTTTTACACTAAAATTCAAAATGAAATGAGTATTGTTCAACTTTCATTTACCTATTGATGTGAAAAGGATGAAAATAAAAGGGAATACATGAAATATACATTGATAATGAGCTAGTGATTTCCGATTTGAATACGAATAGTCTAAATAGCACACAGCTAATCCTCTTGGACTAGTCAGTAGTCTGATTTCGTCATGTGTAACATCACGAACGCAACTAGCCATCCGTACCGCCGCCAATCTCTATGGTAATCGCCCTACCGGTTTTGGGCGGACTCCACCATGTTCCCTTGGGATTATAGTCGAGGAATCTCTAACCATTTCAAATGTCTACTGTCGTCTGTTCAGTTACTGTCTATTACTACTCTGGAATCTATATTAAGGGTAACTTAGGGCACATCAGCGTCTTGGAAGACTATTTTGGTCAGGATAACAAGTAATAATCATAATAATAATCATCAGTTATGCTATATTATTTCCAATCATTTTTATTATATCTCCAACTGATTAGCATTTACTCCATTAAATTAAATCAACTTTATTCAATTTATTTTTAGGATTCTAAGAATTTTTTATTCTTCATTTTTTGTTTAAATTAAATTGTAAATATTTAAATAAAATACTCTTTATATTGATTGGGAGAATAAAATAGCATTCAAGTGTTCAATTTAAATTGTTGAGGAAAAAAAAAAAGAAGATGCGATGAAAAAATCAGGTATTCTTAAAGTAATACGGAAACAAGATTCTATCCCTTTAAAATCGGGGTGTATTAAATTAGAACTGATCGTTGGGATCTAAAGTGGGTGCGAAAAGCAGCCTTACAGCAGGAAATCATTCAGAAAATCCCCCATGAATTTATAATGGTTTTTTAAAGAACGGCTGATCAATGAAAAGAAAATAAAAATTAAGGAACATTTTTTGTCTAGAAATATGAATCAAAATGAAAATTTAAAAAAAAATGGAAAATAGATTTGATGTACCATGTCTATCTGTCAAGATGTCTTTATTCCAATTTTCTAGCAAGTTTTCTACATCTCTGTCTCTTTTTCTCTTTCACTCTGCTTCGTGCATCTTTGTCGATAAAATCAGTGTTGCATTAAACCCATTGGCCAATGCATAACTCATGAGTCAGGAAAAAAATTCATGCATAAAAATTGATACATTATGAAATTACTTTTTTCTCTAAAGTTACTACGTGTTGATAATTTTTATTTTTCTCACGTAAGTATAAAAAAAAAAATTACCATTATTATTAAATATTATTTACTTTAAAATATTAAAAATATGAGTTTGACAATAGATAAAAGCAATTGGATTTACAAGTGTGTAAAACAATACTTCAACTTTATTTTCAAATTGTAAGTATTGTTATCATACCAAACAAGTTGATGACAATCAATATTAAACTGGTAATTACTTTTTTCATGTAAATTTTCTATATAACATAATAAGTCCATTTACTCATGTGCAAACATAAAATTATTGAGTAAGCTTACAACTGAGCAACATGTATGACATTTCATCCCTTCGAACAAAAATAGAATGAATAATAAAGCTCCATGTAACTAATTGATACCATCAAACTAATTTACAACTATCATCATTGCTACTTTAAATAGCATAAAGCGTCAACAAACACATCAATAATCAATGCAAAATGTCTAGTATCAAATCTATTTTGCATTTTCTACGTATTTTTAATAATCTTAGTGTTGTTTTAAAAATAAAATAATTCATCTTTCTACACCTTCCAATAAACTAGATGTCATCAATGAGGCATCATGATTATTGCATCTTTTGGTGATGATGTTGATTGTCTCCCATCTTTTGACTCTATCTCTAGATTATAGATATGCAAAAACAACTGTACAATCTCCATTTTGAACGAAATAACCGGCTCATTTGAAGATCTAGATTTGTTTTCATGGCTCATGATGCATCTTCATACTGATAAAAGGTATTGCATTTGTTCTGAACATGGTAATAAGCTGATTATTTTTACTATGAATCAGTATGACAATGATAAATTATCGGCAAATTATCTCCATTATACTGCTCAAAAAATTGTCAAAAACAATTTGAGACGAAATTTATTTCAAGTTCCATTTAATGTTCTCCATTTGCTGATCAATTTTAGCATTTTTGGTATTATGAACACCTCATCATAACTTATATTATAAACGAAAACTTAGTGCAAAAATCACATTGGTAGAATTATTCTCAAAATGCTTCAATAGTCTTTATTATAATCCTGATTCAGTGTCTATTGAACCTTTATTTGAGATTTAAAAAGGTTTAGTGGACTTCCAATATAGCAATAAACTTCACATCAGCAAGAATAAAGTCATGACAGTAAGGAAATATCAAGTATATGATAAACGATTTCCTCTTTGTGAAAAATTTGACTGGGTTTTAATGGCACATACTGAAAGAACAGTATATAATCGTTGGATGAATGGAAAAAGAAACAGATTGGTCAGTACTAGAGGAGAGACAAAAGATAAAATCACAAGCTAGCTACCATCCTATTCAGTTAAAAGATTTAAAGTTTGCTTTTATATTGCTGATAGTTGGACATAGTTTAGCAACTTTATTTGTTTTTTGTTTGAAACAATAAACAATCTTAAATACTTTAATTATCGAAAACCAACAAATATAAATAATATTGTTAGATTAAAAAATTCATTTATAAGATGATATTGGGAATTGATTACTTATTTAACACAAACCGACATGACAAGACATTTTGAAGTGTTTGCAATGAGTTTAATTAAATATTTATATCAAATTAAATTTTCATTGATTATAATGTACAATAGATGTTGCTAAAGTTAATGAATGTGTAATTATTTATGCACACCTGTTTGACATACATACACAGTTGACATGTTTTTTGAATAAAGTTTCTTTTCAGAATTAAATATCTACCTAGTTGAGATTTTTAATATAAAATACGATAAACAATGAAGGTAAACTCGAATTAATTTCACTTAGTCCATTTTATGATTAAACTCTAGCTATTTCAATGCTCTGGGAATTAAATATCAAAATGCTTAAAATAAATTGCAAATATTAAAAAGTGATCACATGTATCTGATCGACGATGTTTTGTTTTTTACAATTAATTTTTTTTGTAGCAAATTATTTTTTTCACCGTGAAAATATTTCTGGTAGTAATAGAAAATGATTAACAATAATTTAATATTGTAAAGATCAATTGAATTTTGTTTATAACAATTCAATTTTCCTGTAAAGTTGATTGTACAGACCTTGAGGGTCACACGAATAGTACGTTTAGTTTTTTGTAGAGGTAGAGACGTGCAGACGACCGTTAAAAGGGCATGAATCGTAATTGAGCGGAAATGGAATTCGGATAGCACAGGCTGTCGAATGGAGGACGTGAGAAGCAGTGAAGAAGAGAACTAGGGTTTTCGGTTGGACAGCGAGAGACGTCTTCACAAATATGTCGAGATACAAGCTCAATATGTGCAGACGGTCTACGTTGGCATGACCGTAGATCCCGGTGTAGAATACAGAAGGGGGTGTAAGAGAGGTAGGGTGAAGCATCAGGGGGAGAAGGAGAGGGTTGACGCCACTAGCCTGTAACTCTATGCCTCTCCAAGCTTCGATCAATAGAGACGGCACTACATTGGGTGGCATGCAGCTGACTAAAATCAGCTACGAGTAGGGTTGACTCGGAGGGTGTGATCGTTTACGACTTCTCAACTGGAAGAATCAACTCCTAAGTGAACATTTATTTGCTTTCATTCATTTTATATTTATTTTCTCTACCCTTATTCAACTAATCCGCTAATGTACCTCTTTATTATTCATGTGAATCCTTTGATACATCTTTTTTCCAGAAATAATCGGTTTTTTCTCTATTGAAACTTTGTGAATGTGTATCGTGAAAACGATTAGTTTTCAAGAAAAACTTCTTATCACATTTTTTTTCAATCAAATATTTTTTTCTCTACACAAATAAGATTCAACACTTTTTCAAGCATATATTTTAAAACTTTTTCTATATTTATTTAAACAAATAATTAATATTTTATTTTAAACAATATAAATTAATTATAAATTCTCTTAAAAGGCTTAAGATATTAAGAATAACTGACAGCATTCTAGAGAAAAAAAATGAAATAATTAAAAAGAAAGCATTAGAAAAATAATAATTAAATAAAAAAGGATATTAAATAAATAAAGAATTTCGAGAGCATTAAAGTTAATTAAAACCAAAATCTTCCTTAGTTGTCAGAATATTTCAAGATAAATAGTTAATGAAGGAACGCATCAAGGTGATTACTAAGAGCTTGGTATGCACCCAGGATAGCAGCAAGGGAGCTTGTTGATGAGTATAAGCATCAAGGTGTCTTAAAGGGGTTGAGAAGGTTGAAGCAGACATCACTTGGGACTTAAGAAGTAGCAGTATAGTGTCCTAGGAATTTACTCGTGCCATCTTTAGCAACAGCAGTAGCAGGAAAAGCCCAAGGGCATGGCGAGTATAATTGGACGAAGGCGCTTGTAATTGCTTTGTTAAGTAATTAGTCGGTCCGTTCGGCACGAGCCGCGCTAATTCCGGCAATTTGATTTTAAAGCTTGCCGCTGGTTATGCTTTATAATTATAGTTTTGCATGTGGGAATAGTAAAAGATGCAGTCAACTAAAGCTAATGTTCATGCATACTAATGCTAATAAATCGAATTTAGCGCAAGCTCATTTTTTGGATACTGTATTGTTGATGGTGAGATTCAAATGAGGTTAAACTGTTAAAATCACATTTAATGGAACCAAAGAGCGTGCCAAGTAAACATTCAATAGATTCAATTCATTATCTATTCATTAAATAAATCTTGGAAATGGAATTGGTGAAAACAAGTTCTAATAATATATGCAATATAGAGCATTGATTTTGTTCCATTTTGTGAAATAGACCTTCCAGAATAACACTTTGGTTTAATAGGATATATTGTGCCAGCTAAAATTGGTGGTATGATAGAACCAGTATATTTTACTTCATCATTTCTTGAAGTGAAATCATCATTTTGGATGAAGAAAAAATAAAAATTAATACAAATCCACTGACTTATTTTATCAACTGCTATACATATGTGCTATTGTTGGTCAATGATACGTGTGGAAGGTAATCCGGCAGAAAGGAAAATCTGAATGAGGTTTTTTAGATACCTCCAGAGGGTGAATGCGAATGTTCTAATGGCTTTGTTGCTAGGACACTTGTGAAAAATCACAACTCGTGGCCCATTTTCTACACACAGAATGTGCAGCAAGCTGCTTCGGATAGGATTACGTATAGTCAGTAGTAGTTGGATCGATCTAAGTCACGTGCGCGGTGTTGCGCTGCGGTTGCGATTCACCAGCTCGCCTAGCAACAGCGTGTGGTCGCTTTAATCTTCAAACACTTCGATGAAATTCGCCCGTCTACCATAATCTTAGATTTATGATGCAACATTTACATTTAGTACGTGAAAGAGTTGTAATTATCTGCCAAAGAAGTTTATTTATTTATCATTAATTAATGTTTCAATTTATCAACAAAACTCGTTGCTCTTTCCTGTAAGTTTGGTCCAATTTAGTTTGTCGCTGTTAATATTCCAAGAATAACTGGTTATTTTCAATTTCAAATTGATGTTGATACTTGATGAAATCAGTTTACTCATCATGATATGAAATTTACGAGCCAATGTTCGGAACAGAGTAATTAATTTTTGTGAGTTAAAAATTAATAAAGTTCTCTCATGCTTCTCTGCTTATTAAAGCTATTAATCTTTAATGATTTGACGATGATTTATGGGTATTGCAACGTTGGATCAATGCAAACGACGGTATTGGAGGGTACAAAACATTTTTTAGACAATAGTTACATATATAATGAGTTTAAAAATACTTGATCGACCGTGACACCTAAAATAGATGCTGGACCTTTACTTAGACTTCCAGCTGATGGCAATTTATAGACCCAAGTATTGCCTCATCAAATCATCCAATTAGGCACCCACATTCCATTGTTTGTCTCACAAAGCAAAAAGTGTACGCTTGATTAACCACCTACTAGCTTTATTTTAGGCTTTCCATTATCATCAAAGATACACTAAATTTTATAAATAAAAAAAAACTAGCAATTATTAAACATGAAAAAAACTTCCAAGTTATTTTTAATTCCTAAACTTGATGTAATGATGATTAAATAAATGGAACATCAATGAGAACATGATTTCTTTGAAATCAATAAATACCAGAAAAGGTTCCTGTAAAAAAAGTAGAATTCAAAATATTTCATGCTGGCATATACCATAGATTTTTCAGTTCAATTTGAATTTTATCCTAGTATCATCACTCACTATAAATCTCTAGGATTGACAAAAGCTATAGTAAATGTTACTTTATTGGATTGTTGGAAAAATATTTGGTTTCTCTTATCACTTGCCAATGATTTTTTAGATAAAAATCCTGATGATATATTGATTGGATTATATAAGATATTCTATCATCACGAAGATCATGCATGAGTTGGTCAATTGATGCTTCAATTGAAAGGCAAAAAAGGGTCTCACATCATGAGTTTTTGCCTTCATGCATCGAAACGCAGATGGTAGAAGAGCATGATTAGCTTATATGAAGAGTATAAAAGGCAAGTCAGTTGAAACTAAGCGCGTTCAGTGTACCAAGACGTGATCTGTCTTGCGATCGAACGTCCTCGATAGCGTAATATTCGTTTACAAATCCCATTTTAGGTCCTTGGTAGAGCCCCTTCTTCTTTCTTATTGGTATAAAAAGATGTCGCAACCGGAACAAGCTGGCAGTGTGATCTACGACAAGGATATGTCAACTTCGAAGAATAGCTCATCATTGCGGCTGAATCAAGAGGGCGCGGTGAGCCAAGAAAGAGATTGGATGGATCACGATACGGATTCTGAAATCAGTGAAAATGACTTCCTCACTAAAGGTGCCTTTCTACTTACACCTAGCCATGAACTCACAGTGGAAAAAGCTGCTACCATTTGTGACAAAATGAACTTCCGGTAAGAGTATAATTACAATACTAAAAAAATATGTTGCTTTGTTGTTTTCCATCTTTCTTGTGATATTGTTTCCTATTACGCTTTCTAACATTCAAATATATTATATTTTTAGAGTTATTTATTTGTCTGAATAAATGAAAACATGATAAAAGATTCAGAGTAAAGTACTCATAAAAAACTTTAGATGTCTTTCTTATTAATTAAATAATTATTAACAGTTTTAACTACTTTCATAATTGCAGCTAAAACATTTCTGCAAAGTCTCGTGCACTGACAATAAATCTGAAAGCTTAAGTGCAATTTAAAGTTACACATGTTTTATGACACTTGATCTTAGTTGATATGTCATATGGATTTCGAGAATCCTCTTAAATGCTAGGCAATTCCGAGCCATTTTGTTCTGAGAATCCAGGGATTCTGATCGCACGAGTGATTGACGTGATCACTCGGTCGATTTGCGGGATCATCTTCAGGTCGTTCCGCTTGCTTCTCCTCTTCCTCTTCAATCTTACACAATTTCAACGTCGTTCATTCGTTTGCTCGTTCAATGGCAAAGCTATACCTTGAGTCTGAGCACGATAAGTACGACGACCATTCGTAAGAAAACGAACTTCCGGTGAATCCTGAGCTCTTCAAATTCCCCTCCTGACTGCTCTTCATTCTCTCTAGAACCAAGCCTAAATTATTCCACCTTCTTCCTTCTCCTGCGCCACTCCTGCTGCCACTTTCCATCTCCACTGCCTACATTTATGCTTTCATTCTTCTTCTCTTTAAGATCTTCCAGTCTAATAATGTGTGTTCTTCAATCCTCTTTAAAACTTGTAACAAACCACCTTGATTACATGTTACTTCTGATACTATCACTGTCCAATTAAAAAAAATTTTTTTTTTATCAAACCAAATTTATATTTACAGTTAATTCAATAAATAATCTGTTGGATTAAAAAAAATTCACATCCCAACATTTTTTCATCGAATTTATATAAATTAATTTCTTTCAATAATTGAATTGAATTCCCACAAAAATTCAGAATAAATTTTTTTACATAATTTCTGCATTTTCGTTCTCATCCTTCAACATATTTACTTATTCCTCGCTCCCCTCGACCCCTTTTCCATCAACTAATAAATGCATGTTCTCAAGACCACTTGAAGCCTGATAAGGACTTACTCATGCTGATAGGACATGAAGCTGTTCCACTTTCCGCCCAATTCAAGAGGATTAGGGTGCTGAAGCGAAAGCTCGCACTTACTAGGGTCATCTTAAAACTTTTCTCTGTTTCAGAGGAGCTTTCTCTTTAACCAAGACAGCGACTGGCATTCTCTTCAAGTTCAGTAACATCGAGGACTTTCAAGCGGTTTACAAGAAGGGTTTTCATAAAGTAACTGGTGCCAGATTCTACAAGAAAGTAGCCATTCCTTGTCGACCTGCGAAGATTTTTACTGTTTATGTCCTGGATGTTCCTGAAGAACTTCCTGAAGACGACATCAGGCACGCTCTCTACAAGTACCGTTCTATTGTTGAAGTCACTAGACTTCCACTCAACACTGCAACTGTTTGTAAGTCATTTCAAGTTTATATGAAAATTTTTCTCAATGTATCTACACAAAGAATAAAAATATTTAGAATTGTTTTGTATCATATTGCTTTTCTTTTATCAAGTGCAGTGATAGTCATAGATTCAGCTCCAAAATTTTATTACAATAAATGGATGAATGTTGTTATTTTTGATAGTATTTTATAATTCAATTGAACAACTCACATGGACAATTATAATTATATTAATAAGTTTGTACATTGTTGTTACAGTAAAAGCTATCAACGACAAACTCAAAAGTGAAACTCAAAATAGCAACGAACCTCCAGTAATTTATACGGGACCGCCAGTTATTAGGGTAACTCTAGCTAATGTTGAAGAAACTTCTATGCTTCTAAGTCGTGGTCTTGATTTCTATGGTGCTACTTATTTCCCAACTGAAACTCCACATCCCATCAGCCCGAATTTGACCAAATATAAAAACAACAGGTGGGTTAGACTAATTAAATATCAAGGTTCTAATAAACATCAACAACCAAGAGGTTATCTTGTACTAAAAATAATCTTGGTGCTTCAAGCAAAATTGAAATGTCTCTAGTAATAGAAAAAAATTATACAACTCTGCTTTTAAATTAATCCTATTTTTTAAAGAATTAATATTATTTTTTAGAATGATATTTTTTGTTATCAATTGAAGATATTCCAAGTTCATCTAAAATGCCAAGAGAATTTTTCGTATTACTTCTTTTCATTGGAAATAGATTGCAAATTTTTTTTTCCATTTTAATAGTTGGAATACTGACAAATAAACTATCGAAGTAGTTTTTTTTTACAAATTACATTTTTCCAATAAAATAAGCATTTGAAAATACCACAATTTCATAGTTCAATTTAGTGAAGCTTATTTTTTTTTTATTATTTCTGATATTCCGATAATCAAATTTCCATTTCCTTGACAGGTGGTTGGAATTGGCGGCTTTGGGTGCTGGCCAACGTGTCCGAGATTTACTTCCAGTCTTCGATAATGCCGGATTTACGAAATTGCCACCACCAGCGTGTCGGGTGATCAAACCACAGAGAAATTGACATCACATGCTTTTTCTTTACACTTGACTACCAAACCTTTTTCTGTATAGCTATATCTATCTTCTGACTTGATAGCGTTGGAGACGCATAATGCGAGACAAGGCAACAATTTGTGGAAACGAATAAGAGAGAAAGAGACAATTAAGGTTGATCGTTCATTTTCTCTACCATCTTATCGATCCATGCCCAAGAGAAACTAGAGAGTCGTTTAACTGTTCTTGACAAGTGGCAAATAATTAGCTATAGTTCCACTTATTCTTATTCTTCATCCACTCTTTCTTCAATGATCTTTTTTTTCTTCCTCTTCTTCATCTCCTCTTTATCCTCCTCTTCAATACCTTTTTTTTTCTCAATGATCAACAATATGAAAGTATATCGATCAATGAATATTTATAAACTTCATTTGCAACTTATTAATTTGCCAAATTAACCGTAAATTTTGGTGATTAATTAAATTATAATTTACTAAAAATGGTGTTAAAAATATTTTTACCTTCATTTAAACTAGAAAATTATTATCAATCACTGTTTGATGTTTTTTTTGTGATTTTTGTTAATTAATTAAATATATTAAAGTTTTATAATTTTATAATATTGTTGAAAATTAAAATAAAAAATAAATTATTA
This sequence comes from Chelonus insularis, assembly GCF_013357705.1. Lineage (NCBI taxonomy): Eukaryota > Metazoa > Arthropoda > Insecta > Hymenoptera > Braconidae > Chelonus > Chelonus insularis. The sequence goes on from NW_023276776.1 coordinate 3,427,194, forward strand.
TATTATTAATTATAATGATGATAATGGTGTTCAATAAAAACATTTTGTAAGCAATATTTATTCAAGTAAAAATAAAAATGAAAATTTTCTTGAATTTTCTCGAGAGCTGGTAGTAATTAGTAGTTAGCTAGCCGCCACCTTTGCCAACAGTAACAGGGGTTCTGTAAGTGCTTATCGTTCTCTTGGCAATACTACTAACGATACATTCGCAAACTCACGTTTATCGTTACTTGCCTGCTATTTCCGGTATGATGTTGGCAAGGAAAGAGAAGGGGGATGAGTTTGGCGTGCAAAAGAGGTAGAAAGCAACCTTCTTAACAACTCTTGCAATCGTAACTATTATTTCACTATTGCATCTTTTTCTTATATTTTCTCCTTTATATACTTTTCTCTAGTTATTTATTTTTTTCTCTTTCTACAATAATTCACAACAATTATTTACTTTTCCAAGGGCAATGTGAATAATCACTACACTACAATTCCGTGAAAAATTTCAAATATCATAGTAGTTAGTTCAATGAAATGAAATTTTTTATATTCCATGCATTATTAACAAAACAGTTACTGAGGTAATTCAATCAAAAATTTTTTAGCAGAATGTTAACAAGATTGATAAAAAATTATTTATCTTCAAACAGATTAAAAAAAAAAATTACGAGATATTTTATCGCTTAAATTCCATTTGATCATAACAATTTGTAGAATAGCTTTTAAAAAATTAATTAAACGAATATCAAATGATAAAAAAATACAAGTATACTGAGTATAATTGAAAATGTTTCCAATGTAAACAACTGAATAGATCGAGAAAAATTTATTTTTTCATTTTTAATTGTCAAAAATTATTGAAACAACAAGAATTGTATAACCAAGTGAATTCCATTTATCATAAATCAGTTGAAATATAAACTCATTTCCAAGTTTAACAAATGTTCCCTCAAAAAATAAAAAATCGATGCAACGTCGAAAGACATAAAAGATAATGCTGATAAAAAATGTATATAGAGCACGTGTTAAGCATGTTGGCAGCACTCATGAGTTCTTTAGGGATACGAGAGGATTGACGTACCAGGTTGGGATGACGGAAGAACAAGGGAGAGTTGAGTTAAAAGAAGTAAAACATAGTATGTATGAAGTTATGTGAGATCTGAATATTCCAAGCGTGCCTGGTAAGCGTCTCTCAAGTATTCTCACTTTGAAGCTTGCGTTCCTAATCGCAACTGAGTCATCTATATTATCACGGATGAGAAATACTTTACTTTATTCAACCTGTCCTTCATTCCTCTATACAATCTACACCTCACTTTCATAGTAATTCGTGACATATATTGCTAGAATGGTACAATAAACATTAATTAATATGTATAGATGTCTAAATACATGCTTTGTGCATCTTATTCAGGTAAAAATTATCTAGAATGTCAATATGATTTTCTTTTTATTAAAAACTGATATTAAAAAAAATATTACATCATTTTTAAATTAAAAAAAAAAAAGCTTTAATTATTTAGATAATCAGGTTGGAGCAAAAAAGAAATGCTAAAAAATCATTAAGGCCAAATAAGGCTTGACAACCTGATATGACCTTCATGATCAATTAAATAAGTCTACTGATCAGGGTCAGATGACTCCAATCAGTAGACTGTGGTAACACATATATTTTTTATCTGGCAAATTCAATCTCTGTTGCAGAAATTTAAAGATTTAAGAAAGCAAAGAATTCTTACGGAAATTTATCGGTTTTATAAATTTTCATGTCGGGGATTCGAACTCACGACCACTAGCATGTACACTCTGAGGAATGGTACGTTCACCCACTTGTCTATCTAAACGATTGATAAATTAGTACGAAAATATATTGATAAGCTAAACAAGAGGTAAAACTGAACCAACAATTTAGAATATTGTATGAGTCATCCTAAAAGAAATGTAAAATAGACTACCTGTTAATGTAAACAAAGTGAGTCTCGTAAAGATAAACACGATTGGAAGATGTAAATAACAATATTATCAAAAGTATATGCATACATACATTTATATATACTTTCAAATTCTACCAAGTAATGAAGTTTCTATTAAATAAAATTCGTATTCATTGTTGCATAAAATTGATGAATAATGAAATTAAACTGTTATTAAATAATAATTATTTCATTCCTATAATTTTATACTCATCGTTTTTATTTTTTTTTTTAAATCAATTTCGAGGTTCAATTATTTATTAATGAAAAAAAATTGAAATTTTGATTTCTTCAACTTTTATTGATTTCTATTGACATCCTTGCCAATTATTATACGCAATACTTGCCAATGATTACACATTTAAATGATTTAATCTCTAAAATTTGACTGGTAATCCAATTAAAACCTCTCATTAAAATTTAAATAGTAGTTATAATTGAAAAGTTGATAAAAATAATTTTTAATCAATAGCTAATAATTCATTATTAAAATTTCACTGTCTTTAATGACTATAATTCAACGATGAACGACGTATTTATTTAAAAAAGTAAAAGGTTTTTGTTACAGTCTGATTTAAGTTAAATTTTAGATGAGCTTTTTTTATAAAGATATATAACAGAATAACTAAAATGCCATTTTTTTGAATTATTACGACTTATGGTCTTTTATTTCAGCTAGATATTATCCATCACAACGGTTGGCCTGAAGTTAACCTAAAATTTTTATCAGCTTCGAATTATTAGGAGTGTCAAGGGGTACTGGACTATCACGGGAATTGCATGATGAATCGTGCGATGTATCTAGGTTATCCGTGGCAACCGGCACGGAATAGATGGAGGGTACGTGACGGATGAACGGGAAACCGATGCAAAAGGACGTAGGGAAGCAGACAGAGATGGAGGTAGTGAGATAGGAACAGAGGGTTGAGTTTAGTGGCAAGTGCAAAGAGACTAAACCACCCTCAGAGAGAGGTATTACCCACAGAGCATGTGTACATCTATATAGTCGAGACTTTGATACCCATACATATTTATGTTTAGCTGAGCTATCTGGACAATATATATTACGGATTATTCTCACAATAAGTTGCAGACTATCCAAGTATTACAAGTCTCCAAGAATTGCACATTTTGTGCAGACATGTTTTAATTAAAATTTATTCTAAAGTTTGTCAAAACAACTTTATCAAATACACTTCCGGCGTAATTAAAAAACTCATCTTTTCATTGATTACACTACAAATCTACATGCTTACTGAAATATTATAATATGTTGATGGTGATCAACATTGAACATACTTAGGTATTTAATTAGTAAACACTTTAAACATTCTATTAATATGCACTTGAATTTTCCCGGATATGTAGTGTATTTCCGGGTAGCAATTTAAATCCGGTTCTGAACATGGTAGTCACTTTTTAAACACGCTCAAGTGAATTAAAAGTGACTACAATGCTATTCAAATGGGTGACGTCATTTAAAGCAGTTTAAGTACATGGAAATAAAATACTTCCAAATTTAAAATTCGTAGTATAATTGGTAGAGAAAAAGGTAGAATTATGAATCATTTTTAGTTTTTACTAAATCATATAATACTCAATTGAATTATCACCAATCATTACTTCTTGAAGTTTCTGTCCATTGCCAAGAATTTATTTCCCAATATATTTGAGAGTTAGCTGATGGAAAACGCAATGTGTTCATTAAATTTACGAATGGACCATAATCTTACCCTCTCCTATAGTAATAGGAAAATTAGGATAATATGAATTGTTATTCAACTGAGACATAGCGTTTCTTTATAGTAAATAATTTTTTTGTACTTAATTAATCTTTTTTTTATAATGAAATGTATTTACTGTCAAGAAGTGTTGCAAGTAAGCTGTGTGATTATTGCTGAAACAATTCATATCAGCATAATAGGAATAATTTTCTGTTGAACGTTCCTTTGAAATAGTGACGAACGAAAATTCTTAAGGAGGGCGAAATTTTAGATATTTCAAGTTAAATAATTTTCATTCAGCGGAATTTAATTAGAGAGACTAGAGAGAAGCTGGAGTAATCAATTTATGCTGTCTCAATATAACAGGAGCCACATTGTCTTTATGATCACAATTAGATTAAGATTTCGTTGCGGTGTATTGATTAAACACGTACTAACACATGCAAAGGATGGCCATATAAGTCTATCTATGAAGATTATTAGAAAGTGTTGATAAGAAAGTAACGCAGAAAGTTGACGAGGACAGCAATGAGGGAGTTCAAGTGAATCTCTGGCTGGATATGAAGTGGATAGCGACAAGAGAAAATTGTCTCGTCATCGTTTAATCTATAATCCGCTTGCGTCACGGGTGACCATGGGAACCAACCAGTCAGTATCGATATAAAGTCTTTTCTAGAAACTTGAGAATCTAGATGAAAACCACAGCTGATCAAATTTCAACCATTCTTTTAAAAACATTTTCTATTAAACTCCGGTTTTACTTCATGAAAAGAATTATTCATTCCTCTAGTCTAAGTTATTTTAATAAGAGCAAAATATTTTAAATAGATTAGCCTCATTATTATTGAGATATATTTTAAATATTTATCTGTTTTTGTCATACATTATTTTTCCTTTAAGAAAAATTAAATCATTATTTTTTAATTTTTACTTTTTTATCAATGTTTTGTTATATAATAAATAAAATTAAACTTGTAATAATTTCAAAGGTATTTCATGTTTCATTAAACTTTGAGAATCAAATGAGCTACTTGAATTTGAGTATTATTAAGTGCAATAATAATTCAATCGATTGCTGTCAATAACTGCAGATAAATGAAGGATAATTAAATAATTATCAAGTTCAATTTAATTTTATCTGTAAATAATTTGCATATTTATTCTCATGAGGCAACAAAAAAATATAAATGGAATTTTTTTTCATTTATATACTTTGTATGAGATTTTTTTTTAGCATTAAAAATAAAACCCTAGTTTAAAAGTTTTTTAACTAAAGTAATTTTTAGAATATGTTCTTCTTTCACTAGTTGAATAGAAAAATCCTTTTAAGATATTAAGCCAAATATTGAGCTCCTTTGTACCATCATTCCTAATCAAGAGTTTAATTGTAATAACATTTAGGTAGTTAATGAATCAAGATAAACTTGGAAGTTCATACGACACTGTGAGATGTTAAAAATGAGTCAATCGTTTCCGAAAACAAGCTTAGAGCATTCAAAATACGAAAAAAGTGTGTATTTTCAGTAAAAAGTGTGGATAAAGTTGGAGAGAAAGAGAGAGAGAGAGGATTGATGAATATTCAGCATGACAGTGGCACACAGTTGCAAGAGTATAGAGAGTAGGAAAGTAGAGAAGGGTAGAATGTAAGTACAAAGAGGAGAAAAAAAGATTGAGGATAGAGGAAAAATGGCTGCCGTGACGAGGAAGAAAATATCCTGACGTTAACGCAATTAATTTACCAGGAACTTTACATTTTAATATTCATCCTCTAGCTTTTCCCTACACCCACCATTTATGGTGTTCTCTTCTAACTCTACCTCTCCTATTCGCTTTCTTCATCTCCTCATGACTCATTCCACCATCCATTTCTCCAATTTTGCCATCCCTTTCTCTCCATCACCGTCCTAGTCTCTCGTTTTCTTCAAGTATCTCAGAGATGAGTTTGCCCGAGAAATTCCAACCCCTCTCTATCCACCTCCATTTTCTGTTCGTCTTTTGCAGTTAGATGAATCCACGCTTTAATTTAAATCAAACTTTAAGCTGTTATGCAGAACTATGATAGCAAATAAACTTAAGAATGGTTGTATTTCAATCTACAATAATCCTACAGTTTCCAATAAAATTTCGTAGACATTTCACTGCTTATCTTTTCATTTTATTTCATTTTCGAGACTAAACTATTTATTTATTTTTTTTTTTCTGTTACTTAATCTCAAAATAAAATTTGTTTTATATTATGTTTGATAACAAATTTATTTAATACTATTTTTTATTGTGTATATCATTTGTCATGTCAAATTAAATGAATTTGAAGAAAATACTTTGTTCCATTAAGGTGAGAAAAACTTTTCCTTACCGACGGTAACAAGTATTTCTAATTATTTTTACTCCTTTATTACACGAAAATGTAAAGCTAGAGCGAAATGAATTATATTTGAAGATATAATTACATAAAGGAAAAAAAAATGAATGAGAAGAATAACATTCTTTACTCCAATGGATTTTTAATGAAATTTACTTGAGACTTCTAGATAAACAACAAAATCCAATAAAAATGATAAATTTTAATTTATAGAACTGTTTTCAATTCCTTGTTATGCACTTTAAAGATAGTACAGAGAGTAATAAAATGCGAGTGAAGTAGTCCTGAGGGGGAGAGTGAGAAAAAACGAAAAAAATTCACAGAGAGCGCGAAGAAAGACGAGCGTACGAATTTTTCGCATTTTTCACGAAAACTTTTCTCCGGATCGCGCATTCTACTCTTCCTTCCTCACATCCTTCATTTAAAGTTACTCTTGAAACTGGACTTATTCTTTTCTACATCCTTCTTTTTTTTATTACTTTTTTTTGTCTCTTCTCGTGACACAGGCTCGTGCATTCTATCTTTTGTTTCGTTCCTTTTTCCTCTATATAGCACCCCTCGGAGATTCACCCCTTTGATTTCTTCAGCCTGTTGCGACACTTTGTGTTGGCTGAATTTACACCAAAGTACATACCCGGCCCCTGTCCTTATGGCCATCTCGAGTGCCCTTAAAAAAAGAATTCCAATTGTCGTGCCATATAACCCACACCCCAACTTTACTCTTTTTTCTAAAGACATTTTGTGGTTGGGGTTAAACTTTTTTGGTTGAAAAAAATTATTGCTTCGGCTATTCTACATTTAACCTGTTGCCCCAAAAAGATACATATCACAATTGATCTCAAAGTCTCTAAAAATACTCCAATTATCTTATTTTAATGTTCTTTAATATTGTCAAATTTATTTATAACTCCTGATGCATTCGTTAAAGGTCTAATTATAATATACATGTATTTGAGTTAAGATGTAATATATAAATGTATTTACTCAAAGTTTAATTTCCAATTTAATCGATATAATAATTAAGTACATTCAATGTTTGACTGTCATGCACAAATTATATCACCTTAAAAAAATTTTTAATTCTTTTTTAAATGTGTTCAAATCTATAATTTGTTTATAACAGTTCTGCATTAAATCTACTGCAGGAGATGTATTGTTCTACATGCTTTCATTTGCAGTGTACTGGGGAAAAAAATTGTGAACTCAATAAAATGTTTCATCAAATAGTCTCAATCAATTATCAAATTGACTCGAAGAATAAATTGTCAATTTAATTAAACAATGAATTATTTTGTGGAAATCAAAATAAAGACAAGTATATTTTTTTCTAAACCATTTATAATTCTATTGAATTAATAAAAAAAAAAAATCAACTAATCGAAAAATCAATTGCAACTATTCAGTCAGATATTTTATTTATCAGAATAAATTTTTTTCACAGTGTAATCATTCAAAAAACATCTCTGATTGAAAACCAATGATGAATATAATGATTATTAATAGTCATTACATTGATTATTTCATAAATAATCTCTCTGAGATGCCTTTCAAATAAGATAAATTATTCACTGCAACAGTAGCCATTTATAATAATTATTATGTAAATAATGTTTGTTTCAGTAACCAACCGATATGAAATCATTAATAAAAGTCTATAGCACAGATTTTTTCTCAAACAATCGCTTGGAGTATGATTTACAATCTCAGTAAGTCGTAGCAGCCTCTTAGAAACATCGAACAACCTCTTACCTCATCTTCTTCAAGCTTATAAGCGTTCTCTCTTTCTATCCTTCTCCCTTACTCTTTAGCACACCTCTAACTCTTACACCCCACTCGCATGTATAAGTTACGAGCAACGTGCCTTACAAAACTCGACAATTAACGTGATCTATTGCATGGGTGTAATAACGCTATACATTTGCCCAGAGTTTAAACTATTTTGTTGGAATAAAAAGTAATGGTAAAAAATAAGGGTTGTAATTAGAATGATTATACTCTTTTTTACTTATTTCTATGATTAAACAAATTTATTTATCAACAAATCAAGATAGGATATAGTGCATCACTTATTACTTGGAAATCATAGAAGAAGAATTGAATTTTCTTGAAAAAAAAAATTGAAGTGTATTATTGTAAAAATAAAATATACGATTCTAATTTAATAGTAAAAAAATCTCAAGCCAAAGAAAAAAACATGACGAAAGTATGAAAAAGTAGTAATGATAGAATGGAGAAGTAATGAATCCCACTGGATTGATAATGTTGATACGGAGGAAGAGAAGACGAGCAGACGATGAGAGGAGAAGAGGAGAGAAGAGGGTAGAAAGATTTAGCGTATCGAATGTAAACGTTAATGGCCAATATATCGTAGCCATTAATTCGAGCGCATAATTACTCGACTCATGGCGATACATAACGTCGAGACAACAAAGGTTTGATGTGACATAGTTGACTGATCACATCCTATAAATATATCTTATTTTTTTCACCTAAATCACACTCAAATAAATTTTACTAGATTCAGTCTCAAATTAATTGTCTAATTTTCCACACGCAAATAAATGAATTAATGACTGTGGCATTCATGCGTTTTAACTATTAATTAGGTTTCATTAATGACTGTGCTATAAATGAGTACAGTAATAATGTTGAAAACAAAATAAGCATGAAAGATGAACATTCAAATATATATCTTTAGAATAAAAAACTTGTGTATAATATTTCTATATATGCACAAGATTATTATATTTAATAAATTGACGATTGCAAAAGCTACATGAGTAAGTGTAGTAAATCTGATCTGAAAAGACGAGAAAGTTGATATTTTCTTGAATTATAAGACACAAGGGAGAAGGTACGACCCCTAATTGTAAGGTAATACCACAACTAACTAAATTTTATACTCCAGGATCGAATACTCGTTCAATTTAATTCTAACAATTAAAATGTAACTTACAATTAAAGAATAATAACCTTGATAATAAAGATAATTATTATTATTATGTTTAATTAAATTTTTACTCTTAAAATGGAATAGTAATTATCACTGATAGTAGTAGTGAAATAAAGAATATTCACCAACACATTTTTCGATAGATGAGTATCATCATCCAGCCATTTTCCACAACTGGACTTACATTAGTTGCTATGCAATAGACAATTCCTAAATGATGACACTATAACTGTCAGTCTAAGTGTGTTATTTTAATACACCAATTCATCTTATAAGTGACATCATATTTATATGACGTTATAGTTACGTTATTTAATTATTTTTCACGATTGGACTAATCATTGTAGGTAGCAATCAATGTTAGTCTAGTCGTGGAAAATGACTGGATGATGATACTAATCCAAGAATATCTCATATAGGAAGTTACGTTATTAATTAATTTAGTTCATATTTTTCATTAGTTACACATAGCACATGAAAGTGATTCCTGACTTTCAGTGTAGCCTTTTTTATTTCTAATTTTTAACGCTTTTTATATTATTACTGTAAATTTATTTAATGATAACAGTCTAACGTCATAATATTATCAGACTATTGTTATCAATACTTTTCATGGAGTATATTTGCAGCAATGATATAAGAAGTGTTAAAAACTTTATCAAAAGAGGGCTAATTAAGGAAAAATATGAAATTAATTATTAATAAAGCCACAATAACTATTATTCAGGATTTTTTTTTACCTGAATAAATTTTCCATTTGTTTTTGTATCTATTTTAATTGTTTTGATATTCTTTGATAACAGATTTATCTTTGTAAATCAGTAGGATTGAATGTTTCCATAGTTTGTTAAAAATAATCATACTCACTTATTGTAGATTGTTAACGTTGGTAGAATTAATTGCTGAGACAAGGGTGGCTAATCAATCACTTTTTCATGCTTATACACTGCAATGTCACTTTTCTACACTAACCAGAATGTTGTAAAGCTCTGAAAAAATAAAATGAAATTAAAACCTTTCGTTTAAACAACAAATGTCTTTGTTTAAAAATATTGTTTATGTAAAGATTGATTGAATGTTATTTATCAGTTAAAAAATATTCACATATAATATAATAATTATCGTTAAGAGAAAAAATGAGAGTTTAATGAAAAGTCGTTGAATGAATTAAAATGAAATGATATTTCCAAAGAAAGTGAGGAAGGTGAAAACGATAATTAAGTAGTCTATTCATGATATAACTGTGCGATTGGTTCCCCTAGAGTAAGGCCAGATTCAAGCGACTTTCAAACAAACCTAGAACTCAATTCATTCGGAATTCAAATTACAGTGTGCGAGGTGAATACCGTGCAACCATTTTCCCCTCTTAGAATAGCAGCTCCCATAGTTCTTCTTAGAGATATCCCACCACTTTTACTCTCTCTCTTTCTATCTTTCTCTTTTCGTATCTTCAACCCCACTTTACAAAACCGCATCTCTGGAATGCTAGAGTGGAAAATACATCCACTCCTTATCGTGGTAATATGAGAAATTTCATTCGCTGAATGTGCAATATTGTTGAATTAAAAAATTTGCATTCTATGAAGAATTGGAGTATATTTTATATTTTTTTTTATTCATTATATATCCCGACTAAAATTTCTCCTCATCATAATAAATGAGAAATTATATTTTAAAGAACATTTATCATGACTTATTACTTCTACGAAGGCTTTTATTAATTGAATATTAATGTTTATAATTAATTTTTTCTTTCAATTTATTTTATAAATAAATACAAAAGAAATTTAAAGAGGAATTCATCATCATCTCAAATGAATTTAGATATTTTTTTTAAAATAAATATCAGAACAGAAAAATATTTTTGAAGGTTAAAGAATTTCGAAAGAATATAAAAATGAAAAAAAATAACATGAGAGTCGTTCGACTTTAATTTCAAACATTGCTGGGTACTTGTGGACTCTGAAGTAGTCTCGTTCATAGTAGCAAAGCCAGTAGACAATGTGGTATCCACTCGGGGATTGACAGGGTAGAAGGAAAAGCAGGTGAAGGGAGAAAAGATACTTGTCTGACACAACTCGGGTCTCCACTACTTGTAGGCTACACTCAAGTACATCAAGAAGACAAGTTGCATCATTTGCTGTAGTAGAAGGGAGAGTTCGAACTAATTACTGAACTCTCAAGCTTTATAAATATCCCTTGTGTTGAATGAAATTGAATAGAAATTCAAAAATTTCTTTATAGCTTTCTGTCAACTTATATTATACAACTTTTTAGTACAATCTTTTAGTCCCTGTTTACCCAAAATCAACAAACAAAGTTCCTCATTTCCTATTGTGCCTTCGTCTTTTAAACTTCTTTAATAAAAACTCATTTAATGGTTAATTTACAGCATTAAAAGAAGCAAAGAATTATGTAAATAATCCTACAAGAAGTACCAATAATGTTTAACCGATTAGTATGCTGAAGAACGTTTTAAAAAAGAAAAAAATTCCGTAAAGCGATGTAAAAAGTTGAACATAAAAATGTAAGGAGGAATATAAGTAGCAAAAGCCCATTTCAAGCAGCCATTCTATCATCAGAGTTCTGTCTGACTACGAACACTAGCACACAACTAAGACTACTTCAAAGACGAGTACGCAGTGTCTCAAATTAAAGAGGAACAACTATCCTACATCTTCTTCTTCTTTGCTCCACCCTCAACCCTCCATCTCTCGCCTGAAGGCACATATAGTAAAGACTTTCCTACCCATTTCTCTCTATCTATATCTTTCTGAATCCTCTCAGCCACTCTCATGACGGCTGTTGCTTCAAATTTAAGCTGCAGTCTAGTCTCTCTGAAGCTTTTCTCTACTTCAGATCCAACATTAAAGCGAACGAATGCCATTCGAATTATTTGAATGTCGAAAAGTGAATTACGGATAATTAAGACTAAGAATAGACTAATTTTATTCACAAGTGAACGTTTACTTATAAATACGTAATTAATTCATTAAAATATATTTCCCAGTCATTATTTTATACAATGACATCAAACTAAAGTCTTTAAACTGTGCCACTTCTCTTTTGATCCTCATTTTCATGAATAACATGCTTATTAAATTTATTCAGTTTATGTGTGAATATTTTCTCTTGAATTATTATTTTTAAATAATATAAATCCAAATATGCATTCATGTATTTTTATTTATTTTAAAGAATATTTATATCAAGTTCTGAATTGATACACCCAAAGAGACACTATTTTCCATACAAATGTTTACACTCCATTCCATCTCCTTTGGGATTTATTTTCAAAAAAATCCTTTCTATGTGCACCTCTATATTCTCCTGCGAGATACACATTCATTTAATTTCAAACTTCTATAACTACTGTCTCAAGGTGTGTGTAGCCAATCATGGAACTGTTTTATGCATACAATAAACAAATTTTATTTTATGTCTACAAGCGTAGTACAATATTTAATAAGCTTTATTTATATTTAATTAAACTTATTAACCCCGATATAATTTTTTATTGGCAAAAAAATAATAAAGTTATTAATTATTCTCCAATTTAAATCTTTCACAAATATTGATTTAAAGCATCTCGTGTGTTTGCTTGAGAAGATTTAAAAATCTTTCCTTGAAAATTCTCATCACCTACTGATTTTTTTGGTTTTATTTAAAGTTGTCTACAAAATAGATAAATGGATACTAATATTAGTGTAATTATTTAGCTTTTAAATTGATAATAAACTGGATATTTATTTAATATAATTGCAATGTTGATGAGAGATACCAAAATTACAATGAAAACATTCAACTTTAGTGACATTTCAAAAAAGTCTGTCGTCAATAGTATTTTTTCATTCGACATAAACAACACAATTTTTATTTCCACTCATTGTGCTGTAGAATAACTGAGAAGTTTTACCAGAATATTTGAACTAACTTTTGAAAGGCACTGTACATTAATTGAAACTTTTTAGTTAGTCAATGATTGATCAAATTTTATTGTAGTTAGGAATAGAATAAATTAAGTAAACAAATAGACTACTTTGTCAAGAGAAAAGATCAAAAGTGTTAAAATCATGATTGTCATGCATGATAATTTTTATTCGATTGAACAGCAACTATGGAGTGAATTTGAATGTAAGACCGACGAGATGAAGGTTAAACTATCACAAGGGAATATTAGCATATACATCAGACTATCGTTAAACATACAACATTGATGGAGCAGCATGGATACGATGTTGTGGCACAGGTTTAATCGTTTTATCGATAAATTCGGTCATTCGGTAACGTCAGCCGATAACACATATAACTTCCTGCTTATTCGATATTCTACTAAATTGTTATTTTTTTTCATTTTTTTTCATTCTTTTCCTTTTTATTATCCTGTCAATTCTATCGACGTAATTATATTTCCAGTGAAATTATTTCATTGAAAACTATATTTTTACCACAACCATTTTTACTTCAATACCGTTTCATCACACTGACAACTGTCGTTCGTCTACGACGATTTTCATTTCCACGTTTATTCTTTTTATAGGACCGTTAAAAGTTATGCCAGCCGCGACTCTGCAGTTCTACGTTTATGCCTGATTAAAATTTACCCCAAATAAGTCTCCACTCATCCCCTCATTCATTTTCCTCTGGCTCTAATGAGAAAAAAAAACGAGAAAATATGAAAGAAAAATTTCCAACTATTAAAATTAAACATAAATACCTTTTTTATCTCTGATGAAAAGAAATCAACAAATTTAATTAATTATAAAATCGTAAAATTTTTTAAAATTCATATTACTCTGTAATTGTGAATAAGAATGATGATATTTATAATTTCGTTTTAATAAAAGCCATCTAGTTTTTATCATAATAATAATAATATTACAATTTAATGAAATTGCTGGAACAGCTTCTTTGTTATAAGTTATAATTTTCGTCTCATCGTTCAATCAATAATAAGGTTCAAAGTGATAATGAAAAGGCTAGTGAGTAGAAAAATGTCTGTGAATACGGGGTTTTCTAAGAGCTGTGTATTTTTATGACAGAAGGAAACTTCTCTAGTTACACGACATTTGATGCCAGAGTGAAGAAAAATAGTTGGTACTTCTTGGCAATATATACTATACTGAGTCTATCTTTTTTCTGCTTTTTACCACTTTATATTTTTTTCCTTTTTGACCACCCTAACTCTCTCTCTCTCTCTCTCTTCCAAAATCACGACGACCACAATTTTCTTCTCACCCTTATTTTTCCTCTCGTCTCAATATCTGAGATCGAAAAATCCTTTCACCACTATCCCGATGTCACGCCAAAGTCAACAGCTTCGGGGAAATATCTTCCACTGAGGTGTACTAATATTTTTTTTCTCAGTTTTTTGGGTTTATTTTTATATCAATATCTTATTTCAGTTCTAATTTAACAACTTTATAATCAAAATTTTTTAAAATTTGCTGCTAATCATTTCTACATGAATTCATGCTTTGGAATACAGTCATAACTATTTGAAACTATTAATTAAAAATAACAATGGAAAAAAAATAATTGAGGAGTGTCTGTTTAAAAGATTCTATTTCCATGAAAAACTAATTTTACAGGAAACAATAGAAAGTATTTAAATTGTTCAATGAAATATAATAATAATTTGTGTTATTGCATTAAATGCAGATTAGGCTAATTGATAAGCATGTACATTTTATTAAAACATTACATTAACGTTACATTTTATTAAAAATAAAGTAAATAAATATTCATTTCTCTCTAAAGGGAAAGAGGACTTATTGAACAGACACTCCTCAATTGTGAGAAACAAAAGTTGAAAATGAGTTTAAAAATGACTTGATTACTGAAATTAATCAAATGAAAAAATATATAATTTAAAAAAAAACTACAGGAAAAGTTTAAAATTATACTTGAAAATTAGTATGAGTAATTTTCAATTATTTCAACTCCTTTAATAACAAAAAGTAAATTGAATAAAAAAAAAATGGACAAAAAAGAAAAGAAAAGTCGTTAATTTTCATCTTCGAAGAATCTCTTTCTCCCTGTTACATCAGTAAAAACCTAACGGGAAAACTTTTCGAGTGAGCAACTCTAGTTCTACAATAGTTGGCAGATAAAGGAGAGGGAAAATCCTTGAATTAAAGGAAAAAAGACTTATATGTAAGAATTGGTAAGAGGTAGTTGGTAGGTAGAAGATAGTCGACACTTTCTTTTTCGCCATCGCTTGTTCTTCAGTTTCAAAAACTTCCTTCTCGAATTTTCTCTTGTTGCCTAACAGTTTCTTCTATCTCTATCTATACTTTAGCTACCCTTCTTCGAGTGTTACCATCATCGACGTCGTCGCCGTCCTCGTCGACAACAACATTCGATTTAATTCTAATGTACTTGCGTGTGTTGTTTCCCCTCAACCAAGTATTAATAGTGTAATTTCGTATCGGATTTAGTATATTTATCATTACACTCCACAAGAAATGAGTCTCAATATAGTGGAACATAAAGTTGATTTTATTAGATATAAAAAGACTCGAGGGAATTAAATGACTCAGTCGATTAACTTAATTAACCCATTATCTAATGAATTTTCATTTCCCTAAAACTCCTTTTACTTCAGTAATAAAGAATAAAATAACAAAAAAAAAACTTAAAAACAATCTAAATTACCGTAACTTCAAAGACTTATAATTGAGTTACAATCTCAATAACAACATAAAAGTAACATTGGACATGTTTTTTATCACTTAATAAATAAAAGAAAATTGAGTACTAAAATTTTACGACGAAGCTATTAACAACAGAGCGTAGATTAATAAAAAAAATTTACATTAAAAAATAACGAACTTTGTTATTGATATTGATGCTACATATTTATGTCTTTTTCGGTGGCAAAACTGATAACTATTTTTCATTTGTTCGATTTAAAATTGATGTTGACAGCAATTTATAAAAATGTCGGATATTATAAAGAATAAGGGATACGTAGAGGTTCTCTAAGTGTTTTATGAGCACCTACATGTATAACAAGACTTTTTGGCATAAAAACCTAGCCTTCCTTTTTTCATCCTTGATCCTTTGAGTCCTCTCCATCAACCCTTGCGGACACATACGTTACTTTCGTCCCAAGTTCTCAACAAGAGATTTCGTACGTCGCTCGACTTCTAGTCGGAAGGTAAGACTCACGTCTGACCATATTTTGTTTTTCTACTTTCATTATTAACTATTCACTACAAATAGTTGTATGTTATTTCAATGCACTTAAAATGTTTTCATATGACATCACCTGTTTGATTAACATTCTGGTCACTTGTTAAACACTTTAAATGCAGTAAAATAAAACACTCAAATCTGAGATTTACAGTAAAGGTTATATTGAAAAATATATATAGACTGTGAGAAATATATAGTTGCAGTTACTATTAATAGTTCGAAAAAAAAATTCGACTATTTCCTGTCAAATTTAAAATTAACACAGGATTGTAAATCCAATTATGAGACTTGAATATTAATTTTTCATATTGTATTTGTGCTTATATAATATTAACACATCTAAACAGTATCCCTCTCTAGGCAATGAGGGTAAAAAGTACCCAGTGCCATTTAAATTAACATATCTCGACTTCTAATGAAGTTTGAGAGATTGTTTTTTCTTCAAATTAAACTTCAAGCAATTCTGCATAAGATAGATATATTATTGAAGTAATTAATTTAAAAAAAAATTACATTGAAATAAAAAAAAATTTGGAGTGGGTATTTTTTATCCAGCGTGTTTGTTAGGGATGATAAAAAAAATATTAAAATTTAACTCTCAGTCATTCATCAATCAAAATAATAGTAAAGTAGTTTATCTGAACTAAATTCTTGAATTAGATTTATTTCTTGAAGAATAAATGATTATATATGAGAGCATATTTTTTCATTATTAAAAGTATCAAAAGTTATGTTGAATTTGATAACAGAACTTTCCAAGGTAATTTTATTTATAAGTTATTCATGAATTATGATGACAGAAAAGATGGAAAAAATCTTACCGAAATGAAAGCATGGGATCCATGTCTCGGAGATTCCATGATAAGTATACTCAAGAAGCACAAAGTAAAGTTGTTTTTCTTTGACACTGAGGCCATTTTGAGTTGAGTCTCACTATGGAAGACAACGACATGAATTGTTAACGATGTAAACTAGTGCAACAGGTTATTATCACGTTAGCGTGTGTAGCTTTTGCGCGCATGACTCGAGAATTGTTTAAATGTTGAACAAAAGAAAACGAATGCTATTTTTTTCTATCATCAAATTAACGAGCAACAGGTGCCTACCGTCTGGCACCACTTTGACTTTACGGTACTTAGTCTACGTCGTGCAATGAAACGAGAACATAGTTAATTTGAATTTCTAGACTATGTATTTACGCTAAAGCTAAATGAAAACTTTTTACGAATTTACACCCAACGTCACGACAACGATATTCTTTTATAGATTCTACATCGACCGTTCAAACTTTCCAATCCATCAATGTTTTTTATTTTTTTTAAGATGCCAAATATCCTTTATCCTTTATTTATATCGAATTCTTTTCATGGCTTCACGTAATGCTGTTTATATTTTACACCCACCGAATATAGTCTCATGCAACAAGTCTTTCAATGAATCTCTAAACCAACCTTTCAATAAAATAAATACAAGAAAAATCGGTAAGAATTATTTGATTGACACTCATGGAGTTATTTTATAGCAATAATATAAACCCAAAAATTCCGTAGAGAATTGGATGAATATTTTTCGTAATTTTTTTAAAACGATTTTATAGTTATTATATAATAACATAAGACCAGAAAAGTCTTTGAATATTTTTTGACTTTAAATAATACAGATAAATTGAGCTGACTGATATGAAAAAGTAATAAGCTCACAGAGTAATTACTGACGATTAATTAATGAATCAAATTATTGACGTTAATGACTGAAATTATAATATAGTCATTTTCATAAATTTGACAACACTAAAGTCAAATTAATTGGTAAAGCTCCTCGATTTGTGCAAAAACGATTGCATCGGTAATAACGAGTGATTCTAGTCAAATTTTACACGAAGGGATGAAATTAACTCGCAACAGGTAGTCGTTTATGTCTCGTCTTGTTTGCATGACTATTACTCAAATTTTTCAACTCCAAAAAAATTTGATTTTTTTTTACATCAATTAAAAATGAATTCGCAACTCACATTTGAATTTCAACATGATAGTTTGAAATGATTTACATAAAATGTTACAAGAGTACATTCAATTTCTTTTTAATATGAAATGATTCGAATACTAAATGCTTTTTATATTCGACAGCGAAAATCGGAAAAGATGTTTATAGCAAATTTGATGTTTTTTAAATGAGACACGATATAATAAAAAATTCTCTATGCGGATTGTCGTTAAAATAACACTTGAAGACGTAGCTACCTATTCTGCCAACGCACTGAACTGATGTTCAATACTCAAGAACGGTTATATTCTGCCCCCACTCCCTCTCAAATATAGCGAAGACAAGATGGCCGACAAAAGAGTCATAAAATGGCGCTTGCGCACACTAAACGCCCTCTTTTCTAATCCTTTTTACATATTTACATCCTTTCAATTTGTACCTTTTTTTCTATTCCCCTTGATTATCTGTTTCATCGAAAACAATAATTAACAAATATTGAATCTCCCAAAGCGTGATAGAAACGCAATAAACTTTATTATGATTAAATTTCTATCCTAGTGGAATCGAAAGCTGTACTATTGAAATGGACATTAATCATTTTTTAATTACATTAAATAATCATCACATCATAGACTAATAATGATGATTGTAGTCATGGTAATAATGTTAATAGTAGCACCACTGGTAATTGCTGTAGTATAAGCTAATTTGTAAAAAAATCGAGAATACGTAAAATAATTTGCATAAAATTTGCAACAATTTTCCCGACAGTTGATGACGTGGAACGAGTTAATTTTCCTGCGGAAGAAAGTGGGGATTGGCCAAGGGGAATGAAAAGCAGGCAAGCCGTGGGGTAGATTACGATTTCAACTTCCGGTAGACAATTAGAATAAATTAACTTCCAAAAGGACATTAAAATAATGTCAATAATAAATGAAAAAAAAATAAATCATTTACATTGGAGAATTCTTCAAAATTCTCAACGATCTTGTACCACTTGTTGGCAAGATTGATGAAGAGAGGGGATTGAGAGAGAGCAACAGATGCCCTCCGGCTTGAATTGGGGCCGAACTCAAGCCTTGAACGACCAGATGAGAGCTCAGTTTCCTCTTTCTGAGCTTCGGTCGAACGAATTCTCCTCGGGTCCTTTTCCAAGTTTCCGTTTAACCAAGAACCTTTTCCATCCCATCTTCCTATACTACTCAATACTCTTTTTTTTCTTCCTCCTTCAATTGACTAAATAAACTCTTGATTATTATTCTTACATCGTCCTCCCAAGGATCATCCTTTTCGTCGTTTTCCGTCCACTCGTTTTCCATTATCCAATTAAAAACAAAATTACTATCATCAATACATCATCGAAACTTGCTATTATTTTTTTTCAAATCTGTCAAAAAATGCTTCAAATATTTATCGAGGTAAATACAGGAATTAATTAAATTTTCGGTAAGTGATGTCTTGGGAATGAATAGATTCAGAGGAATTGAATAATAATGAATACATTGGATTGATAAAAACAAAGAAAAAAAAATGAGAGATAGAAAAAAAAAGGTATCGTCGAAAAGCTTGTAAAGTAGGTCAGTAGCATTTGGCTTTCCTGTCGTTCTTTTTTGTCTCAAACCTAACACACGCATATTTTATTTTATTCAATAGTACCTCTGGAAATTGCAATTTCCCAAGAGGAGAAGCATCTAATGTTGAATGCAAGAAAGGAAATAAAAAACAAAAAATAAAACTGAACAAAAAAATAGGTAAAATGAATTCAAATAATAAAAATAATATTAAAAATTAATTAAAAAATTGAATGAGTAAGCAATAAATAAAATTATTTTTCAAAAACATAATTGAAAATAGAATTATTTTTTCTAAATTTTAAATCTAAAATCCATTTTTCTCGAGAAAATTGCATTTCTGGAACTTTCAAACCCGTCTTCCAGTTGAATGGTATTTTTTTTCATTCAAACTACTGGCATAATAACGAGGTTGAGTAGTTTTGTGGGTTTCGGGGGCACAAGTTTAAGTGATGTATGTAGTGTTACATGCAATAAAAGTTGCGATAGTGTTTAGAAAGCAAGTTTTGCACGATTGAGGGGTGCATACAGAGAATAAAAGAGAAAGAGCGAGAGAGAATGCGTGAAAGCGAGATTGAAAGGATAAAGACTAATCGAAAGTAAAGGATGAAAGGCATATGAAGAGTAGTATAAGTTGGATAAGGTGAATGCATAGTGGAACAAAGAGAAGAGGAATTCACAAGGGTGAAACTTGATGCGGCGGTGCAATCAATACGAACCAGTTCACTGTGATGTTGAGGTTAGCCCTTTCTGTATTCCCTGTTCACTTTGCCTCACCCTTTAATGTTGTTCATTGCCACCAGGCGGTGGAATCCGTGTTGTATACATCCAGGCTCTCGCACGAGAAATGACATTGGCGTATTGGGTGAATATCCCTAGTATTGGATGAATCCAAAGGACCGACAAGTGTGTCTGCTGTTGTATCTATTCGAACGTAGGGTTTGAGCAAGTTTCGCACCGCTGATTCTATGACGATAAATTTACAGAGTCCATAAAACCGTGGGGTTTGTTCGGTATTCTATATATATAACAACTACCTTTACTGCTAATACCATATACTGCACTTTATTATAGCCAATACATTTTTTTCTCTCAATATTCTCCTTTCTCCCTTCCAGACATCTCTTTTTCCAAACTACACCATGTAGTGTGCCGGTACATCCTCCCATCACTTCCGGAGAACTCGGACTTTTGATATATATCCTTTGATTCTTCTTCATTTTTACCCCACATTTCTTTCGAAATATCACAACACTGTACATTGATCTAGGGATTTTTCGTCCAATGGGAAATCTACTGTTTTGTTGTCACCAGAACACCAATCGACAATTTTTTTTTTCTGACTGCTGTGTTCGTGGTATTATATTGGATGCTGTGTTACTCGTATGTATTAAGTAAAAACAGTTTATACGAATTTGATATCTGATTAAAAGTTAATTTATTTTTATCGCTTCTCTCTACAATTGTGTTGGATTATTTTTTTTCTTTTAACTCAGTTTAGTATAATTGAATGAAAAGTCGTATTTATTTATTTTAATTAAAATTTAATGGAATCGTATTTAGAAATGTTAGCAATTTTTTATTATCACCACAAATTATTGGAAGAAAAAAAAATAAAATATCGAAATGAATGACATATAATCAAAATATCTTTATGATAAGGAATTAGTAGGAAATAATACCTTTAATTTAAATTTAGTCAATAACTATTTAGTGTATTTCAGTGTAATACTTTAACACAGAGAACTAATAAATCTAGTGGTAATCGGATGATAGAGGGCCAATTACCGGACTTAGCCTAAGGATATTTTACGTCATTGTTTTTTTGTTCGATTTAGGGCAGAAAAAATCCCATCGTCAAAGTGTAGTGAGAAAAAGAAGGAGTAAAATGTGAGAAAGAGATGAGTGTCATTGTACTGAGTAATCCTAGAGACTTAGTAAAGGATTAACGAGACGATAATTGGTACAGGGTGAGATGCGCCTAGTAGGGTCGATAGCCTTTATTCAAAGTATTAGGAATATCTATCGTTCTGTTTCTCACTCACTCCTCCCCGATCTCCAACCTATACACCAAAGCGTTAAACCCCCATTCGACAGCTAATGCAGTTCATTTCATCGTCTCTTGCTGCGCATTTCACTTGGATCGACTTTGACATGGAAATCGTCATTTTGTCTGTGTCAATTAAATTCACTTGATAGTACACGCGGGTGGGGAAGAGGAGAGGACAGTGTTAGAAGAAGGGTATGAGATCCCTAGTGTGCTTTCATCAACCCTGGAAAGATAGAATTCGAATGTGGGAAGGAGAGAGAGAGTGAAAGAGATTTAGTAACATGGTACTTGTTGGTGAACGAATAATAATTCTCTCAAGATTCATGTTTGCATTACACTGGTGACTTAAACAATGTTCATCCACGTGTTTATACAGTTACCTAGAATTTATTTCATTAGATAATGACATTTTATTGCTAATGATAACTCATTATATTTTAATATTTATCTTTTTTTCATAAAAGTGTCATCCTAAAACATCAGTTAAATTATTTTTTAACTTTATATCATTGAAAAAATAATCAGACATGTAAATGTACAAAAAGTGTGAGTCAAGTCTTACTACCAGTGGTAGTAATTGAACCCTTTTCGTGTAACCGTTGACCTACACTGATAAATCGATCTAAAAATACTTTTATTATGAAAATAATTTATTATTGAAATTTAGAGAAAATCTTCATTGCTAATATTCGTCTCAATTACAAAATATAAATGTGTAAATATATGGATGATAACATTCTTAAGTAAAAAATATGAAGTATTTTCTACCAGAAAACAATAATACATGTAAAACATAATACGGATGAAGACAGAACAAGGATAGGATGGATACAGGATGATGACAGAAATATCATGATCCTGCCATCATGCTATATCTAGATGTTGTATCTGTAACTACCCAGCATCATTTGTACACGTTATGCATGTTATGTTGTACATATATTATTGTTTTTTGGTAGAAAATACTTGATATTTTTTATTCAAGAATAAATATTTACTTCTAGTAATGATTTTCACTATTTCAGTTCTAAAAAGTATCTATCAAAAAAAACTAAAGAAACTGTAGAGCAACAATATTTTTCGATTTAATTTCAGAATAAAAAGTAAAAAAAATGAATATCCTTAAAAGATAACTTTTTTTAATCTTAGAGAAGAGTACAATTAATCAATTTTTTCTCCAAGTAGCTGATAAGTCATTGGATGTGGTAAGTAGAAAAGCTCAAGAAGCTATAGAAAGAAGAATGAAAAAGAAAGATGAAGTGTATAGAATAGAAAAGGACGAAGAAAGAAGAAACTGGAAGATGAAGATTGGTGTCAAAATATTGCTCGAGTAGAAGAGAGGATCTATCGACCTCTTGGCTCGCTCACTTTCTACTACAGAGAAACTAGTTAAGGGTGGTGCCACGATGAGATACGGGCCGAAAGAATGAGACTCATGAAAAGAGGTTGTGTCTTCGGGCAATGCTGCTCTACTCACTTCTACTCGTCGTCATCTTCGTAGTATACCGTTCCGCTATATTCTTATATGCTTTTCCTTTTTTTATTCATTTTTTTTCCCTTACATTATTACTACTATAACACCTTATTTTTCTTTTCGTCCTTTTTATGCTCACTATCCTTTACAAGCATTAGAGTTGAACTATTCCTTGAATTGCTGGAAAAAGTAGATATGAAGCAGACAATGATCAATTACGCTATTGAATTTCTGGAAATAATTTCCCAACTGTTTCCTACGAAGAAATTATCTTACTCTCATATATCTCTTACTTCTTTCCACAGCATCATAAAACCATTATAATGATCATCTTTTTTAAAAATATTCCCTGATAAAAGGAAAATATCAATCAACATGAATGTTCTTTAAATGAATTATTTTATGTAAAATCATTCACGTATACTTTTTTTTTTTAGTGTGAGTAGTTTTTTCGATTCCTGTTAAGTGATGAAAAATAAATAAATTAAAAAGAAAAAAAAATATATCGACGGGGTGCTTAGCAATGTTCTTTTCAATTTTTGCTGCCTTTTTTCTAAACAACCTCCTGCTGAGATCTTGAGTGCTTTTATTCTCATGATACTTATAGTAACTTGAATTACATTAAATTCAATTTACTTTATCTTAAAAAAAATACCCATGTATACGTAAACATGTTTTTACTTTGTAAAATTACTTGACATGTGGGGAGATATATTTTTTGGCTTTCGTAACTGAAAATAAAAAAAAAAAATAGAACCTTTATACAATCCAACCTTGCTGTCCAACTGTTAAGACCTTTTTTTCAAGAACTGCTTAAGGTATTGAAGTTGATAATAAATACTAAAGTTTCATCAAAATAGTCTTGTAAATAATATAAATTATTAATTCAATTACATGAAAAACTTTTCATTAGAAAATTTAATTAAAAGTAATCCTTTTTAAAAATTAAATAGTAAAATGAATCAAAAATTGATTGTATTAATGAATAAAAAAAATATTTGTACTGATAAGTAAATAAATAATAAAATAGAAGAGAATAGAATTGAAAAAAAAAAATAATTGGATGAATATGATAAATATAATTTGGAAATCATCTTTCATTATTTCAAGTTTGTCAATCGAAAGTTGCAATTTATTCATTTAAAGTGATTGAGTACAAAATAGAGAGTGTGAAGTATGAAATTATTTGAATTCAAAGACTCAATCCTTGAATACTCTTAATTATTTCTTGCTTCACAACGATACCTTTAATTTTGTACTCCAAGAATTTTTCTACACTCATCAGTATCTTGTAATCATCTTAGAATAACCTTTGAAAATAAAATTGATGAAACAACGAGAAAAAAAAAATCAATTAGAAAATTCACAATGATAAATTTTGCTTTTAAAAAATGATTGCAATGTTATATGCAGTAAACGTTCATAAATTAGCTACATTTTGTGGCTATTAATAAATGTTTAAATTTATTCGAACGTAATAACCGAATCCAAATAGAATATTAAGCTCTACGAGCTTTAAGTGGGTCAGTTTGGCAATCCCTAGGCACTCCAACTTTCAACTATTGATTGGAAATATATAAGAGTCAGTAAAAAAAATCGATTCTATTTGAAATTATTACCTAAAAATAATAATAATAAAAAAGAAATGTTTATACCTCAATTTTACATTTTATATGAAGAATAATAAGGACACTTATAATAGACTTGTGATAAATACTTCAGCACAGTATGGAGTATTTCCATATCATTATTTTTCATTTCAGTAGTATCAAGTAATACTAGATCGATCAATAATAATTATATATTGGGAGAACTTTTCGTTTCAAAGTATTTACCAATTGGTAAATACTCGAACTGAATTGTTATAATAGCAAACACTATTAAAGTAATATTGTACAATAAATAAATAAATAGTAAATGACAACAGTGGAGAATAAATATGAAAAATAATACATTTATTAAAGCATAAACACAAATTAAACGAGTAACGCATGGACGATTTCATTCTCTATTGCTTAAACTGTCGTTGACTGCAAACCCTTCAAATTCAACTCCACTGCTCATCAACGAGTGAACAATTAAGCTGCTGTAATTGCGGTTCAATTCAAGTACGCACGTTGCAAGAGAGTCGGGTAAAGAGAAAGATATTAAAGTGAGAAAGAGATGGAGGAGAAGAAGAATGAATGGTTGTATAAACAACTGCAGGGTTATATTATCCCTGAAAAATATTTATGATATAACCGTTCACGTTTCGCATCGAGTGTGTGATAAATGCACCCAAGCAGTCCCTAGGGTGTCACTCACTCATTCTTTTCCATGGAGGAATACACAAATACATTGATAATAACAACCGAGAATAACTTGGTTATATGTTTTGGAATGGGTTCAATCGCATACACAGTTCATGCCGACTGTTAAGAGACGTAAATAAAATAAAAATAGTTGTAGCTTTAGGTACAATTGAATTTTGTATAGGATCAAACTTTTCATGAGTGGCGCCGCCATTTCTAGGATTATATTGTAACCTCATCAATTCAATAGACATTGCGTCATAAATTTTTACCTCTTTTTAGTTTGATTTTGGTTGGAATTTTTCAAAATCAATTTATTGTGGAAATATTTTTTTAAAAATCCTCATAAATATTTCTCTCTCTCTCTTTTTTTCATTTATTTATAATCTTGATAGAATAAATTCACAGAAGCAATAAATTCTCATCAAATAAGTGATGAATATACATATGTTCATAATACTATCATATTTTATTGAAGTTTTAGGAGTTTTTTTTTCATTCAAGTATTTCGATCATTCCTGGCCTTATCCAAAAACAAATACCAGAAAATAAAATTAATATTTTTTGTTAAATAAATACATGAGCTACTCGCATATCAATTAATTCATCTTCTATCAGAATAGTTTAAGTTGAAATTATTAACAATTTATTTTTTTAGAAACGATATGATAAAACTTGATTTTTTTTTGGGTAAAGTATTCATTACACATGCATTGACGTTAAAAAATGTTAAAAAACCTAACTTTATAATCAATCATCATTGATTTAAACGAAGAGAAAAATAAACTTTAATTAATCAACTTTTTTTTTTTTAAAACCAACGTTTTATTTTCTAATAATTTTTAATTCTATTGTAATAAAAAAAAAAATCTTAAAAAAAAAATAATCCTTATGGTAGTAATACCCTAAGAAAGATTATCTTTAATTACTCCAAACATTTGTAAATTTTATATTATCTTTTTTTAATAGGAATAATATAAAGTAATAACATCGCTATAAACATTAAAATTTTACTTCTCTTTGTTTAAAAGTAATTATCGAATTACAGCATAAAAAGAGAATTAAAAAAATTAATAAAACTGTAAAAGAGTATTTATTGTACGTTCAATTTAATTAGATAATTTTTAATAGCTATTTATATATTGAGTTTTTTTTTTTAATTATCTTTGGTGTGGATTTTTACTAGGTATATTAAGCTTGTCTTCATACACTACACTCGTGCCGTGTTCAATTTTATGAGCACAAACATATACAGAGAATAGACGGGACGTTTAATAAAGGCGTGGGTCTGACACTGCACGGCTCTACCTACTGCTATATAACTAGGACTACGAAGAGTGTGTTTGCGTCTACGTGTGGCATTAAGGTTGCTAGTTAGCACGACGCCGGGCGCCGTCTGGACGCCTATCGTCCTCTCGATGTTACTCTCTTCTCGTCAATGTACACACTACGCTTCCAACCCATATATACCTAACGTCTCATAGACGTCACTTTTATCTAAACATCTGAATCGAAATAGCTTACACTCGAACACTGTGTGTGCCACATTGCACAGGAAAAATAATTATTTCACTCTTTCGTCTTGTTTTTATTCTCAGTATCTTTCATTATTTTATCAAAGACATATTAAAGAACACTCGGCACCAATTTATTTTACAACTACAAATCAAATAATTTTTTTCTCTTTAATTGTTTGAACAGTTGATGATAAATAATTTTACTCTAGAAAGAAATTCTTCCAACGTTTATCTACAGTAAATAGAAATTTTTTCAAATATTAAACATAAAAAATATTTATAATTAATTTACGTTAAATAAAATTGTGAATAATAAATAAGTAAATATGAAAAGATTGATTGAATAATTAATTTAGGACTTTTTTTTTTTATTGTAAGGAAAATTTGTGATTTATTTTTTTATATTTTATTTACTTATAAATTAAGAATGACTGCGAAAGAAAATTCTTAAGTATTGAAATAAGTTTCAGACGTTGATTACATGAATAAAAAATGATTATTAATTATTTTTATTTACTGCAGATGAAAATGTATTAATTATTTATGAATGGATGTAGATATTAAAGGCAAGTAATTTTATTTATTACTTCATTAAAATAAAGTATCTATATATTGGATGAGTGAAAATAAAAGTTTATAAAGTTTTAATTGACGATAAGAATAAAATGGTGATCTTGTGAGAAGTTGCAAGCTCGTAAACCTAAACTCAATAGTAAAAGAAGTAAAATAGAATACAAGAATAAAAGGGACGCCAAAGATCTTTCAAAATTAAAAAAGAATCAAACATAAACATTTCCGTATCATGGATATAAAAATTTCAATCTATGCGAACATATATGGAGAAAAATGCAGAACGATAAAAGTTTATTGATGATCGATCATATGAATATAATGATAATAATACAGTTGGAAATGTGAGATAGAAAATATTCTTCGCAATGTCTTCCATCATTTTAAATATCCTTTGAGGATTCTTTTTATTTTGGAATATGTGAATATGCATGTGAAGTAAATGACTCGGGTTATTCAATCGATTAACATCGAAGTAGAGTAGAAAATAACACAAATTCTTGCTGAATAATTCAACCGTTAAACATTTAATGTAACGGAAAAATTTATTAAAAAATAAATCAATACGTCAGATTACATTTTGTCGAGTGATTAATTGATTAAATTAATTTTTAATTTATAATACTTTTACCAATGTTTTTGGATAGATTACACCAAAATTATTTTCAATCATTATTTTAATTATTAATTAAAATAATTCTACATTTTATTACTTGAAATTATGATACAAAAAGTAATGTATATCTCACATTTTTAATGAATATCATTCATGACAACAAAATAAAAAAGAAAAAATTTTGTATTCTAAAAAATGATGAGAAAAAAATTTCAAATATTTCCTTGATTATTTCAAACCAGAAAGAAATATCACAAAACAATTTTCTAAATTATAATGATAATAATCATAATCATAAAAGAAGAAAAAGATAAAGAACAGGGAGAGAAAAGAAGAGGAAAAAAAGAATCAAAAAAATAGATATGAGGAGAATCCTAAAATTCGACAAAAAATACACAATTCCAATCTGTCGATTTTCATTCCGAATTACAAAAGGATTCAAAAATGATTGGAGATGGTAAAAAAGGTCGTCTTTTGTATAGGAAAAATGAGTTTGTAGCAAGAAACGCAGCAGTAGTAACATAGCAGTAGAACGAATTGCCGAGTAGTCGTATACCGGAAACGACTTGCGCCAAGTTCGCCATCCGAAATCGATAGTTTTAATCCAGAATATATATACAGGAGCATGTAATCCATCTCCTTTTTCGGATTCGCGATGGAAATGATGGCGCCGGGGGATGATGGCGGATATAGAGGAATACCCAGAAAATGATAGAGTGAAAAGGATGGTTCTTTACTTCTTTTACTTGATGATGGGGCAGTAGTCCCTTTTCTCTACATCCACATACTTATCTCTGTACATATATGTTTATATATAAATCTATATACGTAATAATTTAAATGGATAGTCGCACCCCCTTTGACAAGGTATTGGGCCAGAGGGGGTGAAGCAGCAAATTGTGGATGGTACAGAGTGGTGAGGACAAGAGAGATGAGAGGATAATTTATGTTCCGGCAGCATACCGCCATTACTGTGCAACTGTTGCTGCTTCCATAGGTTCAAGAGTACTGTTACTCGTATTCTATTACTTTCTCACTCATTTTATCATAGTCTCTTTATCCTATGCAAGCTCTCGATGGCTGTTGCACTCCCTCTCACTCTTTTGCTGCTTGCTGTCGTTTTGAAATTGATTTAGGTCGCAAATATGAGGGCTTAAAATTCCAAAATGGCGTGTATTGACAACGGAAATACGAGTGATCGTTCAATGTTCAATCGAATGTTGTTTACTGAAGAATGCTTTATGGTGAGAAAAATTGTGATAAATTTTTCTATCTTTATTTTTTTTCTAACCAATTTCTCTTTTTTTGTGCTTTTTTTTAAAAGCATTACTTTATGGTCATGTTTTTTTGAAAATAACGTTTACTCTATATATATATAAATAAATAAATAAATAAATAAAATAAATATACAGAGTTTCATTTTTCTAATTGAAGATTACAGATAAAAATTTTTCAATTTGCTTTGCTACAGTAAAAGTAATATATACAATGTTTTTTCAATTTTCGTTTAATTAAGACAATGTATGTAGTTTATTTTAATTAAATTGTGTTGTAAATTACTCCAAAATTTTTGTATTTATAGTTTTATGAATCTGACAGTATAAATATGTTTGAAGTTGAATAACAAAGAAAATAAAACACGTTATCCAAGAAATCACTAACGTTAATGTAATCAGTAATAAATAGAATGTTCATATTCACAGAATAGTCGTAATTCGAATAAATATGAATAATTATAAAAAAAGTGGCAAAAAATTAATAACTTTAATACAAGAAACTCATTATTAATGTTCAATTTAACTTAGAAATAAAAGAATAACTTTCTTTCGGCAATAACTTTTTTTTAAAAATAAACATTTTATGAAAAGTGTCCATGAATTAAGGAGTATACAGCTCCTATTCCCCCAGTAAAAACTTAAATTAATAAACGTTTTAAAATAAAAAATATTATTATAATTATTTGTTTTTCATCGATCGTTCAATATTTTTTTTATCATCAGTAAATTATTAGCGAAATATTTATAAGTAATATTATATGTTCATTACACTTCACTATTAGTCATGTAAAAACATTAATTGCTCTAAAAAATACTATCTTGGCCACTCTATGAATTTCATATTTTTTATATAAAAAATGGTATCTTTCTTGTTACGAGCAATTAGTGTGAGCATTTATACATTATTGAATTCATTTGTAAAAAAAAAAAAAAGATTATACACGATTATTTATAGATAATAAATTCAAATGGAGCAACATGCATCTTCCAACCAACATGAAACCTAAAAGTCGACGGAAGATAAAAGAGAAAACGCTTTGACGTATCTTCAACAATTGCTTCCATAGAACTGACTAACCAATAATTTCAACCCTAGCCTTTTTTAAACAATTGTCCCTAATTATAACAAAAATATTGTAAAAAGGAAAGTGGTAGTAAAGTTCGAAAAAATTAAATGTTTTTTTTTGGTAAGTAAAAACTATGTTATCAATAAGTATGAACTGCAATCATTAATACTGATTGTAATTAATAAATAAAAATGTTTTAAAAAAGTAATGTAATTTTGAAAAAAATTGTACTTTTAGTACTGTAAAAATAAAATATTTGTTAATTACTATAAAAAAATTTATTTAACATTAGTTTTTATTTTTAGGTTAAATTAACCTAGCGTGTTTCAAAGATGTATAAGTTGACGAGATTTTCTGTCAAAAAAATCACAAAAGAACTCATTACTCAAGATAAAAAATTTAAAGGACATAGTAAATGGCAAAACATAAGGCATATAAAAGCAGAAAAAGATGCTGAAAAAGCTGCAATGATCATAAACTTGTGTCGTCGAATAAAAGTTGCAATTGCCGGTTGAGTATACAAACAATTTATATTAATAAATAAAAAATCTAATGTCAGTCACATTTTTTTAAAAAAACGAACTGAGTAAAAATTTATTCTAACGACTATTGAATGAATTATTTCATTAATGTTTAATCATGTTTTGCTCAGCATAGATTTAAAAAAAAATTACTGCTTGATGATTATAATCATAGGCTAATGTGGTGTTAAATTTTTGTTTTAATTTGATCATTCAGAGGGTGGAAGCCTTAAACCAAGTGATAATCCTCGATTGCAAGCAGTACTTAAAGAAGCAAGAAGAAAGAATATGCCAGCAGCTACAATTGATAAATTTTTGAACAGAATAGAAAATAGTAAGGTAAAAACAGAGATAATTGATTGTCGAGGTCCAGGAAAATCAGTATTTCTGATTAAAATATTAACTGAGAATCCTAAAGGTGTACGAATGGAGTTTAATACAATATTCAGAAAGGCCGGTTGTATTAATGGCGATGGAAAATTAGTATCTATGTTCAATCATTATGGCTATATTATCACTGAGATGAAAGATAATTTAGATGTTGCAATAGAAGATGCTATTGCTGTTGGAGCTGATGAAGTTGAAATAATCGAAGATAAGGGAAAATATTATGAAGTAAGATATGATAGATATATATTTTTCAATAGTTAATAGCAATTTCATTACCTATAATATAAAAAAAAATCATCTTTTTGTTTTAGTTCGCCTGTAATCCAATCATGATGCCAAGAATACAAACTCAATTAGAGAAATTGAATTATAAAATAATAACATTCGATGATCTATATGTTCCTCGAGCAACGATAACGCTATCAAAAGAAGAAAATGAAAAAGTAAATCATCTATATACTAAATTAGATATAAGAGATGAAATAGTCAATATTTATCATAATATTGAATATCCTGAAGAAGATGAAAAATCTACTAAATCTAAATAAATTGTCTAGCACTCTTCAAAGTTGTTAATAATTTAACAAATAAACGCTTTTGTAAATATAACTCACTAATATGAATATATTGTTTTTACGTCATAAAAAATTGTATAAATTAGATATAAATTACAAATATTTACATTAAATGTAATTTCATAACTATTTCATTTATGAATATATCATTTTTTTTAATTCAATTCAAAATTTTTGAATCTAGAATAAGTTCTATAAGCTTCATGAGCTTAAAATTGATTAATCATTCGTTGAATTTATTTTTTTCACCTCTTAAGAAAAAATTTCACACGATTACTTTAATTATTCCTTAAACTTAAATAATAAAACTTATTTTAACTAAGTTCAGCACACTAATAATAAATTAATCAATTCATTCCATATCCTTTGATTTCATTGATGCTTGATCCAGGAAAATGGAGTAGAGGACCTTTAGTAAAAAGTGTTCTAAATATTTTCTTTGGTTTTGATTTACTTTCCCACTGACTTTTTGCAATGTTTTCACTTCTTTCATTGTTGTCATCTTTGATATTGATATCATCAACTTTTGCCATCTTTTTAGATTTTTTTTCTATTCCATCTTCGATTTCTTCAAGCACCTCATAAGAATCACAGTTATTTTTATTTTCTTTATTAAAATTTTCTTTAGAAATTGTATTGAAATCATCATCGATTTCCATTTTATCTTCACCTGATTCATCTTTTTCTTTTCTTTTTTTTTTCTTTTTATTCTTTGTTTTGAATTGCTCTTCATTTTTAATATTAGACTCGTCTAAGTGATCTATTTCTTTGTTTTTCTTTTTTTTCTCTTTTTTATTCGAAACGGAATTATTCTCTAATTGATCCTCAACTAGTTCATTACAGCCATCGACATTTTCATCAAGTTTTTCTTTCTCTTTGCTCTTTTTTTTCTTTTTCTTTTTCATTGGTGTTTCTAAATTCATTTCTCCAAATTCATTACTCGTGTTTTCAACTAAACTTTCGCCCAATTGTTCATTTGTGCTTTTATCATTAATTATTGACACTTCTTTAGTACCATTGACTCCTTCCTCTTCCTCTACTACCTCTTCAATAGTTTCCAAATTTGACATTCTTTTTTTTCCTTTATCTCGCTTTTTTCGTTCTTTATTCATTTTTCTCTCATTCTCTTCATTATCTATCATTTCTTCATTAACTATATTTACATCTAATGCATGATTAACAAAACCGTTTACGTCCGCATTTTCGTTTAATGATAAAATTTTTTTCTTCTTTTTGGACTTTTCAATGTCCACTTCAAACTTGTCTAACTTTGCACTTGATTTTTTCTTTTTCTTTGTTGAGTCAGTGTTATATTCAACGACATCATTAAAAGTAACACGTTTCTTACCATTCGTTTCATCAGTAAGGTCTAAAGCATTATTTGCTAGACCGAAAACATCACCTCTAGATACTTCAAAGCTTTTACAAGCATTTCCGGATACCTTCTGTGAACATTCTGCATAGCCATCATCTACATTCAAAGCATCATTGACAAATCCGTCAATACTAAGATCCTTTTTCTTCTTTTTTTTCTTTTTTTTTAGAGGCTCTTGTTCTTCCGCTTGACTATTATTTGATACTCTAGGAATACACTCAATCGGTATAGCTTCAGATCTCAATACTTCCATTTTATTTAACGGAAATGATGAAATTGGTTCAGTTGAATTATTTTCATCTTTGGTATTGATATCTAAACCATCATTAACGAATCCCTCAACAAATAAACTTTGTCTTTTCTTTTTCTTCTTCTTTTTGACAGATGCTAATTCATCTGGTTTCTCTTCATATACCTCATGAGGATTATTTTCAGTTAAAATTACTTCATATTTGGATGATTTTATAGGATCCGTGGAAGACGAAGGGGGTAACGACGTTGGAGAATCCAAATTTGACATATCTAATCCGGGATTTTCAAAAGCTAAAAGTTCCGTTTTTCTTTTTTTCGGAGTTTCTTCATATTCTTCTTGAATTACATGAGCTTTTTTTTCTTCCATTGCGGGAGTAGAGCAATAAAATTCACTTTTACGCTTTTTTGGAGTACTTTTTGAACTTTTGATATTTAAAGGAGAATTCGCAAAGACAAACGACGCTGAATTTAATAATCCTTTTGACTTTCCATGCAATTTTCCATTGGATTCATTAGAATTTGAATAACCAAAGCCTACATACCTTTCTGCTTCACTTTCTGAATTATTTGCTGAGTTTTGAGCTTCATTATTTTCATCTATATCATTGTCTATTTCTTTTTCACTTTTTCTTTTACTACCTTGAGATTTAGGCGTAGAAGACATTAACGGAAACTTATTTTTAAAATAATCAGTCATCGTTCCTCCTTTTATTGTTAAAACTCCTGCAGTACTATCAGTAGCACCTACTGAATCAGTATCTGCATTTTTTTCATCATTTTGTTCATTCAATACTTCTTTAGGCTGAACATTTAGGTCTTTTTTACCGAAAATATTAGCTAAATCTTTAGCACTATATTTATTAACGTCTTTCCCACGAGTGAATTTATGGTAACTGAAAATTGATAAGACATTTATTTAAAAAACTGCTCACAATAATTAATAATAAATGTATAGAAAAAAATAATAAACATACTGAACCCGTGCTCGACTAAACTTCGATTTTAGCTCCAACGACTTTCCACTTAAATCGCATTTGTCAATAGATTTTTCAGTAGATTCTGAATCCTCACCATTATGAAGTTTTTTGAGGAATTCATTGAAACCATCTTGGTGTTCAGTCCACAATTTATCATGACTGTCTTTTGAATAACCAATTCCTAATATCAAATAGCACAAAAGCATTATTAGAATTAATTGAAAAAATGCCTAAATTTAAAAATCGATGAAAGAAAATCAGTATAACGATAATAAATGTTACCAGCTTGGTCATCCTTATGTTTAACTCTTATATGTTCAGTCATGCCGTTTTCGTTAGCACCAAGACCTTTGCCAGGTGTCCAACCCATTTTTTCCAACATCTTTTGACCAAATTTGTTGTTATCTATAAATTCAAATGAATTAATCTCTAGATATGATTCTACATCTATACACAAATAAATCTTTTATTTAAAAAAAATATATTCCAGAAAAATAAATATTTTTGATTTTTCAAAAAATTATTTTAAAAAATTTACCATCACTCCAATGTTTTCCCTGTGGATTGAGCGTCCATTTTTGTTTTTTGCGCGGTTCCGCAAGCATTGACATATTTACTCGTTTTTTTATTGAAAAACTTAAAATTCACTATTATGATTTATTACCTTATACACTTATTTATATAGACTACACTTATTTTATCTTAATTATTTATATCATATAATAATTTATGTTATAAAACAATGAAAAATTTCGCGGAAAAACTTAACGACCATGCTTCCGAGAAAATAAATACACAACTGACTGCAGCACTGCTTGTGAGGAATGATAGAACTAGAGACTTCACGCCCCCTATCACGGAATATGTAAAACATAGTTCACGCGCGAAATTCAAATCATTCTGACCAACATAAATATTTTATTTAGTTTATATTATGTTCTTTGATATTTGAACATTTATATTTTCTAGATAATGAAATCATTAATTTATTATTTATAACTACTTTCAAATTCTTTTTGTCGTCAAAAACGTCAATTGAATTCTCCGTTTCCATTAAATTATTCTGTTTTTCATACAGCACGGTTTCGTTTAAAGAACAAATGATAAGTTATTTATGAAAATATTGATAGCATCAAGGTTAAAAGTACCATGCTTTTCTGCAGATAATTGATGAAGCTTAACATGTTTGATAGTGTTTAAGGTCAAAAAATTTGATCCTTGTAGTTGATAACTTTTACCAAATTATAAGAAATTTCATATCTTACAATTATTACATAATGAAAACAATTAGAGACCTGATTATTAGAAAAAACTAGCTAACTGATAAAAAAAGGAAATAATAGTTTCGTTGATCAACTGATAATTTTTTGGCGCGAAGAGGCCTCTGTTATCAATCATTCGAGTTGAATTTGACCATCAATGCACGTGTTACTTATTTTAATAAAAAACGCAAATGGTGGGGAGACTCGAAAACAAGTTTGACTTCAATAATACGATACGATTAGATCAACAGCCGGTTTAATATATTTATCACTCAAACAATTATAATGCTGAAGTTTGAGTTTTTACCTACATAGTTTGTAAAACAGTAAAGCAGAAAGCAATTGCGTTAAATTTTTAACATTTTTATAAAAGATATTGATTTTAACATTTATCATCAGACATGGATTTATTTAAAAAAGGTTGGTTCACGGAGCATCATGATCTCTGGCCAGGAATTGCAGTTTCTTTGGAAGTAAAGCAAGTTTTATATGAAGAAAAATCTCAGTATCAAGACATTTTGATACTTGATACGTAAGTTATATTTTATTCTATTCTTATAAATCAATAAATAATCGATGAAAATATATTTAACAATAAATTAGTTCAATAATTGATAAATAATTTTTTAAATTTAATTTTTGCTTAGGAAATCACATGGAAGAGTTCTAGTTCTTGACGGAATTATTCAATGCACAGAAGATGATGAATTTTCATATCAAGAAATGATTTCTTTCTTGCCTCTTTGTAGCCATCCCAACCCAAAAAATGTAAAAATTTATTTTTTTTAAACTTACAACTACATGATGATTTAATTACTAGTATATTGATATAAAAAAATAGCTTTTGAACTGATATTATTTGTCAAATTGATTCAAATATAAAGTTAAAATAAATTTTGAATCATAGCTTAAAATATTGACATATAGCAACTCCATTAACACTTGTAGCAAAGCAATGAAAATTAATTCATAAAAAAAAACTCTTATCATACTAAAGGTTTATAATAAATCTATTTATTATACTATTATACTGATAGCAAAACTTTACAACTTTGTTTTATCATTTTTTTTTAGGTCTTAATTGTTGGTGGAGGTGATGGAGGAGTTGCCAGAGAAGTAGTAAAACATCCTAAAGTTGAGAGAATTACACAAGTTGAAATTGATGCTTCTGTTCTTGCTGCTTCTAAACGCTTCTTACCCTTTATGGCCTCTGGATTAGACCATCCTAAAGTTAATGTTCATGTTGGAGATGGCTTCGAATTTTTGAAACAACATAGAGAGGAATTTGATGTTATTATCACTGATAGCAGTGACCCAGTTGGTAAGTTCTTTAAGATACTACTTGAGACGTCAGATTACTGGTGAGAAATTTCTTATAGGTCCAGCTACGTGCCTTTTCCAGAAATCATATTTCGCTTTGATGAAATCATCTTTGAAGCCTGGAGGAATAGTTTGCAGCCAAGCTGGAACAATTTGGAGTAAAGATAAACAAGTAGCGAGGACTTTGTCACACTCTCAAACTGTCTTTCCTGTTACTGCTTATGGAGTTGCATCTGTTCCTACTTATCCTACAGGACAAATAGGATTCATTCTAGGAAGTCTTAACTCTGTATGTAAATGAAACTTTTGATGTATCATTAAATTTTTTCTAATTTTCATTAAGTTTATGAACAAATGAACTTTTTCTAATTGATATTAATGATTTAGGAAACCAACTTTGAAAATCCAATTAAAGTGTTCAGTGAAGAAGAACTAGATCAAATGGGATTACGATACTACAGTGATAAAATGCATAAAGCAGCATTCGTTCTTCCACGATTCATTCAGAAGGAATTAAATAAATCGATTAACTAGTACTAAAGTTGACTCGTTCACAATTAAAGGAAAATACTAAACTAATTTGGTTAAGATATGGTGGTTTCCATATGACATTCAATTAATTCAAGTTGATACTTTCCATTTTATGTACAAATCGTACTTAATATTAGAGGAGAAAGTAGGATATGGGTCACTTTTTGTCTTTACTCAATCACATTGTACTGTGTTAAATTATCACCTATCTGTTAAATCTATGACTTGATATAATATATCGTTAGGAAAATATATATTAAATTATATAATATATATAATTATAAATCCAATTATTTTTTGTTAAAAATTATCTTTATTTTATTTTACTTTTTTACATTTTTAAATTCATGTTGCATAATTTTTTAACCAACTATAAAATCAGTTTATATTTTATTGGTGACTAATAATGTATAATATTTTCCATTGATCCACGAAATATATATTTTTATAGATGTAATATATAATATACAATATTTATATTATATGATTGAGACTTAATTTCTCATATGACATAATTTAAATTTATCGAATTTAGAAAAAATTTTCGAGATATAATTAGAACTAAAATATGAAATAATTTTCTATAAAATTGTAATTTTGAAAAATAACATACTTTATCAATTCGAAAGTAATTGAATAGAAAATGTATTTGGCAATTGTTACAGAGATA
Organism: Chelonus insularis; assembly: GCF_013357705.1. Taxonomy (NCBI): domain Eukaryota; kingdom Metazoa; phylum Arthropoda; class Insecta; order Hymenoptera; family Braconidae; genus Chelonus; species Chelonus insularis. The sequence goes on from NW_023276776.1 coordinate 3,465,683, forward strand.
ATGTTAAAAATATTTCTATAATTATTTTTTATTGCAAAAAATAAAATAATAAAATATACAAGGTGCGCAAGAATCTATCTAGCAATAATAATTCTATAACATATATCTATCAATAACTGTTAAGATTCACAGTTTATTAGTTCATTACATCCTTAATTAAATTTTTATAAATCTTTGTAAACATAATATATTTTATCATTATATGTTTTTTTCTTCTACTTTAGTGCAATCTTCAACACTCTGAAATGATTGATAATATAATCAAAAAATTACTGTATTATTTTAAGAATACCTATCAATTGTCGATCTCAAATTTTTTATTCGACACCATGGCACGCATTCACACTATTGTAAAAGACCAAATAATTATTAGAACAATAATATTAGACCTAGTTCATTTATTGTTGATATAAATTTGTCGGCAGTTTAAAAGCATGAATCAATTCCTGTAGACTTTCTTCAATTTGGCATTACATTTTTTTATTTGAACATCAAAACATATCATTTTCAAGAAACATTTTTTTTTCATAGTTCTTTATGAGGATTTATGTGACAAAAATAAATGATATGAATATATATAAAAGTTTTTATATGTAGATTTATATTATATGTTAAATACTAAACCGAATGAAGTGACTGACTTTTAAAAAATTACTTCTTTTATCATTTCTTAATTACCAAATAAGTAAATCGAAATATTTGGCATAACTTTTTTTTCATTCAATTACAAATCACAATTATCATCAATTGTTGCCGAATGATTTATAGATAAAAAATTGCACATAAGTTTTATTTTATAATAAAAGTAACAATAAGACTTTCAAAGATTAAAATTACTTTATCGAATGAAAGAAGTATTTGCTTAGTCAATTTGAAGCCATTGTGTCATTACTATTGTCAGCTAATTTATTTTTTTTTTTCTGAATACGTATACCACTAAAATCAATAATCATCATAAAAGTAATATTAAAAAAAATAAAATAATTACGATAAAAATGAGATTCTATTCGAGACATAGCAACGATTACATTGGAAGACATGTTAGTTTGAAAGAAAATAAATGTTTAAAATAATTATAATCATTAAGAACAAAATAGGGATGGGTTAATTGAATAAACAGAGTATAATGGAAAGTAATATTAAATCACATAGCAATGAATGCTGTTGTTTGTGATTCCTGAAAATTAATAAAATTAAATGATATGTTGCTTCTCTTGTTGATCATATCGTGTTGTCAACGAACTTGAACTTAACTTATATAATTTATAATTTATTCATAATTATTGGTGCTAAATTGAAGGAAAAATAGAAAAAAAACATCATTAATATTAATCAAGGTAAAGATTGTAGTAAAACAATATGTATATTGTAAAAAATTAAATGAACTTAAGAAAAAATTACTATTTTTAATAGTCATCTGTCTGAATAAAAGTTTTGTTTCAAATATTTGAATATTAATTCATGATGATTGATTAATACGTATTAATAATCACGATTTATTGTTTGATTTTTAAGTATACGTTTTTCGAAAAATTAGATTTTTTGTATTTTATAGTTTAAAAATTTATCTTGTGTATAAATATATAAATATTATTGTCTTTGTTTTCAAACCATCCATAACATATTTCGTAATATAATCATTAATTAATTCATTAATAAAGAATTATTAGAGATCAGTTAAATTTTCTAAAATATTTTTTTTTTTGTAAAATATAAATAAAAATTATTTTGTTAGTCTTGTGCATTTATATCATCATGACGAGATTGGATAATCAATCCAATTAGTTAAAAAAAAATTTGCAAGCTCATTTACATTTTTTCTTTTCGACAGAATATTTTTATAATATTAGTGTACAATAAATATATACTTTACTAACTACAAGTATGTTTTATGATTAGTTAATTAATAAATAAACGTTTCAATTGATTTAATGAAAACAGAATTATTTGAAAATTTTTTAACCCAAAAAAAATGGACTATTCATTGAAAAATATACAAAAATTTATTAATTTGGTAAAACTGCGTTCGCTGATTTGTTTATTGCGCATGTGTACTAAAAATCCCGCTAAAACGAACAATTAGACGCCATGACGCCGATTGCATGTTTGAATGATGTTTGAATTTGCACTCTTAAAAAATCTCATCAATCTGCAGTTTTAATTATATTTATAATTATTTTCGACAGTTATATTTAAATCTCTCAAAATTGAATATTAATATTATTTATCATCACTTGCTATTTTTGAATAAATATAATATAAGTATATGTGAACAGGAGTTCACTACAAGGCATTCTGTTCTAAAGGCTAAATCGAAAGCACTTTTGTTATTGTTTTTTTTTCTAAGGACACTTGACTATAATTCTAAAAGTTTCAACAAATGTTTTAGTGTTATGTTTGTTTTTAATAATCGAAAGACAATTGTTTTTTTTAATTGACTGTGAAGTGTTCAATGTATAAAAAATTGTCAGGATTTTTTTGAAATGTATTTTTCTTTAGTGGTGGACTTCACTATAATATCTGGCCTTTTTGGACTACTTTCTATAACTGTCGGTGAGTCTTGAATGTTTTTAGTAACTAATTTTATTTTTTCTACATACTTTTTTTCTTCAATACCCGGTTAAAGTAATATTTATTACTCCATTTACTTTCAACATTTCATTATACTTTATAAAACAAAATGCATCCTTATTTATTAATATATTTTTAGAACCTGCTTCTTTTTTGTTGAATTGTGCGTTAAAATTTTTCTAATAATCAAATTAATATCTATTTATCTTCAAACCTGAATGATTTTGTGCTGGACTCCTGATGTTTGGACAGTTTCATGGTTACAGTCTTCTTTTCTACGACTCTTTCAGTCATAGATTGTTTTGTGCTCTTCTGTTCGATAGCTCCATTGTTAAATGTACCCTTGAAAGTTGACATATCATTTCCAGATGTGTTGAACTCTTTCTGCTCGGTGCTTTCGTAATTCGAAATAGATGATGTTTGTCCTGGACTTGAAGTAAACATTTTCGTAGTGATCGTTTCTATTTTTCCTCTCGGTAAAACTTTACTTTCAATGTTTTTAAATGTTTGGCTTTGCTGAATACCTGAATTATTGAAATATTTTTGATTATCGCTTGATTTATCGCATTTAAATGTGCTCATGTGTGGAGGATTAAATCTATCGGAAATAGGACTAGAAAAATATTTAGAAGATTCTAGGCCATCATATTGACTTTGATCACTATCAAAACTTTTTTGTTCAAACTTCCGTTCTTCAGTAATAAATTTTTGTTGATTGTCAGGAGTGAACCTTCCCAAACTTTGATCCCTTGGATCAATGAAAACTTTTCTGCTCGGAGATTTTGGAGATTTGCCAGTAGCAATTAAAGATGGTGGCGGAGGAAAAGGGCCTTCAATTGGTCCCTCATAAAATCTTGAGCCTTGTTTTGTTTCTGGATAGTCAGGACATTCTGCATTGATTTTCCTTTCAATGGAGCTATAATGAGTTGATGGTTGTTCTGGACTATAAGGACCATCTGGAGAATATCTTTCATATTTTCCTGAATTTCCCACAGAGCCATAAAGACCTTCTGATGATGTTTTAAATGATGAGTCCTTCATTTTTCGCTCTAAAGTATTTTGAGTTGAATTAACCTTTTCAGGACTGACTAAATTTTGACGATCATTAATGATAGGGCTGACTTGTTGTCCAAGTTGATGATGATCTACATTATTAGTGAAATTATGTTTTAGAGATTTAGCATCTTGACTTTTAGATCCATACCTAAAAAAATAGTATTTTTGAGTTTATTTAATTATTTATTTAATATTTATTGATTGCAAAATATTATCATACCCGCTTTGATCAGTATCATCAGCATCCGAATAATCAGGTTTGTTCTTATATTTGGCTTGTCTGATCGCTGTCAATCTTCCTCGTGCTTCTTCTAGCTCTTTTTCAATTCTAAGAACCTCAGACCTAGCATTTATTTCTTGAGCAATACCTCCAACCATTCTTTTATTTAAAACTAGAGATCTTTCTTCTTCTTGCTGAATAGCTTGTTGAGCAGCACGTACTAAATTATCTGTTGCTCGTTTTACTGCATTTCCTGCTGCTTGAAGACGTTTAGTGCTTTCACTATCAGGATCTGCTTTAACTTTGCAAGCTACCAACAGTTGAGCAGTACTACTAGCAACTTGTTTAGCACTCGAAATAAGTTTTTCCTCAGAAGAGACACCTTGAACCAAAGCATTTGCTGATTCTACTAAACTGTGAGTTGCTGCTGCTACTAGACGAGCCGCAGATATTAATCCTTCAGACCATTGACCATCGTCAGATGATGTTAGAGGAGTTCTTGCTACTTTTCCAGTAGCTATGAGTTCTCTTTGCGCTGCACTGGCAGCTTTGATAAGCGCTGATGTTGCTGCAGCAATAGATTTTGCTGCTTCGAGAATCATTTCGTCAAAGTTCATATCTTCAGAAGTTTCCTGTGAAAAAAAAACAAGCTAATTTTAACTTCGAACTGATTAAAAAAGGACTTGAGAATATTCTCATTTTTGACATTATTTGGTAGAATAAATTTCTATATAAAATTTTTATCGAAGAAATATCTGCTCACCATAATAATATGTTTGATTCCTGGTCGATTATTAATGAAAACAACCAGAATATCAAACATATCTTAGGGTAATACAGTAGTATGCTTAAAATCAAGTTGTAATTTAATTTCTCAATCGAAGATAGTTATTTTTTTACCTGAATACTTCGTCTTGGTCTCAAACTGGCTAGTTTTTTAGCAGCAGCATCAATACTAGCAGCTGCTCCAAGTAATTCATTTTCAGCTATGACAGTCGGATCATCTGGATCAACCCAATCTGTTCCCTTCAATAATTCAGCAACAGCAACTAATTCTGTTACACTCTGAGCTATTTTCCTTGAAATGATAGGTAATGCATGTTTAGCATCACCAGCTCTTGATGCAATTTGTAAAATAACTTGGAGTAATTCACGATAGTTTAATGCAACATCATGACCAGCTTGAATAGTGCGTTCTCTTAATTCAGCTGTTTCTGTACATTGATAAGCCGCAGATTTACAGATTGCCAACATGTCACTGATTGATTTTCGACCCATGTTTGCTGCTGCTATGATATCATCTTGCTTACAGCTATTTCCAGCTGCCACTGCTTTTGCTGTTGAAATCGTAATGCTTTTTGTACATCTTACTAAATCTTCTGGAGTTACATTTTGTCTTTGACCATCTGGTGTGTTTAGTGCTCGAATTTCTTGACCAATTGCTTCAATCGTTGACTCAAGAGCTCTTGTACCTCGTGTATGTTCATCTTCCACTGCTTTGACTGTCTTGAGTAATGATGTCACATTTGTTACCATTACCTATTGATAAAAAATATCAAATATTAATTTTCATTGATTTAATAAAAATATTTTTGATTATTAATTTATAAATGCTGTTAGTTCTCCTCAATTAAACCCTGAAAAAAGCAGGGATTAATATGTTTGTGAGTCTGTCAATTGACACCGACATTAAAGCTGAATTTTAGTTTGGTCAACGTCGCAGGATGGGAATTTTTCCTCAGGGCTCCCGGGATATTGTTAGTCACCGCCCTAGCAATACTTCTTGTTAACAAAACACAACAATCTGACATTGATTGTACATACCTAACACCTTTTTTTTTTCTTTAATTTTACGAGTTGTTCACAAATTGTAATTTTTGCCTTTCTAATTTCAGTTATCTATGATACGAATAAATGGATAATGAATGAATATTACTTAAGGTTGCGTAAAGTTGTCGATTTTTTTCTGATGTTATAAATTTTTATTGACGCTACAAATTTGATAGATATATTTAGATATCAAAAGGAACTTCATTTGGTTATAAAATTATAAAAAAAAATTTGCCTCAATATAATTATCAATAATATATAGTGAGGAACAAATTTATATGAAAAGTACTTTAAAAAAAGTATAAAATAGGATAAAAATGAATAGAAAAGAAGGGATTCTTTCACAAAGGACTACATAAGTGGCAGAAGATCGAAAGGTTGTTCGTAGGCAGATTGTGTGTTGTCTGAGGATGACAGAAGTCGCATAAGTTCCTCTTCTTGGTCAGAGACTATCCAATCAGACTCGGAGCCTCCAGTGTCACCCGCCAATGGAAAAATCTGCTGCTGCAGCTGTCGTTCAATTACCTAATTGCAGCGTTCAAAAATCCGTCGTTTCAAAAATCAAAGTCCACCGAATTCTTTACATTTGAATATTCTTTTATATAAATAAGAAAATTTAATATAGAGATAAAATAAATAGAAGCAAATTATACAAGATGGCTATACGTGAAATAATAAGAGACAGCTCATTCTAAAAATTATTTACATAATAAGGAGTAAACTAAAAACGTCTAAAAAATTATAAATAAATATAATATTAACTTGCGACACACAATAGTAGAAAACTTTTAATCGATTAAAATTAATTTTGTGATGGACTTTAATTTTTAAAACCGACGAATTTTTGTTTTTCCTCTTTTTGTCCCGTTTGGCCTAATTGTTGTTATTTTTAATTTTTGATTCATTTTCAACAAGCTCAATTGTTTCAATAATCTTCATTTTGGAAGATTATAATAAATTATTTTTTGTCTGATTTGTGTGTAGTTTTTTTTTGTAAATCTGTTAGCAATCTAGTGAATTAAAGTCCACCCACAAAAGATGAAAGATAATGTTAATTAATGAGATAAAAATGATTATTATGAAAGAATAAATTTACTACGTGATGGTTCAATATGATAAATGTTTTATACTGTTATAATAAAAAATGCTGCTTTTGTTGCAGATAATTATTAATAATATTATCACCATTAAAATAATTAGATTTTAAAAATTTGATTTGAGAATCTGATAACGATAGTTGAATAATGAAGAAATATAAAAAATTAGTTGATTGATTTTAAATTAGTAGTTAATAAAATACTTTACCTTCAATAAAGCCAAAAAATGATTAATAAAGCCATTATTCCGAATAATGTGTCAGTTAAAAGTAAATTTTATAAAAAAATAAAATTCAAAGATAAACTCACCTTAGCAGAATCTTTGAGATGAGCCATACTAGGATCGTTGATTGGTTTTCCACTTGCTGCTTTTGTAGCATGAATTAAATCACCAAGGGCTGAAGCAACATCTCTAACTGCATTGATTAACATCACTTGTGCCTCGAAATTTTGACTTCCAAGACTTGCAGCACCATATTTTACCACTTCTGCTAGTTGTACAATGGTAGAAACTGCATTTTGAGCAGCAACAGCTAGTTGTTCTTGAGAAGAAGCTGCTCCAGCTACTAGAGTTTTAGTATCTTCAACTAAAGCTTTAGCAGTTTTTAAAATATTTTCTCGATGATCAGCAAAAGTATCTCCTTCATTCTCAGCATGAAGAGTACCAGCTGTAGCAAACATAATTGTGGTATCGAGGTCTCCAATAATACCGGAAACCGTACTAGCAGCATTAATACACGCTTGAGTACCTCTTGATCCAGCTTGTAAAGCTGCTAAGACCTGAGAAACTCGTTCTGTTACAATTTTACCTTGTTCTGAGACTTCTCGTTGAGCATAAGAATCTTTTGGAGACAACTGACAAATTCCAGCAGCTCGAACAATATCAGCACAAGCTCTGCCTAACTCCTGAACTCCATTTCGGAGTCTTGTTGATACTTCAGCAGTCGAGGCAGCAGCTGAAGCGCCCAAAGTATCTCTGGCAAGCTGAGTATACTTATGTGAAATATCTACAGCCAAAGGGCCTAGCCTTGATGCATCAGTACTGGATTTTGTGGACATCTCTTGAGCGATTCTAGCAATTTCCTTCGCTGCTTCAACCATTCTGGTTTGATAATCAACATACGAATCAACAGAGTCTGATATTCTTGTTTCTTCCAATCTCATCATAGCTCTAGAAATGGTTTCAATTAGACCAGTGACAATTCCATGAGACGTAGAAATGGATTCCAAAGTGCTGTTCAGATCTCTCAATGCATCTTTAGTACACTCTACGCTTTCATCAATTTCAGAGTGAAGTGCAACAGCTTCTGGGTTGCCTGCAGCCTCTTTAGTGATGTAAACTAGTTGAAGTGTTGACTCGGCAACGGTTTTAGTTTGATCCAGAAGTACAGTTTGTTGTTTAGAACTGACCATGTTAGATGCAGCGCCAATAGCTGCTGTAACTAGTGGTTCACAACAGTTAGCAACTGCTTGAACACAAGGTCCAATACTATCAGCTTCATATTTAGCAGATGCTCTCAATGGTTCCAATTTATTTAATAACTCAGCAACACTTTGATCCATCTCTTCAATAAATCCTTCTTGAGAGTTCTCATGTCTTTGCACTAAACTTTGTGAAACTACACTCAAAGTAGCAGAATCTAATTCTTTAATTCTGGCAATTAATTTTTCAATGGCAATATCACATTCATCAGCTCCTGGACTCTTGTCTCTGATCGAAGCAACCAAAGTCTTGATAGAATCACTCACACTCTTACTGTGATGAGCCAATAGTTGCCATGTAGGTTCATCTTTTGGACTTGCTTGAAGACTCTTTGCTGCTTGAACCATAGCACAAGCTCCATCAATAATAGCTTTCTCTGGGCCTGTAATAGTTTCTTGAACATGTGTAACAGTTCTGATGTATTCTGTGCAACCAGCAAAAGCACATAAATTATCAACAGCTTCTAAAAGAGGTTTAGTTGCGTCAGAACATTTTTCTCGGTTCATTTCACAATAATCTTTATCCAAAGCCTTAATTTCTTTGACCAAATTAGCAGTAGAGTTAGCTACATCTTTTGCTGACTTCACATAATGTCGTTTAGAGACAGGATCATTGGTTTTACTTGAAGCATGTCTGCAGGCATTACACAAGGCACTAGTATGTTTTGCAATCATAGTAGCAGCTTCTAAGATTTGCTGTTTAGTACTGTTAGGATTAATTAATTTTTCACATCCAGCATGGATTGACTGAGCTGCTCTGGAAAATAAAGATTTATCAACAATAATTTCTTCAGCTTTTGTAACTTTTCTTCTTAATGAAGGTGTTGTAGCAGCACTGGTAGCAACTCTTAATTCTTCAGCAGCAGATTTTAATTGATCTTGCATTTTAGAATCATGTGGTGATGAAGCACACTGTCTTGCTGCTTCTACCATTTTCGCTGTTGCATCAGCAAGAGTCTTAGCAGCAGCTAAAAGTCTTCTTTGTTGTTCTGTGTCTGTTTGTCTTTCGGCTTCACCCTTAATACTTTGAATCAATTGAGCTGTTGCTTGACCAACAATTCTAGCTTGACGAACCATTTCACCAGCATCTCCACTAGAAGAAAATAGTCTTTCAGTTGCAGTAATGATTGTTTCTACTGCTCCTTCGTGAACAACCTCTTTCGCACGTTCTCCAGATTTCGTAGCAGTTCTAATATGACTTAATAAGTCGTTTAAAGTCCTACTAACTTCTGCAGCTGCTGCACTGAGTTCCTTCAGAAGATTTTCATCACTACAAGTCTCATTACAAACGTCTACTAGATTTTCTACGGCTTTCGTGACTTCTCGAACTGCGTTCATTAATTGGGTTTGACATGCTGGAGATTGAAGAGTTGGAGCGACCACTTTAGCACATGCTACCAATTGAGATGTTGCTAGGGCACACTGAGTTGCGGCTGAAATTACCCGGTTTTGAGTCTGAGAGTCTTCACAAGTTGCTGCGATATTTCGAGCTTTCAAAACTAATGCTGCTGTTGTGTTGGCTACAGCTTTAGCCAGAGCTAAAAGCGTATCCTGAAGTTCACGATTCGAGTCATTTTCTTCACCAATTGTTGTTAGAACTTGGTGAGATGCTTCTCCTACTCGAGATGCTGCATTCAGTAGATTTTGTCGGGGCTAAAAAAAAATTAACGTAATTAATAAAAATTAAATAAATTTCGAATAACTTCCAAATTAATATAAGATTAGCAATAAAGTATTGACAGAAATTCTATTATTTAGCGAATTCAAAAAAAAAGTTAGGAAGCAAAGGCTTCTTACATATTGTCCATATAACGTTGAAGTAATATAGAAAGGCTGTGGACAGGAAAATCTTTTGATATTTTATGATAATAAAAGATAAAAAAAAGAGATATTTAAGTTTGAAAATATTTGAAGAAAGAGTGAGTTAGTAAAGTGAAAATTATTTCCTCTATTTACCTCTTTAGTTTCTGGTTCAGTAGCTTTCAGTAAATCCGAAAAAGCAGTGCAAAGTTTTCGAGCAGCATCCAATAGATGATCTCCAGACTTATCATCGTCCATTAAAGCAGCAATCATTCGTACTCCTTTTGTCATTTCTGGTATATTCGTAGCAATTGTTGAAATAGCTTCGCCTACAGCAGTGTGATCAACTTCTTCAGCTGATCCTGAGGTCAAAGTCACAACTTGAGCCGTAGCAGCATTCATTTCGGCAATCTGAGTACCCACATTTTGTTTGTGAGTCACCATTGTTTGAGCGATCCATTTTAGCGAAGCAGGATCATTGCCAAGCTCTGGTAATTGAGCTTTCGTTGTCAATTCTGTTTCTGCAATGTGGATCACCTCATGTCCAGCTGTGATTGTTGATAACAGAGCTCTTTGAGGTTCAGAGAGAACTGAAGTGACCTTAGTTTGTTGAACCTGTATAATGAATTAATTTTCGTTCAAATATTCACTTTCGAAATAATACCAAAACAATTATGAAATTTTTGTTTTTTTTCCAATTAAATAATTCTTATTCATTTTCTAAAACGATAAATGATCAATACATGAATATTCATTTTACTTGATGTTAACTAATTTTAACATCTAGTAATAATTTTTTATTACCTCTTAGGAATTTTATTTGAATAAATAATAACATATATAATTTGAATGAAAAAAAAATTTTAATCAATTTAAATTAATGATAATTATTCAAACTTTATGAGTATATTTATTAAAATATTTTGGAATTGAAAGAAAAATTAATAAAATTTTTTCATTTTCACTTTTTGAAAATAAACATAAAAAATTCAGGAATTTTTTGGTACCTACGTTGGATCCGTAAAAGAAGGTGCCTAGCATGAAAAATAAATTGAATAATCAATTACAAAATAATATTGTCCGAAAAAAGTTTTTTTGCCAAATAAAACGCGGCTAAACATTTTTTCATAGCTGGTTTGAAGCTGCTAACATTTAATTAACACACAAGAAACCTTCTATTTCAAAAATATATCTTAATTAACTAAATTATATAGTAAATAGAAGGTTACTTTAAAATTAAAATAGTCAATTTACTCGAAAAATGAGTTAACCAATCAATTTTTAAATAAAAATATTCAACAGTTATTCGACAAAAATAAATAATTAAATGGTAAAATATTAAACAGTTTTCTAAACTCATTTTTTGGAGTTTTGACTAAATGTAACTTTGAAATTCAATCCTATCCTTACCATTGGAGGTGCATGAGCAATATTAACTTGTCCGCTGATGGTAGTGTACTGGGCACTTCCCATGTGTCCAGTTCCATAAGGTCGAGCTCCTGAAATATTTATCATGCAGATCTAGCTTTAGAAAACACATAATATTTTACAAAGGTCCATCTAGCTCCGATTGATATCCTGTTTGCTTGGTATAAATTACCTAAATCTACTATAAATAGCGTTTGAGCAATTGAGCATTTACTTATATACAAAAGAAAGTAATGCCAAGATCAAATTGCAAAAAAGAAAAACACCAAGTGCTTCTGTACAGAAAAACGTGATCATTTAGATGTCTCCAAACCGGACTTTTCTGGTTTTGATCGATCGATGCTAGACACTGGACACTGGTCAGTCGAATACGAGTTCAAAGATGCTTACCATCACCACCAACTCTCATGACAGCAGGAATAGCCACAGAAACAGCTTCCACACTTCCTTTTCCCACGTTACTAGTCTCATGTTGCATGATAGTCGCCCTAAGCAAACAAAACCGACGGTACCAGTATTATTTCTCGTCTTTGGCTTTGAGAAAAAAGCTTTTCGATTTTTTAAAATGTTACTTGACTTGTAATTTTTGCGGTATTTTTCTCTCTGAATTCGTAAGAATTCTTCCATTGCTTTGAAGTGACTTTCAAATTAACCAATAATAGTTGAATAAATGTTTAATTTAAAAATTTAATTTGTATTAAACTATGTTATAAATTACTAAAAGAAACCTTTTGTCTATCGTATTTTGAATGAAACTTTACGTTGTCATTAGAGACACATTGACTAAATAGTTCTCCAAGATCTAATCTAACACACAAGTAGTAGCATAATAACAATACTAATAACTTGCTAATTAAATCAGTGTTATCAAACAACTAACTATAATCTATTTACTGTAACAAAATGAATCTTCTAAACTTACTTGAGCGGAGAGACACTGTCTTCAACCATGGTAGATCCTTCATCACCTTCAATTCCAAAATGTTCCTTGGATTTTTGTTTCTTCAAAATAATATCAATATATCCAGAAATAAGTTGAACAATTTGTTCAGCTTCTGTTGTTTGAACACTGTAGTACTGATCTGAATAGTCACCAAAATCAAGAGTAAAAGTATTAGGAGATGCTCCCCATCGTCTAACTGTAGTTAAAGGCCACGTTTTTAAAATTTCTTTTGTTCTTTCATCTAATCTCAAAACTGAATCCTTGGTGACTCCCAAAAGTCTAGGCACAAGTTTATTTTTACCAACCATTTTTTCTTTAACTAAAAAGAAAGTTAGCCCATAAGTGCTTAAAGATCTTGCTGTTTTCGTGTAAAGTACTTTGGCATCCAACTCCGAAAGCCCAATGTGTTTTTTGTGCTCAGCAAAAACTTTTTTTTCAATTCCTTTAACTTTGACGTAAGATTGAGGAAGGAATTCTTTTAGGTCGAGGAATCCAGGCTTGTGTTTATCTTCCTTATGATCACCAAATTGAATTTGACATTGAATTCCAGCAAATGTACAAGCTTTCTCTTGAGTAACTGGATGAGTTCCATCCAAAATAGCATCTCGTGCTTGGACATAAAGCAAAGAGAGTTGGACTGGATCACGACTGTCAATATTTTGATCAGAAAAGAAATACTTTCTGCGTAGCAAAACTGTTTCAGATTCATCAATGCCTTGTTCTCTTAATGTTTTACTTGGATCAACCCAATTCATTTCATCATCAGTTTTTAATTTCTTTCTCAATTGATCCATTTTAGCATCTCTCTCACCTTTATCTTCCTTTCGTCTTTTTAATGTTAAAGTACCAAAATTACCGGGTTTTTGATTTTCCGTTTCTTCATCAATAAATTCTCGAACTAATGAATACTCATCATGATTGGTGATGCCAATTTTTGTACAGATTACAACCATCAAATTAGCAACAGGTTGACTATCATCAACTAACAGAGTTTTAAGAGTTCCATCCAACATTCGTACTCGAAGGGTTCGTAGTTTTCGACGATATTCTAACAAATCGCCGTTTCGTAAGATATAATAGTCCAAGTTACGTCCTGGTTCCAGCCAAACACCTTTCTTCGCATCTTCATCAGAAAGAAATAGCCCATAGTCTTTAGCTGTTGAATTAAAAATAAAATAATTACTTAAAAAACTCTAACTTTTTCATAAAAAAATAAAATTCAAATAAAATACTTACGTTGTCCCATATTAGTAGCTTCAGCTAATTTCTCTCGGATGATTTTACACGCATCAAATACTGACGTACTTGGATCAAATTGCATCATTTTGGTCGCATTCTTTTCCGGAATGGAAATCCGCAATGAAAGAGTAGCCATTGTGACTGTATCAGGTGATTTTCTTCGTGTATAAAAGCTCTCAGAATCACTTGACTGAAAGCAAAACATGTCAATTGATTAGTTGAAAGGAAAACAGAAATAGAAGTCCAGTAAATAGAATTGCTGAATTTTTTGAATGAAGTATCTTATCAATCAATATAATTATCAAATTGAGTGAAAGAAACTCTTAAAAGTTTAAATAGGAAGGAAATAATACGAAACAATGGGAATAAGTGAAAAATTCAATTAAGGATAATGAATGCTATTTTGGCCTAAAGTAAGAGGTAAAAAAAATTTATTACAACTTAATTTTAACAAATTACTAGACCGGAATGTTTCTGTGGTAGAAAGTATTAAGCATAAAATAGTAAAAGGGAAAAATAAAAAGAATGAGAAAAAGGAGAAGAATAAGAGACTGATAACTACGATGACTTGAAGCCCCAGGAAGTAGAAACTCTACTTGTAAATCTATATATCGATCGAGTTGGTGGCTTGGCACTTCATTTACCCGTTGAATTAACCTACCAGTCTGCACAGCTGTGTAAGAGACAAGGCTTCAAGGGATGCATAGAATTACTTAGCTATGTACTTAAAGGGGTCGATGGACTAATAAAAATAAATTGTCTCGTCTGTTACCAATTAAGTTATTTACCACCCCCTTCGATTTGAGATAAACAATTCGTATGCTACGGCACGTGCTCAGTATCTCATGGGATGACTAGTGCGGCTACTATGCAAGGCTACTTTCATTATCCCCTGTATTTGCATAACTATTCGCATAAAATCCTAATAAAAGTCACGACATCTCGAAAAACCCCACTTATTTTTAATTAAATTGACCAATGTTCTTTTTATTTAACAGAATATATTTTTATTATAAATTTCAGTTCAACTCTCTATTTAACTGTTCATAGTTTTTTAATTGATTTAATTTAATAAATTTTTTATTCCAATTCAACAGAAACTGTAAAGTAAATTCACAAAAAAAATTTTAATGATTAGAAAATAATGCAGATTTAAATTGAAATAAATAATTTAAAAATAAAAAATGGCAAACTAATTGTATATAACATTGTCACTTTAATATGAAATGAAAAAGTATTGCTTAGATTTGTGGTTCCACAAAAAAAAAGATACCCAATTACTGTCAAATTCTTTCGGTCATTGACTCGAATGTCCTTCAAGAGGTGGTGTTGGAGATATCAGAGACGAGGATCTGATAGTGTGGGGTAGTTTTCTCTAATACATAGGCTATCGAAGGCATAAAATTTGGTGCAAGTATCCACGCCAATGGTGACTCTTCCACCCTTAGAAAGGTTGCCAAGCAACGCTGGCTCTGACTGTGTCAAACTCAAGCACAACCGATCCTTATTTCCGTCCCCTTCCTTCATCTTACTCTCCTTATTCATTTACTCTTTACATCTTGCCCTCTCACTTTTTTTCACACTATTTCCAACTCTCTTAGCCTTCACTTTCTTCATTAGTATATTTATTTTCAAATACATCGTCGTGAAATCATGACTGAAATAGTCTTGTTATAAATTGACACCAATTCATTGGAATTGATACATCAACTATTATATTTAGATTATTTAATAGATCTTTTAAATTCATTTTTATTACTTAGTTGAAGGATAATAAGGAAGGATAAGTAGATATGCAATTGCATAAATGATCAAGAAGTATAATCTTTCAGAAATTAAAAATAATTGTTGTATTATCATGTTCATAAATTTCTTGAAGATAAAAGAAGGTAATTTATGGTCACTAACTCTTGGAAGTATAAAAATGACAGGAAAAAAGAAAAGTAAAAGTGTACAAAGAATAACCGAGCCACTGCGATAACACGAGTAATGCGGTATTCTAGTAAGAAATAAAATCACTGGCAAGTTTTGAGGTTCTTAGAGTAGATATGTACTTTAAATCTTCTCTACTTTTCGTTACCTTTCTCTCACCTTTTTGACCCAACTTTTCTAATTCAATAATTCAACCAAAGTCTAGCTCTCTACTATAAAGGCACTTCAGACTTTCATAACAATCTATCATAAATAATAATCAATTTATCCTCTAAAAAATTGTTTTATTGTTTAACAATAAAGAAAAAGTTGGAAAAAAATGTTCTATATCATAAATTTTAAACCTGTGATAAAATTGAGTTGCTAAAAGTTTTATTATGCGGTGAAGGTATGATAATTAACAATAATTTAGGATTTATCACGCGAGAATGAATAGAAACTGTGAATGATGACACCCAAATGGCGATTAATCGAAGACATTGATTGCTCTCACGATTAATATCCCCTTCAAGACATGATTATACAAGCTTCAACAAGATCAACGAACTAGGGGCTGTACAGTGTTGTATTCCCCCTTTATTCTACCTTACTTTTTCCCTTTTTTTTCTCCTTCGTAACCACTTCTCATTCGAATCAATTCATAAATGCATTAAAACCATTATTATTTAATTCATTACCAATTCACATCTCATTGCTTATAAAAGATTTATCTCAAAATCAAACATGTCTTTGATGATAATGTTTTTTTAAAAATATTACTTTCTTTATGATAAATTAATATTTGATTGGATTATGAGGAATTTCAATGAATAAATTTCATGTCTATTTTTGGCAAAAAGCTAGAAAAAGAAAATAATCAATCAATATTGATCATTTATTATTTATAAGATGTCTATTGGTATTAAAGATGTTGCTTTTAATATTTTTTCCCCTGTTATTTTCTTATAAAAAAAAAAAGAAAAAATAAATATTGATCTACTTTTCATTCTTCAATGCACACTTTAATCACTTTTCCTGACTTTGCTGTTCGATTTTATTACTTTATTTTGCATTTCCCAAGTTTATCGACCACTCATCCTCTTTAATTCATTTTCATAGACTATTTCACAAGTTTATTGGCAACTGGCAAATAAACCGTTTAAAGATTCGTGTGGTTTAAAGTATTACCACTAATTCAGGCATTTCTAATATTATTAAAACATTTAATATTAAATACCCATGATCTATTTAGTGGTTTATTATGTCGTCGTCGTGGTCGATGAAGACTTCGAGTGTAAAAAAAATTTATTAATCCAATAAAACTCATGCACGAATAGTCTTCCATTAGAAAACGATTTCTCTTAACAATTAACAATAGATAAATATTTTTTAAATTGTTTGTATCTAACAATATTATTTAACACTTCACTTCGCGTATATTAGCAGCAATATTTTTAATTATTTATTTACTAAGCAATTGAAAGTCATGAGATATTTTTAATAAATTTTTATAACATAATTAATAATAATAAAATTTAGAAATTAATGATCGGTAATGAACTTACTTTATGATAAATAAGATGTAAATAAAATTTGCCTATGGTTTAATGATGATTTTTATTAAATAATTAAATTAAATAAAGATATCTTTATTGAATTGATTAATTATATAATAATGTATTCACATATCACTTTGTTAATCACAGATAGAAATTCTAAAGGCTCATTGATAATTTATGCTGATGAATCAACTACTAATTATCACTAATGTTGGAATATTAATTAATTAATAATAAAAATAAATTATTCAAAAGATTTTAAAATTATTTGAAAATAATGAAAATTGTTTTAATATCACATTCGAGAATTGATTTGTTAAAGAAATAAATTAATGTTAGTTAATTAAAGTAGTTGCTGATAGACAAGTATATAAACATTATAAAAACGTAAACGAAACGTGAAAATATGTTCATACATGGCCAAAGCTTAAACCGTAACTGAGAAGAACGGCGAGCAATCTACCCCTTATTTCCGGGGTTGCGCGACGATCCAAGGATTCATGGGGTCAGAGAGAAGGGAGAAAATCACAAGAGCAAGCAGAAAGGGAAATGGTAGATTGGTGAAATCGTACTGAAGTGCTTACTGCTCATCGCTCTTGCGCATCAATGCCCTAGTAACGCGACCTTTGAGACATTTAAATTATTCCATTCAATTCATTAATTAATATTATCAAATAATTTATAACAAAATGTCGAAATTATTTGATTAAAATATTGTTGAAACATTTAAATAATTTTTTACGTTGATTGAATTAAAACTTTTCAACTGTCTATTAGAACAGCGAAAATATTTATTATAAAATTTTTAAATTAATTCTCAAAGCTATTGGTTGTATTATTTTAATTTGATTAGTTTCCACTAAGTGAATAGCACTTTTAAACAATGTGTTTTCAAAACTTTGAATTATCTCTTTACATAGATAAAGAAAAGTATTAATTAATTAGATATAAAATAAGTTTCATCATTACTTGGAATTAATTATTATCAGATCACTGAAGAGAAATATATTGAATAAGTTTATGTACAGCTAAAACTATTTTAAACAGAATTTTCACGGTTCGTTCCTAGGATTGATAGAATCTGATATCTTAGGCGAGTGAAATTAATAGCATGACTAGATAACACTGTTTACCCTCATTCTGTACTATTCCTGTGCTCCATTACACTTATCCTTGCTCCCGAAGAAATAAATAATTACATTCTCTACCCAGGATATATTTCTATTAATTTTATTCAAAGTATTTTCAGCCCTTCTGTCGGGTAGGGAAATTTACTCTAGTATTATCATATTCGGTTTCAAGATGTTAAGTAGCACTTCTCAATTCACTCCCTCTAGATAATTGACTACGATTCTGTAATTAGCTTTTTTGTCGACAACCCTCCGGACTTTTTGGTAATTTGCTTTAATTCAAATGATACCTTTATTCAAGGTAATCATTGATAATTTATTGCACCCTCAAAATATCTCTAATCCTGACAGCTTTTTATCAACGTAATAACACATTTTCTACGTATATTTGTACTAGTACTTTCTATTCAAGCATCAAAGAAAAGCAAAAATTACTTTCAATAAATAATTCGAATGAAATTGTAACTTACCACATCTCCATGGTGACAATGGTTTTATGTTGTTTTCTTTATCTTATTATTTCAGTTTTTTTACTTTACTATTTTCCGTTATTTTAAACAGTTTTAAAAATCGAACTTGGATACTTGGAAACTTTGGAGAAATAAAGGACGGAATTGACAGGAGAAAAAAAAGAGATTTAAGTTTAGAGGAATATTGAAAAAAAATTCGTGACTCGAAAAATAAAATCCTTATAATAAAAAAGGCACAAGTGTGGGACGGTTTTTTGATTCTTTATCGAACGACAAAAAATCGAAGGCTACTGGGTGAGAAAAAAAAAATTCAACGGAAACATAATAAATGATTTTTAATTTTTCGCGCGAAACTTTGAATGGCACGCGGCAAATTTAAAACTTTCCGCGGGAATTTGAAAGAGGATTAATTATTTCCAACGATTGTATATTGAGTAAATACGAATAAAGTTATTAAAAGAAATCACAACAGAATTATTTTGTATTTGGCACCAACATGATTTTGGACGGCTATAGTAAGGCACAACGATTGCGACAACCGAAAATAAATCGAGGCACAAAACGGCAAATAAAATATTTATCAAATCATTTATAACTGAATATTACTTAAAATCAGTAAACACTGTTCAAAGGAATCAATTTAAAAATAGACTGTAAAGTAAGTAGAAGAGATAAAAGTAACAGTTGAACATTGAAAAATATTACGAAAAGTAGACAAAGGGTAGCGCGAGGATAGAGAGAACGAGGATGTTACCCCGACGGCTGTCGCCAAAGAAGTGATGCGTCTGTAGCCTAGCGCGCGACACCCAGCCGAGTATTTGTTCTATTTGCGCGCGCAGATATCACCCTCATTGGTGCACCCTCCGCGTAAGGGATAAGAACGCGCTTTCAACCCTACTCTCAATGCGTCCCTCCCCACTTTAATCTCTCTCGAGGATTGTCCCGCAGAATCTTGTGGTCCGATGCATCACATAACGCGGACTTACGATATCCATCCCCTTATTTTCCCCTTCTCTCTTTCTACCCTCAAACCACCCTTGCTATTATCCACTTTGATTTCCTAAATCTAAACAATTAAAAATGAACAGAATTTATAAACAATTTATCCATTGAATAATTATCTATTGAAATCATAACTACTATTAAAAATTAAAATGTTTCTAAGTATTTTATCATTAATTATTGCACATTTGAAGTATTTAATTAAGTAGTTTATAATTAGGTTTACATTGTATATAGAGCAATTACTATGCCAATTGAATTAACGAATTCACTTTACAAATCCAAGTGTGTTATTGTTGTGGGCACTTTTTACATGCTTAGACTGTTTAATGTTAAATGTCATGAACAAACTATACATTTTTTACAAATTTGAAATGTCTCTGCAAATCATATATGGTTGGTTTATGAAAATTTTAAATATTACACGCTTTATGCGTATTATTTTAAGACGTTTAGGTTTGCAGTAATGATTTCACTGACATGTTAAAATAAAATGAATAAAATGTGTTCAATTTAAAATGTTCATGAATAAACTATGCATGATTTTTAGACACTTTTTATGCACTTCATAGTGTGTTAAAAATCACTCACTTTTTCGATATATTTCGATTGTTGGCTAACTTCACATATCCATGTAAATTCTTAAATAGGAAATAGGGTTCGAATAACTATAAAATTTATCTATTTTTTTTATTAATTCTTTTAATCATTCAATTTGTATCATTTACCATGCTAGTAATATTTACTAGAATATTTTTTTCTGTATACTCTAACATTTCCGGTATCATAGAGTCTCTGTTCTAATTGATGTACTATGGAGTAATAGATATTTGTTATATTAATTAATCAATATGTTACTTCCCTTATTTTTTTATTTACTTTGTTCTGTTGATAACAAATTTATCTAATATTTTATCTTTTGAAATTCTTAATCTAACTTTCCGGAGTTATCCGGAGCTGTCTTCTACCCTCTTGTTTAAGTTACGGTTACGCAGTCAGAAGCCATCCCCTTCACTTCCTATCGAAAGTGCCGTTGCATAAATTGCCTGTACATCTCAATTCACCCCCCACAGTGACCATTGCCTTACACGTCGTGCTCCTGAGTGACATCCAGTTTTCCCTCATTTTTGTTCTCTCTTCCGTCATCCTCCAAAATTTCAACCCACCCTAGACACTTAATACACCCCCTCCCGAGTAAATTTACATCATGGAGTTTGTTTTTTTTCTTAAATGTCCATCTTTTATGTTTATCAGAAAGATTTATTCTTTTTTTCCTGACAAAAGTACATTTAATGTTACTTTAAATAATTGACGTATTTTTACTTATTGAAAATAAGAATAATGGGGTGGATTTTTCATGTTTTTTTGTGTTGAAATATTTTTATATCAATTCTTCTTTCATCTTGAAAAGAAAAAAAAACAGGTGGTGTCTATAAAACCAATAACTTTCGATAAATCCGATAAGATCACACGCAATTTCATAAATGGTCACAGGAGAATTAGAAACAGGCGTTGGTCCATTTCGAAGTTGAAAATTGTTATCGCATGGTTATCCGCAATAGCACCCTCTTCTTTATCATTAATCGGAATCGACCAGTCAACTCTGGACATCTGTCGACATCCAACTTTTATGCTTAAACATCTGTATAACAGAATAATTCCTCCGGTAATATCATCATTTTTCATCAACTAAATATTCTGTATGTCATTTTGAATAACTTTTCATACTTTTTCGTGTTTCTGGATTTTTTAAATAATTTACTAAACTAATATCACTTTTCCTGATAACAGAACTTTTAATTGAAAGCTTCAAATATGAGAGAAAAGAATCAAATAAATCGATAGAAAAAAAAATGATCCCTGAATGAAGTGAAAATGCTAGATGGAATTTAAGAAATGGTAGTTTAATATTTGAAATAGACATTTAGTAGACAGGAAAAATTGATGGAACGGTCAATTGCAATTGAGCAGACAGTTTGGCGCCAAGCTTCATATGGGATAGAGTTGAGATGCAGAAAACAACATTTATGTCTGTAGATATACGAAAAAAAATAAGCTGTAAATATCACAACTCAAAATAAGATTATCAAAGTATTGAACAATAACGTTCAAATTTTTTATTTTCATTTTATAATTAATGCACCTGAAGATAAGGCTTAAAATTATGACTACTAGATTAGAAAAATAATTTACCTACTAAAATATCCGAAATTATTGCTATTAAATATCCACGCTATTTTATTTAACTATTCAATCGTTTTACAACTGAATCACTTTCTTGTGTCTATTTTATCATTTTCATTCTTCCATACTTGGAGAAAGCTTTCAACTTAGTGAGCAAACTCTAACAAGTTTGCGAAACCCTCGACTAATTTTCAACCCCTAATTTTTGTCCTAACTCTAAATCTCTGTAACTTCTACGTTGCATTAAGATTTTCAGCCTACGATCTTTCCTTATGATATCGCGAATCCTAGACTCTAGTTTGCTGTTGGTTTCTATTGTTACAGCTCTTGATAAATTTGGACTATTTCCAAAATCCATTTATCCAATTCCCAATTGGACGTGGAAATGTCGACGTTCCGGTTGGAAATTGCCGATGAGTGCCGACGCATCAATGGAATTTTAAGGATAGAGGGTGTTTATATGTGAGGGTACATTGTCAAGCTGATTAATCGAATCGATAAGTCCAAGCGTGTACAGCTTGATTGACATTAGCCGATAAGGAATGTCAGTCAATAAGCTATCAAAACACTGGATAAATTGTGGTCTATTTGTTGATTTTTTTGTTTTGTTATTAAAAATCTATCCTTAAATTTTAAAAAACTCAGCTCTAATAAAGAAAAATTTCAAGTCTTATATTGAAGATCACGATTGTATTTTTTACAGCTTTTTTACAGCTTTCATTTAGGTGTTTGAAGAATTTTTATTAAAGAGAAATAAAATAAGTATTACAGCAGTCAAACTTATAATTTCATTTTTTCCACGAGTAATAGTTAATAAATATTTTTTTATCACTTATATATAATAATTGACTAAACTAAAATAATAATAGTTGACTAAACAAATGATTTATAAAAACAAAATTGATAAGAAAAATAAAGTTGCTACGATTCATTGCATCATTTTCTCATTCAAACTTAAAAGTTATTTATTTGTTTAATTTCTATGCAAACAATTTGTTAGAGGAGAAAATTAACAAAAAAAAATTAAAAAGATTTTTGATTTTTCACAGGGTAAAATATTTTACCTTGAATTCTGTAAAATCGCACAAAGTCTTGAAGAGAGAACAATAGGGGTGAATTTTCAAGCCGACCAACCCTCAACGCTCTTTCTGGATTCTCCGCTCATCATCACGTGCCTATTCAAATTTTACGGGCCATATTTGTCGCAATTAAGTGTTATGTTTAGAAGTCTACGGCGCGGAAGTATTCCGATATTGGGTAGGTGGTACAGAACTACTAAGTCTATAGCTATGTTATGTGTATCAGGTCCAAAAGAGTGAAACTAAAACGAAGGGAGAGTAGAGAATTTTACGGCAGGCTCATACCTCTCGAACCTCTTTTAGTACTGAGCTGCAATTTCCTATCTTCTATGACTCATGCAATCATTTTTATAT
Source organism: Chelonus insularis (assembly GCF_013357705.1). Classification (NCBI taxonomy): domain Eukaryota; kingdom Metazoa; phylum Arthropoda; class Insecta; order Hymenoptera; family Braconidae; genus Chelonus; species Chelonus insularis. The sequence continues at coordinate 3,489,038 of NW_023276776.1, forward strand.
TTTTTTATTCGATTATTTACTATCTCCCATTTTATATTATCTTTTATTTATATTATTACTCATTTATTGTATAAGTACCATAAACTATACTTCAATTATTATGTAAATTATTATCTGAAAATAGATAAAAAAAAAAATAACAGGATAAAAAATTCAGAGACAGTAAATAATAGAATAGAATGATTTAAACTTACCTATATTCTGGTCAATTCCAATTCTCCAGGTCTCGTTGCTATCGATTGTACTTTGAATCTGCAATAACGGAATAAATAATCATTATGCATAAATATAAATAAATTACAACGATTAAATGATCAATAAAATAAAATAAATATTAATAACTAGAAATTTTCAGTGAATCTATTTTTTATATTATCATCATTTCTGTCATGATCATTGTTAATCAAATATTTTGTTTATTGACTCCTTCAGTCACGCTTTAACATCGGAAATAATTTTTGTTTAAGCTTCACTTATGGTCCAAGTATCATAGAAAGTAGAAAAAAATCTAGGACTTAAAGCCTTACTAGATGGTGTGTATTTTAATAAATAAATTCGAATAGAAATAGTTAGTGACACTAATTACCAAGACTGAAAGGGTTAAGTTGATATTTTTTATCAAGTACATATCAGGGGTAGAGAATTAAAGATGGTAAACTTCACAAAATTATAAAATAATGCTTAATATTACAGTGATTACCTAAAGTTATTAAAAAAATTGTTTAATAATTTTTTTTTTAATTTTAGTACTTTGGACTTTATCATCTTCAATACTCCTGATATTATCTTCCATGCATCGGTTATCAAAATTTTCTATAAAAGTAAATAGTTTGACAGGTATTCAATATTTATTTTCCGACAATAGATATTTTTTTCAATCGAATAGGGATGAAAAAATTTGATCAGATTTGAGAAAAATAAAAATATTGTAAACAAATTGATTCAGTTGTTAAAATGAGTTCAGTATCAGAGTAGAGGCCATAGGAGAGGGCAAGGACGCAATAGAGAGATTGTAGAATGATTTCAAGAGAGATAGAGAGGAGGAACGGGAAATTTTGCAAGAGGGTGAGTATGGCGGCAACGTGGCGGACGCCGGGGGTGGCGCCGCGACGCTCTGGCGCCTCTGATCCTCTCGATTCTCTTCTTGCTTTTCATCTCTTATATACGTTTCGAGACGCTTCAACGATGCTGGATACGTGTATACCTGTAATTCCTCGTGCCCTCATAACCTCACAAGTACTTAAAGGAATTTTTTCAATGATCTTTTACAACTTCTTCTTTTATCAGTTGTACAGTCTTTATAAGCTATTGATAGATTGAAGATTCAAATAAACTACAATGCTTTTGAGTTTTCAATCAAATCATTTATAAATCAGGTAAGATATCGAGTATCAGAGCATTTACCCGATTGAAATGTTCAGAATTCGATTCAACTTAAGTATGGTTAGGTATAGATCAGACTTATTATCATGAGGTCTTAAGGATCATGTCCTACTAATTTTAATAGGCTATTTTGTTTAATTAATAATGCATCATAGCCTGCTTTAGTATCAATTACTAAAAATAAAATTATTCAATTGAATAAACTACTCTACTAAATAGTGTAATAAACTTCTTCTTTGGTTCAGAAAATATTTAATTAATGTTGTAAATAATGTTCTACTCATATCAATGAAATTTTGTAAAACTCTACATGAATATTATCAGCTTCAAAAAATTTTTTTCCCTGCTTTCACTATTGTTTAACAAGTTTATTACTTGACGAAAAAGAACACTTAATTGATCGCAATTTAATCAGATTTACGATCAGCATAAAAAAAATAACAGTATCCTAAAAAATGTGTTTAACGAGCTCATTGAAACATCAAGAGTTGATGTTTCTTCATGATCCATTATTTTATGTTTTATTGAATAATAAAATATATTCGATAATGATTCTCCTGAACAGTTGAAAGTTGGGAAATATTTTAAGTGAATTGCTTGGAATAATTTATTTAATTTCCAAATGTAGAAATCTGATTATTTAAGATATCATTAAAAGTAATTTTGAGCTTCACTTTAGTGAAAATGAGCTATATGGCAAGTCATGTAATAAGTTGAACAAACAAAAAAAATAATGTCGTATTGGGGATGGGGGGAAAAAATTGGAGATCGTCCTTAAGTGAAAGAGAAAAGAAAAATTTCAATAAGTATCTAAAAGAGAAAAAGAGATTGAGAAAAAGGAATCGAGGAAAGAAAAAATAATTTTATAAGTGACAAAGCGTGATAGAATATAAAGATAATCCATTAGACGAGTTGTAACCTAAAACTTAGCAAACAAGGGTGGTCTTAGATTAAACGTGGCGAATGAGTGGACCAGGGGATGATCTTTACTAAAAGCTCACATCAATACTGAAACCTGAATACAGGTATTTGTCTTACGTATTCAAATATATTTTTCTGTTATAGCAAAAATATAATTTTTCAATTAATAATTTAATGATATAGCATTGCAAATTTTTAGTTGTATTTTTTTTTTAATTATTTATGAAAAATAGTAATAAATCAATGACCATTTTGTGGCTTTCATTCAGAAAAATGGAGTAAAAAAAAAAAAAAATAAAAGTAAATAAGTAAAAAGGGGAGTGATAACAAGAAAGAACCACTCAGACAGCTGACATTGTTCATCGATAGTTGTTTTTTGTCAATCGGTGGGACATCTCAATTCAATCAGAGAATAGAAGAAGTATGATATAAGAAAAGCAAGAAAGTTTAGTTAATACAATAATACTACCTTACGTATCAGATGAAAATGTATATGTTTGTCATACTTGATTGTTTTATTTTATTTTGTGAATAAAAATGGCATAATGATCATTATTCAAAGGTTAAAAATAGTTAACTGTAATTATAGAAATTAAATATTTTTAAATAAAGTAAGACATGCTGAGAGAAATAATAAATTATCACTTTCAAAATTAATAACACTTTTGATAATATTTATTTTGTTACTTCATTATAAATCAAATTGTTTCTATTTAATAGTTATTGAAAGGACTTTTGTCTAAGTAAAGTTTTGAAAAGAAATATCAGATTGATTATCGGTTAAAATATTTGTTTTAAGTAAATTGTTATAATCAAGATATTTTTGTATGACTATTTGAAAAAATATTTCATTCTCAAGTTAAATATTTTTCTTTAATTTAAAAAATGTCATATAAAGAGGGAGGACTATGAATGATATACCTTTATAAATTTTACCAAATCTCCTGCTTTTTCAGAAAAATGTGCAGGGTGTTTGGGACATTACTAAAAGACTCAAAAATTTTTTCTTTCTTTATAAAATACCACAATCATTTGTTAAATAAATTTAATATGTCAATATTTAACTCAGATATTTATTGTTCATTAAGCTTATTTTCACTATTGAACAGAACGAAAAGTGCATTAAAAACACAAATAAAAAATTTATGGCAAAAAATAGTCGGAAGCATCTCGATCAAAGTATATCTTATACAATTATGGAAAGGATTACGTCATGGAGAAGATAATTATTTGGGGAAACTCTGGAGATCGTCATGAGCATAATGATAGTGTAACGAAGCCATTTGTCTCCTTTGAAGAAATGAGACAGAGCAGGAGAGTGTCCTGAGCAGACAGAGGACGTGACAGAGTCAGAACACCCATGTAGCTTGGACAGAATTGGATGATTGCACGAAATTGCTTTGAATTTCATCCCCTTTGAAAGGCGCATGATGGCTAGAGAGCAAAGCAAAGGGTGTGGGCAACAGAAAATGAGTTACCCCGAATGCTCAACCACCAATCATGAGTTTCTGCACCAAGCAGGAACCCATAAACTATAAAAAAATATATATCCCTCATATTATATCAACTAATAACTAGCTGTGACATCATTACTTCCCGACAGCTATGGACATTATTGTACACAGTTATGTGTCACTTGGGTAATGAAATGCAAAACTTGCTTTAACGTTCACACATACTATACATTACAATTGCTCGACTGATGACCAAACCACTAGAACAACATCACATCATATTATCTCATGCTATTACACGACTCTTACAATTCTGCGTATTTAGCAAATAAAGAAACGATTCAAGCTTTGGTCCCTTGCCAAAATGTAAGGTTTTTATGAATCCTATATGAGCTTAATATGATGATAAATGAAAACTGCTGTGATACATGGAGATGGATTTGGAATAAAAGAACCATTGAAATTTTGCATCATCCTATCCTCCATGATATAATCCTCAGATTATGACATTCTGCGTCACAATTGTCTAGTCGTTATTTCCAAGAACTTGACGCATTTACATGTTTGTACCAGATGTAACTCTAACCTACAACTTAGTCCTGGTCAACACATGGACGCATGCGTCCAATGTGGTAGGATCTATGAGTTTGTGAAACATTTATCTTACTCATTTGGGCTAAACTACATGGCCAAGAAAAAAGATAAAAAAAGTATACACGCATGTGACTATTTATAAATTTCACACACCGGAACTTGACTTTCCGTTTTGTAGTTGGAGCCGGACATCACGTTCTTGATGACTTTTCTTCCGGGAAAATGCCGAGTCAAGGATATTCTTGGAGATAAAACGTAATGCAAAAAAAAACATGAATATTTAAACAATGTTACAATTGATGTGTCATTTTAAATATGTTTACATGTAGATAAAACAGAAAAAATGTATGAAGAAAAATTTTATCATATTGGAATGTTGAAAAGATGATTTGTTAGCAGAATATGAGTAATTATTGAATGTTAAAAGCATTTAAATGTTTCGATACTTGTAATTAATTGTTAGCAGAATTCATTAAAAAGCACATGGAGTTTATTAAAATATTATAAACGTCCATAGTAGTAATCAAAACTGCGTCTGAGTGCTTCGCGTAATTAGATTAAGTCGTCAAGAGTTCCTCGAAGGGGAATCTAGTGGCGTCCTATACATATACAAGCACCTTAAAGCCAGTCCTATCTATCAATGTGTATGTATACATATATGTGGGCGAAGGTATAATATTATAAAATACATACAGAATTGAGAAAGTATCTTTTTACATATGTATGAGATTCTTTTCTTGAGTTTTCACACCCTATTTATTGATTATCTACCCAATTTTTTTATGGTTTTACTAGAAATTTAGAATCAAATTATTTGTCTGCTCTACCCAGTCTATCATTCTGATGGGTTGTAATTTGATTGTTTTTCTTTTTCGACCAATTAATATTAAAATAAATTATTCACAGAAATGCAAAAATGTGATACGGTTGACCTGTCAATTCTTACGTATGTTATGAATCATTTCTATTTTGAGAAATCACCATCAGAAAGTCTAGTGTTTGAGGTTAGCTTTTACAACTCCTTAAGGATAAAATAAAGAACATTTCTATAACAGAATTTTTTTTCAATTGGATGATGATTCAGTTCAATTGTTTGACGCTAAAATAGTCATAAATAAAAATATTATCGACATAAATGGAAGTCAGAGTATAGAATGACTCCAAAATGAAATCGGCGCACGCCCATCTGGGTTATGAAAATAGGGAAAAATCAATAAAATATATAAATTTTGATATATCTCGATAATTAATTAATTAAGTGATTAATTAAAATATTAAACTTACCGTTTAAATTATCCATAGATTGGTAGAAATTTTTTTTAACTCGCGTTTTTAACAATTTGTCACTTCGACTACTACTTCACGTTCACACACAACACTTACGACTCTCTGGCGGTCCAGTCTCGTCGTTCCGTTGCGTTGAAACCTCAGGAACGTACCTATCAGTGTGTAGAAAGTCCTTGATTAAATTTGCTTACTTTTCAAAATAACATTAAATTGCAATGAAATTAAATTTTCGTATTAAACCAATTATAAATTCGATAAAAGATTTATTAAATTTTTTTATTTTAAATATAAACTTGAGTTATTTTTTTCTATCAGATTTATAATGATGGAAATTTATATTTTTGATACTTCGGTGCTGGCTGCAAATATAGCCAATCCAAACAAACAGACTTTTCACTAAAAATATCATTTCTAAGCTCATACTCACGTGGGAATAATGGTTTTGATTTTACGTTAGTTTCAGTGACCCGGTTTGCAGATATAATATATTTTTAGTTGAATTATATCATTACCATCATAATAATAAATATTTATCAAACTGTTGGCGTGAGTTAAAATATTTTTAATTCAAAAAAAAAAACAAAATTGATAAGAGAAAAAATTATTTTCATTTCCAAGAGAAAAAATTTTTTTTTCTTAAGATAATATTATTTATTATATAAATGAGACCATTTTGTATCTTTTGATCAATTAATTTTGGAACTTACTTATTTATGAGGTGCACGAGAACGCGCCAAATTTGGTCATGCTAACCTCCTCCATTCAGATTCACTGTAGAATACGTTTCTCGTACACGCACACATATAGAACGTTGATGATGATGATGGTGATGCAATACAACACCAACCATATCATATCTTATCTCCATGTCTACAATTTTAAAAACAATTCTGAATGCGAATGAATTCTATCGGACTTCAACTGAGTTCATCAATCTGAAGAACAAATTACTTTGCTAAAATGTATTACGTGTCAGAAATGCGATAGCAACTTGAAAGAAAATTATCATTTTATTCATAAATAATAAAAAATCAGTGCAAGATATTTTTTATATCTAGTTTTACAGTTTTTATTAATTCATGTTGTATTTAATATTAATGAAATCCTACACAGATTTGTAAAATAATCAGACATTATTTATCCTTGATTTTTCTTCAATGAAAAACAACTATCAATAGATTTTAAAACATTGTGTATTTTTGAAGTAAATTATTAGTTGCCTACAACATTTTAAAAGATCAAGACACCATTAAAAATATTCGTAATAGTGTTATAATAAAAACCGCAAACATGACAATTTATATGGCACATGACGTCAACAAAATCTTCTGAATATGGTCAAGGATTTGTCAGCTCTTAGTAATCATCAGTACTCTTTTAAACGAATCAGTGAATGTTCGCTGATTGTCAGTATCAATCCAATCACTGGATTACATTAAATAGACATTAAATATCATGAGGATAACTGTATAACTCCAAAAAAAACTTGGTTAAAATTGAAATTTTCTAACAGGTTTATTTTATCGGTACCATCTGATTAATGGTGATTTAAAAAGAAACTCGATTATCCAAATGATTGGAATTGAATGAGAGTGGGCACATTAAATGTACAAAACAATATAATGTGTTCGATTTTACATTCCACACATTCTGTGTGACATTGACGATCAAGAAAGACAGAAAATATGGAATACCAAACCGATTTAACGGCCAAAGGGAAAGAAAGAGGAAGGAAAAAAGTTGTTTCAAGACTCTTTTCAATGTGGGCGCTTTGGTCAAGACAACATTGCGCTTGTTCAGCTCTTTCTGATATGTTTTAACTTATCTTCTTGCGAAACATGTTACTCTTCAGACTCTATGAACTACTTTGACCAAAGAATAGTCAACTCATTTAAAAGACACCCTTGATAATAAAATCAAGCGTGGGTGTACTATTTCTTGCGAAAACGGGCCACACAACCCACACCAAATGTGACCTCGAAACCAGTTGTTATGGTTGACATTAATTTCTAATTTAAAGAATTAATCCTCACCCACTAGCTTCATAACAAGCTTCATTCAATATAAAAATAAACATTCTAAAGTTAGCTTTTTTTCAATTTATCAGTTAATTAATCACTTGTTTATGTTTTTTATTTTCCCCATGAAATCTACTCTATCTACGATCAAACTTGTTTACCAGCTGCTGGATTCTCCAGCACCATAGACAAATATATTTGATCAATATTTGCGGGAAAATACGATTAATTAAATGGAATAATTTATAAGAAGAATTAATTACTGATAAATAATTAAATGATTCATTAATTATTGGACGAAATGGTAATTGATTAGAAATTGTTGTTTATTTTAATTAATTAAGAAGTTGTGAAAGAATTTTTTAATTTTTCAAATTAAGTTATGCTTTGATGAGTTTATTATATAACAGAGGTTTATTTTCTACATCGTTAATAGTAAAAGTTCGATAGATTTATTATATGAAATTACGAGATAAAGTTTGGGACTTCATGGAAGTTGTGCGATGCGAATTGCAGACAGTATCTTTGAAATAGAACAAAAGAAATATTAGATTCTTGTAGAGATAGCGAAAAAAGAAAGAGGGACGTTTGTTGAGTAGGAAATTGGTGAAAAGGGAGAATCTCTCGATAGTTTGTCTTTTGATTCATATATTTATTGCTTAAGAGAAGAAAGGGACTGCTTCCCATTTACTCTACTCCTGAAATGAGTTGATTTTTATCTGAAGTTATTACCAGATTTTATTTCCTTGCAACGACAAGCAGCAGGCCTGTGACTTTTTTTTTATAATGCTCCACAGTAGTTTGATTACTTAAATAACTTATTTGCAAATGATTGGGATTTTCGTGAGATAAAATTTTTGCATAAGTTGCAAATATTGTTATAAAGATTTAAAAAAAAATAATAATGATGCATTTGATAACTTTGCATCTTGATCAATTTATTTGAGAATATATTTATTTCTCAAAGACCTAAAATTATTTTTATTAAAATTTTAGATCTCATGGAAATTGAATATTTTTCATTAGAAGAAAGTTGGGTAAAGTGGAACACGAAGAAAAAGCGTGAATCAAAAAATTAACCTATATATTAATAAATATTTATCATTTTTAATCATTGATTAATCGAGAAATTAATAATCAAAAAACTTAATAAACGTTTGATGTTTTTTTATTTGTGTACAAGACAAAATTTTCTCGGTGTGTATTTACTTTAAAAAGCAGGACAAATTGTAAAGATAATTAATCTTAATAACAATCAAAGCTTTTTCTATAAAACACTCAATTATTAAAGAAAAAGTAACTTAAAAAACAATCTACAAAAATTTGTAGAAACTATTCAACAAAGTTTCCACCATCTCTCTTAATTCTTACATTAAGAGAAAAATTTATTGCTCCGAAAAGGTTGAAAAGGCCACACAGTAAAATGTTCATGACTAGCAAAGGTTTTCGTAGTATAAGAAATGAACGAAAGAAATTTCTCAAGAAAATGGTGGTCTAGAAGAAGTCGAGTTTTTTGAGATAGTGAGATGTGGATTTAAGGTAGTGTATGCTTGTACTTGATTTCTCCATTTTATGTTCACTTCTGCAAGCTTTATCAGTATTTCTATCTGCATTGAAAGTTAATAGTGGTTGTAGTCGTAGCAAAAAAACCTCTCGTTCTAGCCCAGCAGTTCGCAGAATGTTTTGCCAAAAAGCTCGAGGGATGCGACGAGACGGCGCCAAGGGGTCTGGAGCCAACTATTGCTCCGTTTCCTTGGCGGGCTTTTGCTCTTTTCTTTTTTCTCTTTACAAAAGCTACTATAAAATAGCAATCTCTAGAAATCAAGGACGGAATCGGTTTCCTGAAATATCTAGTTTCTTCAAGTGACAATTACAAGCTTTTAAATGAGTTGAAATGCATTGAAAGTAATTATATCGTAAAAATAACTCTAAATATTTTTTTTTTCAATAACATGTATTATTAAAATAAATTATTGTTATGACGATTAATCCGTTGAAAATGATTTATTTCAATGATTCAATTTGCTCGATTGAATGAATATGACCCTATGAGTGAAAAGATGAACATGTATTAAAATTGCTATATGAATTCATGCGAATGAGCGAAACCTCTCAGAGAAATGAATTTATTCGTGAATTTATTCTTACGATATGACGTCAGCATCATCCATAAATCATCTAATGTCATAGTATAGAAGATACCAAGTCAATTTATCTTGCATAAGAAAAAGAAAAGCTCTCTTCTCATCCCTAAATAATAATATTCTTTCTGATCTGCACTTTGTTCTTACTGTAAGACTTTTATCCTTACATAAAAACTATTAGTATTCTTGCTATCTCATCTTACAAACCTTTGAATTCAAATGAGTAAAACAATGCAAATGATACAACACATCAATCAATTCTTATAAAGTCTTTTTAATTGAGAAAGAAACAATATATTTTTATAATCACTCTTAACTGTCTAAAAAGTCGTAAACAAGATTATTATTATTTAAATTTTATTAAAATATATTTTTAATAATGCTTACTCCGCAGTAAATAGAGTCAGTTATCATTAATTAATAGTGCATTAGAAAACAAATATTCCTTTTGTCCACATTTATACTGAGAAAATAATTAACTTTAAACAAGTAATATTTTCCTAATAAATGAAATCAAAATTTTGAATAATTGCCAATAAATATTTTTTTGGAATTGATATAGTAACATTTTGATAAATTTAGTTCTAATGGTAACTCAAAATAATTCATTGAATAAATACATTTCTATTGTGCCCAATAATTTAAAATACAATTTTGCAAAATTAATACTGCAGATTCAGGATAATCCAAATGTATTATGGGTACTGATAATTTTTTTTAAGATCCACGATGTCTTAGGAAGTAAGAATTAATCTAATGCTACTTAAATTTAAACTTATCAGCATCTTGAACCAAATTTCAAAATACATTTCATTAAATTCAGTAAAATATTCTGTTGCGAATATTTCAAATTTTTTTTTTATTGAACCAGCCAACATTTTTGTATAGCGAAAATTTTTTCTCAGTGTAAGAGCTACTTTCTTTTGATTTTTATTTTTGATGATTCAACTATTTTATTGCAATTTTGCACTACTGCACTTTAATTGCCATGTTAATCGAATTTTTACTTCAATTTATAAATAAAATTGTTCACGTTTAACACATCAAAAAAAGTTTGTGTTCAGTGCAAGAATTTGTTTCTAACAACATTGACTCATATAGACAACTTTATTTTTCAATAAAAATGAATTTAACTATAAAATAAATACGTAACAAAGATGTATAAACTGTGAATTGATTCCCAACGATTCTGGTAGCATGAAGTAGGTGATTCAGAGCCGATTTGACTGAAAAGTATAAATAAACAAAAGCTATAAAGTTCACTAGAGTAACCGATATTAGCACCCCTAGTTCTCTTCGAATGACTGTGTATCTGCATCATTCATATTCAGATGTTTCTACCTCATATACTTTACGATTATCCCCTGCGGAAGAAAGGGAATAGATATATGTGTACATACGTACATGAGTACGCCCATGACGTAGACTTAAATGTATACAATAGAAAAATTTGACGAGCTTGGGTTCTTGAGGATGATTTAACGATTCATTCTCCACTCTCTTTTCCTTTATTATTCTTTTCTTTTTTTTTTAGAATTTTTTATCGCTGATAAAAGAAGTAGAAAAGTGATATAAAACTACTCGGTACAGTCAGAGATGTTTTTAGCCACTGAAATTGTAGAACATCCATTATTGTCATAGTTGATATGTTTTAATAGAGTAATAAAACGTAATAATCACTACCACAACTGTTTCTATTTTTTACAGTACACAAAACGTAAATTTTATCATGAAAAATAGAATATTATCAAAAATTATTATCATTATGATAAGAAAATAAATGAATAAAATATTTGTTATTTTTTTGAAACAATTATTTCATTTTTCATAGTAAAGTTTTTATTTAATATTTATTGTTAATTATTAAATGTGAATTAAATTGTTGTCATTTTATTAGCAATAATGATTATATCAGGTTTATGGGTAGTTAAATGATTGATTAACTCGCAATTTTCAAATTAATTTCTTGTCAATAAAACAGAGAATTTACTGATGCACAGAATTTTCTTTATTTGGTAAACCAAATTTAGGACACGTGACAGTACAAATGTCATATTTCCGGCGGTGTTAGAAGCTCGAAATTGTTATTGCATTCATCCAAGATGGATAATGGTGATACTGAGATATCATGAGATAAATAAAGAGCGAAATAATAGAAAAGATGAGTAAAGTAGAATAAGAAAAAAAAACTCGATAGTCCCCTTGCTAACAAATGACTAACAGTGATTCTCGGTTTAACGGATGTGACCAAGACTCTCAGCTTCTCTCAACCCTCTATATACGCTACTCGTTTTCTTTTTTGCCCCTCTGCACTTCTCGCACCAGTGATTTTTCAGATTTCGTAGAATCATGCTTTAGGTCCTGCTTTCTTTCGAAAATAGCGCGGGGAAATCGACTCATAAAAATTGCTAACGGAACCGGATACCGGAAGTTGGGACATGATCTCTTCTCCAAGGGTAGATACACCCTTCGTGCCATCTTAGAAAGGGGAATTGAAAGCAAATTCGTAAATTTCACTCAATTTACTCGAATTTTCGTCACTACTTTTAATTCTGAGGATTTATTTCGGTTGTTGTTGTTATTTATCTACTTGTGTACAACATCTGAAACATCAACAAATCTAATATTTAATCATTTTAATAAAATTTTATTTTCAATAATGAAAAATGGTTTCATTTTTAAAATTCACTTTTTATTGTTTACAAATTAAAGTGTTCGAAAAGCCATGTCCCAATCCAATTTATCTTCATTGCAAAATTCAATGACAATTATCATGACATTCAAACAATCAACAATATTTCATAAGCAAAATTTACATCTTAATTTACAACGACAATCAAATTTATTTATTTTTAAAAATTTTATTGACAAATGAAAGTTCAGCAAATCTACTTATTTTTATTATAATTACACATTTTGTATGTTATGATTTCTATTTTCTTTCGATGTTTTTCTCGACACTCACATCATTCATAAAATTTTTTTTCAAACATGCAGTAAATGTATTTGAAGAATATAATACTCATGTAATAATCAAGGGATGGAGCCCCTGGGGTTAATTAAATCATAACTATCAGAACCCTTGGACCATCAACGTTATACCTCTATTTAGTACAGGCGTCAAGTGAGTCTTTACTGTAGGATTAAATATGAAGCAATAAAAAAAAAGATATGAACATGAACAATTAAAGCATTTATTTTGAAAAAAGAAATTTACTATTTTTTTATACGATGAATTATAATTAAATTAACGAAAATTTAGATAAACAAATGTATTAACTTTACATCTCCATTTGTAATTTAATATCTATTGCATTTAAAATCACCCCGACGTTTATTCAACCCCTGGATATTCATTACATCGTGTTAACAGTTGGTACTACCCTCTACATCGACGTACAACACTGAATCGTGAGCAAAGAGTGTACAGGAGCAAGTAGTAACGCAGATTTGTGTGTGATTCGTGATCATTCTACCAGGGCTAATGCACCGCGCGACCAAATGTTCGAGTCAATTTAAATGCCGGGGCTGTTAACTCACCCCTACAGCGTATAGCGATACATAAGGATAGTTAACACCCTTCTTTAGGATCATCACTGTTTATATTACTAAAGCTGTCCCCGTTTATGTATTTTTACAATTCACACCTTTGCTTATTGTTACCACAATTTATGCTTCCAAAAGATAAATATTAATCATTGAATTCCTATGGTTGTTTTTTTTAAACATTGATGAAAAACGTATGACAACATTCAATAAAAACATTCTTTTAACTTAATTATTTATAAAAAAATTTTTCTTCATGCATTTATGATTTATAAATCAATTACATCAAAAAATATATATAATAAATTAGTTTCTTAATACACAGTAATCTTTAAGTTTCACTTAAAAAAAAATCTTAATTAAATAATATAATTCAGCTAAAAATGATTTTTTTTACAAACATTTTATTTTTATTAATTGATGTCCCTCGAGATTGATTGCATGATATTTTAAATGTATTGTTCATTTTTCAAGCCTTTATCAATCCAACAGTTTAATATAATTAAATAATCATCATTATCAAGTGTAAAATACAATAAAAATATTTATCTAAAGTTTTGAAATTGAAATAAAATTTTATTTTAACAAATATTAATTTATAAATTTTAATAGCAAAAACAACGTTCATAATTGAAATAGATTAAAAGGAGCAATTAAATGACTTCTTATCTTGGAGGAGAAAGAAATAAATTAATTCACGGTTGAAGCTGAATATATTCGCGTCTACATGACAGCGACGATTAATTATAATTAAACTCTAGTCTAACTTACTTATGCGAGTGGCACCCCTCTCATTCACCAGAACAAAAACATTTTTGATCTATGTTTATCCTGTTTAAAAAATGATTCAAATGTCACTTGTTAAATTATACTTATCATTCTTTCAATTTTTTTCCTGTAGTTACTGCTAAAAATTCATTTTTCATTACCATCAAAGTATTTTTCAAGTTTAAAACATCAACATTAATAGATAAATGAATTTTTAAACTAACCTATTAAATAATTTAATTTGAAAAAGAAATGAAAAAGCTGGTCATATTATTTCCAAAGAAAGTACATAATTTAAATAACATTAGGCTTATTTATTCGTGTGAATATTCAAGCTAGTTTTATTGAATAGGAAATATTTGGAATTTAAACACGATATTGGTCGCGGAAATATTGAAAAAGCGATACTATCTATCTTGACAGATTTATAACTTTAATCTTTTGTTATTGTTTTGTAGTTCCTTTTCCCGTGACGTGCCCTAGATAAATTCTTGGAAAATTCACCACGGAAGAATGTTAATCTTTTATTTTTATTGTGTCGACTCGATGTTTTATTTTTGTCTAGTGGCTCTAATAAATTCGTAGAAATCTCGACATATTTCGCAGAATTATTCTGTTGCTATCAGGAAAAATACAATGCATACCTTTTAAATACTTTGACAGTGGTTTTTTTGACAATTTTACTGACATAATGAGGAAGCTTATTGGAATTAAATTTTTTTTTTAATAAATAAACAATGTTACCATGTTAAAAACAAAAATTTCAAGTAGATATTATAATAAATTATGATAAATATTATTATAACAATAAAAGTTACGTGGTTTTAATTAAAATAAAAAATTCTGATAATTACGTTATATAATTGTCATACTTTGATGATAAATTTTTAAAAGAAATCGAATTTTTGTTACCATAAAATTAATTTTTTTAATTTAAAAGAAATCACTGAATGATTAAACTTCTTTTTTCAATCCTCAGTTTGTTTTTTTCAATATTTGAAAATTATTAAAAGTCTACAAAACTTTCAGTACGACATTACTTCAATCATTTAAAAATTAATCTCAATATTCTCTTATGCATTAACACATGTACTTTTATAATAATAAGGTTTTATTATTCAAACTATTGTCAACTAATTTTCATGAATGATTTTTTTATATTAAAAAAACTATGTCCAATATTAATTAATAAACTATTGTATTAAAGAATCATCTTAATAAAATTGTTGACCAATATTGATTATATTCAGTTAACAATTCAGATTAAATAACTGATAACATTGAAATATAACACAAGCATTTTACGATCGAAGTAAGCCGGTTTGTATCTTCAACAAATCTACTAGAATTCATTTCAAACACGTGACACTTAAGTAAAATCCCCAGTCCCCAACTAACCGAAGCAAAGAGGGATATGAAAAATGATCAATCGAGAAAGTCTTTTAATCAATTCGATCAGTCGTGCACCCGTCGATCGGCTAAATCGCCTGTACCATCATATCTCCCAAATTTTCCAAAGTGAAAACCAGAAAACCCTAAATCAAAATTCACTTCTTTCCTTGTTTCCTCAATATTTACGAACTCGTGAACCCCTAATTTTTTGATATATTTCTGAGTTTTATCATCACAAAATGTTGTCTTTTATTCATGAGATTTTTGTAAATCAATCTATATCATCAAATATAAATAAATTTTTGTAAAATCATGCCCACATAATAATTTTCAAAAAATTAATAATAAATTAATCAGCTAATTTCTTTGGAATACCACCCTCGTAAAAGTCATTTATCATTCAGCAAATTTAAACAGCCTTTAGAGAAATGCATACCGAAAGTTTAAAATTTATTCCTATTCTTATAAATATTCTCTCACATGTTCATTCATTACTTCGACAAGGGGAGGATCCATGAAGCACCGAAAAGATACTTGAATTGCTAACCCTCGATTAAATGTAGACGCCAATTCGAATCTCATATCATGATATGGTTGCACATCGTAAAAATACTGCTTCTGTACCGTACTACGATGTCCATATTTCATTCTTGATGTTCAGGCGTATCCAATTGCCGATTTTGTGATTTCAGACATGAATATTGCTTCACTTGTAACTAATCAAATTAATCAATTACTGATATATCTCTATCTCATCAAAATTCATTTTATTGTTGTTATTTTTTTTTTATTAATTTAAAATCCTCCATTACATGTTTTTTCTTTTTTTTAAACAGGGAATAGTAAAAAACCATCGACTGTTTTACTTTCTCAGAGAGTTTTTGTTATTCTTTATGAAGGGTGGAAAGTAATTTTTTTTTATATTTGTCCAACTAAGTGCTATTAATTTTTCTATAAATTGTTATTTCAGGCCATTTTGATTCCATTTAACCCCTAAACCATTCAAACTATTCGCTTATCAAAATAATAACATTTATGTTACTCAATTTTCATCTTAGCAGATCATTTGTCTTGCCCCTTTTATTCAAAAAGAAAATTATTACAATCGATCTAATATTTTTTAAAATTTATTCTTTCTATTCATTTAATTGCAACGATTTTAAATGTTTTATTAACATTAATTAAAAAATCTGCTTTGATAATCAAGTTATGTTTCCACTTGAATTGTTTTTTCAAATCCCAACATTTTATTGAGAAAAGTTGTAAAATTGTTGAACAGTTTTTTATTTATATCTTTATAAAAGATAATTTAGAGTAACATCGGATTGTTCGCCATTTCGCCGACAATTTCAATATCTCAGACGACTGAATGGCGTCGTATCTGGCTCACGGGCAATAAAACATTTTTACAACTACAGTAATAAAAAAGTTTCAACATTACGCTCGTGTCGAGATCAATATCACAAGAGCCAACGATTGGCTGAAACTGTTTACCAATAGCAGTGAATGTTTTACACTCGAGGGTGAATGTTGCGGATTCTGCGCTTCGTAATCTCTACATTCCATTGGTCCGAATGTTCTCCAGAGGGTTGTAACTTCCCTCAGAATGCGAATTTAACTGCAATGGCTGCTGCAGTTTGGATATATGTCTTATTTTGAAATCATAATGTAAAATTAAAAAAATGTATATTGATAAAGTAAAAAAATATATTTCATTTAACAGCACAGTAACGACTTTTGACCTAAAATATTGGAAGAATAAAATATATTTATTGTTTTGATATTATATCAACTGATTAGCAATTTTTTTAAAGTTATTCATCAACACGAGAAAACTGATATTTTTACATCAAGAAGACATTTATACATGATTATAATATTATTGAATATAAAATTACTCTTCTTGACTCAAGTTTTAATTTATTATATAAAAAAAAAAATCAAAAGTTTCCGATTCTAGACCGCGAAACTGAATTTTTACGACGTTGATCTAATTTAGAAATAATTTAAGTATCTATTTAAATCGAAACAGACTGGTGGCAGGATCAATGATGACCAGTCTGCCATCATTCTGACTCAATCCTGTTTCTATTCTCCAACATCATAATCACGATATTTATAACCATCTTATCTTCAGTCGTGATTGATTTTACAAAAAAGGCCTTTCTAAATTCATATATTTTTATACCTAATTCAAATATTAATAAGCGAGAATTAATTAATCCATCAATCACGCACAAATTATTTTTTGTCTAAGAATATCGCTCTTTCAGTGAATGAGGGCATATTTAAAAATCTCTATTAACCATTAACAAGCCGTCAATGAGATATAAAAATGTTTAGAATATTAAAATAAAATTTTACTGTATTTGGTTAAAGTTTATTTTAGAAGTAGAAATTTTTTTTATCTTAACAGAATTGATTAGTTATGCGAAACTCTGTAATGTTACCATAAAATCATCCCAAATATAATAAATTATTCTCTTCAATTTTTGTTACATAATTTCTATCTATTAATATTTTCATTGATAAGAAAATTTTCAGTGATTCTGTTATTATTGCAATGTTTTATAGATAGAATTTTTCTCAGTTTTAACTACAATTCCATCAATAAAAAGCAAACGAATAAACTTCAAATTTCTATTTAAATTCATTATTCAATTCTTGTTAAACTTCTTTTTTAAATATCATCAGTGGAGGATAATGTCAAAGTTCATTAATTTTATTTATAAAAAGTTCCATTTTCACACATTTTTATTAACTTTTTTTCTATATCTCCAATAAATTATACGAATATATAAAAAAATATAACAATTTTGAGATAATTTTTCTGGTATTTTATGTCTCATCCTAAATGCAAACATCTCTTATTGATATAACTCATTACTTCTGAGAACATTGACAGATTTTCTCGAGACTCAGCTAATTGTCACTTTAATTGCAAAAATACAAACGATTTTATAATTCCTTATAGTTAGAATAAATCTCATGCAAATTAGTTATATTAATAAATACCATACAGACTTGTTGAAGTTGACAATTAACAGAAAAGCCGAGAAATACGTGAATTAACGGTGGTCCATTAGCTGAAAAGCATTGTCGAGTAATTTATCGTTGATTACAATTGAATCTCGTGGGAATAGTCGATACTGGAGTGCAATTCATTCTCTTGTCTTCCATATATATCAATTTTGACCCCACAAATGCTTAAAATGTCACTTGACTCTGCCCAGCCAGAAGGGCATTTAATTTATACGATTTACGATTACATTTGTACTACTATCTATGTGTATAAAAGTATAGATACTAAAAAATTATTTTCATTTATTAGCACTAAAATTGCAAAATTGTACAACCTTTATAAATATTAATAATTATTTAGAGAAAATAAATTACATCATTTAGATATTGAATTAAAAATCAAGAATCATAGAGGTTGATTCTTGAGGTATTAATAATGACATATAAAAAATAGCATAGAATTCAATTGATTTTTTAATTCGTTTTTATTGTTCAAAAGTTATTTTAAATTACTATACGTATATTATACATTTACTTATTTATACAATAATATTTTTAATAAACTCTCATAAATGCGATGAAATATGGACAAAATTTTCTCATTTTTATTCATCACAAATGACAATTAACGGATAATTTTCTTTAAGGTTTCTTATTAATATACCGATTTGTTGTTAATTTTTCAAATATTTAATTAATTTACATACACATTTTAGAATACACCATTTCAGTGATTGGAAGAATATAAAAAATCTAAAACAATAAGAATAAATAAAAACACAAATTTTCTGCTCTCAACAATTTCAAAATTCACTCATACTAAGTAATTTGTTCTTTTGCCAATATTTATTTTATTTTATTTTATAATTTACTTAAACCTGTATATTTCTTTAAAAGTAATTTCATAAAATGATCAGAAATAAGATTTTTGAACATTATTGATTGTAGTCCACATAAAATACTTTGAATATAAAAAAATGATGAAGTAGATCTACAGGAATGCTGTTAATAGTTGTACAAAAATATAAAACTACCAAAAAAAAAAGATATCTTTGAGTTTTTCATATTTTTACTATGATTTTTATTATAAAAAAATGTTTATCAATACTCCTCTTTTCTTCACATTTTCAATTTCAAATAAATAAATATGTAGATACATTTTTCCCACAATACAAAATTTCAAAAAATTCTATTCATTTATCCAATCATTAGCAAACTGTAATGAATTACAATGTATTTATAATAGCTCGACTTTCAAGTTAATTAACAAATTGATGAAATTTAATAAAACTTCTTGGCCTGAGCTTCTTTATTATCCCTGTATAAATTGTACCCAAGTATTATAATTAATTGAACAACTAAGAAAATTAAAAATATTGTCGTTGTTAGACAACTTGTTGTTGGACATGCTCCAGGTACTCCTCCAAAACCTGTGAGCTTAGCATTTGTTGCTGACACATCTTTCTTAAGGTGATTGAGTCCTTCCCTCATTTCTGTTATCAGAGATTGGTAATCATAACCAATGGGTTGAACTTGAGCTGTTGGACCTCGAGCTTGATTGTTTAAAATTGATTCAGCTTTAGAGTTGACATCACCAATAAATGATTTGATCTCTCGAGCCGTATTTAAAATAATATTTTGATTGCTAAGTACTGCATCAACTTCTTGCCTTCTAATTGTGTCAATCATCTGAATTGGCTGGCCTCCAGTTACTCCTGGTTGGATGCCACCGACTTGTACTTGCGAAACTAAGCTCATAACTCGTTCAAGTTTTCCAACTATTTCATCTGTTTTATGTTTCAATTCACGTAATACGTCAAAGATCTGACTCTGACCACCGAAAATTTGACGAAGTTCTCGCTGATTGTCTGATTCAAACCATTCATCAAATTCCTCTTTATCATGACGAACTTCATCAGGATGTTCCCTAAAATAAAATAAAAAAAAAATGTATAGTTTAAATTCTTAAAATTAAAAGATAAAATGAATATTGATTTCAATTGAAAACTAAATAAGTGAGTAATTCGAACATTTGCAAAATAAAAACTGGACACAATGAATCATCAGTCGATAAAAACATACTTTCTGTATTCTTCCTTTTGTAGCTCTAATTTTTTCTGATAATCCTGATATTCTTGAGTAATCTTTGCTTGTTCTTCCGTAGATACTGTTCTACTGTCGAAAGTCATCTGACCAGGTGGATGTAATGAAGATGTCAAGAAATGCAAAACATCATGATCATCAGCAAGGCCACCAGTTGCTGCAGAAACTCCAAAATATCCTCCTTTTGGTAGGAAAACATTTTCAACATGGAAACACATTTCGTAATCTTGCTCATTATTCGTCATTCCATTATGAATGAACAGCTGCAAGTAAGTAGAAAATAAATATACATTGTGCGATAAAATTATTTGAACTTTCGAAAAAAAATTTATACAAATTTATACCGTTAAAGTATTTTGATAATATTCAATCTTCGCTCTTGTCGGGAATGGTTTATTTCTGAAGTCTCTAAGACATCCAGAAAGTAATTGAGTTGTCCCATCACTGATAGAAATAAAAATAAATTAAGTTAATAAAGTTCTTGAATTAAATAAGAGAGCTTTAGTAATTCGTCAAAAGCAAAAATGCTGTATCAATTGCTTACTTGGCATGATCAAATATTTTAGTGCCATCGTTAACCACAGCCATAATATAAGGATTATTATGTTTATTATCATTATCAAAAGAATCAAAAAATATTCCAAGTCCATTCCACATATCAGAACTTCCAAAAACAGCTCCGTCATAAGCACCTTTTTGAGCAGTATACCAGAAAGCTAAACCATCAGCTCCGATTCTACCTCTGCCACTCACTCTAAATACCAAATTGACCTCCCACCAATCAAAGTTGATGGGATTTTTAGTCCATATTGCACCTATTGAAGATTTTAAAAGTTAATTCATTTTTATATTTATTATACAGACAGTAATTTTTGCATATTAATTATTGCTTTACCTTTTTGGCTTCTAAGAGATGGTGCAATTCGCACATTTTCTGAACTTGCAATTGCATCTAGAAAAAAAAATTATTTATCAATAACATATGTTACAAAAATGAAAAAAATTTTATAACTTATTTTAGTTTTTATCATTTTATAACTTATATTGTTCAATACATTTTTTTGGAGTAAAATTGTTAATATTTCTAATAGAACTTATTACTAAACATGACTTAAACAAGTCAATTATTTAATCAAATTGAACTTAAGAAATCTTTAAACTAATGAAAGTACATTTTTAATCATCTAATTTGTAGTATAATAACTAGGAAAAATTTAGATAATGTTGGAAAAAAAATTTTGACGGATAGATCATTGATCAAATGATTCAAATAACATACGGTAACAAATTATTACGATATTTAATGTGTTAAAAGAAAGATTTTTAAAAATCGAATTCATTTTTTTGCTTACTATTACAAAGTGTTTTTTAATATTAAAAAAAAGGACTAATTTTAGTAAACAATCGCAAATGAAGAACAATACAATTTCGTAAACATTAGTGACTACGTGGAAGTACAATATTGGTTATGAAAAATAATTACTTACTTCCACCATATTCCCAAAAAGGCACAGTTCCATCTTTTTGCGCTAAATAAGGTGGTTTAAAGGAGTATTTATATTCAAATCTTTTATGTACGGAGTTAGCATTTAAACTATAAATTAACGAAAAAACGAAAAATACTCCAAGCCACCTCACCTCAGCCGCCATCTTCATTTTCAACTGGTTATTTTTTTACTGATACAAAAGCATAAAAGCCGCGCACGTTTTACCTGTTATCCATCCATTGGCTAATCATCATTCTCCAGGGCTTTCCCATTCGCTTAGTTTCTTCGACGTGTCTTGAACAACGCCATCTCGATTTTCATCTCAAATTTCAAACTTTTTCCAAGTTTTTCATCAATTTTTCCTACATGTTATCATTTGCTTTTAAACATGATGAATGAGAAAAAAAAATTGGCTAACAAGAAAGCAAATCTCGATGTTTTCTGGAAATTTCGATTCAATATCGAGTTTATACATAAATTAAAAAATTTTTTTTTTTCAAATTATGATAAATTATTT
Organism: Chelonus insularis; assembly: GCF_013357705.1. Taxonomy (NCBI): domain Eukaryota; kingdom Metazoa; phylum Arthropoda; class Insecta; order Hymenoptera; family Braconidae; genus Chelonus; species Chelonus insularis. The sequence continues at coordinate 3,511,673 of NW_023276776.1, forward strand.
CCACGTGTTCATTTCATTCCAACGCCGTATTTTGTGGTCAATAATATTTAGCTTAAAAGCATTAACGCCACCTAGTTCTTCATTTGAATCGTTTTATTTTATCATTTCTCTGATTTTATTCATTTTAAAGTTCTAATAAATTAGAATGTTTTTTTTTTTTTTTTTACAAATTAATTATTTTGCAATAGCAAAATTAAATTATTTTAAACATTAAAAATTTTTTGAACATTGTGTAGTGATGTACAAGTGGAGTAAAAATTGAATATATTTTCGCGCCATTATTATTGGTCAATAAACAGAGTGGAAGTGGGTTCCAAAAGAAATGTGAATCAACACATTCTGTTGGAGCCGTCTCTTACTTCAAAATATTAGTAAATTAGTGAACATGGCGACGCTTATTGACAACTATGAACAACAATACGCTGTTTTGACAGCAGATATCACTGCAAAAATTAGCAGAATATCAGTAGTAAATGGAGGTAAGTACTTTTATTTGATTAACAATGATGGATAAATTTTTTAAAAATTTATTTACATTTTTAAGAAATTTAACAAATCAACGTCAGTGAACATTAATGATCTGCTATCTGGTGGCACATATTTACAATACTAATCAATACACGTGCCGTATTTGCAGGTGAAAAAAGGGCATTTATTCAAGATGTGGATAGACAATTGGAAGAAGCTCAGGAATTGGTAAATCTTCATTCATTATTAATGATGAATAACAATTTTTGAATACTGTGGTTGATGACTAAACATGATGAGAAAGCAAAAAACTATCACTCGAAGCTACAAAAAATTGAGGATCGATTTCAGTCACAGTGATAATTTTAAAATATTCATTTCAATCAATTAATCAATTTAACACTGAATCTGGAAATAATGCAAATTCACTAGAGTGGATAGCAAATGTTAATGAAAGAAATTCATTAATTTTTTTATAGTTATTTAAAATGTTATAAAATAAATATTGTAAATAACTCTAATATAAATACAATATTTTTTAGCTGGAGCAAATGGAACTGGAGGTACGTGGAACCTCCGGATCTCAAAGAGAGCGATTGAAAAGTCGAGTAGAAAGTCATCGAGCGGAACTGAAAAGATTGACAAAAGAATTTCAATCTGCAAAAAAATCCCGAGATGAAGTGTCAATAGACTTGAACATTGATGATTCTTGGGACAATGTTGTCACGGAAGATCAAAGGAAAAGATTATTAGACTCATCGGAACGAATCGAAAGAACTGGAAGAACACTTCAAAATGGTTATAGGATGGTTTTAGAAACTGAAGAAATTGGATCTCAAGTCCTTAAAGATCTTCATGATCAAAGAGAAACAATTCAAAGAGGTCGATCGAGAGTGAGTAGCTTTTTTGCTTTTATTAATAGCTAAAGAATGCTAATAATATTGAATATTAATGAATGATAAGTAATACCATATTATACCTTACTTTCATGAATAAATTTTTTTTAGTTAAGAGACACAGAAGCTGAACTTGGAAGAGGCTCACGATTACTATCAGGAATGATACTTCGTTCACTTCAACAACGATTTATTCTTGCTGCTGTTGTTTTAGTTCTCATGATCGTAGGGTGCTTTGTAATATATTATAGCTTTACATCGAAAAGTTAATTTAATAAGCAGCTTATAAATAAATTCATCAGCTAATTAATCATAGATAGAGGAAAGTAAAAAGGATAAATAGTATAATTGAATTATGATTGGGTAAATAACAGATCTCATGTTAATACCAAATCACCTCTATAAAGTGCCGATTTGTTGATAATATTAATAACGCGTATTAATTTGGATAATAAATTATAAAAATAATATAATGGTGGAAATTTATGATAAGTATTTATTTATTGTTGATGTTGTTCGTACATAAATTAAAATTGTGATACAAAAACATGAAAAAATTGTTCTCTTATTTTTATTAAACAAAAATATTTAATTCAATTTTTGTTAACAACTTCAATAATTCGTTAATAATATTTATTAAAATAAAATATTGTAAATAATAAAGGCAACTAGCTGAAGCACAGAGAAGTTGTTTAGTTAAATAATCGTATCTTTTTATTTATCATTTATAGTTGAGTTGCTTACTTAAATAATATGAAGAGTATGAGGATAAATATAATAAAGTATTGATTTATGTAATTGGTAAAGATTTATTTGAATTTGTTATTTTCATAAAATGAAGTCATTACTATAATATTGACATATGAAAATTATATATAAGAGATTATGTAATAAAATAGAACAAAAAGGATTGTTTTTTTTTTAAATGAAATATACGAACAAGAACAAGAGCCTAGAGCATGTGAGGCAGACATTTGTGGAAAAAAGTGATAAACTTGCATAATTTATTATTTTAATCTATTTTTTAAAAAAGTTTTTTATTTGCAATTTTATTTGGTAATTTTTGGAAAATATTCGACATTCTTTTATTGCTTGATTATTATTGGTTTTTTATGAGTCTATTTGACCTTGACTGAAGCATAGAAAATTCTTTAATTTATTTATCATGTACTTATTGATTTCAATGCATTTCAAATGGTGTATATAATTGAGATATTACATTTTTATTTGTATCATTGATTTGATGAAAATGACCAGTAAATGTTGAACAATGAGTTTCCAGGGTATAAATAAATTTTAATTAGATTGAGAATCAATAAAGTATCTTCTATCTTGCATGCACGTAATTTAATAATGTAATTCACAACCCTACTATCATGAAATCGTTTAAATGTTTTGTATAATGGAAATTTTGCTGAATTTATTTTTATACTCACATGGATTTATATCAAGGCAAATTGGTGCATCAAGTGCATAGAAGTATTTGAATAAACATTAATTTTCTACGAAACCTCTGTTAATTTATTCCATACCAATATTTTTAAAACTAGAATATTTAAATATTTTCTACGTAAAAGTTTCAATTACAGAACATCTTTTATATCACATTATTATTATAAATATTTTTTAACTTCTATCAAGGTGTAACAGACTCAAAAATACTTTTTTTTCTTATCAGCTATGCAGGATAACTTAAATGAAAGAAAAAAGTATATTTTATCAAGATATATTTGTGTAAAATGACGATAATTTACCGAAAAGTTACCAAACGTCTATTAACAACTTGATTGCTTGCGTTCATGCCATGCAACAGCTGGCGAACTAAAATATCTAAATTTACTCTTCGTATCAGTCTAAATTTTTGTAAAGATCATCAATTTGAGGCTTAAAGTAGGCTTTGAGTTGCGGTCGTTTAGTTTTTAATGTTGGTGTTAAAAGGCCATTTTGTACCGAAAATGGATCTGGGTGTAGATAAATATCTTTAACTTGTTCGAATGATTTAAGGCCTGCTTCTTTACCCCAAGCAAGCATGTCCTCGTGAATGAGTTTTTTAACTTCTGGATTTGCACAAAGGACACTTAAGGTACCGGGAATTTTATTTTCTAAAGCCCAGCATTTAACGACGTCGACATCGGGCACAACAATTGCAACAACGCATGATTTAAGAGATTCCCCATGAACGAAAACTTGATGGACGTATTGACTTCTTATGTAAATATTTTCAATTTTCTCTGGAACAATGTATTCTCCTTGAGAAAGTTTAAAGATATGTTTCTTCCTATCTATGATTTTTAAAACTCCATTCTACAATAAAAAAGTTCATTATCGTAAACCAACTTTCATTAAAAAATATTCATTTCATATTTAATTATGAAAAAAAAATTTTAAACTTACTGGAAGCCACATTCCAACATCTCCAGTATGATGCCATCCCTGTTCATCAATAACTTCAGCAGTTTTTTCTGGATTTTTATAATAACCATAGAATACATTAGTGCCTTTAACACAGACTTCTCCTTGATTGTTAGCTGCCCAATACTCCATTTCAGGTACATCCACTAATTTGACGCAACAACATGCTACAGGAGGTCCCACGTGCTCTGGTATATAGTCACCCTGATGAGTAAGATTATTTTTCGTTAGTCTCTTTTATTGTCTGCTAAGCAGTCTATTACATCTAAAAATAAATTTACTTGTAATGTGACCTATCACTGAGTTTGTCATTTAATTGATCAGCTAAATTTTTTTATAGACTGATCTTGTGATTTTTAACTCTCTTAACATCCATCAAATTAATTACATAAGTCATTAAAAAATGTCACGAGGATGTAAATAATTGATGATGATATTATTAAAATATTCTTTTCGTAATATTAAAGAGATTTTATTTTAGTCATATTTTTTGTGAAAAGAATTCAATCATTTAATGTAAGAATAAATTTTAAAAAAGTTACATTTTCAAGAATTTTAAAATGATGAATTTTTTTTACGACTGTTTATTCTTGAGTATTCTCAAAATAGATAATGATCTGAAAATAGTTTAACAACTGTTGGATCAAAGTATGTAATATTTAATGTTTTATTTATTTAACTTTTGCGGCGATGAAATGAAGAATTTTGCGGTTTACTTTGCAGAAAGTTTATTATCAATCAAACTGCATTATTGCAATTTGCCATGCCAAGGAAAATAAATCAGAAAAAGTTGAAAGCAATTTCACTTTAGAGTAACTCTAGCAGAATTATTGACATCAATTATTTACATCAATAAAATCTGCAATATACTTTCTAAGCTCTTGAGCTGATTGAAAATATTTTCCAACATATATATAAAAATAAAAGAAAAAAAGATGATAAATTATCTCAGAATATTTGAAATAATTTTGAATCATTAATCTTTTGCAAATAATAATTAGTGCACTTTGATATTTCTTAACAGCATCGCCCCCAAGACTAATTATATCTTATATCTATATATAAAACGTCATACTCTAATTTAGTTCTGAGCTTGTATAGAGCCCGTTATAACTTGAGGTAGGTTCATTCAGTGAAAATCAGTCGAATGAATTAAGAGGCTCAAAAAGCTTCTGACAACAAAGACTGTATGTAAAGCTTCAAGAATACTAATCCCACCTTATTCATCTTAATCATCAAACTTTCTAAATACCCACAAGTCTCTTCTCGCTTGACATGTTTTTCTAATTAAGAATTATTTTCTGTGATGATAAAAAAAAGTTAACATGACTACCATTAAATATAAAATAAAAGTTCCTAATGAATTTAAATAATCACTCTTGTCATGAGATATCAAATAAAATAATAAGTAGATTGTTTTTATTCAAAATACCTGAACAGTTAGAGTAATAGGAGCACAGCATTCGGTCTGTCCATAGCCTTCAACGATAAGACAGCCCAGAGTGCATCGAGCAAAAGTTAGAACATTGCCTGCAAGTGGTGCTGAACCTACGACCATTAACCTTAACCTTCCACCCATAGATTCTCTAATTTTTTTGAAAGCAACTTTATCCCAAAAGCTGTTGCCTCTTATGATGCATTTTTTAATTTCGCTCTCCTTTGCCCTTATACCCATATTGAACACCATTCTTTTAAAAAACGAAGACTGGAGCTCAGCTTGCACCTGTTGTCAATAGAAAAGACGGTTAATTCTTAACGTGTATCTATTATAAGATATTTTTAGTGCGAAGGAATGACCTCGTGATGGCATTGCATTAGACTTTAGGCAACATTCTTACACACTATAGCCAATGTTTATTTTCAACGTTACTTCCAGATTAATGTTTATATTATAAATGATTTTATTGACATTTAAAATTGATTCCATTAAAATCATGAAGATATGAAATGATATTTTTCAGAAATAAAATTGGTCTCTTTATGAAAATTACTCATATTCATTCCTTTAAACTGAGTCAATCATCAGCTTGTAAATAAATAAACTATGTTTATTATTATTTATAAATCTTAATAATAAAAATAGTAGAGTCTTAAAAAAATTTTTAATCTATAAATATCATTCATTCTGTATTATTAATTATGATGAAAATAGTAATCTTATTTTTTTTGTTATCATTATTTTTAATATATCCACATGGATTTCGTCTTAAATTCCAACTTTGGCACCTGGTCACTTTATTGCGTAGCATCGACAATGAACCGGAAGGTCATTTCACGATCGTTTTAAAAATTCGGCCGAGGTTTTTTATGACGTTATACATTTCCTTTCTGTTATTTATCAATCATCCATTCATAGCATTAATAATAAAAATGTACCAATTGAATTAAAATCAAAATTATTAGTCTTAATTGAAATAAATATTTACCCTATCATAAAGACGATTAAGTAGCCTGGGAACAGCAGGCATAACAGTAGGCCGCAAAGCTTTCATATCATCAGAAAGCTTTTTAATATCTCCTCCATAAAATCCAACAGATCCTCCAACTATGTACATTCCATTTTCACAACACCTCTCCAACATATGGGCCAAGGGGAGAAAGCTGATCATAACATCCTTTGCATTAGGTTTGTGATCTCCTAACTGTAGTAAAACAGCACTAACTCCAGCCATAACATTCTGATGACTTAACATCACCCCTTTTGGATGTCCAGTTGTTCCTGATGTGTAACAAATTGTGCAAAGATCCGTAGGCTTTGGTGGTACTTCAGGATGATTCTTTTGAGCTCCAAGTCGTTCAACATCTTCAAACCTCAAGAGTTCTATCCCTCTATTTTTAGCTCTTTGATTTGTTGATGATTTTGTTTCTTTTATTACAATTAATTTTCTTAAACATCTAAATAATACAATAATAAATATTTGAAATTTTTTCAACCAAATTCGTGATGTATTGTTATTATCTAGCAATTATTCACATTACCTAGGAGCTTTATCCAATAAAAGATTACATTTTTTATCATCTTCACAAACAACGAGACTGATATCAGCCTGATTGATGATATAGGCACAAGCATCAGGTCCAAGAGTGTCATAAAGTGGAACAACCACTAGGGAATAATTGTAACAGGCTTGTTCTGTAAGAACCCATTCAGGACAATTTTGGCTATAAAGCCCTACAAGAGTCTGAGTTCCAGGTATTAATCCACATGATATCAATCCTGATCCTAAGTTTTTTGCTCGTAGTAGGGTTTCATTGTAATTCAACCATTGGTAAGGCTTGGTAGGTCCATCTCTCCATCCAATGCAAGGTCCATTATCTTAAAGTAATTATAAAATTCATTCATGAAATTAGATTATATCATTTTTAAAAAGAATTATATATTAAAAATGTGTCATATGAAAACATAAATTACGTTTGTGTTTTTTTTGACAGATTACATTAGTGAATGTCAAAATAGAATGAAGTGAATATTTAAAAGAAAAAAATAAAATTTTTTTGCTTATAGTATATATTTATAATAAGTTAGTTATTTACAAATAGAGATACGGAAGATATTTCTTCAGGGACACTAATACATTCATCATGCCAACTTTAGTTCAAGCATCATTAATTTTTCTATTGCTAATATACACTAAATTTTAAGTTTATTGCACACTCAAATATTTGTAAGACTGAAATGCCATCAAAAACAAGTAAAATGTTGCTATTATGTTGACTAAATGACTCAAGCTAACACATGTTAGCTGATAAATTGAAGAAAAGTCTTAATTAAAACTTGAAAATGATTTTTCAACAAATGAAATAAGAAATAAAATTATAAGAAAAATAAATTAGTTATTAAATTAAATTTCAATAAAAAAAACTTACTAGATTCTTTAGCGCCTCTTCGAAAAGATTCATATAAAGTCCTGACATCATCATGAAGATAACTCACAAATTTTCCTTCTTTGCTGTCTTTGTAAAACTTTGACACTCTTATGTACTCAGCACCCTATAAAAGACGGATTAAAATGACAGATGATTGAATGGTTGAATATATTTTCTCGTTAATTCCATCTCGTTCATGTTATATAATGACTTAATACCTATTTTAACACTTTAGATCGTTAAATGCTATCAAATTTCATCAATTAAAAAAATATTTATAAATACTAAAAATAAATAACAATTTGCACTAATTTTATCGTCTAACGAATCATTCAAAAATTAATTGCAAAAAATAAATTGAAATTAATTTTGAAGTTTCTAAATTTCTCTCTTACTGATAAAATAAAATAATTTATTTAATTGCACCTAAAAATTTTGCCATAAAAAATATAAATGAAAACAAAAATTAATAAAACACAAAATTCAATAATTTTATAAATAAAATTAAAACGCGAGTTGATTTATAATTACTCATCATCATCATCATGTTTTCGATAATGATGAGTAATAAATAAAAATAGTGTAAATATCACCACTACACACTATTGAAGTTAGCAAAATTACTCTTTCAAACAAAGTAGCTAATTATGTGCAGTACAAATATCAAATAAACTCATCATTATATAATTTTTGCAAAAATTCAACACGAGTATATTAATAATAGAGAGTAGAATAGAGAATTGTTGAGTAGTTGACTGCAAATAAACACCTTAATGCTATCAGATTGATCGTTCAAATCGATCGGAACGCGAACACTTGGTTGGAGACCGCCACAGCAGGGCATAGCTGTTTTAAATTCACTCTTTCACTCAATTAATTTCCAATGAAATCAAACAACTACCACTAAAACTCGATATCTTTTATATTTCTATAACAAAGAAGAACAATAACTGCAAATTAAACAAAATATTTTATCAAAAAAAAATTATGTTTAAATAATTGTCTATTAATGCGCGCGAACGCGCAAAAATATGGATATTTCTAACAACTGAAATATTTTCTTTTTTTTACATCAAGTGAACATGGAATTAGTTATAAAACACGAGCATAATGATTTATTCAAACGAACACCGACACATGACGAATACAACACTAGCGAACTTATGAAACAAAAACTGAAAGATGCGTAATGACTCTTTGGCCTTAGAACGTGAACTCGTGATGAGATGCTGAATTCTCGTGTCCTCGCGTTTTAAGATCACATTTTAAAGAAGAAGAAGAATACGAAGAACAAGGAAAAGAGAAGACGGAGAAGAATAGTCAAGTCATGGCACGCGCAAGCTCATCTTCTTCTGAGCCATTCTTGATCTTACTCTCCCTCGTCTATCGTAAGATTTAAATATAGTAGACGAGGGTAAGAGTATCCCTAGCTTGGCTAGCATGCTTGGATGCTAGCCAGGATGTTGATAAACATGAAATCTGACGGAGAACTTAAGTGATAATCACTAGCCACTTCATGGTGATGACTCTTGACAGTCGTTAAGGAAGCAGAGGGAGAAAGCACTATTGTTGTCAAGAGAAATGAAGAAAGAATTTTTATTTTTCAATGTAATTAATTAAAGAAAACATTGTCCAGCACCACAAGTTTTCGCATTTAACAAATTTTCTCTAAAAAAAACTAACAATCATTTGATACTTAATTTTCATCCAGTCATTCAATGAGTGGTTGGATGGAAGAAAAAGTTGTAAATTATTTCTTCAAGACCATGGTCTTATACGATAATTATTATTTATATGTAGAGGGGTAAAGAAACATTTGATGTGAGAAGTAGAAAAGAACTGGAGGATTAACTCTTGATAACTGTTGAGGAGGAATATATTCAAGAGAATCTCTATTGTGAAATTACCATAAAATTCTACTCAATAAGAAGGTCCATCTATGCACGCGATACTTTCTTCGAAGGTTACTCTCGCTCACCGGAAGTAGCCTCGATTGACAATCGAGAGGCACCAGAGGTGTTTCTGCAGTAGGCTTCGTCGCATAATAAGCTGCAAGCCCGGTCAAAACTAAAGCACCTGCTCCACCAAGATATGGGAGATATTCTTCTAATGAACCCTGGAACACTGAAGTTCATGGAATAATGTTAATTATCATTCACTATGAATCACAATCATGATTGACTGAATACTACACAATATTTATTAAATTAGAGAATCAATAATCCTATATAGTTGATATAAAAAGAAAATAAACATCTATTTGTATTGAAAAGAAAAATTTCTATATGATAAAAATGTAAGTGAAGAAAGTTGTTTATCAAAGTTGGAGAAATATTTCAATACTTACTTTTAACTTGGTACTTGAATTAGATAACTTCTAGCAGGAACAACTAAAGGGTTTTGAATGATTAATTGATCAGTTGCAAACTATTTATGTATGCAATAATAACTTCTTAAACACTGTTTAACAAAGGTGTTCTGGAAGCAAAAAGATATGAAAATAAACGAATAAAAATTACGGCATAACACTAGCTCTTATCCACATTACGGACTACTGTGATGGGGGAATCTGCGGTAGTGACGTCAAGTGCAGTGAATCGATTCACCCTGTTCACCCCCATTCACATTCGGGGTGTTTTAAACTCCTACTGCTGCAGATAGAGTTAGAAGCAGTATTTACTGTCGATGTCTTACCTTTGAAATAACTGACTACTGATAAACTACCGATTCACGATAAAAAAATATTCTACACAATTGTTTATAACAATAAATAAACTTACATTTGATTACAAATCTTAAAAAAGATCTAATTAAATCATAAATAGATACTTATTTAACTTGAGTATTTTAATAATTATTTGTTTCAGAATTATTTTAAAAAAATAAAAGACAGAAACTAGAAATTAAAATACCTTGATTCAAATAAAAAATATTGAGAGTGGTCAGGAATTGTCAATTAGGTTTAATATGATATGACTGTTCAGTTCAATGACAACTTCACAATTGACTATTGATTTCTCACAGAAAGTTAAATATTATTCTAAATAGGGATTGACATTTTAAAAGTAGAATTCTTTAATGAAACGTAGATAATTTTTAACTTGTTTTAGAAATTTAAATAAAACACACCATTAAATTGAAATCAATACAGCTATAAACTATTAATTATATTACCAACACTGTAATAAAGGAATAATTATAATATTGAGAAACATTTTTTTGAATCTAGAACCAATTATTAACTATTTCGAAGAATTTTAATAAAACATATAATTCAATAGATTTAGGAATGAAATTAAATCGATTTCATAAAAATATCAAATTTACTGAACTAAAGATTTTTAAACACAAGAAAATTGTATTTAAATTGAACAGCATCAAACATTCTTATATTAACTTATCATGAAATTCCATGGTCAATGAGTTTCTATTTACATCCTAACTTGAAGAAGTAGCTAAAGATATTGGTCTTCAGATCACTTGTCAGTCGTTCAAAGTTAGCCTTTCGTTCTGGACTGTAAAAAAGTTAAGCAGAAACTTTTTTAATAATGTACTAAATAATTTAAAAGAAAAAAATAATATAAAACAAACGAATTGGTGTCATGGGAGGATTATTACAATTTTGGATTCTTAGTCTCATTGGAGTTTTTGGAATTTTGTGTGTTTGGAGAACATTTATCATCTGGGAAAATCCAGTTCTAACAAAGGCTTCCATTCAAGTAGATTTGACTCTACCAACTACTGCGATAATTAATCAGAGATTTATTAATATCACCAATCAAAAATCTCCAAGATTTCGTAAAAAAAAACATCATAGCTCAATTTCCAGATACATGATTCAGCTCTATCATCGTCGTCCAATAGCAGATATTGTTAGAGCACTTAAACCTTTTCACATATCAGCACCAATACAATACAAAGGTGGAGGAAGAATTCTAGAGTTTCAAATGCCTCCAGCAAATCCTGAGGAAAATCTTGAAGCAGCTGAGCTTCTAGGAACTGCTGGAATGATTCTAAGAGTGAAATTCATTGATAATTTTAATATAGTTCAAGAAGAAAAACAAGAATTTGTTTTTTCTAGAAGAGAAGAATCTTGGCGTGCATTTAATGTAACAATAGCTGTCAAAATGAGCAAAAGAAACTTTATCAAGTTTTTAGTTCGTGGAAAGGTCAAAGGACGGCCTGAAAGTGAAAGTCCAATACTTCTACTGAGTTATCGAAAACCAGTCAAAAGAAAAAAACGTTCAGTTGTCGATGAAGAAGCTGATGAGAATTCAAGCCCCACTTGGCCTGAAAGCAAGAGAAGAAGACGAAATCCTTGCAGAAAACGTCCGTTATATGTGGATTTTGCTACTATTAATTATGATGAATGGGTAGTTGCTCCACCTGGATATGATGCTTATCAGTGTGTTGGAAAGTGTCTTTTTCCGTTCGGTGATCATTTGAGTCCAACAAAACACGCGATTGTTCAAGCATTAGTTCATGGAGCTCTTCAGGGTGTTGATGGCAAATCTGTTGGCCGTGTCTGCTGTGTTCCTACACGATTAGCACCCACAAGTTTGCTTTATTTAGACTCTAGTGGTACTCTTACTTATCAATATGGGTATGAGGATATGGTCGTGGTGGAATGTGGATGTCGATGAACTTTGTGTAATATTTAAGTGATGATCAGTAACTATTGTGTGTATTATTGTGTTATAATTTATTCAGAAATCATTATTCTTTTAACGTTTGATGTAAAACGCTTGAAGCGATTTATTTTTTCATACATAAACTCATTTTTACTTGTATATAACACAAAACACAAATATGACATTCAATTTATAAATTAAATTCAATATAAATAAATTGAAATAAATAAATAAATTTTTGATATGTTTGAATTTTGCTGCTTGTTTTATTAATATAATTATAAATTGATTGGTACAGTGGCCTGTTTTAACTTGAAACATAACTCAATATATTTTTGGTACAAAAATACATTTGAAACAAATTATCTGTTTATATAAATGAATCAAAATGGTATATGAAAACTATTCAGAAAATCTTGTTTATTATTTAAACGATAAATAAATTTCTCTATTATTTTTAAATGAAAATTTTTGATTTTCATTTCATGAAATATTATTAATCTTTATTAATTTTTGGGGATTTTTTTTTCTTAAAAAAATAAAAAGTTTTATAACTTTTTTCTGACTATTGAAATCGTTAAAATAAATTCTTTAGCAACAATGAATACATTTATGACGTTATTTTATTTTGTAATGGTACTTGATAAATATTTGGTATAAAAATGCACAGAATAAAATTTATCATTGTCCATTTTACACTAAATTGTCATTATGCTACTTAATTAATAATATAGTCCACAGTTAACTGACTGCAGATAAATTTATTTGAAAAGTTTTAAATTCCAAAATCTACTTATATCACTAACTAAACACCTTTGAGCACATTTCATTATTTTTTCTATTGAGCAAATAAGATCTCGCAGGTGATGGCACAACAGTCCTTTTAGTTTTCCTTAATCGATGTTTACTACCAGGTATTCTTTCAATCTTATATATCTGATGTTTAACAGAAGTTTCTGGTTGCATAAGCCTCATACAGATAACAGTAGGACCAGAAAAGTCAACATCTGTTGAAAGCTCCAATTTAGGTTCAACAGATAATGCAAATTCAGCATTTGATTGTACATAATCTGATTTAATTTTAAATCCTCCACGTACCGCAACACCGGCACCCATTTCTACAAGAGACTGAGCATTCCTGGACCATAAACTAAGTTGAATTTGGCCAGCTAGATCAAAACTAACAGCACCTTCCACGTCAATTTCCGCAATAAAACCAGATGCTAGAGGAACTAATTCTCTATGACGATGAAGATTGACGATAGCTTGGAATGCAGGAGTTCTTTCTGAAGCTGTACCAGACCACACATGTCCCATTAATTCACCTTGACCAGTGAAAAATACAAAAGGCCTTATTCCAACTCCAAGTAGATCTATTTCCATACCAGCAGTAGCTAATTCATACTCTTCAGGCTCTGAAGATTTCTCTTCGCTGTCAGAAGACGAAACTAAGCTCCCTAGACCACCAGCAAAAAGTCCAAGAGAAAACAAAGCCTCTTCGTGAGAACCTGTTTGAATCACTACGTCAACAACTCCTCGTTTTAAAAGACCGGAATTGACTTCCTGAACTGTTACTAAAGACCCATTTGATGCTGTAGATTTTAAAAATGGCCTGGAAAATGCAGTACTGAGTCCTCTATGTGCCAAAACGTGATAATTTCGAAGTTTTTTATCTTCAGCTTCTATTGCCAAGTTAAGTCGTTCATTAAAGATAGGATCTTTTTCAGCTAACTGTTCTAGCCTTTGGCTAATATATCTTTTGACTTCATACATAGTATCCTTGGTGCTAAGGTATTCAAAAAATTCTCGTATATCTTCAGCAGAAGGGTCATTATTTAAAACAATATCTGCTGCTAGTGTTCTAACAGTGCTATCTTTTTTTGGTCCACCAATTTGATAAAAGATTCGTTTCGCAGCAATCTTGAGATCATCAGTTATGTATTTAGGGTCCATTGATCCAAGTGCACGCCAAGCTGCAATACTAGTTGATTTAGTACCATTCATGGCAAAGTCCATGAGAACTGGAATCGATGCTTTACTTCTGAGATTTCGTAAAGCTCTGAGGAACTTTAAACGACACTCATCACTGGTACATGTATCCAATCCAATTTCAAGACTAACACGTACTTTTTCCTTAACCACTGGTGATCCTAATTGACGAGCCATTGCTCCAGCGGTCAATGCTAAAGTTTCTGATACTCGATCATTCTGCAAAGTTTCTTCAGAGCGGCTTAACACATCTTTTATAATATCTGCATGAGGTAAAGGTGATACTGATAAAGCCCAAAGATATCTTTCCGTGTCATCACCAATATCATCATTTCTTAAGACTTTCATAGCTACTTGATGAATTGATGGGGTTGCTGCGGATCCTAAGACATCCAGAATTTGAGTTTTGAGTGTTTTATAACGTGGACTTTTTAGAATTCTCGTTAGTTCTTCAACAGGTGTTTCTCTGACAATAGGAATGAGTTTTAAAAATGCTGCTGCTGACTTGGCAGTACCTAAGGCTGAGTTTTCTAAAGCGTCTCGATTTTCTTCAATTACTTTTTCCAACTGTAATAAAAAAAAAGAGAGTTAATATTATATTATTTTTAGTTTGAGCTGTTTTTAAAATTAACCACATTTTACTTACTGTTAGACAGCCTGAATCAGAACAGGTGATTTTTTCTACTTGAAGATCTATTTTAGCTTCTCTATATCCAGGTTGGAAACGAGCTAAAGCATCTTTAAGATTATTTGCATTGATTTTTTTCACATTTACGTGACCTGGAATTTCTTTGATAATTCTCTGAGATGAAACAGTTGTTCCTGCTTCAGGCTTAACTTTTAAAGTAACCTCATGTTGTTCAATTTCATCAATAAAAATTGGAAGAAGTTGAGAATTCAGCTCATAATCTGTGATCCTTGTACTTTGTAAATTAACTCCAAGAATTGGATTCGGATGTTCATTCTTTTCTGATAAATTAATTTCATCACAGAATTTTTTCGTTTTGAGAATTCTATTAGCATCCATAACGGTGTACGTGACATTACAACCTCCAGATGCATCATGTTCTCTGAATTCTCCATCTCTATCTTGATATTGGAAAAGACTTGCAAGTCCACGTTTTAAATTTCCAGATGAAATAGTTTCATCATTTCCTAAGAATACTTTTAATATTTCGCCTTTTTTCCAAAGAAGGAGAATAGGGGATTCAGATATTTGATCTAGTTTTGATGAATGCTCGATGAATCCTTCAGGTTCTGGAGCTCTCCGTGATTTAATCCACAATTGAGGCGATTTCAACTATAAAAAAAACCAGAAATTTGTTTGAAATATGTTTAAACTATTTTTATGATAGTTAGTTTATATAAGAATTCTTTTAAAACATAAATCTCTGTTATTACTCTCTAGATAGATTTTAACTTATGCATTATATAACAATATTTATCATGACTGAAAATGTTATAGTATATTTCCTTATCGTAAATTTTTTTTCAATTTTAAATATTTAAAAAATAATTTAAACAATGAAGACTAAAAATAATGACAAAACATGTACAAATATGGGAATATTTAAAGAAGAGAAAAAAAAACAAAGGACGTTTGTGAGTTTTAGAACTTATCGTTAACCGAAGGTTATCTGTATTAGTTTGAGTTTAAGGGGAAGTATGACCTTATGTTCCATTGCACACTGTTGGTATGTTATTTTTATTTAACGGTTAATAACTTTGAATTTTTTTTCACAACATACCTACAAAAACAGTGGGCAATAATTAATAGACATTATGATCATTCTAAAATTAAAAGTACTAATTACTTTATTCTAATAAATAATCTCCTATAAATATTCCAATGTAAATTTATACTCAATATGCAATTATAATAATGATCTAATGATATAATAATAATTATTACTATTGATCTTATTGCTGTTATTATTATCATTATCAATTACTAATTCATAAATTGAAAAATAAATGCATCTAAGAAAATTTGAGCAATTAAAAAAAATGAATAATTTACCTCAACACTTAGCAGAACAGTCTTAGTATCCTGAGGATCTTGCCAAATTGCAGAAACAATAAGTTCTCCAGTCAATTGAAAGCCAACGTCACCACCAGGTTTTGAAGCTCCTGATTCTCGAGACAAGATAGTCGTCATCAGCTGATACTTTAGGCCATCACCGATACTCCATCCTCCAGTTGCTCCCACTACAGCTATAATTATTGTTAAAATCCATGCGCACTTTAACCTCCACATTTTGAATAAATTCGCGCGGTTTATAAATATATTGTTAATAATATGCCAATTAGAGATGATAATTATTAATTGAAAATGAATTTAGACGAAGGAAGTGGAGAATTTTAGTATTGAATTTGGGGAAAAATAATTTGTGATGGTCAAGAGTTTGAGAATAAACTTAGATAAAAGAAGACAACTGGCCGAGAGTTGAGAGTCGACTAACAGACCGTCCGTCAGGCGAGACGACAATGTGGTCGAATTCATGAAGAGAGCAACACAAACGAATGAAGTATCTGTGTGTTAGACACTGTGAGAATGCGTGAGAAAATTTAATAGCATCCGTTTTCAAACAGGGAGTCCATAGAGTATCCAATATATTTTTTCGTAAAATAAGATTGACATTTAGGTCTACTATTTAATATTCTTCAGCATATTATTAACGATTTTTTTTAACTAAACAACCAAACAAAAAAAAATTTGTTTGACTCTTTTATAATTATTTATGATTCAACAAAATTATTCACGAATGAGTTTGGCATCGGGTTTATGAAAAGATAAATTTTCTGATGAGAATTGAATGCACAGTAATTCAATAAAAGCGGTCTCAAAAATGTAAACAATGTTAAAAATATGAAAAAAAAGATTGAAAAATTTTTTAACAAACTTAGACAGTAGAGAGATAAAGAAGAATAAAAGAAGTAAACATTATTAAAAATTATTTTTATGTAATATTTATACTTTTCAGAAATCAACTGTAGGCAATATTACTGTGAGCTGATCTATGTTATACACTCATTATATTCTTATCAATAACAATTATTATAAGGAAATTATAGTAATTCAATCTTCGTCATTATATAACTGGTTTTTGAATTTTTTATAGTTTTATTATTATGAAAAACAGATTTTTATTTATATATAAATTCACAGAGACTCATAATGATTTCTATTGTTACGAGTTCTAGTTTTAAAGTTCACTTTGCAATACACTGTTTCGAGATATAAAAATAAAAATAAATAATTTTTTATTAAATAAATGATTTACCTGGTGCTGACTGGCAATGGAGACCTAAAACAAAAAAATTAATTATCAGTACTTCAGTCATATTTTATATTGGATATAAATAAGAAATGCTATTAGTTTTTAAAGTTAATAATTTGGGTGTTATCCAAATACATTAAAAAGAAATTAAAATATGAAGAAAGTTATTTTGTGATTCAACAAGAACTAATTAAAAATGACATGAGAATTATTTAATGACCTGTTGGCAGAATTAATGTTTTGAAAGTGAATTTGGTCGAATTAAATTGAAAGACAGGAAGTTTGATCATCAACTATGGAAAGATTTAAATTGAAATTTAATTTACAGAAGATCAAAAAAGTACATCAGATATAATAAAATAAAAATTATAACGAATAATTTAAATTAAAAGAACAAGTTTAATAGTATCGAAGGAAAAATGTGAGGAATATTGAAAATATATATTATTAAATGAGCATGCGATGAAGTTAAAAATAAAAACAAAAGAAACGTTATCAAGTACCGCTCTTTATAGAATTTAAATTCTCCATTTTATTTGAATGATAAAATAATGAAATTAAAGAAAAAATAGTAAATTATTATGGATAAGAAGGATAAGTGATATAATTAAATATAATTAAAGAGTTAGTAAAAACATAAACTTACCGAAAAAGATAAGAAGACAGAAAGAAAAAACAAGAAGGAAGACAGGCCTTCGGTGGCCAGCCATCCTATTCTTTAGCGTGTCAACTCCACTTTAATTTCTTGCGTGACAAACTTGAAAATACTACTAGATAAGATTGTAGACTATTTGATAACACAAACCTTCAAACTTCTGATATAGTAGCCCTTCAGCACTTTCCCATCCACAACTTCTATTTAAATAAACACAAATAATTAGACAGACAATCCAACTACTACTCTTCAAGACACGTTATCGTTCCCCTTCTTCAAGTACACTTATTGCTATTTCTCTTGCCAACAGTGGGGGACATCTTTAAGCGATACAATTATACGGTTTATTGACTCGTGCTCATTTCTTTCCATTTTTCTTTTTTCCAAAGTTACTGGATAGAACAAAGCTGCAATATTTTCATTTTTTTTCATAATAAAAGATCCTAGAGGAAATGGGCAAGAGAACGATTGGAATTTAGGGTCAAAAAACTACAAAAAAAAGAACATGTCAAACTGGAAAAACTAAAGATTCTTGGAGTAGTGGGGCAGACCTGTTTCTGAGATAACTGACCCGGATTAGTATCTTCAGGGAAGTATCCTCTCTTATTTTCCTATTCACTATTATATCGTTAGAAGAAACATTTACCGAAGAACCAATAAGTTGAAAGTGATTTCCTACTATCGAATGTCGCTACTTTTAAATCAAGAAATTTGTTTTATCGACTGTTGATTAGTAATGAATTTATTTTTTATCACTGTACCACATGCCGATAATTTATTGATAAATAAATTTCTTTGTTCATGCAAAAATGATTTTTTAAATAGATAATTTACTGTTATTAAATATCAATAAATAATATAAACAATGTTTGAAAAATTTAGCTGCAGTTTAACGAAGCAATTTTTCATCAAATCTTCAGAGTAAATATTTATTTAACAATTAACTAAAGTATGAGGCAGAATTATCTAGAATAAACCACTTACGCTATATAATTTTGTTTTCACACTATTTTATTTTATTATTTAATTTATTTAGCACTTTAAATTATAAGGAATGCTTTTGTTCGTAACTGGGCAATAGAGAGTAGATTTATCAAATTTTTCTAACAAAACACTTTTAAGTACAATAAACAACGATGTCAGTGAGAACTGTGATATGAGAAGTCCATTTAATCACTGTGATTCTTACGTCATAGAAGTCCGGATAAATCTAGGCGCTTTGAGTAGTGAGATGGACCCTTGTCGCTTCAATGAATTTCTTATCAAGAAACACAGCCTTTGACCTGTAGCTGTGTAATTCCCTGACCTGATGCTTACCGCATATATCAAAATCTTGCGTATGCATTTCGTTCAATCTCGTAGATTTTCCATGAAAGGTCACTGTTTCTTTGATAATTTCCATCTTCTTCAGCATTAAACTGATCTATTGTCACTTGAGTTGATAAGATATTGACAAATTCACATGAAAAACATTCTTTGAGTCATTTTATAACTGAATTGACATTTCAAAATTTTTGTTTTTAATTTAATTAATTTATTCAAATAATTTATTTATGTTGAAACATTTCAATTTAAAATATAATCGTTATCTGTTTATTTGAAATAAATTAAATAAAAGTTTGTAAATATTCTAGATGTGCTAAAAAATAAAACTGTCGTGAAAATTCTAATTATCAGGTTTGTTATCACAGCACCGGATGGTTTTGGATCTCTGCGAGAATTGAATCAAGCGATCTTCTTGTCATACGGGCGGACGGAAGTAATTCTGTTTGAGTGACATGACCCAATATACCACACATTTGCAAGGATTCTTTCTCTTTCTCTTTATTACAATCATTGTCAACTTCCATCCAGTTTAATTATTCTTCAAATTATCACACACCTCAGCAATTTTCCAATAACATCCAATAAATTTATGATTAAATTTGGAAAATTAAACCAACAAATTAATTGCCTGCTTTCAGAAAAATTAAATGCAACAATTAGCTTAATTACTTTAAAAAAAAAGCTCGAGTTATAGATATTCCTGAAATGTGTGCAAAACAAAAATGAATAATGTCTCATTGATAGTCTAGTTAAGTTTAACGGATTGTTTTATCCACCATCAACTTTACTTTCACGAAATAATACCATAGAGCATCAGTTGTGATTTTCTGTCTTGCTCTATGTCCATTTGTAACTCTCGCATATTTATTGCTGTTGTTGGACTGTTGCCGCAATAACGGTAATGGTTGGTAGCCACTCTAGAACTGTTGGAGGTTAGGTAGGAAGCCCCTTCCGCCAGTGGTGTCCGCTTGGCGATTTATCTTCTGGTAATTAGCACAAGTAATAATTAATGCCGTCGTGCATTGTGCTAATTATCATCGGAGAACCTTTTAAGAAATGAAAGAACATCAGAAATAAAACAATAGCCCACGCAAACTTTTTTTTTTGTCAACTTCTTCACAGTATCCATCAAAAAACAGTCTGATTTTTCATTTTTTTTTCCTTCTCATTATTACCTGAATAATATTTCGCTAACGATAATTTTTTTATTTACTCACTCATACATACATACATACGTCTTCATTTTCTTTTGTTCTACAAATTCCTATAGTTTTTATTAACGCAAATTGTTTGAAACCAAAAAGCTTTCATAGAAAAACCAATTTTACTAATGTAATCATTAATTTACAGAGAAAAATATTTTAGAAAATTTTTTATTAAAAAATGAACTTGATAAATAAAATGTTAGTCAGGTCTTTATCAAGAGTTGATTTCAAAAGGTAGTTAAAGAAAAAGGTCACAAGGCAATAGATAGAAAAATACCAAGTATTCAAAATCATTAGGATGTTTTTTAGTTAGACTGTATGTGTCCTTTAGACCACCCCATATACCAACCACTATAGGCTCTTGGAGCCCCACTCTGTATCCAAGTGAATAGAACGGTTGTTTGCACACCAAAAGCACGTATATCAAGCTGGACTAGCAACCTTAACGAGACGAGATGCTGAAGACCATGTTTGGGGATGGGGGTGACGGTTTCCAACGACATCCAGTTGGGCCAAGCAGCTATCCATCAGGGTGCTTTTGTCGCCCTAATGAGAGCTTTAATTATTCAACCTAAAGTACCTCACCCCTTTTCTCTTCTACCTCGTCTTCTGTAACTCCACCTCACTTACTTTCTCGCGTTCTCTTCAAGCTTATCCTTCAGCTTATTCAGTATAGACTTTAAGAGTCATGAATTGATGGAAAGTATGAAAAGATTTCGTCAAATAAACGTGAATTTTTTGGATTACTTATTAGATATTCAGAGGGATATGATCGGACACCAAGATGACGAGCTTTTTTTTTACTCTTTCATCAAGGCTTGGGTAAACATTACTTTCTTCAAGATAATTGGGCTGTGATAGTGTAAAAACAACTTTTTGTCTGTAATAATTGCATAGCTATTCGTTCCCATTTCAATTCTGTGATTTCAAGTAGTTATATGACTTGCAATATAAAAACTAACATTTTTTCTACTTTTTATACGTTATTTACTCTAGAATATTCTTTCTTTACTCCTTCAAAATAATGTAGTAATTATTTTTAAATATAAAACATCTTTATTTATTTTTTTTTATTCACAGATATCTTCAATATGTTAATTAATACTATTGTTTTGTGAGCTTTCAAAATAACTCGATAACTAGGTAATTAATTTACTAAAACCAAGGATATTGGAAATCTAAAATTAATTATCATCATTTAATAATAACCCATTGACAAATAAATTATGCAAGGAAATTTTGCTTGAATACGTCAGATTTAGTTTTAATCGTGTTAGAGCTTTTGAATTTAAAATATTCTTCTTCTAGCAGTAAAAAATGAAAAAAGTAACGACAGATTACAAGAGACACATTTAATGAAAATTCTAGAAAGAAGGGTCAAGCTATTTAGTGCATGAATTATCTAAAAGAAAAAAGAATTTGTAAAAATAATAAATAAAAATTGTATTTAATTATTGAATTGCTAAAAGCTATTTGGAATTTTAATCAGAGCTTTAAATGCATAAAATTGATTTTAATAAAAGTTAATTAATAAAAGTAATTAATAAATAAAATTTTTATGTGAATGATAAAAAATAATAAAGTATGAACATGATAGTTAATAGTAAGACATAAAGGAATGACTTCCCGATTGCAGCAAGTCTATTCCCCTTTAATCGAAGGGTGAGTCTGGGCTATCATAATATAGATTAGCTCATATACTGTGCTCTTGTGTTAGGTTGGATCCGGCTCATAGCCTCGAGTGCTTCGGGATTTACTATTCATACACGCGACAATTAGATAGGCATTACTTGTATGTACATCAAGCTACTCTGTTAGATATATGTGAGGAGACCCACTAGGGGGCTCTGCAGTAGGGGAAAGCTTCAACAGCTACGACTGCGTCGAGGACTGTGAAGGAGAGGTTGACGCCGAAGGGGTGGCTTGAGTCAACCCCTAAGCCAGAGTAAACACATTTTAATAGAGATTCGCTCGAGCGGATATAATAGTCTTGCGGATGTAGCGGCTGGCCCGCCTTTCCACTAAACCTTCCTTTACTTTTCTTCTCTTCCTCATCATCAACGTCATCATCATCAACATCATCATCATCATTTTTTTATTATTCATGCTCAGGTGACATAACAAACAATGAGTTAATAGATTGTAATTTATTCTTTAAAGTAAAACAATCTCTTAAACATTGAAGCTTTTTAAATAAACCTTCTTGTAAGAGACAAGCTTTTTTATACAGTTACTTAATTAATTTAGATTTATGTAAAGAAGAGTTTATATTAGTATTTCATTTACATTTCATTATTGATAAATTTTATGTCTATGTAATTTTCTTTAATTAAAATAAATAAAATTTAATATTTCAATTTGCATAGGGAATTGGTTTGATTAAATTTTACTATACTAAGAAAAAAATTTTCGCGATACAAAAAAATGTATTTTAATATTTGGTTCAAGATGATGATAAGTTTGAAGACGAGTGACATTCGATTAATTATTACTTTCTGAGACACCATGGATTTTATAAGAAAAATTAAACATTAGAATAAACCAATACTCAGACGATTCTATTCAGAATAATTGATCCCAATAAAAATGTATTCTTTCAATGAATTATTTTATGGTTTAAAAAGAGTATTAATTATTAATAAAAAGTTATACTCTTTTTAAAATATAAAGTAGACTTAACTGATTCAAAGAAATGAGTGGAAAAGCTTTATGTTATGAAATTCTTTGCCACCGTTGACTTGTACTACTTGATTTTATTTCTGTCAAATAAAAACTAGACAAAACTTGTCTGAATTTTTTCCATAGAAATTAATATTTAAAAACAAATAGAATGATTATTTTTAATAAACATGAGAGTTATGTTCTCACATCTTTTTAAAATCCGCAGATTTCTAAAATTTTTATATTTCCTATTTATAATTAATAAAATAGATCAGGCAGCAGTGAAGTTAACATTAATGAGATTAAAAATATTATCATAATTTTATGAATAAGCTGAGAATAATTACAAAGCTCCATATTTATTAATTTTATAACTGAATCGCTGTTACAATGATTGAAGAGTTTTCTATGACAAATAAGATATTGATTGAATCGAGAATTTCTATTAAATTTCTTACCTAAATTACTGAAAGACAAGATCAATGATATTCGGAGGTAGAGCAATTAAGCTTGTTGTCAGGGTGATCAGCAGAGTGTACATAGAAGCATCAGCTAATTTGTCAAGGCGGAAGTTAGGGATGAACTAAATCGGAACGATAATGTATCAACAGAATGAATCCACTCCTACGGACATTTCCGACTAATTGTCTAGCAGTTTACATAAATGTTCTCTAATAATTGAGTCTAATTATTTATTACTTCTTTTCTCGACAAAAAATATCTGGTAGCTGTTTCAATTCTTCAATGTTTTTTATTTACTTTACGACAGTGGAACAAAGAAAATTGAATGAATGATACAAGTAATTAACAACGATTTTATAAAAGGTCTATAGAATCAAAATAATTGTACATTAAGTGGTTCTCAAGTTCTGAATAAATGAACATATTTCATGATGTTCTCAGAATGCCACGTGCTCTGTAAAATTTTTCAGATAAGTACTGAACAAAGCAGCTATTATAATAGTCATAGAGGGTGGCTCTGGCTTCTTTTCTTCCGGTTTTAGTTCAACTACATAAATCAGGGTTATTAGTACTAAGAATAAAAGCAATGAATTAATCAGAAACACATATTAAACAATAAACATTCATTTACCTTATTAAATATTTGATATTTTGAAACATTTCTATTTTAAAAATGAGTTCTTAAAGAATAAAAAAGTTGGATGACAAATGTTGGATGAAGTGAGAAAATGTAAATTCGTTATTTTATTTATTATGAGTTATTGTGAAGGATTAATCGTCTCGACAACTTGTGCATTGTTTCGCATAGTTACTTCTTCATAAGGGGTAAGTCGCAATGACGCTTGCCGACGAAACAATATAACCGTGAAGTAGGGAGCTGATCGGCGCGTGGCGCATGACACCACACACGCACCCTACGCGATGCTATATGTTATGGAGTGAGAATTCGAATATTGTCCTTTGCCACGCGCTGTCTCTGTACGCTAGTCTCTTAATGGAATTATAAATTCATGAACTTTGCGAAAACACACCTGAGTCTGCAATTCATAAATCCAAACATCTTTTTGACTATTTGGTGTAGTAAAGAGATAATGTTATTCTATTTTATTTTATATCTTTTTATAAAACAACATCACTCTACTGAATTTTTAACTCATAAAGATGAATTCTTTTTCGGTATATGCAGTTCTGCACGGAAGAACAAATGATTATTTTTTTAATTGAGAAAGAGCCTTTACACGAAATCACACTGTGGTGTTGATTTGAGTTCAGTACACTAAACGACAAAAATTGTTGTACATTTCTGTCACAGCAATCTTTATGCCTTCTCTAATTATTTGCCCGAGTAAAAATGATCTTTTTTTAGGCGTGCCTAAAAGAGGCCTGATTCGAGCCCAAGTTATTTTTTTAGGCGTCCAAATCTAGCCCAAAAATATTGTTAAAACTTTAAAAATAAATCATCATTAAAATTTATCATTGAATTAAGTTCCATGATACAAATTTACAGTTGTAATAATTTATTGTCATCATATTCGAATATGATTTTAGAAAGTGGACTTGAATTAAGTACATTATAAGCTTGGAAAATATTTGTGGACTTAATCGACTCTGTTTTAGCCTTTTTTTTCTTCTTGGGTGTGTTTTAGGCCTCTTTTGGGCTTTATTTGAATTTAGTTTTACTCCATGGATAGCTTTCACAAATATCTTAACCATATGAGCAAGTGAAGTATTGCCACAGTAGTAATACTATGAATTTTAAAGGTTGGATAATTAATCTAAAAAGTAGAGTATTGTTTCTACAACTGTAAAATTTTGTTAGCGTAGTAAACCTCTTCTTCAATTCAGAAATGTTATTTCTTCAGTGACTATAAAACCAAATATATTCCAAAATCATATTTCTTTTTGATATTTTTCAACAAAAATGTAGCTACTAAAAAATACAAACATGCAGATTGATTAATAACTTGTTGTAATTCTCGTAAAACATTATTTAAAAGAAACCTTTTAAATCGATGGAAAAAAAATTAATTTAAATATTCATCTGTTAAAAGTTTAAAAAAATTTCAAACTCTTAAATAAAAATAACTAAACAACTGATAAAAACAGAAGAATACAATTTCTTCATTTTATCGTCTTAAAAATACTGTCAATGATGTATGTAAATATTTTTCACGGAAATTAACAGCATTGGAGTTTAAATAGAAGTGAAATAGGAAACGAAAAAGATGAAATTGAATAGAGCGTGGAAAGAGCGTTAGCAAATAAACCGGATGAAAGATCGTCAGCATGAATTTGAATTAATCCGATGGTATATATCCAACGGGACACAGTGTAATCCTTCGTTGCAGTAGTATAATCGAGATTGGTTCAGCGCTTTACCAAGCTTTCCACCTGAACCCATATCTCTCTCTTCCTTCTCCTTCTCTTTCCTTCTCTCTCACAATATCTACCGCATAGTAGTACGAGTCTATATGCCGTTGATCCTCACCCCTCAGTCTCCCTCTCATCCCCAATCACACCGGCAGCCGCTAAGTGCGATCCATTACGTCTAATGGAATGCGCCAATTATAACATTTGCTGAATAATTGGCGGCCGCTCGGTTGCGCTTGCTACCACTGGGAGAAATAGTAGAGTAGAGCTGTGGAGGCACGAGGGTAAATTGAGGGGGTTTGAATTCTAGGGTTTACGTAGAGCGACTGTATATAATCGCTCGATAACCCGAACGAGATGCACTTAATGCAAACATCAAATAAATGACTTTATTAATTTTATCGATGCTATTATCAAGGCTAAAAGGCAAATGTTTTTAATAAGTTTTACTTTAAATATTATTGCAGCAATATTCAATAATCAAACATTATCATTTCAGTCGTTAATTATCTTTATAATCATATTAGTTTATTTTAAAATCATTGATTTTAATTTATTAAAACATTTTTTAATGGTCGTTTAGTTTGAAAAGGTAATTTATTTACTTAATATACTTTATATATATCTAAGAAATATATAGATTTATAAAAGAAGCTTAGCCACAATTTATTATTTATTATTTGATACACAAAAACTAGGTTTGACGTGTCATAATAATTTAATAATATTGTATAAAATACTATAAAGATTAATTTTTGAATGACTGAATGAAATGTATTTATTGTTATTATTTTTTTAATGGTAAATTGAAAAGAGAAATAATGAATTACTTGACAGCAACCATTTATTTAGATGGTATGTATATTTAATAAGTTAAGAGATGTATAAAATTACGAGGAAAAAAAGCTCTACAGAACGTCAAGCTGGAAAGTGGATTTAGAAATTGAAAATCATTGCGACTCTTGATCCCCTTAGTATCACCTGACAGCCATGATAAATTTTTCTCCAACTCCACATCTCTACAATCCTTCAATCCACTCGAAGAAAATCCACTGAGACTACCTATAAAACCTACGACTACGATATTCAATGGAGGAAAAAATAAAGTCTATCACATAATACTGAAAATAAAAAATAAAATTTTTTAGATTGACTATAGATGCCAATCGAGAAGATGTACTACTCTAATCATAATGGGATTATTTTAAATAAAAATTTGCGGAAATAATACTGAAAATCCAGGATCATTTAAGTGTTCAGTAATAAAATGCTTAAAGTGTTCAATAATTAAACACCTGAGTATTTATAATGTTAAACACCATAAATAAATTACAGCACTTTGGGAAACGACAAAACACGTTTAAAATTCGTCTATAAAATTACTATAGTTTATATATGGCGTCTAACATTGTAAACACTTCAAATGTTTAGTTTCTAAACACTCAGATTTGCAATGAATCTAATATCACTTGTATTTGAACTTACCATAATCTAAAATTTCATGAAATTCAATCAAAAATTTCCTTGCAAACATTTCAAATTCTTTTTGTTGATGAAATTAACTTTTTTTTGAATAGCAAAATTTTACAGAGATTTTAAAAACTACACAATTAAAGTATTAATTATTAAACACTTAAATTGATTTTAACTTTAATTAATTATTTTTCAACAAATTATAATCACATAAATAGAATAATTAATTGAAATGGCAATAAAAAATGCTCAGAAAGGTGATCATTCCTTATCCTGATGAAAATAATAATGTCCAGAAGTAATGAAGATCTCTGCAGTTATGAGCACAGGACCCAAAGACGAATAAGAAAATGCATTATCTTCATACCTCACGAGAAGAAAAGCTTTGACATGCAAATTGCTCGACAATGAATTTCGTAAAACCTTTTATCATCGTGGTTAGGGAATGTTGCGGTATCATACAAGAAGTGGGGTAACACAGAAGAGAGTGAAAAACGAAAGCTCGAGAAAGGAAGAATGAGAAAATGAAAGAAAGAAAAATAATAGTTGCCTTAAAGGATAGAAGAGAGATTAAAAGAGGAGATAAGAGACTGAAAGAAAAAGAAAAAGATGTATAGAAGATGTAAGACGACGACTCAAAATTAATCACTGTCTACTAACTTCTATACATTCGCATTATCAACTCCTCCCTTTCATTCTTTCCTCCTTAGAGGGTAGTATCTCGTGTTCATCCCCATGAGTCTATCAGAAAGCCACACGTTCGAATTCATTAGCTCTCATCATTCCTTTATATGTATTCCATGCGAATATCAAAGCATTAAAAGAAAATCTGGATCGTTATTCATTTTATTCATTTAAGTTATCTGGGAATATTCAAAATTCTACTTGTCATGTTAAATAATGGAGTTCTAGGTTGGTTGGAAATTCTATCAAAGCATTTAATTAACCTGAAAGTTTGCTTATTTATTAGACAATATTTTTTCATCAATTTCAACTTAGCAAAACCAACAGATATTATTAAATATGTTTATAACTTATTCACAGCTTTTAATAAATAACAAAACTTATTATTCATTGGTGTATTATTTTAATGAAGCTTAGACGAATATTCATCAAGTTTTAAATCATCTTGAAAATTTTATTTAATTCAATTTCTTATGCATTCTAGAAACTTAATTGCAATAAAATCATAAATTGAATGGCTGATTAATATTAAAAAGATACATTTTTTATATTGAAAATAACATGGAAGAAAGTAGCAAATAAATAGATAATTTTTTGTAGCATAGAAGTTAATAGATGTTCAGTCTTTCTTTGTTTACATTTCCTAGTTCTTAAATAGAGTAAAACAATAATGGAGGCCACGATATAACGATGAGTATAAAGAAATTCCGGATAGTCACGCGAAGATTCAAAGCGTCGTTAAGAGTCGATCGTCTCGCGCAAAGTGCCTTGGCGCCTCTTTGGCAGTTCTTGCCCCTTCTCCTGGTACAGCACCTAAATAGCTATAGTCTTTGTGCAAGTCTACCCACAAGCTCTTGTGTAAGTCGAAAAAGAGGCGTGGAGTGAAGGGAAAGCTTCAACTGAGTAGTCGAGTTGGTGTGTGGTAGTTTAAGAGAAAAGGGATGAATAGATGTTAGGTTGTAAAGGTGGTACGAACGGATAAACCATGATGTCGTTGATTAATACGGTTTACCAGTAAGTGTAACGGAGTGTGCAGAGTGTTTCCCCTTCGAGCTTACAATTTTCCCTCCTCCACGAGCTTTCACTCCCCTACTTCGTAGACTTGCTAGCCACGTGCCGATCAATGGCGTCTTGGCTCTCATTGGCTGAGGAATAGACCAACCCCTTCTTCTAGATTCTCTGCAAGAGAGATTATCAAACCGGAGAAGGGAGACAAGAGCTTTTTCTTCTGAAAAGCATTGATTGCCAACAACCCCCATCTAACTTTCTTCCGGCTCGTCCTTTTCTTTTTCCATCTTGACTACTCGCTCCTTTATCCCTTCCTCTTGCTGCTGTAATGTAGAAAGAGGTCTATCACAAGATTTCCTTCTTATTTGACGGCACGCGACTGACTTCAACTTTTTTCTTTTTAAATGATTTTTTTTTTTTTTATTTAAATAGTTTTTTTTCTGCATTAATTTAAACTTTCAAAGTTTTATAAATTGATTGATCTGATTTTTTAGTAGAAAAAAAGCATGAAATTATTTCTGATTGTTTTTTATTAAATCAAAATTATATCTCTTCATTTAATAAATCAAAAAACTATAAAACTTATTACTTAGAGTTTAAAATCAATATGTGATAAGTTAATAAGCTTTTCATCAAAAAAACAAAAATGAAGCTTAAATTGAGTTATCAACTATCAACTTGTTATTATTATCATACTATTTTAATGTATTATATTTTTAAAAATAAAATTGACAAGTAACTTGTAAGATTAATTGATTTTATTATAAATAATTCAAGAAAATATATCATCACTTCAATACTAATTCTATAAATAATTTAGATATCATAGAAATAGATAAAGGTTATTTCTATTAAATTAATTTTGAAATTTCAAAAATAAAACTCCAAATTATCACGAGAACAAGTTTATTCTGACTTCTATAATGTCACTTACAGTATTTTCTAAATCAAACTGTTTATTTTTAAATTCAATTATTTATTTATAGTCATGAATGTTCATTTTATTTATTACATTATTTAATTTTAATATGTAACATAATTAAAGGACATGAATATACAAGATTTCCATTATTTTTCTAAATACATTATTCTAAATTTCAAGATCTTATCTTTAATTTATTAATCTTTGATTTACTTTTTTTTTCTCATTTCTGTTTCAAAAGTTTTCCCACACATTTTTTTTTTAAATATATTTTTTATCCTTTCATTCATTCTTTATATCCATTACTGTACGTAAACACTTGAATAATTTTTTCATACACCAATCTTATTATAAAGATCTTCATCAGGCACACAAAAGTAATCCTGACCATTTATGAAACGTCTCTGAATTGAAAGGAAAATATTTTGATTAAAATCTATAAGGTTTAGATGGCAAGAAATGGAAGCTCTAAGGGTCTTCTTTAGTACTCGGTTGAATCTGATGCACAACACTTGATATATGATGATGCTCAGGTCTTCGTGATAATCCAAGAAGTGGAGGAAGTAGTGGAAGATGAAGAGGTAATGGCAGTCCACCAGGAAAACCAGCTAAGCCTCCTAAAAGTGCTGTGGCTGTTGTGTGTTCTTGGGCCTTTCTTCTTAACTCAGCAAGACTACTATTTCGGTGTAGATCACCTGCACCAGGTTTACAACAACCACACAGAGATCCTGGCCATGTTGGAGTCCAAGAAAGCATCTCCTGAAGACTACTTGGTCTATGATCACTGTTAGTCCATAAAGATGGTGTCGCTGTGCTCAGAGATGTTGCTGTTGATCCCACGATTTTATTACCAAAGAGTGGTGGTGAAAATTGGGCCGCCAGATGTGGGGAAAAGAAAAGCGAAGTTGGAGGTTCAACCGGCCTAAATCCTGCTGTTACCGTGGTGCTGGAATAATAGAGAATTCATTTATTAAATAAATAGTAATTTAATGCAAGTAATTATCAATTTTTAATTAATACATTTAGGGAATGAATTATCTACAAAGATACATTTACATTGATTCATTTGAATAACAAATTGATGAATTTAAAAATATTGTAGACATGATCAAAAATAAATCAAACAGTTTGAAGAATAAAGCTGTAGTAAACGATTTATTTGAAACTACTTCTTAAAAAAGAACGAAATGAATTCATTTATCAAAATTCAGACTTTCTGGTTAAACAAAAATTGGTTTTTGAAGTTTACCAGAACTTGAATTTCATAAAGGATTTATCATAAATTTCATTACTTGATTGAAACGTATATTCGAGTAACTTTATTATTCAAAGTAATACCTTCTCATCAATGTTGTCTAGAATGTTTATAATTAAATTGAAATTTACAGAAAACATCCTTTGAAACAGTTTGAATATTAATAGTGAATTTCGTTTAATTAATCATCACGTTGGTGGTGAGATTGCGATAGAGAATCTAGCTAGGAAGTGGAAGCTGGAGTAAGTAGAGAGACAAGAAGTAAAGGAGAAAGAGAAATAGATGAGAAATGAAAGTGGTGGTAACTTAAGAGAAGGAGTAAGCGTGATAATTAGTAGCAATTAGATGCGTAGAACCCTATGCGCACAACCAAGAGCTTCTAAGCTCCGTACTTGGAGAATCTCTCACCTTCATGGCAATTGCTCTACAAATATGATGTTACACATGAAGAAGGATATATTAGGCGCCGTGTGGTGGGACTCTGAGAGTATAACGTTGCCCCAAGAGATCACATTCTTGAGCTTATCTTTCACGGATTATCAAATATTTGTATTATAATGTCTCAAATATAATTGAACTTTATTGCACCATTATGAATATTCTGCTTCATAATTTATTCTAAATGAAATATCTTTTTTTAAAATTATTCTTTACATTTTTTTAAAAATAATTATTAAACATTTAGCACTGCAATGTCATATTTTATGCGAAAATTAAAGAAAGTTGCCGTTTTGATGAGTAATAGTCTAACCCTTATATTAGCGAAAAACTGAAACATGGAAAAGTGCATAACTTCTATGCTAATAATGCTACTGGGTTGATCGAGGGCTCAAATGGAAGATCTGGACTAGAGGAAACAAATGCATGTAGTTAAAATCATAATTGGAGCATAATTGATGCTAAAATTAGAGCAACTTCCGGTTTTACCCCATTTTAGGGGTGAAGGAATTAATTTTTCAAATGTTTGACCCGATTCCGCATTTCTACGCATTGAGACGAAGAGAATGAGTGGTCAAACTTGAAAATCGGACAACTTTGATTTTTCACCCCCAAAAAATGGCAAGTGGTACCCCTTTCCATTTTTTTAGGCCAAAAAATAAAAGTACTCCGATTCTAATGATTGAGGGCTCATTCTCTTCGTCTTGATGCGTAGAAATGCGGAATCGGGGCACCGGTCAAGAAAATTCACTTTAACACCCTTAAGAAGGGGTTACACTAGATACAAATTACGAATTATTATCCCCTTGACTTTAAACCCTTATAACTCTTGAACGAGCGGTCCAATAATCGTTTTTAGGGACGTTTTAGAAACCTGAAAATCTAAGCTAAATATGTATATCCATAAAAAACGATTGAAAAATTTCCTTCACCCTTAAAATCGCTAAAATGTAAAAAAAAATCACATTTTTTTGGGAAGTTTGCCAACTATTTTGGCCATTTTCAGGGGTGAAATAAATTTTTTTGACATTTCTTATGGATATGTATCTGTAGCTTAGATTCCAAAGTTTTTGAATATCCCTTAAAAGTCATCGTTTGATAATTTTTTCACGAGTTGTAACGGTCTAAAGTCGAAGTAATGTCAAAAAGTCAGCTTTTCTTCGACTTTAGACCTTTATAACTCGTGAAAAAATTATCAAACGATGATTTTTAAGGGATATTCGAAACTTTGGAATCTAAGCTAGCGATACATATCCATGAAAAACTCAAAAAAATTTATTTCACCCCCAAAATGGCCAATATAGTTGGCAAACTCCTAAAAAAATGTGATTTTTTTTTACATTTTAGCGAATTTAAGGGTGAAGGAAATTTTTCAATTGTTTTTTAATGGATACACATATTTAGCTTAGATTTTCTGGTTTCTAAAACGTCCCTTAAAACTGTTATTGAACTGTCCGTTCAAGAGTTATAAGGGTTTAAAGTCAAGGGGATGATAATTTGTAATTTGTATTTAGTGTAACCCCTTTTTAAGGGTGTTAAAGTGAATTTTCTTGACGGTGCCCCGATTCCGCATTTCTGTGCATTAAGACGAAGAGAATGAGTGGTCAAACTCGAAAATCGGAGTACTTTTATTTTTTGGCCTAAACAAATGGAAAGGGGTACCACTTGCCATTTTTTGGGGTCGAAAAATCAAAGTTGTCCGATTTTCAAGTTGACCACTCATTCTCTTCGTCTCAATGCGTAGAAATGCGGAATCGGGTCAAACATTTGAAAAATTAATTCCTTCACCCCTAAAATGGGGTAAAACCGGAAATTGCTCTAATTTTAGCATCAATTATGCTCCAATTATGATTTTAACTACATGCATTTGTTTCCTCTAGTCCAGATCTTCCATTTGAGCCCTCGATCAACCCAGTAGCATTATTAGCATAGAAGTTATGCACTTTTCCATGTTTCACAGTTTTTCGCTAATATAGGGGTTAGACTATTACTCATTACATTTCTTTTTCTGCTGTAGATAGACATTACTTTGATAATGAGTTCTCCAGTTGCATAGAATGTGATTGTCCAATATGTTCTATTAACTATTTATATATAAATCAAGTGGTGACTTACATATAATTACTCTTTTAATTAATCAAACACTCCCCCCTCGCATAACATTGTAAAATTAATATACATCTCTATCCATACATTAATTGACAAACGATTGAATTTGTTAATAGCAACGCTTCATCGATTTGTTCAGTATTTGACAGAGATTTGCCTTGACTAGATATCTTTTTAAATTTGTCAATATATATTTATCTTTAATAAACATTTTAATTGCTTTTACTAAACATTTTGGTTCTCATTTCTCAATATCTTTCAATATCTAAACATTAAAGATGGAAAATAATGTTGATAATAAGTTTGTTTAAAATGCCAACTCTTTGACAATGCGCAGTGAATATTTAATACTTTCTCGAAATCGATTTTGAATTTTCTTTAATATTCAATCAATTAGAATATTTGGGATCATGAATGGGAAAGTAAAATAAATTAAATTTTAATTCTTTCCTTTTTTTCCAGATTGTTGAGGCTTGTCAATTGATTTCAAATTTAATCACATGTTATTCCTATGGTGTGATAACATGACAACCAATACTAAAACGTCCCTTCATAATGGAGTTCCCACAAGAGAAAAGTCAAAGAAGGGTGAAACAGAAAAGAAGATGAGACGAACGGGGTAAGAAATGGGTATTGTACATAAAGGCAACGTCTTATGTGGAGCCAAGTGGCCGTAGGAGAAATGCAGAGCTTACCCTCTCTGGTATAGAGAAGTTACAAGGAGCTTCAAGAGCAGGAATCGGTTGAATAAATGATGAGGATATATTTACGACCAACTGTTTTAAATAAATTACAACTGCGTAGCCGACCGAGTACGTTCTGACGTTAGATATCCTCTTGTTTTTTTATTTTACTCATTCTTAAATTTCATTTTTTTCCTCCCTTTCAAAGTTTAAGTCTTTCGGCTACTTTTTCGTAATTCTTTTCTTTGTTTTCAGTCATCTGATCAATTATTAACCATGCTAACGTTTGATTTTTTTCATCGGATTTGGAATTTAAATAAAATATTTAAATTGTTTTAATGGAAAAAATAGTATATTCCTTTATAATGTAATCATTATTATTTCTACATATTTATTTTTCAATTCTAATAATTCAACAAGATTAAATTAATTATAATATAAAGTAATAATGACGTTTAATTAAAACAAACTAACAGTAACACGAATAGAAATATAAAAGACATTTTGATCTGAAAAAAATTAACTGTAATTTATTACAAGTAATCGAGTGAAAGCAAAGATAATTACTGCAGAGTAAACTGTTCATTCCTTCTTTAATAGAAAGCCCTTGAAATTTTACGAGAAACAGAAAGAAAACGGAAGTGCTAAGAGATAGAGAAACGTTCTGCGATTTAATGGCGCGTGTCGAACTTCCGTACTCACTCTGTCTACTCTCGGACACATTGGGGGTAGTTTATATGCTTTGTGATATATCCGTATGGCGTAAATACGAACAAGTAAAAGCTCACCTCACGCAGGGGGTCTTAGACCCCCAACTGTGACTTTTTTTTATGACTTAAAGTTATATCACAAACGATTGCAATTTTTCATGATAGTTTTCAAGTCGAAAATCGATAACAACAATGGCTATAAAATTAAAGAAAAATCTCATGAAGAAGGGACGGAGTTGAAAGCTCACCTGTCAGAGGGAGGAATAAGACTATTAGTCGAATTCGATGACAGTGCCGCTCTTACTGGTGTTGGTGGTGGGGTAGAAACACTTCCTAGTGAGGCTTGACTCTGAGACTGCTGAGGACGAGGACTGACAGAGGCAGAAGTAGTACTGGGACTCCTCGAGCCTGTTCCACACTCCTGTTGGACCTCTTCAGCTTCATTAGATTCCATAGCATCATGATGACTCGTTGGACTTGGCCCGTTTGACGAAGATGGCGGCAGTCCACCCTCTGGCGTTGTTCCACCACCGCCACTGCCTGTAGGCACGCTTCCACCCTCACGTTTCCTCTGCTCCTCCTTTAGTCTCTCGCTCTTGCGCCATTTTGCTCGTCGATTTTGGAACCATACCTGCATTAAAAAATTCATTCATTTAATCAAACATTTGTTTTCATTTAACATCAAATAATATTTATCACTAAATCGATTAACGCTAAAATACAATGCTGCTTGATGATTAGAAACCAACATCTTCTTTCTTTTTTCAATTATTTATTTTATTATATTTTTCTGTTTGAATTGGATCAAGTTTGTAATGGTGATAATTAGGAATGTGCAAAGGATGAAGTGATAATTCTGTACTAGAGGGTTTCGCCAAAGGCAAAAAGTGACGGTGAGGTAGAGGATGTGCATGTTCAACGAGCCACGAGTCGACCACTGTCCCCGAGTGTTTTTTAAAAGAGTCTCGAGCCGTGTACTAACGAGTCTAACTTGACATAATGCCAACTGAAATAGGACTTCATTGCATCTGCTACATCTAGTCTCATTTAACTATAAAAAAAAAAGTATTAATTTAAAAGAAAATATATATATAACAGATGGCAGTAGCGTAGACTCTTATTTCAAAATTTTTTTATTCTCATTTCGTGCTGTTGATAAAATTAATTCTGACTCCTAGAGCATTTTATTTATCAATCTTATTTAAGAATTATATTTTTTAATATACAAAAAATACTAAGAAATTTTTTAAGATTACTAAAATGTTTATTATTACAAAAATAAGAATAATTTAGTAGTCTTGAATTTTATCATTGAGTTTTTGTTTTTGTTGACAAAATAAAATAAAAAGTCTTTTTTGTACAGAAATAAATTTAAACTGAGAATCATGAAACATTAAATGGTATAAAGTAAATGCAAGTGATGTTTTGTACGATTTTTGCGGATGAGATTGAGAAAAGAAGAGTACGAAATGGCGGATAGAAAAAAAGGAAAGGGAGGAGTTTGAGTATGACGCAATTACAGCGCAGACTCATTGTTTCATTAAAGAGACAAAGAGAATCACGAATAATGCACAAATAGACGCGTTTATGCAATGCTTTTTACATTCTCTTTATTTCTCTTTCTTTAGCCACGATCATTCTATCTCACACTTCAATTAAGGGGTTCTAGGAGGTCCAGACAAGCACGTACGCGCGTCACGTGTGACGAACTGGCACCTGACACTCTTTATTTCCCACTCAACGCAAAACATTTTCTCAGAGTGGTCCAAAATAAAGATAAAAAATTTTATCATTTTTTCCTTCAACCTCTCTGCAAATCGTACTGTTTTATTTCAATGCATATAATATGTTTTAATATAATGTCACCCATTCAATTATCATTGTGATCTTCTTTTCAACATCTTTAAGTGCATTCAAATAAAACACTTCTAAATTTTACATTTGAAGTGCTTTAAATTGAGTTGTTGAACAAGTCTTTGCAGAAAGTGAATATTTTTATTTATTTTTAAAAACATACAGTATTAATGAGTAAAGTAATCTTTTTCTAAATAAACGATTGATTAAACAGATCATGAATTTCCTGACAGTAAAAACCCTTACTTTTTAACTGAAACAATAAGTTCATGTTCTCTTTAATATCTTCAAATTTTTTAAATTAGATGATGCAAAGACTTCGACAACAAACTAATATCTACATACTACAGGATAAATTTTCTAAATCAACTTTAACTTTTATTATATAATTTTAATATAAATTAAATTATTAGAGACATTCGACATACTCTTAAAAAAAATCAATAATTTCATTAAACAATTATTTTCAATATAGATTAAATAGAAAATATCTTTTGAAAAAAAAAAAATGGCAAACAATCATATAAATGAAAAAAAATTGGATTTAAAAATTTTTCCGACAATTTTAGACAATGAAACTGAAGTTATTGACATATTCGGATTAAATTTAGATTGAAAAAAATAGCAAAGAGCGAATGGAACATTGAAGGATGCAAGAGAGAAAGGCTATGAGTATTCTCAAGAGAACAGTGGCTTTGTTCCTGGCTATTATTCGCCCCCGCAACCCTTAGGATATTATTATATCTCCTGTCTGCCACCCAACTCCCTCTGGCACCCCAATAGCACCAACAGCAGTCATCCTTCCCACATCCTCTTTCACTCTTTTACTCTCCCTCACGCGATCTGGAGGTAGAGGATTCTCTACCTACTATCCAGAGAACATTGGCCTCGCGTATTTATTTTATTAAACCATTTTCCTACGGCCTCTGAAACAGCTACGATCGAAACGAAAAGTTTCTAACCCACCTCCATGCCCTGTTCAGTACACCATAAAATCCTCACGAACATTCAACGAACTACTTTTTTTTATCAGGAATAAATAAAAATTTATATTTTCAAATTCCATTTTTTTTTTATGGTTTGACAACCGTAAAGATCATTATCATTTTCGAATTATTCTTTGTTTACTTACTAATATTTAACTGTAACAGAATTATTTGCATACATTTTTTAAAATTGAAATAAGTTCTTCCTGATGTGAAAGTCATTAGCTAATGTAAAAATTTATTGAAACATTTTTATAATTAAAAAAATAATATAATTATCAACAGTAGTAGTGTTAATCTGACATGTTTTTATGTATTGTTTCAGACTTAACACAAGATTTTGTAGGCGAAAGAGCAAGGCATGGAGAAATAATCCTAAGGATTACCAACTCACCTCGTCAACAGATTATATGAGTTCAAGGGTGTCAGCTTGCCCCAAGAGACCACAGTTTAGACATCAGCAAAAGTCTACATTCATGCATTCATTTTCACACTTTAATTCCATTTTACTCTAGCATTTGTAATTTTTATTTTATTCCTTTAAAATTATAATGACTTCAATTATTTGAAAATATACAAATGTTTTTAACAAACCTGAACCCTAGCTTCTGTTAAATTTATTTTCATCGCCAAATCCTCACGAGTGAACACATCTGGATAGTGTGTTTGAGCAAATGCTGATTCCAGTTCTTCCAATTGCTGCAGTGTAAAAGTCGTTCGATTTCTCCTTTGCTTCCTACGGACAAAAGAATCCTCGCCAACTCCGTGAAGTGCTGGATGATAAGCTGAGTAACTTGTGTCTGAAAAATACAAAGAAAACAAAAATGTTAGCTACAAATTGAAGTAGAAGAAGTTTTATAATCCCTGAGTTTATGATGAGATCAAACTTTTTGGTAGATTTTTAAATCATTACTAATTAACTTTATTTAAGATGGAAATCAACCATTAAATTTTACTTTAGAAAAGATAATGAATTTTTATAAAGATCAATTTCATACTTTACTCTGAGTAAGAACTTTAAGTATTACTTTATTTTTATTTCAACTTAATTTTATTCTACTCTCGATTGAATAATGTAAATTTAATTGGGTTAAATCAAGTACACTCATGTACGTATGAAGTGTAACAGTTAAGCTCATAAGCTTTTGAGATTTTCAATGCAATGCAAAGGTAATCATTGCAAGAAGAAAAGAGATTATAGGTACTGTATTAATAATGAAGTGTAATTAGTGAAATTTATTTCTAAAGAGCTAAATTTTCTTCAGGTTTTCAGAATCATTGAATTATTTATATATATTTTTATTGATTTTGAAGTAACATTAAAATTTATGGAAGAATTCGGAAACAGCCTATACAGAAAAATTTCGTACCCCGAAGGTGCCTTGAATGTTTTCAAGTGGAAAAGTTCCCCGACGATCTCCTTATAGAACTATGGGAAACGTTTAAGGAACGAAAATTTTTTTTTTTTTGAAAATTAACCCTCGCTACTCCGAACGTATTTTAAATGTTTTTTACTTGCAAAAACAATATATATGTATATTATGAAGTTAATGAAATAAAAACATATGGGTAAAAAACTGTGAAACATGAAAAGGGGCATAACTTCTATGCTAATAATGCTACTGGGCTGATCGAGGGCTCAAATAGAAGATCTGGACGAGAGGAAACAAGTGCACATAGTTAAAATCATAATTGAAGCATAATTCATGCTAAAATTAGAGCAACTTCCGGTTTTACCCCATTTTAGAAGTGAAGGAATTAATTTTTCAAATGTTTGACCCGATTCCGCATTTCTACGCATTGAGACGAAGAGAATGAGTGGTCAATCATCAAAATCGGACAACTTTGATTTTTCACCCCCAAAAAATGGCAAGTGGTACCCCTTTCCATTTTTTTAGGCCAAAAAATAAAAGTACTCCGATTCTAATGATTGAGGGCTCATTCTCTTCGTCTTGATGCGTAGAAATGCGGAATCGGGGCACCGCTCGGGAAAATTCACTTTAACACCCTTAAAAAGGGGTTACACTAAATACAAATTACAAATTATCATCCCCTTGACTTTAAACCCTTATAACTCTTGAACGGACAGTTCAATAACAGTTTTAAGGGACGTTTTAGAAACCAGAAAATCTAAGCTAAATATGTATATCCATAAAAAACGATTGAAAAATTTCTTTCACCCTTAAAATCGCTAAAATATAAAAAAAAATCACATTTTTTTGGGAAGTTGCCAACTATTTTGGCCATTTTAAGGGTGAAATAAATTTTTTTGACATTTTTTATGGATATGTATCTGTAGCTTAGATTCTAAAGTTTCTGAATATCCCTCAAAAATCATTGTTTGATAATTTTTTCACGAGTTATAAAGGTCTAAAGTCGAAGAAAAGCTGACTTTTTGACGAAGAAAAGCTGACTTTTTGACATTACTTCGACTTTAGACCGTTACAACTCGTGAAAAAATTATCAAACGATGACTTTTAAGGGATATTCAAAAACTTTAGAATCTAAGCTACAGATATATATCCATAAGAAATGTCAAAAAAATTTATTTCACCCTGAAAATGGCCAAAATAGTTGGCAACTTCCCAAAAAAATGTGATTTTTTTTTATATTTTAGCGATTTTAAGGGTGAAAGAAATTTTTCAATCGTTTTTTATGGATATACATATTTAGCTTAGATTTTCAGGTTTCTAAAACGTCCCTAAAAACGATTATTGGACCGCTCGTTCAAGAGTTATAAGGGTTTAAAGTCAAGGGGATAATAATTCGTAATTTGTATCTAGTGTAACCCCTTCTTAAGGGTGTTAAAGTGAATTTTCTTGACCGGTGCCCCGATTCCGCATTTCTACGCATCAAGACGAAGAGAATGAGCCCTCAATCATTAGAATCGGAGTACTTTTATTTTTTGGCCTAAAAAAATGGAAAGGGGTACCACTTGCCATTTTTTGGGGGTGAAAAATCAAAGTTGTCCGATTTTGATGATTGACCACTCATTCTCTTCGTCTCAATGCGTAGAAATGCGGAATCGGGTCAAACATTTGAAAAATTAATTCCTTCACTTCTAAAATGGGGTAAAACCGGAAGTTGCTCTAATTTTAGCATGAATTATGCTTCAATTATGATTTTAACTATGTGCACTTGTTTCCTCTCGTCCAGATCTTCTATTTGAGCCCTCGATCAGCCCAGTAGCATTATTAGCATAGAAGTTATGCCCCTTTTCATGTTTCACAGTTTTTTACCCATATGTTTTTATTTCATTAACTTCATAATATATGGTTTGGAATTCTAGGTTGAAATTCATGTGGTTAAAAAATATTAAAATTGAATTCACCATCAGTAATTATACAGGCTTAATTGCAACACCTCATCTAAACAGAAGAACATATGAAGAATAAATTACCGAAAATGATTTTCGAATTTTAAATGGATTATATCAAACAATCTTCATCAAAGAAATGATGCTGGATAAATAAATTTTTTCTATTAATGTGTATTGATTAGAATCAGTTGGGTTGTAGTCCATACAAGAAGGAAGTATATTCTACAAAAAAAAAAGTAAGAGTCGTAAATAAATTTACTAGGTCTCCAAACTAAAATCCACTCAAGATCTTAGATTAAAGTTGGAAAAGTAAAGCCAAAAGCTAGACAACTCATACAACTCATCCGTGTAGTAAAAGAGAGGGCAAAGTCCCGTAGTAGAAAGAGATGATATCGAAAGACATAAGAGAGAAACTGCAGGATGAGAAGTTGATCCAATTTATTAAGAACGGTAGAGGGGAACCGACAAGTTTGCTGAGCTCGAAAGCCACGAGCCGATATTCCTCTCATTCGATTCCAACCCTACAGCACTAGATTTCACTCGATCTGCTACAAGTAAATAAAAATCAATTTGCCATCTTGGATTTTCTTTGATAACATATTCCGTGATGATGTTTTAAATATATATTCTAAATTCAATTGATTATGTTTAGGGTTTTACAGGTCAAGAATTGATTTACTGGAGACCTTAACTAGCCACATCAATTATAAGTAATAAGACATATCATTAGCAGCTAATTAGTTTTACAAAAATTAACCTCATAATAATAAAAAACGTTGTAATATTTAGTTTTAAATATACAATTATATTATTTAGTTTATTAAAAGTTAGTATTATTCAACAAAAAAAACATTTTCATCATAAAATGAAAGATGAATTAGTTTATAATAAAAGGAACTAGAAATAGATAGTAATCGTAAAAAAAAAGAAATTAAAAGGGTAAGAAACGTGCTTGATGGCAAGAATCCTTTCATGCTTTTTGACATGTCTCAATGATAAAGTGGTTTGCTTATGATGGCACTTCATCATCATCCTGAAAGAGAAATCCTCCAATTAATACCGACAAAGTCCAACTTCCTGACTTAAAGAGCAACTTCATGACAGTACCATTTTTATTTTTATCCAGAGTACAAGAAGAGGATTGGCGTCGGTGGAAAAACTACACGTAGCAAGAGCCAAATCTAATGACACCTCGACCGTCACTAATGACACTAACGAGGTAGTGAGATGTTAGAGAGCGTTGGTACGTTCATTCTGAGGGGAAGACTCATCTGTACTGTGTGTATAGGGTCCAGTTGTGCTTTAGACTGTGGACCGAATGAACCCACTTACCGACTTATCACGTAGTTACCTAATCTGTTTATCCCAACTGGAGTGCGAGGGAGAAACAGAGAACATACGACTTGGGTTAGAGTGGTGGAAGCTTTTGCTAGTAGAGAAGGGTACCTTTGGGTCCCGAAGGGACTTTCCCTCCTTTTAAACCCCACATTATTGCTCAATGAGCACCTTGTATCACCCGAACAACCAGTTGTCTAGTTTAATACTTGCTCTGACAAGTAAATCCAATAACATCATCAGCGACCAAATTTCATATGTTTGCCCTCTTTGGTGAGATTCAGTGCTAAAGTCCTGGATACTCTTTATTTTTATTTTGGCTCAATATTTTCATCTTCTTGAACTATTTATTCTACCCAACAAATTCATTTAGTTATCATAAGATTTATAATCTTTCAAATTATCATCAATAATAACTCATCAAGTATAAAGGCCAAAGTAATAAAATCATAAAAGAACAAACTGCGAGTTTTAGTTTGCATGATTTAGAGTGCAGCCAAGGTCGTGAATAGGTGAAACTTTTGCCTAGAAGTTTGATTCAAGTGGCCTGGAAAAGCGAGTTCAGTCAGCCAGACTAGTTTTCAGTAGGAACCCGAGATCTGGGAGCTTCCACTTTG
The DNA here is from genome assembly GCF_013357705.1 of Chelonus insularis. NCBI lineage: Eukaryota > Metazoa > Arthropoda > Insecta > Hymenoptera > Braconidae > Chelonus > Chelonus insularis. Next base: position 3,555,289 of record NW_023276776.1, read on the forward strand.
CGTAACTCAGTCTAGAGACTCGATCAAGTAATGTAACTTCATCGATGTGTTCCGCCGGGACAAATGCCGACTCAATCAAACCAACTTGATGCCTCCTGTTTTCTTTTATCTCAGCATACTACTCAATAATTTCATTTAGGTAGTTTAAACTCATTCTTAGCCATCACACTGACATCATTACAATTTAAACTCATTGTTGCTACTATTTATTTTGTCACAAATAAATTACATATCATTTCATGTTTATCAAGAATATTTCATTACCCAACTCATGATAAAATTATTAAAATACTATTGGCTTTTTTTCATGAAATACTTTTCACAATTTATTCCAATTTTATTAAACCAAATGTCTTTGAAAAAAGTCGGAGTTTTTACATAAATAAAAAATTTATTCTACTTTATTTTCACTGCACTGAAAGGATATTTATTATGTCTTTTTTTATATACTGAAAAAACAAATTTTTTTATTTGAGATAAATCCAACTTACTTGAAATAAAATTTATTGATCAACAGTAAACGATGTTTCTATTAAATACATTTGTTTTATTATAGGAAATTAATGAATAAAATATTTTAACTTTTGAATAAACATCAAAGTTGTTGGTGAAAGAATTTTGTTATGATTATTAGACAATTGTAGCAAATTCAAAAACACCTTACTTGATACCAGATGAATGTAATGAACGACAGTTACTGAATAATTGGATTACATCAATTTAAATAGCTCTTAGAGTTTTGTATTTTGCGATAAGGAAATTATGATGGTATAATTTATCATAAGTACTATTTCCTGCTTGAGGATCAATAATTCACTTCGTAATGTGTTATAATATAGACTAGGGGGCCCCCCACATCGATCTCTTTTGAATTTTGGTCTCTATAAGAATGCATATATACACATGCCCCTTTTATACAATTTGGTGCGTTTTGAAGAATGTCTGAATAAAATATCTCAATAGAAATACACTAGGAGAGGGTGAGAAAGCAAAGAGGGAAGAAGGGGTGATACACAAGTGGGGTTAGAAATTTAAAGTGACGCGTTATAAAGCACGGGGTGAAGCCAAAGCGTTTGAGGAAAATTGAAAAACGTAAAACGAGTTATAAATTTGATGGGTTGGATACTACTCTCCGCATCATAGATATGATACGTGGAAGCCGAAATTGCCTCTAATTCTCAATTTTTATCCATAACTATATTTATCTCCAGTTCAATATCATCAGACCAATTTTTTACTTTTTTAAAATTCATGGAAGATGTAAAGCAGGCTTTTACTTGATCATTCCAGATTTTTTTATTTTCATTTACCTCGTTTTAATTCAACTCAAGTGAGACATTAGTTCATTTTATATTATTATCATTTACTAAATAATTGCCATTATTCAATTGTTAACTCAGCAATATGTTTCTTTATGTTGTACATATAAATCAATTAAATGTGACAGGAATTAAGTTTATATTCTAAAAATACTTATTCTTCAGAGGGTATTCTTGTGAATATACTGATGAAAGGAACACCTAAATTAAAGAATTTACTTTTTAGATTAAAAAATCATCCACTTTTATCTTGTTTTATGATTCTTTGAGAAAGACTTGCTAAAATTTGTATTTAAAAAATTTATCATCACCAGAAAAATTAAAATCTTGGACATTTCTGAGCTCTTAAAAAAACCATTCATTTCCTGATTACATTGTGGTGTATAAATTTTAAAAAAATATATTTTTTCTAATGTTAGAGCGTTGATTGTGTTTAAGTCTGATTACTTCATTTGTAAAAGAAAATGTATTTTATCTACCAATATACAATACTAAATATAATTGCTATCAATAAAAAAAATCTTGTTCAATAACAAAAAAATTCATCAAACACTTTACATAAAATATGTTTTCTCCTTATTATTATTAAAATGCTAATTTAAACTTCTTTCGAGTAAATATTTTATATTAAAAAATAATAATTAAAAAAATGTGAAAATACTTACAAGGATGTGTAGGTGCAAATGAGTATTCCAAGGTGGGTGGAAGTCTCGGGGCTGGTAAGCCCGGGGGGCAATGATAGCAGAACATGCCCCCCGCTCTAGCTGCAACACTTGGGGTAGCACCTGGCCCCCCGCTGGCACCGCTTCCTGCCACCGGAGTTTGAGACTGCGGTGATGTCTGACGTTGCGAATTCGAATGATGTGTTTGGGACTGGTGAGTGTGCACTGAACCAATCTACAATAAATGATCAGTTCAAAAAATATGTCCATCAAATTTAAGCTATTTAATATCCCACTAAAACACATCCATACACCATCAAAAAATACTTGTACTAAAATATCGTAACCCCAGAGAATTGGCAAAATTCTATAAATAAATAATGTACGGGAAATAAGATAAAGGGATGTGAATTTTAAATCAATAATGAGTTAATTTAGCATTATGTGAATATTAAGATACAAAGGGAGAGATGAGATGAAAAATGGCATTTTTTAAAAGGATCATTTTCATTTTTATTAAATTAATAAAATGATTTTTTGAATCAACTTTCAATCTACTTACAGACATGAAGAATCAAATAATGACGACTGATCAAAATGAATCATTTAAATTTCAAACCAAGTATCACTGATCAATAAATCCATTTTAGGATACAACTTTTGATTAATTTGGTACAGATAAAGATTCTTTGTAAATAATACAGAGAGAGGATATGACATCCTATGTACTAACATGTAGGCATATCCTCTGAGTGCGTGTTTATAGTTGGAGTTTATGCCTACTAGACTAGAGTCCCCTTGAGTGTGTGGCTTTAGAGACTAGTACTATCTCTTTCTCTCTCGATTTACTTCACCCTCTCACTTGTCCCCGGACGGGTATACCGAGAGGGACAAATTGAATTTTAGATCATGGCGTGCTTCGACGAGGCGTCCGGGGAGTACCCAAGCCGAGAGCAGTCGCCGAGATGATACTAATTGAAATTTGAAATTGATATTAGCGGATTATTATCCCCCTTCTCCTCACTCCTATTTCCCTACTCTCCTCCTTCTCATTCAAATACTGCAGATACAGATGCTCAGATACAGATCTGTGCTCTTCTATCTGACGCTCTTTCTCCTTTCCACCAATGTCATTATCTCGTGTCGAGTATCAAAAGTAATTGCTGGAGAAACTTAATACAATTTTAACTATTTTTCAACCTTCACAGTACTCGTCGATACCTTCAAACTCTCTATGCCAAAGCAATCTAGCTAACCTATTTATAATCTTTATTATATTTATTTTTTTTTTATATTTTATCTAAATAAATATTTAATTTTTTCATTGACATAAAATCAATAACATTCAAATAAATATTTAAAATTATGTTAAGTATTGAAAATTAGATTTAAATAATCATAAATATAAATACGAGTTTAGATATAAAAATAATTTTGTAAAGTTTCTCTTGTAATTAAATCATTACTTCAATATTTATTTACATTGCATTTAATATCCGGATTAATCAAAAACGGATTTTATGTGATAAAATGTAAAAATATAATTCAATACTTTTTAGAGATAATTTATGACTCATTTTCTCGTTTCCCCATTCTCTTGTTTATAATAAAATTATTCAAATCCACCCATTACTTTATTACTACTTCTTTTAAAATTACATTTGTCAAAAAACCCATTTTGCCACAACATATTAACGATATTCTTTTATTCTATAAATTTCAAATCCCTTATTCCCCAAACTTAAATCCCATCACCCTTAGCAAAAGATTACAAACCACAGTGTATATACACATAATGTGTGTACATACATCATCATCACCAATAAAGGGGGTGCTCCATTAATTATCAGTCTGTACAACAATTTTTTTTTGCTGTTTAATATATCTATTAGTTCAGTTAATGTAAATTCGCCTGATATATTAATTAATTTAAACATAAAAAAGTTTTTTAATCTCAAATATTTGTTCGCTATTTAATTATTAATCTGAAAAAGAAAAAAATTTGAAAGAAATTTTTTCAAAAATAAAATGTTCGGATTTCATAAATTAGACTCGAAATTTACGTTGACTTAATTTAAGTAAATTCCAACCAAAATGTGACAGTGGAGTTATCCCCTGCTGAGTAAATAGACTTTCCTTTATCCCGAAAGTGAAGGAACTAAGTTTTTCTTTATCATGAAACATACGCGTCGACAGAAGGGATGAAATGTAGCGAAGCTAATCCTTGTTTTAGGGGTTACTTTTTTAGTGGCCTCAGACCCCTTCAATCTTTGCTCCTATCAATATGTGAATGAACATTGAGTAAACGGCATGTGGTCTACGGAACAATATTTGCGGTAGTCGCGACCAAAGCCAATGGGGCGAGACTCTGGTGCTGGTATTTTATTGTGCGATCATCCGATTGCGTAATCCTGGGGAACGGGGTGAGGAGGAAAGACGGAAGGCTAAGGGTTGTCGAAAGGGGTTGTTCAAGAGTGTTTACTTATTAACACTAGTATATTATTACTGCATTAGTATCAATACAGTACTCGATTTTTTACATTGTAATTTTTTGCTATGATCGTTTACAGTACTTGGTCATGCAATCAATTATTAAATATACCATTTATACTATTTGTAAATACTCATAATAATTAGTTTGGAATTTTATTGGGAACAATTAAGATAAAAATCCTAATTATTGATACTTTTTTTTCATCATTGAATCAATGTTTTTTTTTTAAAAAAGAAATTTTTATCCAATGTGTACTCATTTTATAATCCTTTAGTATGGGGTGACAAATAGGGAGTTTAAAGTAATTATTTATAATTTGGAAATGAGTTCAGGGAAACAAATAATTAAAATAGGACATCTTAAATGAGTGAAGTAGTTATTTTTATTTAACAAAATTTGGCTAGGGCCCAGGTCCGAGAAATAAGACCTGATTTGAAAAATCTGGACTTGGTTAAGACATAGTTTTTCAAAATGAAATGCTTATGATTTAAAGTGTTAAAGCAAAACCAGGTCTTGACTATAAGAGACCTTCTTGAGACGATTTGAATTTGGTTTTGATATGCTTTGATAAATCCAAATTTTTTTCGTCAAAGACTACTGGTAAGAATGTTCGATAAAACTGGAACGAATTGAAAATAAAAATGACCACTTTACTGATTTTAATATGTATTTTAATTATTTGTTTTCCTGCACTCATCTTCAAATTATAAATGATTCATTAAAACAATTTTCCATTTATCACTCTGTAATTGAAAGAAAATTGAATGTAATATTTTTTATACACCTCTTGAAATATTTTCAATAATCAGATTCTATTGTATATTGCTTCTAAGCGTATGACATAATTGCAAAATTAATCTAGCGTGTTAGTGTAATTATTAATACAATAGTTAATAGTATAACTGGCATATACAATTAGCAATGAGTGAGCGAAAGAATTCAAGCTTTACTCCATTTTCAAACCATCAACATCAATTATTTTTATCACATTTAGGAAGTTTAGAGAGGAGTTGCAACTATTGCATCATCGTCGAATACTTAGGCACGCGACGATAATATCGCACTCATCAGATCTCTCAAATATGTGTGGCATGAATCACAATTAAAAGGGATAATTCTGTAATTGACTTTGTTTGTAAGTTACTCAAAGCGATCACGTGCGTCCTGAATTTTTCAATTGGTTCATAAGAAATAAAAAAATAATAATAATAAACAAATTTAATATCATCAGTGTCACATTGAAATTAATTGTCTTTAATTTAGTTTGTGAATTCTTTATATAAAGCCCTAAATAGAATTATTAATATCTTTAATATAATACACTTTATTTTCAATTTATTTAAATGTCAAACGATCACAATATATCAATTGATTTAAAAATATTTCTCTAATAAATTTTATTTAATTTAACTAAATTAAAATTTCTCATTTTTATTAGGAAAGCATTTATTTAACTTTGTAATGGAAAACATATTTTTTCTTCTGTACACAACAGATGCATAATAATATGATACATGATATTGTGGAAGACAAATAGATCTAACAAATGGCCACATATTGGCCCTAATGAAATCTTCGTTAATCTCAACTGACCGGATTGATTTATATTAATTCATCGTTCAATAAACAATGAATATAATTTTAACCCTCATGCCAACCCATTTCAATTTACAAATCAATACATTTCATCGTTTCAATCATTTCAATGAAATGTCATCACATCAATTGAATACTCGATAATTTATTTATAAAGACAAATTAAACTACCTCTTTGAAGTAAAATAAATATAACGATTATTTATTAAATATATTCAAAATATTTATGTACATGTACATATGTATATGTAATTATCAGCAAGTATTTCATAATTTTTCACATATTTTTCTCAACCTTTGATCTCCAATTTAAACCATAAATTAATGGCAGTGGAATGAAAGCATTTTTTGTTAAATGTTTCATCAAAAACATATGCTCTGAAATCAATTAATGAATGAATTTTATAAATTGAATGCAGTATAAAGCCCTCATGTCTTAATAATATGACACAATTTAATAAGAGTTCTCTCACAAAATTCCTCAACAATTCTCCAGCTCGCTTTCTTCTTTTCTCGTTCATACGGGATAAAATTCAGTTATTTAGAGAAGCTACTTTTCCTTGGAAGTCTTTTACTTCAAAAAAATTATAAGTGGACTAAAATGTATTACATTAAATTCATTTCTTCAAACGACATAATAATAAAGAGGAAGAAAAAATAAATAACATTAAGAAATACTCTATCCAATTAAATTCAATAACAGATATATTTTTAAGACATGAAAATGTTACGTAATCAATCTTATTACCAATTAAAATTAACACTAATTCTCTTAGATCTTTCAAACTCACATTCAAATGAAAATATCATTTATCTTTGAAAAAAATCAAACAAATCATTTTTACAAAAAAAAAATTATTATTATTAATTATATTAGTTGGACTAATCAACAGTCTATACAATCTTCATTTTTAGTATTTAATAAATAATTTCATAATCATTTTTCTGTTAAAGTATTTTTAAAGTTACTTTATATAAGAATATATATAAAATTTAATGTGATATATCTTTTATAAGATATTTAGTGCCTCACCCGCAACGTCTTCGTTGACTTAACGCGTTTAATAGGGGTTAACTTTACATATAAGCTTGGCAGTACTTCAGTTACTTTATCGTCTTGTATCTAAAAGCTTCTACATTCATTTAACAATCTCATAACAGCATCAGCATCACTAAAATAAACATTACACCAGGAACATAAAATATTGAGAATCTGCTTTTTGAATATCAATATCATGATTTTGACTTTCAACGACAAATATCACTCAGATCTCTATTCATAAATATGAGGGGTAAGTGTTTGAAATCACGAGTCCATGACGAATTTATCCCCGGAAACCGGAAGCAATGACCAACCCTTCGTAAAGAGGGTGGACAATAATAGTCAGTCGACGCCCCAATGATAAGCTCTAATCGTCAATTTGAATTTAATGTATTAAAATACATCAGCAATCTTGAAATATTTATTATTAAATACTTTATTGTATTTCAAAGTAAATAAATCATTAGCTCTATCATATTTGAGTTATTTTAATATAAAATAGTCTAGTACATGACACAATGAAGAAACTTTGATACATTCAACCAACCTCAATTGTTTGCTACTTTTAAATACTTAATGAAGAATTAAGTCGTAGTTTTTAAAATTAAATTACGCTTTTATTGCTTACATCACTCTAATTTACCAATTACTCACAAGCAAATATATTTGTGGCTCTCTTTTAAACTTCATTACTGACAAAGGTCTACATAAGCATATCATATTCATTAACTACATTTAAGTAGACTCAAAGATCTATTTATAATCACTTGACGTTTTTATATTTAATTATTTATTTATATTGAAATAATTTTAAACATTATTTCAGCTGAAACATAGTCCATAAATTGAATCATAAAGAGTAAAACTTGATGTAAAGATTTTGATCCCTTGTGTATTTGAATTCGATGATGCGAGTACACATCAATGCTATGACAATAAATGAAAAAGAACCGGAAGGAGAGTAAGGGTGACAAAGAAAAGGATCAAGCGAGTGTAATGCGGTGGAATCAAGTGGATGTTTTGGTAAAAAAGGCATCGAGAAGTGGTACTCGGTCATTTTATTTTGATGTTTGGACTTTGGAGATTTTTTTTAGTTTACAATAATTTTAATAATTTCAATAATAATATTTCTCTTGGAAAAAAATCTTAAGATAGTTTAACATTCACATGTCGGCAGTTAAAATAATAATGATTTTTTTTTATTGTTTTAAAATCCATCAAACAACTTTCTATCTAGTGTGAGTGTATGATTTGTAATGATAATTCATAAGTTGAAAGCAATAGATATTAATGAGACATGAAAGAAAAACTTTTATTTATTTAAATTGGTTTGATTAGCATTGATTGGCAATTTCTTTCTAGAAAATATAATGAAAAAGCAATAACTGGGTGGTAAATTATGTTGAAATTTAACTTAAACACATTTTAAATACTATTTTTTATATTAAGGTATTATTTATTGTGGATCAACTGTGTCGATTGATAATAAATCATCGATTTCTGGTAAAATTGAATAAAGACAATCACATAAGCTCATGTATTTTTGTATTTCTTTGAGTAATTAGTTCTCTTAAAAAATAGGATAAAAAATGTTAATCAAAATAATGACGTTATTTTAAATCACTTTTAGTGCATTTTAGAAATATGATTTTTCAGATCAATTAAAATAAAAACGATTGTCTTCTGTAAATTTGTCAATGCTAAATTACCTTAAAATATTAGAAAAAAGAAGAAAGAATTGATTGAAAAAGATGAAATGATTTAAAATCGGAATCAAAACAATCACAACTCCATTTAACAAAATCACAAAATCATTGATTAAATATAGATATAACACTTGGTTTATTTAACGTTCATTTTCTCTAGGCATGATTAAATTAATCTGCCAATTTACCAATTACGCGGATAAATTTGTTTGATAGCATTCTCTCTGTGGTGTTCATCGATCACTGGAGAATCAGATGTGGCGCGTGAATACACACACTTTGTCGATACTCATTGCTTTCATGCTTATTCTCGTTATCTCTAACGTTGTGTAGCTTTCTCTTGTGATTATATACACATGTATGAAAGCATATGTGCTATAGTAAACATAGATATATACATATATATATATACTTGTGTACAGATACACAAAATACATACTTAGTTGGCTTGTATGCGAATAAAACATGAAGCATGCGTAACCGCGTGGCTCGAGGCACAGATTCAACGAGCTCAATTGGTGCACCACTAGATAGGAGGAGGATCATATTGATTCTACGATTACATAGCCTAAAATCCACCAGCATATCACTGTAAATCTTTCTTAACCATGTATAAAATTACATTTCAGTAGTAATATCATATTTATTTACATTATTCTACTGAGAATAATCATCAACTCATCAATACATCATTCCTTCCAACTATTTCTTTATTATTATCAATTATTATTGAAATTATTTCAAGGCTGATAAGCAATTTATTTAACTATTTAACAAGTTGTTATTATGTAGATTTTAAGGGCTAAAAAGATTACTCTTTCATTTAAGAAGAAATAGTTAATTTAAATATGTTGAAGACTTTGATTGTATTAATAGCAATTTGAAGATTTGTGAAATTGGTTATGTGATAGTTTAGAATAGAATAGAGATGTTTGATGGAATAGCTAGAGGGGATGAAAAGATGAGAAGAAGACGAAGGGTAATGAAGAGAAGAACGGCTGAGAAGAGGAGGAAAGAACGAGACGATCAGGGGTTCTGTGGTCTCGCCCTACGGGCACTATTTCCAACAGAATCGTTTCAAGACTCTTCGAATCCTGCTATATTCCAATTGCCTCCTGTTTGATATGCACCAATTTGGTCCAATATGTCGCGCCCCTAGACAACGATCCTGCATACAAGAGTCTGATCCACGTTGGCTTCAACTACTGCTGATATTTCTTCAACTCTAGAAACTCCAACTGAAATTTTTCTATTTTTCATCTTTCAATATATTTATTTATTTTGAAGAATAATTTATCAGGATGTCATAAATTATTAAAAAGACATTGAAAGATCACTCCCTTCTGGCTTACAATAGATGGGATGGAATACAAAATTATTGTATAATATTTAAAATAATAAATGAATGATTTTTTAATTTAAAAACAGAAAATAATGGGTTTACTTCAATAAAGTTATTAATAAATAAAGTAAAGCATTAAAAAGCCAATTGAAAATTTTATTAATGAATAAATTGAAATTATAATTTAATACAATAATTAATTATTAAATGTAAGATTTCATTTTCTTTAAAATGTATTGAGATAAAATATTTGAACCTTACTTTTGATATTTTAATTCAAAATGATAATTTCAATTCCAAACTGTATTCATTTTAATTTTATAATTTTATCACAATTAATTATTCGAAATTACTGTCTATAACAACTATTTAATATGTCTTTATAATTGAATTATTTGAACTGGAGTATTACTTAAAGGATATTTTTGGCTATTACTACCAGATAGAACCATTCCTTCTTTTACATTTCTAATTTAATAATTCATTTTGATTAGTTATAATGAAATTAATATTTAATTCTTTTAATTTCTCTTTCATTTGTAATTAAATATTTTTGCGAAAACGTTTTATATTTTTTTGCATACTAAATTGCATCTGAAGCATTATTAAAAGCAATTTTGATCAATTAAATATAATGAGAAATATTTTTTAGAATAAATAAATTTTAAATCTATTTGTTAATTTTACATTTTTAATAAAAAACGTATCGGCACGTAATGCTCCATGACGTGAAATTATTAATAAACAATTTCTCGGTTGCATTGAATTTATTTAAAAAGTAATATAGAAAATAAATGGCTGATTTATTTGAAAATTATTCAGTCTCATTGAAAAAAGTGTATTATCGATATTTTATTCAAGTATATAAATCTTCGACAGGTATGTTTACATAATAATTTATATAACATGAAATAAGTGTAAATATATTTGGTACATAGTGTAATCTATATTGCTACTTCAACCCGCATCTTATATTCTTCTCAATACATTTTTCTCTCTTTTTCCCACCTCTCCTGTTTTACGCCTTTCGACTTTTCCAAGATTTATTCCTGCCGCTTCCTCGCTAAATCGCTTTCCGGTAAAATTTACGACCGGGCAATAATACCAACTCTAACACTATCGCACTTAGGTTTATCATATGTGGAGCTTGTCCACCAACACCATCAGAAACATCTCCAAACGCCTCCACCATAGCAATGCCGAGCATTGACCGACTCCACCCGAAGAAGATGAAGAAAAAGAACAAGTCATAGTAGTGGTGGTAGTAGAAATACATAGTAGTCCAGATATTTATTCTTAGCACGTTCTTGGTTTCTTCTTCATCTTCATCTTCAAAGCTATCTGACCTCATCATCATCTTGAAATACCATCAATCTTTTCTTATCAACATCACACAATTAATTATGTTATATTTCAATTAAATAACCTACGGGTTTTTTGCAATTCTCTATTATTAAATTAAATAAAAATTCTACTTAAATGGAAACATTGAAATAGTTCATACACAAATTATTAAATTTACTATCAAATATTATACTTCAAAAAAGAAAAGTATTTTTAATAAACATTAATTTCCTTAAATAACCATGAGTAGAGTATTTTTTTAAATTAATTTATTCATTTAATTAATCAGTTAAATGTATATTAAGATAGATAATTTAATTAATTTTATCATTTTCTTGACCAGGTTTTATTCAATTAAGAATATATATTCAATTAAAAATAATCTGGTATTACTGTTGCACCAAAAAAGTATAATATGCTATTTAACAATCTTTCTTTTTTAACGAAAGCAAGACCATCACTTTTCTTTATTCTCGTGCAATTCATTTTAGCTCAGTACATCTAGACTGATCACAATTTTATTTAACCTGTTTTCTGTTTACTTCCATTTTAGTTTAAAAAAAAAAAAATTCTCAAAAATCCTTCGTCAATTTTTCAACACTTTTTCGGATTTTTTTTTGTGGCACATCCATTATTTTTTTTTCTCTTAATACCATGTAAAATTTTCAAATAAAATATTCATATTGCATAGAATAGATAAACAATCATGGTATTAAATACAAAAGCCTTTTAAAAAATATGTAATAAAAAATGAATGAAAATAAATAGTGAAAAATTGATCGATCCAAGCGGATATTGATAGTTACAATCCGATATCGTGAAAGTAGTTTTTTACCAGACTGTCCACGTGGGTTTTAGGGGAAGCTTAATGTGGTTTGTAAATCCATGGATTCGCAGTGTTATGAAGCTTTGAATAAATAAAAGTATGGACGTGGACAAGTTGTGTAAGACCAGCGTTATTCCCTACTACTGTACTGTGACTCTGTTACATTTGCTACATTGGAGGCAGTAAAGCCGATCATCAGCTATACATACAGTGACCAAGCTGACTGCATCGTTGATCGGTAAATTTATTTGTGACGCGACCAATTATTCATGGTGAGAGGCGCGCCGATTAAAACGCTTGAGTGAGGTTTCCTATACCTCTATTGGTTGAAATCGAAGCTTGAATGTGACATAAAAATGGCCAAAAACAAACCAGGAAAATTGTGATTGTGGAATTCTAAAGATTACTGTATCATTTGCACATACGTTGGATCAAAATATTCAAACAAATTGATACCACAACTTTTCATGTACCCTTCGTACTTAAATTCACTAATTGACTTGTCAAAAATTCATCACGTCATTACCAGAAAAAATCTACCTTCATACTCAACTTGTTATTTCAATCTTTTTAATTCAAGATTTTTCTGGATTACTTCCAAATCTTCTCTTTCAAGTTTTCTGTTTAATGACAATTTTACATGATTTTACTTGATTATTACCCTAACTCTCATAAAATTCTGCTCTTTAAAGGTGCCAATATGTGAACCATGCTAAATCTTCAGGATAAAAAGGGTCACCGGTACTGAACAAATAATCTTTTTTATTGTTATCAAGTGATCTAGAATTGTCAGACATTCATACTATTCCTCCATAGAAGATCATTGGAATCAATCCCAGACGAGTCTTCATATGCTTAATCTTATGGACTTTCAATTTCTCTTTTTCGTCTGAGCCTTTTAACCATCATTATAAATCTAGGAAAGTTCGAGTGTTTAGTAATAAAGCGTTTAAAGTGTTTAATAATAAAATACCTAAGTGTTTACAATGTTGAACACCATAAACAAACTATAGCATGTTGGTAGACGGTAAGAACCCAAGAAGACAAAGAAAAAATATGTGATTTATATAACAAAAAATTATATATTTATATTAAATATAATTTTAAATAATGAAGTTACAAAAAATATTTGACAAAATTATTGATCAAATTTATTTAAATATAAAGGTCAGATTAGGACCTATAATTTAATGGGGGTCATAATGTAGGACGATGGCACCCCGTTGAGCTCTCATTACCCGGCCACACGGTCACTCTGATAATGATAAAAAGCACATGCAGCATTATCATTGTCGAGTGTATAGTATTAAACTGTAGGGGGCCAGGATTAGGATGTCGGCCATTACCGCGCGTCACTGACCGTTTATTCTGTGTTACGCGGCACGGTAGACACTTCCTTTAAACCCTATCTCGTTATGTGTATGTTATATCTATGTGTATCTACACATTAAGATGGACATTTAACGATATTACATATTTGCATCCGATTAAATCTCTAACTAATCAATCATCGTTAAACGTCATCTTATAGGTATCATCTGCAAGTGCCACGAGCCACTTCTTGCCCTCTCTTGCCACGACCAACATGCTATATATGTTGCTCTAACTTGATTGACCATACTTCAGCCTCATCGTCGTTGATATTGCGGATCTGAATAAAATTAATCAGTCGACTATTTTCATCAATTTGTTTCGCAAACGCTTAATATACTATCCTTTGTCTTTATTATCACCATTCTGATTTCATTTTTAATGTTATTTTTAAACTTCTTCTTTCATTTATGCATTTAGCAATTATTTTTCACTTCTTTTATAAATAATTGGAATCAAACTATCATACTGTATTTCTAATCTATATATTTTAAATAAAAAAATAATAATAAAGAACAGATTGGTATAATATTCTCTTAAAAAATGGATTAGTAAATATTCATTGCTTTACAGTGATTCTACTCATCTATTTTCAAACAGCTAAAATACTAGATCTGTACCAACATATTTTTTCAACGAAAACAAAACAAACTTTATTTAATTTTCTTTTAAACTTAAATATATATTTTATTCTATTTAAAATTATCCAGTTAAATATTAGAAACAAAAAATTAGTTTAAATCTAACAAATTGATGTCTATTTTAGCTCGTGCATTTAAATTCCATTGGAAATTAAATTAAATTTACAGAACTCTTTAACTCACGCAAATCAAACGAAATGAATTTTATGGAAGTTAAGAAGAGAATGTATATTTAACAAAAAATTTTTTATATTTTTATTGTTATTATCAAGAAATATTATGAAGAAATGACGTCAATGGGTCAGGACCTGATTTATCCGTGTATATTTGTATGCATCATCTGTGGGCTAGTTGTCTGCGACAATATATAGCAAACTACTGCAAACTTATGTACGCAGTAGATGACAATATTAGAGATTAGAAACTGAGAAAAGAATGAAGAGAGAGAGAAAGAATAAAGACGAAGACGAATAAAGATGGAGAAGACCCGCAGCTGTCGCCCTGGCTGCCAACACAATAATATCTAATTAATTTATTAATAAGGTTAAGTTAGCAGGATTGGACGGCAGACAGCGCGCGCCACCGTCGACCACAATGTCTGTTACTTACTGCACATTATCTACTAACGAATTTTGCCTTCTTTCCAATTAGTGTCTAATCAACTTTAATAAATTGACAATGGTTTAAAAAAAAATATTATTTCTTCGGATTTCTTCTTCTTCTTTTTTTTTCAAGTTTTCATTTCAAAGTGATTGGCTTTTTCAATGAAAGAAAGAAGATGATTTGTGGCTTGTAAAAGTTCTGACAAGCTTTCTGGAGAAGCTTAGCTGTTGTAGACAGCTGCCGCTATGTCCCTAGAGGGATTCGACAGGGTTGCACTCTGACAAAAATAAGTTCTGACAAACGCCCTTATACCCTGTTATCATTTGATTTGGTTAAAAATTTTTTGCGCAAAAATCTCAAGTTACTTTAATTGATTTATTGAATTTGTTTAGATTAATATTGATTGAACTTAATAGCATATTTTAAATGCATTTAACAGGCTTTATTATTATTTTCAGAAATTTATCATAGACTATATTTTAACACATTCCAATTCATCATGCATTTTAATTTGTATTTAAATTTTTTAATGCCTGCTTAATTGATTTGTGAGTACTAAATAATTTTCATATTGACATCCAGATATTTATTTGATTGCTTTTACATGTTAATTGCTGTTTAATTTTTTTAGTAATTTAAAATAATGAAAAGATAGATTATGTTAGTGTAAGTAAATGAATAAATGTTACCTTGAGAAGTGGTGGACTATGTGTTGTTGGATGATAGTGTCCGGTTGGTGGGCTCGCAGGAGGCCCAGTGCCTCCGGGCGAGACAGCACCACCACTGGGGGTGAGAATCCTGGACTCGTGGCTGAACAACACTTTTCCGATCTCCTCCGCGACCTCGCGGACCTCCCACGACCTCCAGAGTCTTCCTTCCTGGTAAGATTCGTTGTCGGTCTTGGCGCCGTGACCGACGCTCGAATCACCAACACCTTCAAATCCCGTGTCTATCCGTTATTCAAACACTTAATAAATGCAATGTTTATTACCACTGTGTTCTCAAATCAATGATTCCTTAGCTGCTTCTGTTCACTTTCAGTTAATTTATTATCGAAAGTTGCACTAATTTTTGCCATTTATTGAAACTCACTTCACCTGTAGAGCTTTCACAATGATTTTTTTATACACTAAATAACGAATCCTTCATCAAGCTAGGATCAATCAGGATTGTATTGATCAGTAATTGAATCCTGGATATTCAAAACAACCGGTAACTGTTCATCGCAAGCTTCGTCTTGATACAGAGATGGAAAAGAAGTTGAGGCAACCAAGTAGCCAGCGTGTGCATGAGCTTGAATTCCACCAAGGCAACCGAAAGCATGTCTAAAAGGCGTGGCGAGCGTGCGTGCTACTGTATGTGGGCGTTTGTAGAACCCCCACTTGCAAGCACCATCTTTGACGGAAATGGGGATGGACCACGTGGTTTTATTGGGCAAATAACGCAAACGACAAACATATCTCGGTTATACTACAAGGTACGACTTAAAGAACGAAATCATGTGGTAGTATGTGTGCGAGGGTTGATCTTAAGGGGGTAGTTGTGTGCTGGCCAATGTTATAGCGGATAGTTGTCCTGGGTGTAAATCGTGTTTATTCCTCATCTAGAGTGATTCTCTATATTGACTTGGTACAACAACCCTTCCTTTTCTTCTTTCACTCCTCTCCACTTCATACTCTCATATACTTCCTTCTTCAGCTTTCTTTGCTTTTACCACTAACATCACACAGTCTTTACCATACCATTTTAATAAATATTCACTATTTAATTTTCATGGAGATTGTTTCTTAATTGCGAATATATTTTGCATCATCATGATCACCTGATGGTTTTAATACTTTCAAATTAGGGAACACTAGTGTTCAGTATGTTCTTAGGAAAATGAAAAGTATTATTTTTGATGATGAATATTTCAGAATTGAATGAATATATTTATAAGCTGATTATTATGTAATGATTTGGATAGTACTTTAGATTCATAACACTTAGTTAGAAGTATCTTACAAAATTTTGGTTGAATTTAGTTGTTTATTCCTGGTGCCAGCCTGTTTGAAAGCTGGTCTAGATGAAATTGAGTAATGAAATAACCTCATTAGATCGCTACTGGGCGTCGAGAAGTGAAGAGAGGGAGACTTTGAGTTAGAATTTAGCGTCCTTTGGAGTCTGGGATCGCATCAGAGACATGAGAGAGTAATGTAACGCGCGGAATAACATCAGGGATAGTAAGAGAAGGATACACTTGTGCCCAGAGAGACTTTGGCAAGTCGAAAAAGTCAACGAGAATGACAGAGATACCATGTTTAGTATTGAAGCATGGTAGAAGGTGTAGGTGTAGCGTCGCACTGGAGAAGGACAGATGGTGGCGCGAAGAAAGGGGAGATGCTAATACATAAAGTAGCTTAAAGTAGAAAATTGTGGAAGCGTCGTGATGCTTGGTGATTGCGTTACCTCCGGGCTTTGATTTAAAATGCAACGAGGGGCATTACGGAAGTGTGGAGGATGGTAGGATGAAGAGGAAAAGAGAAAAGATGGAAAGATGAAGAGAGAGGGAGAAAAAGAGAGAAAACAAGAAAACAGAGAGTCTACTACGCCCGCGGGATAGCACTCGGGGTAGGTCGACTTCTCCTACACGCCATCTTCATCCCCTTTCCTCAACACTCCTTTTCATTCCAGAGGGGATAAAGAGGAGTAGACTCAGACATCCTCCACTTTACAAATTCTTTTTCCTTCCCTTGATTCGTATGTTTGGCTACGACTCCAGAAAATTTTATTGATTTATTTTTCCTTTTTTTTCTTCTTCTTTCGTACTTTTCAAGTTATTTTTTAACAAGCCAACATTCACAAATTGATTTAATGTAGCTCGAATTAGCAGGAAATCATTTTGTCCTTGGAAATAAGAGAAATCTATTTTTATTGATTGATTATTTTACCACATTTGGTGATTTATTTTATTTTAATGATATTTATTAATCTACTTTTAACACTATATTTTAAAAAATCCCATTTATTTGTACTATCAATTTCACGAAATTATCCAAATCATGTTCTTAATAAAATTATTTACAGTTTAATTCATGGAAAAAGAATCTTCATTTATTTCCACATTTTTCTAGAATCTTAGATCTTGTTTGGCTCTAAATATATTTTTTGAACTCCTACCAAATTTAATAAAGTGAAATCTTGATTGAAACTCAACAATGAGAATTGAATAGCAATGAATCAATTGAAATAATATTAATAAAAAAGATATAAATTTCTTTTATGCTGTCAGGATTTTTTAGAATTCACCAAATAAAAACAAAACTATGATTTAGATAATAAACGACAATTTTTTTACAATAAAACTATTTTATTATTCCATTAAAAGGATACTGAAAAGTGATAAAAAAATGTTCAACCTTTAAATAATTTGAAAAAAGTTGAATTTTAGATATTATTGACAGGAAATACATGTTTTATATGTTGGTTGATATTGACAGGTAGTAACCCACGTTAAATCATCTGTCGAGGTCCGTTCAAAATCTCCAGAGGTTTCACCCTGTTATATTGTAACCTGTCTGTCTCCTGTCACTCTTCAAGCAACCCCAAAGTCAAGAATTTATCTTGGAATGACCTATTGCCATAAGTCTTAATCCAAAGTTTATATTCAATCACATTTAAAAGATATCCTTCACTTCAATTTATACTCTCATCTTCAATATTTTTCTTTTACTTCAAATCAATTTAAACTCAACCAATTTATATTAACTATTATTAATCAATAATAACGACTATCATGATTCAAATTGGTCGATTAATATCTCCTAAGAGCTTTTGAAAGCTTCATTCTTCTTACTGACATAAGTTTTTCTATCAAATTCAATTACTCAAAGAATTAAATTAAAAAAATTAGAAGCTTGATGGCCAATCAATGAGATTATTTTATCAAGACTTGTTCTGAATAATTCAATTGCATTCTGTTGAAATGATAAGTCACATTACGAAGGCATGAAGGGTGTATGTAGTTTTAAAAAACTACTTTGCAAATTAAGAACCACACCATAGAAGATTCTTATATCAAGGATAGATGAGAAGCTGCATGTTGAAGCGGGATGAATGAATAATAAATGCAGTTATCGTTTAGTTGATATTTTGAGGGGGACGAGTGAGATGCTATAACAAGAGTACAGAGAAGGAACATGGGGTAGAGGGAGGTTAGAGAGGTGGAGATCAAAGCTACTCATCGTAATATCTTCCCTCTTTCTTTCTCCCATGCTTTTACTTATAAATATTATTTTCATTCCTCGTCACACACCACACACGCTTTTACATATCTAAAATGTTTGCATTCTTGATCTGATCTGATCCATTACGTGACAACAAAAAATCTACTTGAAAGTATAACATGTACACTTGTTGTCAGGGGGAAAAACTTTATTGTGTGAGGTTGTCAAACCAATTCTATTCTATTCAAAATCACTGAAATAGTTGTTAAATAATTATCCAGTATTTCTAACATTAAAATGCTCCATTCATTTTGAATAATTATTGTCTAGTGAGAAGGAACATTTTTAAGTGTTTTTGTTGTGCAGAATATTTTTTGCAGATCTTTCTTTCAATTTTGTGGAATTAAGATAAACAATTTTATTCGAGCGAATTGGTTATTTTTTTAAACAAAGTAACTGTTGATTGAAAGATTTATTTTTAATAAACAAATTGATATCGTTACTGAACAATAAACAATTTTAGAATTATTTTAAATTTTAAATTTTTATAGAAACAATTATTCTGAAAGACTTTAAATAAACTTATCAATAATTTTCAAGTAATAAATACTGGGTACACTTATCCCTAAATGTGAGGAAATATTTTTAATTATCTCATAATTAGAATTTATTTATTCTAAGAAAGGTACTTTGTTAAATTAACAAAATAAATCAATTCATTTACATACAGGAAATTTGTTTATTAAATTTACCGTCATATTAGAATTGAATAGAAGAAGAATTAGAGGTGTCAAAAAAATAACTAAATTACGAGTAGTAATAGTATTTGTCAAAAAAATAATTAAAAAGAAATAAGTAATTTCTATCACACTCAACTTGTTATTGGTTTATTTCAAAAATTATTAAAACCAGACAAGTAGAAATCTTTTAGTTCAACCTAAATCAGTACAATCATGTTATTTTTTCATCACAAATAAAAATACACTTGTTATATTAATAAAACTAAAAATGTTCTCTTTAATTTAGTAGAAAAGTTCTTTCAGTTATCACGTAAACTATCTTAACAAAATCAAAGAGGAACATAGTCTGATACGTAGTAGTAATTAAAAGCACCAATAAGATAAATGATTGATAAAATAAATAAAAGAAAAAAAGTGTTAAGTGGATCTATCAGAATGAGGGATTTTTCGAATTGGATTTGAAAAGTATTGGATTGAAGTTTGATGAAAGTATATAGAGTTGGTGGTGTGATGAAGCGGCTAATAAGCGATAACGATGGCTGAAAATAATCGAATGTAGGGTTTCCTGGTAGGGAATAGTACACTACTACGGTTAGATATACGATGAAGAGCAAGAGAGTTGTGAGGGGTTGATTCCCTGATTGCCGGCGGTTCTGAAGCATTTCTCTTTCTCTCTCTCTCTCTTGCTTACCACACTGGTAGACAACGGGACAGATGGAAGCGTAACGAGTATACAATGTGATGCAAATTGGCTGGACCCACTCAGCTCGACCAGTCAATCGCTTGGACTACCAACAGCAGCACCCGAGCTATGGTATTACTAACATCGCTATTCTATTATGACATTACAGTCTCTCTCGCACGCTCACTCGTGCCTATTATCCGCTCCTCTGACTCCACCACCAACACTAACTCACTATCCCAGTAGGCAACCAATCAACTAACTCGGTAACTACCTGCCACCCATACGAGACAATGACGAGATCGCCTAAGGCCATTGAGTTACATCCCTATCAAATGATTCAGTGTGGCTTAACTGTTAATTCAATCTTCTACTTGATGAATTGTCAAATTACTTATTTATACTTTTTCATCCTTTCTGCTCATTTAACTTTCAATTGTCCTAACTTTTAATTCAACTATTTATTCATAAATACAACATTTTTTTTATTACTTACATTCCAGTATTTTATTTACACCTTTCAGATATTTCGTTGAATTTTCTATCATATGAATATGTTCGTTGTCAATTTATTGCTCACAATAAATTCGACTAACCCCAAAAACTCAAATTTCATTGCCTTTTTATCATTATTTTGAACCATTGTATGAATTTGATATGTCGAGTACTTTCATTGAATTTTAAAATAACTATGACTTGTGTTGAAATAATTAATACTGTTCCAAGTGTTTTGATGTTTAATATATTATTAATTAATTTTCATATCTATGTGTTATTGAAATTAATTTTTAGATAGTTCAAAAGAATGAGGATTCACCACAAGTTACCATGAACGCCATCTATGACATTTATGACAACTAGACTATCTCAAAAGATAATTGATCAATATAATGTCGGCTTCAGCAGATAGATGACATGACAAGTCAATTGAGAAGAAAATGAAAAACATCAGCACCATCTACAGAGTCGATCGACAACTTGAAATCAGACAAAGACATTTTACGCAAAAGAAAGACACTGATGAAAAATATGCAGACAAAAGTGGGGGAGCGAAATCCCACTCTGAAGTCTCTGAATCCGGGCTACTGTCCTGGTCGCTGAAACGATGCAGCAGACACTTAAAAGTGACGCTCGCGGTAATAGTTGCGTGTATGGTGAGTAGTGTTTTTTGATTTGATTTATTCGTCGCCATTTCAATAAAAATAACCGATTGTCACTGGGAAATAAACATCAGAGAGGTGGTGCAGGGGTGGGGATTGATGGAATTCGAATTAGTCAAAGTAGTCTAAGGCACGGTGAAATATTCCTTGTCAAATACAATAATAAAGTGAATGAACGGGGGCGAGTGTGGTCTAATCAACGACGCCTGCGTGTCTATGCGCGTGTGTTTCGATAGCTTGTGCTTCTCGTCGACGCAGCAAAGGCTCGCCGACGAGGAGGACGCATTTCAATTACAAGCTAACGGAGCAGTTTCATTGGCTCCTGCCTCACCAGGTACCAACACCGTTACAACGACGGCGACGACTCTAGCTGAAGGCGTAGTGCCTCAGGTCGGGCCTTCGGTCCTGATCAGAGCCACTCCAGCCATGGACACCCTTAGAGATCTTCAGGAACTCCTGAGAGTCAAGGATGAAAAAATAGCTGAATTAGAATCAATACTTTATAAAAAGGATACAGAAATACAGGAACTCAAAAGTCATCTAGATAAATTCATCAGCATTCTATCAATTAAATCTCCACTTACTCCAACCAAACCTAGACCTAGAAAACAAAGGGCCCAGGGTATCTCTGCAGAACCTCCTCTTCAACAGTTGACACCTCTTGACTTCTATGATAAAAGTGAAAGGTTGGTGTTGTTGTTTAATATAATCATACTTATAGATCATCTTTATTCTTTGTTATTTTTAATACATCATTTGTATTGCATTCAAGTAACGAATATTTATCATCAACGTGAATTAGTTTTCTAGTTGACAAGTTATTTGGTATTCACTTTTATTTTTTATTCCAAGCTCTCGTGTTTGTACAGTAAAGTGTTCTTGACTAAGGTAGACACGTGTATATTTACTACACACCATGTGGCCAGTGGTTTTCTACTCGGAACGAATTTTTAAAAATACACTCGCGAAAATATCAGTAGTATTATTGTTTAGTTCTTTATGCGATATTTATTTTTAGATCTGTAGTGCAGTGTACATAGCATATAAACAATCAATTTTATTTCAACGACATTCCTTGAATAATAAAAAGAATTTTCTTTTGCTATTGGAGATTATTTTCTAGTCATTAATTATGAATTTATGAAAGAAAAATGATATATAATATAATTAGATGTTGTATAAATAAACAGAGTGATAAGTACTACAACTAATTATAGTGATTATTGGTAATAAATATATATTTTTTCAATGAATTGATATGATAATGATATTGTGATACACTCAATGATTAATATCGTTGATAAAAATACTTTCTAATTTAAGGAAAAAATTAACTTATAGATTAAAAAGTGTGATAAAGTATAATTATTAGAAAAATAACAAATAGACAAGATATCTAATCAAGTTTAAATAGTTCTTATTGCATTCAGATACGCTAAACCTCTGCATTTTGTCTGATAAAATTTATTAACTTATAATACACATTGGAATATAGTTTATCTTTTATATTTAAACATTTCAACAATTCTACCTTCAACTATTTCAATTGTTGGATGTAGTAAATACTATGAAATGTTGAAAGCATTTTTATTTAACAATATGATATATCTAATGAGTGGGTGAAGTATCTATTTACAATGCTATTTCAAAATGACAAATCGTTAGTTAAATAAAATAATATAACGTGACTTTCGATATAAATATCTCCTGTATCTGATAGTACATAATAGCTTACGACTACTAAATAAGTATCATGACTACTATGCAGACATATTAATATGTATTACTGTCAACTGAGAGATGCAGGGTCGACAGATTTTATTACACATGGATCTCAACTATATCCGGGGGAGATTACCCCAAGCTAAGATTTCTTCCTTCAGTTTATTTTCTTTTCTTTTTTGTTCATTGAAGAAAATTAACTTCATCTTATTGACAATGTGACGTCAAGTCAAGGTTTTGTTGCAGTTTCTTTCTTTATTTGGTTCAGTATTTTTTTCTTTTCTGCTGACTAAATTCTACATTTGAAATACAATATGGAATATCCGAATTGTTTTGAAGCTGAAACAAGAACTGAAATTCTAATCAAGTTTTTTAATAGAATTCCTTATGCATGTGCTTGGTTTATGAAAAATAAGCCTAAATAATCACTCCAGAATTATTCATTTGCATTTAATTTTGTGAAACGTAATGTGTTTTTTCGTAGAATAATGTGATTGTGAATTCAAAAATTCTGATGATAAATACCTTTTATCAACTTCAAGTAGAATTTAATAATTCTAAATAATTAGCTTAACAATTTCAAATATGATTAATAAACGACAGAAGGCAACGATAAAAAAACTTTTTCAATAACTTTTTGTATAATTTGGTGTGTTAATTCCGGAAGAAATAACGTAAAAGTCGTATCACTCACCGACTTCTTACATTTTAATATTGAATATTATTTATTTATTTTTAGCTATGTAAGAAACTTAACAGAGGAAATTATCAAATTTTTCTTCATATTTTTGAATATGTGATTGATGACAGATTGTGAATCATTTGTTACTGATTAAAAAAAAAACGATATCAAATACAGTTTTAGCATGCCAAAATGTATTTGTAAATTAATTTAAAAATTTTTTACTAGAATTTTTTGAAAACTTATTGACATTATTTTTAACAAATTTATCCAATTGATGTATTTTTTGATAAAAAAAATACTCGTGATTTCATTTTCATTCAAGGATAAGTCTATCAAGAATATGGACTCACTATTAACTTATCAAAAAAAAATCATGTTTAAAACTTCAATGTTTTCTTCCACATTAAGTAGGATTTCGTTATTTCTTAATATTACGAAAGGTTCATTATTTATTTTTTGATAAATTCATTCCATTAAAAAAATTCTTTTACTCCTAAATAAGTAACAGAATAATGTTGTTCGAAAGAAGATTAATTTATTACAAAATGAAAATTTTAAAGTCGAATTATAATTAAATTATAAATAAATTCTATAAAAATAAATTCCATTGAATTAATATAAACTTCAAGACTGAAATATCAACTAATTCATTCTGACAAGTTGAAATTGAACAATCAATTCATCAATTAATTGCGATAATAATTATGGATGTCACTTTAGCAATGAAAATTATTATTAAATACTATAATGCTTCAATTTTCTTTATTATTTGGAATTTTACTGGGAACCTAGATAGATCAACTGAAGTAGTTTAAAATAGTTGTGCCGTTATGAGTCTAGTCTATGGTTCAAATAATCTCTTTTATTCGGCAAGACAGCAAGTAAAACATCTTGCTTGTCAACAGGCAGTAGTCCTCGATTGACGTCATCCTGGATGTCGCAGCAGCGATTGGTTTCATTAAATCACGCATGGCAGCCATCACGTGGTTATCTAGACACTCTAAAGAGATTGAGTCGTTTATTCGTACTCTTATTATTCATCATCCCTTTTATCAGAAATTTTTTAATTCATTATTTCTTGTTTCTTTTTGTTTATGTTCGATTTGCAAAAATAACTATGACTAATTATATCGAAAATAATTTTTATTAACCAACTTAGCCTACTCCAAAATATCACAATTAGTGTACTTAGGAGTCTTTTCATGTTTTTTTTTAATTTTTACATCTGAATAACAGCTTTAAAATTTTTTCCATCATTAAAATGCTTTAAACATTAACCCTCTTATTTTTAAAGCAGAAATTTTTTTTTATTAAAAAATTAAATAAACAATATAAACATGACATTAAGGTTTTTAGTAAAAATAATATATATATAAAAATGTACATACGTGTGGTTTAGCTTGTTTCTTATTAACCATTTGAGGATTAATATATATTACGTAACAATAATTGCCATTGCAGCTTTGTTCATCTCTGTTGCAAGTTTACGAGCAAGAAAATAGTTGTTAATGTTAGAAAAGGATAATCATTACACGAGATAAGATATGTTTCTTGATGCAATAAAGAATGGAATTAATAAAAATGAGAATTGAAATGAATAATATAAAATCATTAACAAAAATAAGGTGTAAAAATTACTCAAAAAAAAAGTGGTTCGATAATCCTCTTATTGATTTGATAAAAAATGATGTCTTAGGTTAAAAAAAAATATTATCTTTACACCTATGAATGGTAATCTTTCTCATGAATATATAGAATATTAAATAAATAAATATTATCAATAATAATATTCAATAAAAAATATTTTTAGGAACCTGTCTGTGCAAAATTCTCATTTAATAACTGC
Source organism: Chelonus insularis (assembly GCF_013357705.1). Taxonomy (NCBI): domain Eukaryota; kingdom Metazoa; phylum Arthropoda; class Insecta; order Hymenoptera; family Braconidae; genus Chelonus; species Chelonus insularis. The sequence continues at coordinate 3,581,275 of NW_023276776.1, forward strand.
GGGGCGTCATTGAAGACGCCATTGACCGGTCTTTGCGCCACTTATGATGGTATTTTGGGCCTTTAAATTCCGCAAGACGACGTGAGTCCAGTCTTCCACTCGAATTCTTTCTTCAGGGCTTTCATATTTTTTTTCTTTTCATTCCTTCCTCTTCGCTTTTTATTTTTTATTTATTTTTTTTTATCAATGAACATTTTTCTTCAGTCAATTATCTGAGTACAAATTCAAATAATTAAATAATACAGCCAGACTTGAGTATATAATAATACTTCAGTGATACTCAATTGAATGTTGATACAAATAGAAGAGAGTAAGACAGTTGATAAAAAGTGAGAAAAGAATAGAGAGTCAGGCGCCATCGACTGGTCTTATATTACTACTCGCGCGCGAGCAATATATCCCGTGGACTTATTTATGTCCAGTCGTTAAATCACGCCTACTTAGAGCGTGGAGAATGCCACTCTCGTGAAGTATAGAAGAGAGAATCCACCATCTGTCTAAGACAATTTTCAGTTGCGATTAATTCCAATTTACATCATCTAGACTTTGCACCCCAACTTTAGTCCACAAATTTCAATTGTCAAATATCGTTATGATCAATTTTTTTTTATTTTTTTTCGGTTTCATTACATAAAAGGTCAATAAAATCATGCTTGCTTATCAATTTCTATTAAATACTTGTTTCAAAAAATTTTAGAGTTCATTCAATTGAAAACGACAGTAAAAAATTATTTCATCAGACTTTTTAGTTAAATTATTATGTTTTTTTTGTTTTTACTTTTATCATTTTTTCTTAATCAATTGTATCATCATTTTTTAAAGAAAATATTATGTTGACTTTTTATCAATTTCTTTAGTCATTATTTATAAATAGCACTTTACTTAAAAACTAACTTTACAATTGTTTTTTATACAACAATAAATCTTGACGAATAGTATATTTAAAATGAATATTTTTAAATAATTAGGTACAATAATTCTGATAATTTTAATAATTTAATTAATAATAAATCATAATTATTTGCATTAAATATCTAGAAGATCTTTAAAACAATCCCTTATTTCGCAATAATGTTAACCATTTCTAAAAACTGTTGAATTTACATGACTGGTTTTTTAATATTAATCCACTAATCAATGACAATAGACAATAGATTATTTTTAGAATGTTAGAAAAGTTGTAAATAATTGTTAAAAAATATCAAAAGTAAAAAAATGTAAATAACAATTTATATCTCGAATATTTAAAGCAAATATTTCCTGATAAGTCATAAAAATAGAGGTATTTAATTCAGTTTTGTAATAATAATAAACATAAAAAATGTTTATGTATAACATAGAGTGAAACTTTAAAAAAAAAAAAAAAAACCATAAATGTTAATTTCATGGAAAAAACCAGAAACGAGATGAATTTTTTACCAATAAAAAATCATTCAATTGATGAAAAAAATTAATGTAAGAAAAAGTTTATGTACGAGATGATTTCCGGAGCTTTCAATGAACTGAAACAAGATTTCTCATCTCCAATCTGATCGATAGCCTACTTGCTTTTTCTCTACTCATCCAATAAAACATGAACTAGCCTACGCTTAAATTAATTCTTTTTGTCATCAGCTTCCGGTGATAATTTGATAAAGAAAATTATATTAAGGATTACTTGATATAATATATATTTATATATAAATAACTAAAAAGAAACATCCGATGATACAAGCACCTGCTATAAAGCAGCAGCTCTTTTGCTCTTAAACACGAACCGGTCGCGATTTATCCATCCTTGTTATTTCTTCTTCAAGAAACTCGTTTCACTTTGCTGATATTTTATGTTCTCGTTACATGGTTCTTACCACTCTTTCTCTTAATCTACTTTCTTTTCTTTTTATTTTATCTTTCATTTTATATGTCTTTTTATCAGTTGCTTACAAGAAAACGGTGTTTATTTTAACCAAATTTTCATTTTTTTTTTCTAAAAAAAAATTAATTTATTATTTGATTTTCATAATAAATAAATGCGTACTTGGTAAAATTTTTAATGATTTTAAAAAATGTATAAATATTGCAAAGATAAAGAATCATAGAATAATGCATTATTGTCGCTATCATTTTTATTATTCTGTTCTTGAGATATCATGAGTTTATTTATTTATTTACTTATTACTTATTTATTTGTCATGCAAATTTAAATTCCACTAGCATCAAGTCAGTTGTGTACTTATAACTAACAAACGTTTAATTTGCATGACTTTATCATGAGGATTTAACGAATCTAATCTACAGATCTATATACGTATTTCAAACATTTTTGCATACTAATTTTTTGGTTTTAAACTTGTTATTTACGTTCACAGTAAAAAATTTATCCTTATTGTTTGAAAGATGTTTATGTTTAAAACATTACTATAAAATTATCGAAATTTTTGTTTAGCTTTATTATCAAATAATTATTAACAAATAGTTGAGGCTTTTGATTTTTACGAGACTAATGATTTCATTTGTTTTATTATCACTATAGATAAAAAATAAATTTTTTTATGTTAACTCATTAAATGTCTTTTAGTATGTTTTATGTTAAAGTGTGAATAAAAAGAGTAAAAATAAAATGAATGACACTTCATTTAATATAATAATTAACGAGTAAATTGATTCAGTCATTTAAAAAATTTCAGTAGATAATTAAAAACAGGTGGAGCACTACCCAAAAATGGAATTAAATATGAAATGGACCATTTGATGGGTAGCCTGTTATTTTAAAAATATATTTCTCTTTACATGCCAATATTTATTTTTATTATTATAGTAATATTTATTACTAAAAATATCTAAATGATATTTATAAAAAATTATTAATATTGGTGGAATTAGGAAATTATTTCTAAGAGGTGTGAAATAATCAGCAATGGAAAATACTTTAATTAATCTGTTAATTCATTTTATTATTTCTAATAGTACAAAAAACACCCAATATTATTAACTGCAGTTAAAACGTGTTTTTGAAAAGATGATTTTGCAAAAGGTTATTTAATTTCATCATTGAAAGTCAACAGGCTCAAGTCTTCATAATTCAAACTTTCAGTAAGCATACAGACTATCTTAAGGAATCAATCATTTTTGATTATAACATAAATATAAATAAAATGCGAAAAGAAGGAAGAGTTCTCTTTAGTATCATATCACGTGAACCACTGGCACTCCTAGAATTCCATCGTGACCATGCGATTCACGGCCTTGTACGCTTTCTAAAAAGATAATAAAACATGCGACGCTGGCACAGGGCGCGATAACTTTACTGTTGGGCGATAAATTTGCGAGGGACCCGGGAATCCGAGTGAAAGAGCTATCGGCAAATACACAAACATGAGCGCGTGACCAGGAGGATCCTGTATATGTATAATTTCTGTAGGGTCCCTCCCCCTCTCATTTTACATCTCCTCTATCCCTTCTACGTGTAATGTTCTCCACACTCTAAGTTTGCTGGCCCACTTGCCGTGTAGTCAAGTGACTTGATTGGATTCCTCAACACTTGACTCTTGCGGCAGCCCTTATCTTCTTGCATTCTATCGTTTCATTTTGTTTCAACTATTTTTTAATTGTTTATTTTAAATTTAGCATCTTAATCACTTCTACCAACCATTGACGCATATCACATTCGTTATCTAAATAAGGATCTTTAAGTAGTTGTATGAATTATCAGTATTCTGATTATTTTAACATCCTAGAAGGACGAATTGGAGGGAAATGAGAACTGATATGTTTGCGGTTTTTCATCGAATCAACAGTAACTTAAGCTTTATTCTTTGCAAAAAATAATTGCAACATTTATTTATTTACAAATAATGAATTTTATATAATTATAAATAAGCTACACTTCAATTACCTTTCTAACAAAAGAAAATTTTTTCGAATGTATCTGCATTAACTTTTCAACAATAGTTAATGTTAATGTCTTTTTACGATAAAAATTTATTTAAATTTATTATAAAGAAAAGCTTGACAAATTGATTAATTATGTAAATTGTTGAAGTAAAAATAGAAAAAAAAAAGTTTTGTGATGCATCTATCAGTTGAAAAGCTATGTTAACAAGGACCATTTTGTAGTGGTATTACATATACATGACATTTAAAAATCTATTCAAGTACCACTTAAAATTTAGCATCTTAATGGGACTCACGTACAATTGACGTATTATCTAAATGGGGTCTGAAAATAACAGTGATAATCAACATTGAAATTCTTACAAACGTTATCAGAAATTACAGTTACTTGATTATGATGAAAATGAGATTATTTTTAGACCCACGTGTATGTTATTCAATGTATTTAAAGATAAAAAGTATGAAGAAACCTTTGCTTCCTATATAACATATATAAAACCTGGCAAACTATAATTCAGCCTTGATCCCTTCTTTATGTATACGATAACATGCGTTCCTCATTACCATAAAGACATCGTTGTTCGCGGTAGCAAGTTGATCTTGTGAAAAGAATCAGCGGACTTTTTATTATATATATATATATATTATATGATTTAAATCCATATACATTTTTTTACGTTATGCATCGTCCACTGTAATACAATTCGATTCGTTGTAGCACTTGTTTTATAACTAGCAAAAGAGATATGAAGTTGCACTCTTGAGTTATGACTGGCATCAAAACCAGTCGAATGACGTCACGGATAATTAGTTCTTTCATATATAGTTTATCCTTGTTTAACAATTACCAACTATCATTTATCCTCACATTCTTTTTCTTCATACACATACATACATTCACTCTCACTTCTTTGTATTTTAAAACCCTCCTTTGGATTCCCGCATCCCACTTTTTGCCATCTCGTCACTCTCGGCCCCGCTTATCTCACCAATTCTAAAAATAACCGTTGTCACGGCCACTAGCGGCATTTTAAAAACCTGCATGTCACAAACACATCTTTTTGATCATCAACAATACCTTTACCGCCATCTAAAAGCGACCTTTACAACCTAAACATTTTCACTTGACCAACAGTGACATCTATCCATGATTTATCTCGCAGTCGGTAAAACAGTTTTCATTGATCATTTTATTTTACGCAATCTTGATTGTAATTTATTTAATTAATTAATGAAAGATATGATTTTAATTGCTTACACAGCAATTGTAAGTAATTATTACGAAATTTTTATCAAATTGATTGAAAATGACACAATGAACTAATTAATTATTTGTTTGAGATTTAATGTCTTATCTTATCTGCGATAATGCTAAAAAATATTGACTAATAATAGATTAGCATTGAAAGAACACGATCCGAAAACAGTTCCACTTGGATATCATATTTCAAATCTTTTGATTTTTCATTACATATATTAAACAACAGTTGTGTTTATTATCATTTTGATTATCGATCTATTGATCATTCAGCCTGCCTTTATAAATAGCTACGTACTTTCGACTACGTATCAGTTTTTTTATCGATTCCTCACGTTACTGAATTAGTTGAATTTTACATTAGAATCTCCAGCGTAGTAAATGCTTTCTGAATTACTCATAATGTGTTCAGCAAATACATTTAATCAATTGTTGAAATTATTATTAAATAATGGAAAATTTATTTTTTAAATGATTCATTGAGTGATGTGATAAAAGTGCTGTAAAAATCCAATTAAATAACATTTTTTTTTCAAATTAATCACTGGCGATGAACCATGTTTTTAACCCACTAAAAATTTTAACATTCAATTTCATTTAATACAAGTTACTAAATAACAAATAAACATTATTTAGTTATTATTTGTACATTTTTATCTACTTAACGAACACAATGTTTTAATCATTGAAAAACGTAATTGAAAAAAATTATGTGAATAATTGGGTATATTGTGTTATTGTTTTCGCTTTTAAAGAATCGTCAATTATATCAACTACAAGCATAAGTGAACATTATGAACCACTAGACCTATATAGACAACATATTAAATCTCAGATTATATCTAGAATTTGCAAAGGAGTTAAAAATAGAATTAAAGTAATTTGAAATTCAGAATCACAAGTGATAAAAAGTTATTTAAAGCTGAAATAGATACAGAATGGAAAATTAATGAGATTACGAAATCCCATCATGAGCTTTTGATGTTAATCAATAATAGCGAGGACAATGGACATGTTAAATTCTTGGATAGTGTGACTTAAATAATTCAAACAACCCAACCATAACAAGCCGAATTGTCACGCCAGGGCTTTACATTCTGCACGTGCCTTCTTTGGAATCGAAAGTGAGGCAAGGACTTTTATTTTATTCTTTTTTTTAACAATGTGATTAATTCATTTACATATTACGTCTGTCAAAAGGTGTTATAATGAAGAATATTCCAATTTAAATATAAGCTAAAGCCATTTTTTAAAATAATCCACGCTGAACGAAATAAAGTAGTTGACTTGGCTAAATTTAAGTAATTGGAGCAATATTTATTTCCATCAATTACTTGTGTAAATGGTAAATTTTTGATATCTAATAGAAAGTACTCATCACCATAAGCTATAGTTGATATCAAGTGGTAAAAATTTTCGAAAGTAAGATTCTGATTCTGACTGATCTATGATGATAATTAGATAAATCAAACCTTGGTTGAAAGGAGCATAAAAAAAATCCTGGGATTGTAATTTTGGCCGCTAGGCTTTTTAACCAGTTTCGTATCTAGGGCATTTGAAGTCCTTGTAATCTTCACTTGAGGTTGAATACGAGAGTGAAGTGAAAACGTGGATGCCTTTAGGGGCCTGAAGAACGTGACCAAGCAGACTAGAGTACCTCTAGAAAAGTGTGGAGTATAATACGTCTTGTGATTCGTGCATATTGGCCATCACGGGGGGTTCCAAGTGTCACGATAGTGAAAGGAAGAGTAGTTTTAAGACAGTACGAATAACACCGTGTTAGAAGATGGTTTAACTTGTATAATATAACACTTTTTAATGGTATTGATCAATCCAGCACATCACTTACTGAAATATTATCATTGGATATCTCTATATTTTCAGTATCAACATCAATAGTCTATTCGGAATTCAGCCAAACATTTACATTTGAATAAACGTCTGAAAATTCTGCAAGTAGTTAATCTATTACCACATGCTCCTAAGAAAGACGTGAAAGACGTAAACGTAGATAATTTCAAAAATAGCTTCAGAAGATTCTGGACTTGAAGCAAAGAATATGATAAAAATAACGAAAAAGTTGGAGATCAGCTTATAACTTTGAATGATCCAGGAGTCAACCTATCAATTGATCAAAAAAGCAAAGCCTATTCAAAGCTTTCATTCATACAATCATCTTCTAAAAGACTTCTTCAACGTTTTTTGTGTAATTTTTTCCAATTTCAAGTGTTAAATTTAGCCAGTTTAATCATCTTGGTAGTTATTATTCAACTTCCGTGACTGATTAACCAACATCATTTACTCAATCAAGCTGGATTGATTGTTTTAACGTAAATTAAACTTTAAATAAGTGTTTTGTTCAATTTTCCTGCAGTCTTTTAATTGGCATTGTCAGTATAATTAAACTCAATACCAGAGTTTCCAAGTGATTGTAATATTGTTGACTTTTTATTTGAATTTTGCAACGCATATACTTGGTGGTGTTGATACAGAAATGCATCAGTGAAGTTGGTGTATCAATCAAAAAGAATCCAATTGGTGTTTAGTTACTGTTTCTGTAAAATTATCTTATGTAAAAATTTAGTTTAAGTGTTCATTAGTATTTTGCTGTTAGTTTAAGCGATTCATGAAAAATTTTTCTATGTATGAAGTGAAGGCTGTCATTTTTATTGATAAATACCCGCATTGTTGTTGTGTGCCAATACTTTCATAGTCAATAGTTACTCAATTTTCATATTGTATCATACACATAGGTTTTGCTTGAAGTCTATTATCATAAACTACCAACTCAGCAACCAAGTGACAGTACACAGTGGAATAAATTCAAGTAAAAAGTTACATATTATTGAATCATCAATGTTTTGCTCTTGCTCGCGACTGATGAAAATCGACAACATGGATTCGACAAGAGATCTCAAAAGACTGCTTTATGAGCGCACTGAATCTCTGAAGCATCGTGATGAGCGAGTGGAAGCTTTAGAAAAAGCGTTAGCAGAAAAAGAAGCCACGATTCGTTATTTACAGAATGAAATTGATAAATTTCGTCAGATTGTGGAATTGTCTATGCATGCAGGACCTCTAAGTCCTAGTCAAAGATCAAAAAGACAAGCTATTTCTGCAGAACCTCTCAGAAATGATTCAAAACCTCTTGTTAAATTCAACAAACCTCAAAGGTAGTTAAGTCTATGGAATATTAATATTTTTTTCACGATGATGTAAATTTTCTACACATCTTAATATTATTATTCGATTTATAAATACTATTTATTTATTTATTTATTTATTCTACACAAACAAATATTCAATATTACGTCAACAAGACAAGTTTAAAAAAATTTTGATCTATTTTTGTGTCAATTCTGACATGAGAACTTGAAAGTAAAATTGAATACATGAGAGTTTTATACTTTTCCTACATGTTGACCTACATTTTTTTTTTTGTTAGTTCGACGTAATTGTATTTTTCCTGTACTCATTAACCAATACATGCTTTTTATAGTTCCATTTTTTCACATCTGGAGTTCTTTAAAGTTCAAATTACTTGATTATTCAGTAATGTTCATTTTTAAAGTGTTTCCGTTAATTTGTCTAATGAATAATTAATGAAAAAAAAGAAATGTAAACTGAAAGTTTACATAACAAGTAACATGTAAAAATGATGAAAATTTTTAAGATTGTTAACATGTTATTTACATGAGTGAATGTAAAAATTGTCATTTATTTTTGCAATGTTTTCTTCACATGTTTTCAACATTGTTGATTATATTTTTTTTTTATCAGTTCAATATAATTCAGTTATTTTCGTTAACGTTTCATAATCTCATCTACCTTCCTTGTTCTTTTTTTACTTAAATCAATATTTACGACTTGATCAGCTTCAACTTACCTTTGTTTTCTAAAAAAATTTATATTAAAAATAAATAAATTTAAAAATATGCTAAAATAAATATACAAAATAATTTAATTATACAGTTATGATTATTCTTTTTTACTGAAATGATTTTAACTATGTATTAAAAACAAATTTTTTTATAGATCTCGAGATTTAATAAAAGCGGCTATTCTGGACAATGACTTCATGAAAAACCTAGAGCTGACACAAATTAGGGAAATCGTTGACTGCATGTATCCTGTAAGTTTTCCGGCTGGATCAATTATCATTCAAGAGGGAGATGTTGGATCAACGGTTTACGTTATGGAAGGTACGTTACAATATTTATTTTACAATGAATTAATTTTAGTTTATAAATAGAGTCAAGTATGAGAAAAAAAAATCTATTTCAACATGTTACCAAGTGAAACAAATGCTTGTTACTAAGTGAAACAAATCGTCTTGAAGCAAGTGATCCTGTGAATATGTGTCCTTCATCACTTGCAGTATTCCCTTTCCTTCTCGAAGGTCAAAAGGAAATTCCGGTATATGTGTTATGTAAAAAATGTATCTAGCTAGTTTAGATTCATACTCATTGTTTAAATAATCAAACTATCTCAACAATCGAAGAAGGATGACACATTCATCAATCATCAGTAGTTGCAGTTTACAATTGACTTGCAAATTGGACGTAAAAAACAATAAACAGTATTTGCAAATTTTCGAGTATTATTTGGCACATATTCAATTTCTTGTCATTCCACAAATATCATAATATAAATATCTTGACAGTAAAATTATTTACTTGAAAGCTGCAAAATTGAAAAAATAGTAGATAAATAAAGATAACTGCCAATAAGGATTTCATGTTATTTTTCAAGTTTCAAAGGCTTATTGTCATAAAAAATATCAACAAGTAATGAGCAACAGGTTGTTATGGAAAATATTCTGGTCCTTACAAACTGAGCACCACTGGCCTTTCTCTCACGTTTCAAAGCCACAGTGGGGATTGCCATATTGGAGAAGAGTACAAGGGACATGGAGGTGGAATAGAAGGGGAAGAAAGGGAATCCAGCAGCGGGTCCTGATGTTCTTGGTGTGTAGTTTCCACCAGTAGTAAGAGCTGACAGCTGTGCGTACGTCCAGGGATTTCGTTTAATCCCAGACATTCAAGTTTGCTGTCATTGTCTTCTTTAGTAACACTATCATGATTCACGTGAATCTGTATCTTAAACTCTCAAGTATCATAGATACTTATTAACTCATAATGTATTTAAATCGTCTGTGATAGTTCCAAAGTTAACAAAAGTGTGAAAAAGAATCCAAAAATAAATTAGATCATCAAGATCTTGGATGTATAAATAAAGAATTATTGGAGAACGATGATTAAATTTGTCATTCATCCTTGAAACAGTTGGAGATGTTTAATATAAAATATTTCATTTAAATTATTTTGATAACAAGCTATTATTTAATCATGAAAGTCAGAAGTTATCCTGGCAGAGCAGTTCTTGAAGATCCAGAGCTTCTGTTAGACCCAGAAGCAACTCGTGGAAAAGCTATGGAACTACTTTATGAAGCTAGTTGGCGAGAATGTGGTATTAATTGGGCCAATGAGTCGCGCAATATATCGAGTAATCTATCTCGAGATATAGACGAGGTTGAATACAAAAAACCTTACGCAGATGTTATCAATCAACTAGAGAACGTTTTAGATTCATCAAGTCCGCCCATTAATACACCAAGATCACATAGTTCTAGTAGTGAAACTACAGATAGTGATTGCTCGGAACTTGGCAGCAATAGTCGAAGAAAAAAGCATCAGAGAAATCAAAATAGCGGATTTTTAATACCTAGACCAAGACTTATTGTTCCTGTTCATACTTACGCAAGAAAGAGGCGAACTGGAGCTCTTGCCCCTTGCAAAAGGCATCAAAATCGTGAAGGTAGATTGTAAATAACTTGGCCGTTTTACCATTCTCACATTTATATTAGTATTAAGTTGGAAATGTAGTTGAGTACGTCGAATAATTATTGAATTTAACGTAGCCAAAACCATATTATTATAAAACTTGAACTTTCTAATTTCTAAATAATGTATTTTATTCTTTCCATTTAACTACGATAGCATAAAAATGAAATAAAAATGAAAAAAAATTAAAGAATTAGGTTTGACATTATTTCAACATCAGAATTATAATATATCTGCGGTTATTCTCAAATTTAGATCGTCAGTTATGTTGAAACAAAGGCCATGAAAAAAATTTTAATTTATACCTCTAGTGTCTTGAAGAGAAAACTTCCGGATATAAAGATTTTGGATGAAGGCCAATTACAATGTTTTTTATTTCAAAAGGTCAGTGAAAGTGTAATATGTTTATAAATAACAATCAATCGCAATTACAATTGAAATTTTTTTGGAAAACCTAGCCATTATTGTTATCGTTGCTAAATTCTTACAATAAGAATCATTGGAACTTGTAACATTTATTTAATTTCTCTTCAACAATTGATATTTCTTTTTGTTCTATTTATTGTGGAATCAAATGCAGACCTGATGGAATAATACTTACATTTAAGTATGATTAGATCATCGCAAAAAACACGACGAGTGTCTCAGACAGTTTAAGTGAGTTGTACATGTTAAAACATTTCAAAATGAATATCAGCAAATTTCTTATTTGCAATCTCTGTTATTTAACTTTATGATTATTATAAGTCATATTGACAACGAAAATTTTCTCTTTTCTATGCAAAAAAAAAATAAATAAATGAGTCATCATAATGAGTTTACCAGAAGCTACTTAAATTTATGTTAAAAGTAAACGAAACATGTGAAAATTATTTTACCACTAAAAGTTGAAATTAATGAGTTTATCTAAAATTTGAATAACCATAAGGAGAATTTGTTTTTCCTGAACGAGGAGGTTTATGACCTAGCATTTGTAATTGTCTTAAATGCTGTTTAATATTCTTCGGACTATCAGCTATAATAAGTTTAAAAGCAACATATCCTCCATATCCATCGAAGCTTCTCCAGTAAATTCCTAGACCATTTAACGGTTTCATTAATTCATCAGGAATAGAAAGTTTTCGAATATCCAGAAATGGCATGAGCTGTTCATCAATCTCACTCTCATCATTGGTCACTACAACTGGTTGAAAAGTCACATAATATTTATCTGGTTCACTTAATTCCGTGACATTGGCTATTGGAGCAGTTGTAGGAAGCTCCATGTCAGACGTCATTAAATTTATTCTAATACAACATATTTTTAATTTAACTTCAATTTCCTTCTAACGGATTATTTCATCCTGTACATTTATCTTACCTCTGTGTAACTGGCTTGAAGTATTTTGTCGAATTAACAGATTTATTTGTAATATTTTCCATATCCTTTCCATAAACTACTAAATAAAATCTTCGAAAATTCGCATCTTTAGCAAAAGACAGACCTGAAGAATAAATTTATTATCAACATTTTTTTATTACTCAGCTATTAATATTATTTTATTGTATTCAAGATAAGAAATAAATGTGATAATTACCTGTAACTACAGATTTCAAAGGCAGCAATATGTCATCTATTTGTAAAGATATGTGACCATAACTCATTTTACTTACATTAGTACATCCTGGATTTTCTAACCAGCCACTAGTCTGATCAATGAATCCGTCTGCACTCAATTTAGCTTGTTGGTATTGAATTTTCATTATTTTATCTTTCACTATTAATCGAACACCACTGATTATACTAAAAACAATTTATTTTGATGATTGAAAATAATTATGGAATTCTATGATAAATATAATAAGTTGCTACTAGTGATGTAGTGCTACATACTATCCTTCTCCAGTGTTCGATGATACCCTGTCTAGACAAATTGAGCTGGTCTTGTTTTCATTGTAGGAATTATCACAATAGCATTTGCATGTAGCACATAAAGATTTCATATACTCCAACCAAGCATCATACCTCTCTTCTTCATTATTCGGAGTTAATGAAAAAGTTCTTTTGAGCTCAATCGTAGTCTGAGAGTATTCAGGTTCCTAATTATTGCCAATTTTTATATTAAAAAATTTCCCTTGGCTGAAACAGTTTTTTTTTAATACCTTATATATTTTACATTGCCGTAAACGTCCAGGGCAATAATCAGTCACGTTTACTGCACTTTTTGATTCATTTCTGTGAAAAAATGTTTGATTCCTATACACCACACAACGTCCTCTACATTTCCTACCACGTTCAACTAAATTCCATTCATTTATCCTCACCGAAGACATAAAGTTGAAGCAATCAAACGTTCGACCTGATAAATGAAAATATAAATAAATTATCTTACAATAAACCATTTTATACATAAAACATTCAATTTTATACTATTTTTTTTTAGTTTAAAAAAATAAACAATTTAAAAATCTCAATGAACAGAGATTTGTATTAATATAAAATACAGAAAATTATAAAATGATGACAAGAATTTGGTAGATTACGTGGAGTTTTGAATATGATTCTTGAAGCTTCTCAAGCACAAAGAAGTCTTTATTCTCAAATTAAATATTCTCAATTATTATTACACTAATTAAAACAATTAATGTAGTATATTTGACAAGTACAATGAACCTTGAGTATTATCTCTTGAATTAGCAAGCTTCACTGATGTATAATTTTTTTCTGGCCCATATGGTTCAATAATAAATTTGTCTTCTTCTCCAGCAACTGAATTCACCTGAATATTTAACACAATAATTCCCACAATCAAAAAGATGGTCATTCTCTCCATTTTTTAAGAATATTTCTGCTATCGTCTGACTCTTTAATAACTACGAATGTCTTTTGGTCGTTGTATTTGTAAGTTGTGGTATCTTCTCTGAACAATTTTCGAAGACATTAAAAACTAATCTTCTCACGAATATCGTTAATAGTTTGGTCATGAATTTATCTATAAAAACATCATAAGTAACGATTTAATATGACGTAGTACTTTTGAACACTTCTTTGATAAAAAATGAAATTGACATAGAATTTTTTGATAACTCACTTATACTTGTCATTCGTTTAAATTAATCCAAATGACTATAATATTTTTGAAACAGTTTATTGCTACTTTTATTTATTATAATATTATTTTATGCATCTATTAATAAAAGTATATTGATAAAAAAATTTACGAATTATATGAGTATTGAAGATTGTTAATTTATGAAGAAAAAGTAGAACTTTGGAAAGTCTTTGTTTATAAGAAAAAATTAATCAAGTGGTATAATAATTTATAATTTGATTTAGTTGACGTTACACTGTTATATATTTAAGAAACAATATAATTTAAATTTTATTACAGTAACATACATGATGTATTATATATTCTGTAACGTAAGTTAAGATATCGTATACCAAGCATGAACTCTCTTTGTCCTGTTATGTCGTCATGGTGAACCGGCGACTGGTGTGCCTTCAAGCATGCTTAAAGGTTCAAACTTGTATTGCTTCACGTAAAAGTCTATTCTTTCCTTTTACTTTAAATGCTTTTACGTTGGAAAAAAATGCAAGTCGGTTGTAAGATCTTCGTTAGAACCTTTTACTTGCATATTCAAAGAATACCCTTGTAGTTATTGCAACAGTAAAAAGCACTGGTGGTCTCTTTATTTTATGTTTTACTTTTAAATCTTATTGTTGGAATGGAAGTCAAGTTGGATTTAAGCTCTAACACAAGAGTGCAATTCGTATGATTATTTTAGGCATCCTTTATTAGCTATTTTTAACATCACATTTATCATTGGAGACAAATATGTAGTATTATTCTGAACTCAATAGCATAGTAGAGATAAAACTCGATTCTCCAGAAAATATTCCACTATTTAGTTATTAACTTTATATTTATCTTACATTATTTTTGTCTAAATAAATCTGTTTCAAAAATATAATTGAGTAACAGTTCTTTTTCTAATACTTATTCAATCAAGTTGAAGTTTTTTTTGCATATTTTAACTTCAAGACTTGAATTCATGATAAGTACAAGAGGTCAGAGATCAATAAACCATCTATCAAGCGTTTCTCCTTTTAATTTTATGTTTTTTTTCCTTCCAGTCAATAGTGTGTTATATTGTATGCATGTGAAAAGATAGAATCGAGGACATAAGACTATACTGCTAAGCAACCTTGGTGAAAGGTTGATTTTTTTTTATTTTACTACCGCCTACAGATTCAAGCAGAACCAATCGAAATCGTAACAAATTTATATATATATATATATATATAAATGCATATGTGTACTTATGAATATGAAGACATATTACATATATTTCCATGGATGACAATAAGATAACAGTGAATTTATCCTAACAACTTTATTCCAACTATCTTGTGTTACGATTCATGTTTATGCCATATCGGAATATAAATATAAATTATATTATATTTATGAATATGAAAAATCTTATAACTTCTTGTGTGACACACACCATTGCACTTTATTCCTTGGTGACTAGCTAGTTCATACGTATATCTTGTCTGTCCCAGTTCTTTTCAGTTCGTACACTAGGCCAGAGGTTCGCAATTAGATCCGGGAATGAATTAATTAAATACTGGCTTAATCTATTTTACATGTGCTTTGATAAAAAAAAAAGCCATGGGTTTTTATTTCTTCACTAATCTATTTATGCTACATTGAATGAATTAATTAATAACCGATTATTTAAAAGAAAAAAATGAATATTTTAACAGGAATAAAATATTTGTAGCTGTATTTGACTAAAATATTAAAAAATATTCTCTAAAAATGTGCTAATATCTATTTAATTTCATTAGAACACAAAAAAAAATAGAATGGAATAAACATTACCTTATAATTATGGAAATAAATTCATGATCGAGATGAAATCATTGTTTATAAATTTATGTTAAGATAAAAGAAGCAAATCTAAATATAACATTATTATTAATAAATATATCTTGAAATAAATGTTGATTTCATTGAAATCAATCAAACCATTTTCGTAGAAATGAGTAATCATGGATTCAGACAATAAGTAATTTTTGAAAGCGGACATGAGTCTATTATTTAATATACCTCGAGTTAATAACAAACAAGCTTTAACGAGTGAAGACATTGCTCTGACAAGTAGAAGACCCACGTACATTTCTGTACTAGTACTCAGTTAAGAGCATCATAACTAAACACGATAAAATGTAAGAATACTATCTTTCAATTCCACTTGAACGATGATCTACGTTTGGAGTACGTCTTTGTATTACAACATTTCCGGTATGCTAAATATCCTTCACATTCTTCTCCAGCATCAGCAAAAAAAATTTCTAATGGATTTCTTGTATAAAATCAATAGTTTCGAAATAGATGATTTTTATTATTATTTATCTACTCAATGTAATTAAATATATTAATTAATTGAATTAACTGGATATTTAGATTTACATAATTTATGATTGATTTACTTGATTGTTACAGAGGGAAAAGTGGAAGTGTCTCGAGATGGAAAATATCTTAGCACTTTGGCACCAGTTAAAGTGTTGGGAGAATTGGCTATCCTTTATAATTGTAAGAGAACTGCAACGATAACAGCTGCAACTGATTGCCAACTATGGGCCATTGATCGACAATGCTTCCAAACTATTATGATGAGAACTGGACTCTCCAGACAAGCTGAATATACCGATTTTCTCAAGAGGTCATTTTTTACTTTTTTTTTTTTACTTATATAAATTAGAATTAATATTATTTTTCTTATTTATAGTTTACTAAAATAAAATAATTTTATTTTGTTATTATAGTGTGCCAATATTCAAAAACCTTCCAGAAGAAACTCTTATCAAGATTTCTGACGTCTTAGAAGAGGTAAAAATAATTGATAAATGGTTAAAAAACATATTTATCAAAAAAAAAGTTTTTAAATTCAAATGAAACTTTATCTAACGATTGATGTTAATTTAATTTAATTAAATTCATACAGACTTTTTATAATAATGGAGATTACATAATACGTCAAGGAGCTAGAGGTGATACTTTCTTTATAATCAGTCGAGGTCAGGTGCGTGTGACTATAAAGCAACCAGATACAACAACCGAGAAATACATCAGAACATTAGGAAAAGGTGATTTCTTCGGAGAGAAAGCTTTGCAAGGGTATCTATTTTTTTATTATTAATTTCAAAAATAATTGACTATATAAAGGAATAATTATATTAATTAATTGATAATAAACTTTCAGAGATGATTTAAGAACTGCCAATATAATTGCCGATGATCCTGAGGGTGTAAGTTGTTTAGTCATAGATCGAGAGACATTTAACCAATTAATATCATCGCTGGACGAAGTTAGAACCCGATACAAGGATGAATTGGTCGAGCGTAGAAGGTAAAAGCAATACCATGAATTTTTTTATAATATTTGTTAAAAAAAAAACAATTATTAACCACTTACTTAACACATTATTTGAATGATAAAAAACTACTCTTCTTTAATTGTTCAATTAAGCATAATATTTTTTCACATAAAAAACATGTTGTATTGTTTTTTCATGCTTCACTTATTCTCTAGGATGGGAGAGTGAGTTTAGACTGAAAGTAAGTCACGATATTAATATTCCATGACAATAATGAATAATGTAAACTTTACCTGGTAAAAATTAATTCAATAGAATGGCAAACGATTTTTTGTTAGTACTATTAGATTTTAAAAGCAATTCTGATTACTTAGATAGATAGGCAGATCGTACTTGGAGTTCTGTAAAATTTTTAATTAAATCATTGAGTAACCTAAAAATTAGTTTCCTCTTTATTTTTAAAGGAATTGATATGTTGAAAATCTGATAATTACTTTTGCTTCATTCCTGCTTTCTACTTTCTTAGTTGAAAACTTGAATTTTTCAAATTAATTAAAGTAATTACGTTACCTTTACTCTCAGATAATTTTCTTCATGCTATTTGAATTATATAGTTACAAACCTAATTTTTATGAAAAATTTTTAACTTTCTTAGAAACAGTTAACTTTAATGAATTTTCAATTTTTTAACTAAGACAATAACATTAAATATTACTGAATCTAATTGTCTTATTGTTATTTGCAGATTGAATGAAGAATTCCGTGACCTTCGACTTCAAGATCTCCGTTCTTTAGCAACACTTGGTGTTGGTGGCTTTGGACGAGTAGAATTAGTCCAAATAGCTGGAGATAATTCAAGATCATTTGCATTGAAGCAAATGAAAAAATCCCAAATAGTCGAAACTAGACAACAACAACATATAATGTCAGAGAAGCGAATAATGGGTGAAGCTGACTGTGATTTTGTCGTGAAATTATTCAAGACGTTTAAGGATAGAAAGTACCTCTATATGTTAATGGAAGCTTGTCTTGGAGGTGAATTGTGGACAATTCTCAGGGATAAAGGCCATTTCGATGACAGTACTACAAGGTTTTATACTGCATGTGTTGTTGAAGCATTCGATTATCTTCACTCAAGAAATATTATTTATCGAGACTTGAAGCCAGAGAATTTATTACTGGATAGTCAAGGGTACATTAAAATTTTCTTCCTATTAACGCGTTTCTGGTATCTTCTCATATTATAACTTTCACTCGACATTTCATTTATTTATTGATGATTTATTTCAACTTTCTAAGCTATTTTTGGTGTGTGAAGAAAAATTTTTTACACAAAATTTGCTAACGTCTATTAATAAATGATTTGTATTATTTAAAGTGAG